>NC_134231.1:12029515-12642015 GCF_965140235.1 Caretta caretta | reverse complement strand
CAATTTTCAAATATGCCGTTTTGGTTCTGGATTCATAGCGTCTCTCTTCCCTCATCTGTGGCTGGTAACATTCCCAGAGAAAACAACTGAATTTCCAACTACACACCATACATCGTTGGCAGCCTTTGGGTTGAGATTTCACCCTTACCCAAATGCTAGCAAGTACCTGGGAACTTCCTGTGGAGATAGAGGTTGTTTGGCAGGGGAGGAATCTGTTAGCAAAGAAGCTGATGTGCTACAGAATTTGTCTTGAGCTGCTTGCGTGTTCCTTTTATGGTTCGGTCATGAGATGGAGTGAGCAGAGATTAGCACAGCTATGAAACTTACTCCTGTAATGTCTTTGAGGTGAGCAGGGTTCAAGATGTTATTGGCAGAACTGTGTGAATAACTAACTGATTTTTCGGCCAAACCAAACCAAAAAAAAAAAAAAAAAAAAACAGGAAAGAAAATTCAGGGTCGACCTGAAATGAAAAGTTTTGGAATTTTTCAGAAAACCAAAAAAGGTGAAAAAAATTTAACCTCAGGTAGAACAAAATATTTTGTTCTCGCTTTTTTTTTTTACACTCTAAAACTTATGTAACGAAATTGAAGTACCTTTCAAAATGAAAAGTATCAACAAATTTAAATGCTTTGTTTAAAAAGCTCAATTAAATATTTAGATTTTTTCCAAATTTTTTTTTTTAGGGAGAGGGAGCTGGGTTTCCAGACCAAAACAATTCAGTGTGTGTGTGGGGTGGGAGAAAAAAGTTTAGTCCAAAAATTTTTGCCCAGCTCTAATCATCCATCAAGAGGGTTCCCAAGCAACCTTGTACAATCTCCAAAAGCCCTGGGGGGTCTGATTCTGCTCTGAAATGGTTGTAAATTCAATAACGCCACTGAAGTTAGTGTGACTGATTTACAGCTGTCTTGCCCAGTGTGTAGCAAAATGGATGTGAAATGCTTCTGAATCAGAATTCTCCACTGCCTCACACAGAGGGTAGCATTTTACACCTCACTTTGTACAGGTGGAAACAGCTCCTCAAGGGAGAAGGCAGGGGTGGATTGATTTACACTGCTGTAAGTGAGAGAAGACACCAGCCCTGCACAAAGCAGGTAATGGCTCATTAGGGTGACCAGATGTCCCGATTTTATAGGGACAGTCCCGATTTTGGGGTCTTTTTCTTACATAGGCTCCTCTTACCCCCTACACCCTGTCCCGATTTTTCACACTTGCTGTCTGGTCACCCTACTTCTCAGGCAACAGGAAGAGAGTATAACTAGTAACAGGTTTCACAGGGGATTTTGGGAAGTCATGTAGAGTTCAAGAGCTGGTGTGGTTTGCAGAGTGGGGTTGACATATCCCTGCTCATACAACAGACACAGGAGCCTTCCCCATAACTACACTGAGAGAGGACCATGCTACACTGACTTTTCTCCCTTCCAAGCTGCTTTTAGAGCAACGTGCAGAATAGAGCAAAACCTTCTCTATTAAAAAAGTCCAGCATCCTCTGGACACACAGGGAGATCAGTATCTTGGTACTGCACTCTGCAGATTTACCTAATCCAAACAGTGCTGCACAAAGGTGTATGTTGGTTTTTAAACAAGCCTGATTGAACATAGTGTTTTACCCGCTGACCGGTTCTCTTCCCTTAAGGTGAAACTAAGGAAACTATTGGAGTACATAACAAAGAGTCTCAACTGTACACCCCTTGAATAGGGCAGTCTCTTAGGGGAAACCAACAGAGCTATGCACACAGAAATTAATGGGCTGGGATATGAACTACTAGTAGAATCATTCACCTCCTTCTTAAATACTATTCTTCCTGACCAGAGACTGGAACTTGTATTGTTGAGCTCAATAAAAGGGCTGGTTCAGTTTAAATTCCGGATTCTGTCTTTGATCATGGCTTGACTCCCATCATAAACCCAGCCTTGTGTATAATGTTTGAATGCTGTTTTGTGCACGAAAGCAAAGCCACCTCTTGCCATGTGCTCTCCATGTAGGAAGGCTCAGGCTGAGACCCATCTCCATTGGAAGCAAGTTGGATGGCTGTCGACCTCTTCATGGAGAGGCCTATATCCCGGCTCCCACAAGCTCCACCCTGGAGTTTGTCAACCGAGGAGCCTCATGCCCCCTTTATCTCTCTTCTCTGACCTGGAGTGACTCCCCTCTCTTGGGGTGAGGGTACTTCAGCCTCCGTACTCACCCCCTCTCTGTCGGCTGACAAACTCCGGGGTCACTTGTTCACTGAGAACTGGAGGGAACCCACTAAGGCAGAGGTGGGCAAACTATGGCCCGTGGGCCACATCCGGCATGCGGGACTGTCCTGCCTGGCCCCTGAGCTCCCAGGCAGTGAGGCTAGCCCCCAGCCCCTCCCCTGCTGTCCCCTCTTCCCCTCAGCCTCAGCTCACCGCGCCGCCAGAGCTCTGGGCGGCAGGGCTGTGAGCTCCTGCCGGGCGGCAGGGCTGCGAGAGCCGCCAGGGGTAGTGTATTAAATTGCTCCCCATAGGAACGTGCTCCCCATAGGAGCACCAAGACTGGCAGCCATAACTAGTACACCGTAAGTAGGACATTCCTACAGGGAGTAATTTAATAGACACCTGGGTAGGGAAGGCTGTGCCCCCCAAACAGCCTGGCCTCCGCCCCCTCCCACTTCCTGCCCCCCTCAGACCCATCCAGCCCCTCCTGCTCCTTGTCCTCTGACTGCCCCCTCCCAGGACCCCCCGCCCCTAACCTCCGGGACCCCACCCTCTATCCCACCTCCCCTGTCCCCTGAGTGCCCCGACCCCTATCCACACCCCCGCCTCCTGACAGGCCCCCTGGGACTCCCATGCCTATCCAACTGCCCCCTGCTCCCTGTCCGCTCCCTGGGACTCCCTGCCCCTTATCCAACCCCCCCCCCCCCACTCCCCGCCTCCTTACCATGCCGCTCAGAGCTCCAGGGCTGGCAGCTGTAAGTAGTACGCTGTAAGTAGCACATTCCTATGGGGAGCAATTTACTACACTACACCAGCCCGCCATACAGTTTCAGAACCCCGATGTGGCCCTGGGGCCAAAAAGTTTGCCCACCCCTGCACTAAGGGCTAGATTGAGAAGGAGCCTGGGCTCCTAACTCAGGGTCATAAATTCCACTGGCCAGCAGGGCACCTAGGAGGTAGGCATTACAAGGCTGAACATTACACGCCCATCGCGAATCTATCTTCGCACAGAATACCAAGTACCCTCCAGCTACCAACCTGGGCTGGATTCAGACTGGGGAGCAACAGGTGAAAGGCTCCGTACCCTTTTATTAGTCCCCTGAGCAGCAGCCCTTTCTCAAAGTCTGCTGGGCTAGTGAAGAAGGGAAGCTGTGCTTTTCACACACAAATGCCTCTGTGGTCCCTTGCATACACACCAGCAAGGAAGCGATCCTGTTCACTTCCATAGCGGGCTGGGGCACTGGGGCATTCAAACCGCACATTCACCCCCGGGGAGGTGTGCTTAGCCTCATTTTGCAGCGGAGTAACTGTGGAAGTGCAGGGGGATTAACGGCCTGTTTTCCAGAGGGGCTGAGCACCCAGAACTCCTGTTGAACGCAGTGAGCACTGGGCATGTTCAACATGTTGGCAAACAAGCCCTGTAACATGCTGATAGTCTGTAGCAGAGCCAGCACCCAGATCACTCAGGCCTGTGCCTCTTCCACATGACTTCCTCCTGCTCTTTTGCGTGGACAAGTGAAAGGCAGGATCTGGCTGTGACTCATTCTTTCTTTTACTGTTTGTCTAGTTATGGCCGTCACCAGCACAGTATCTGAGCCCCTTACAAACATTAATGCAGTTCACCTTCACCACCCTCCTATGCGCTAGGAACACATTTTATAGATGGGGAGACAGAGGCACAGAACCCATAAAGGTATGTCTACACGGTATTTGGGAGTGAGCCTTCCAGCCTGGTGGACAGACAGACAGTCTAGCAGGGCTTATGCCGGTGCTCCATAAAAAGCGGTGTAGCCAGCGATTTGAAGTCAGGGCTTGGGCTCTGAAGCCTAGGGAGGGGGGTGGGCTTCAGAGGCTCGCTCCAAAATGCTGTGTAGACATGCCCACTCTGAATTCCACCCAGTGCCTTACCCACAGGGCAGTTTCAGAAGGACAGCCTTAATTACTTCAACCTCCTTTTCGCTTTCCTGCACCTGCCATCAGGCCACATCTATCCACCCAAGTCCTGCACACCACAGACGTTCTGTACCCTGCCTGTGAAATCTAATTTCCATTTTAATGGAAACTTGCTCATTTAAAAAAAAAAAAACCTGCAGAGATTTTTTTCAAAGCAAAATTGAAATTGATGTGTTATTTTTCCCCAGTAATAAATTATTGACATTGATTTGGTTTCAGTACATGCCACAGTTAGTTATCTTACATCTAATCTTTAAATGGTGGGGGGAGTCGGTCTCTCTTTTCCTTTTGAATCAGATGTTTTCATGTCAGCTGGGCTTGAAAATAAATTTAAAATTCATGTCCTTCCTCCCAAAGGGGCCTCTGGAAAAACGTAAACCAACTGAGCAGGAAGGAGCTTTCCAGGTGAAGCCTGCCCCCAAACAACCCTCTGTTCATTTGCGAAGGGTGAACATTAACAAAAATGACATACACAAGTTGTGGAAAGGATACAAACCCTCATGCTTCAGGGCACACGTCAACCTCTAACTAATGGGCGTCAGGAGGAAACTTTCTTTGGGGCCAAGTTGCAGAAAACTGCCTATTGCAGAGTATCTTGCACCTTTCTTCAAAGCAGCTGGTACTGGCCAAACCAGGGATGCTGCTAGTTATGGTGTAGCCCACACAACTGACTTTGTGTAATAGGATGTGTGCCCTCCATGCCTCGTGCAGCCCAGAAATTCTACCTTAGCCTCTCAGCATGCCCATGGCATGCCGAGCATGCTCCTGCAGCTCAGAGTGCTTTGTTAAAACAAAAAGATGGGAGTCCCAGCCCATGTTTTGGTGCCAAGCCTCACTCCCGCACAGCTGTCTTCAAGTCTGATCCCCACTCATCACTCTTTCGAGCAGCGTCCTTGTTTTCCTACACGTGTTAGATGCTTTATCAGACGGCTGGTGCTATATAAATGTGAGTGAACACTGCCATAGAGAGGGAGAGAGTCATTGGGTGTTTTAGAGCCAAGGACAGGGAGACAATGTTTTGGGTTCTATTCCCTGCTTTGGGAGGGAGTGTGGTCTTAGTGATTAAATCAGGTTGTCTGGGAGTCTGGAGTCCTGAAGTTAGCCATTCAGTAAAATGGGTATAGCAGCACCTACCTCAAAGGGTGTTCTGAGGCTTAATATTTTCTGTGAGGCCCTTGAACAAAATGCACGATAGCAGTGCTAACTATTATTAGACGGTGCTATTGAGTCACCACAGCCAGAGCGAGCTCAGGCAGATGTAAACGTGAAGGTAAATGGCTTAAGGAGAAGCGAAATCTAGACAAGGCTGTGGAAAAGGAGGGAATAAAACATTTGTTCAAGTCCCTTTAATCCCTTCCCGTATATGTGTTAAACGACAGATGAGAACAAAACAGGAAGAGGGAGAGGGAAAGCAGTTAGTGCAGAAGAGTGTTGGTCTTTTTCTTGAAAAACTTTGTATTTTTCAGCTCTCATTGAAATTTCAGGTTTTTTACCAGTTCTAATAAATAAGCCCCTCAGTACGATTCTTTAAGATCCTTCTAGCCAAGAGATCACAGCCACAGACCGAAGCCGTGATGTCACTACTGTAAGATATAGGATCGGAACACTAACAACATTAATAATTAGCATCTTGCGTTGTAGGGTCTGAGAAGGCTTTATAGAAACTAAATAGCTGTGCTGAGTGATGCCCCCCTTTCCATGCTGTTTTATCCCCATTTAAAAAAAGGAGAAACTGAACCACGTATAAGGGAAGTGAGTTACACGAGGTCCCCCACAACTGTGGTTTTCAAACATTTTGAGCTGAGGCCCCCACTTTGAGTTACAATTTTTGGTTGAGCCCCCCCCACCCCATGCAGACAAAAATAGACACAATACTTGCCTCTCCTCCCTCAGGCTTTCAGGGTGGGGGAAGGCACGTGTGACACCCTCTGGGGGAGGAGGCAGCCAGGCGTAGAGGCTGCCAGGAGTTGAAATCGGTGTGGCCGCGGTGGATATGGACACTGACTCCCAGTGCTGGAGATGGTACTCCCTCTCTGAGCCCCGCCACATGGGGTGGGCCCGAGCTGCCTGGCGTTGCATCTCAAACCCCCTCCCCCACAAACATTCCTCCGTGCCCCCATAGAATCATAGAATATCAGGGTTGGAAGGGACCTCAGGAGGTCATCTAGTCCAATCCCCTGCTCAAAGCAGGACCAATCCCCAATTAAATCATCCCAGCCAGGGCTTTGTCAAGCCTGACCTTAAAAACCGCTAAGGAAGGAGATTCCACCACCTCCCTAGGTAACTCATTCCAGTGCTTCACCACCCTCCTAGTGAAAAAGTTTTTCCTAATATCCAACCTAAACCTCCCCCACTGCAACTTGAGACCATTACTCCTCGTTCTGTCATCAGCTACCACTGAGAACAGTCTAGAGCCATCCTGTTTGGAACCCCCTTTCAGGTAGCTGAAAGCAGCTATCAAATTCCCCCTCATTCTTCTCTTCCGCAGACTGAACAATCCCAGTTCCCTCAGCCTCTCCTCATAAGTCATGCGTTCCAGTCCCCTAATCACTTTTGTTGCCCTCCGCTGGACTCTCTCCAATTTATCCACATCCTTCTTGTAGTGTGGGGCCCAAAACTGGACACAGTACTCCAGATGAGGCCTCACCAATGTCGAATAGAGGGGAACGGTCACGTCCCTCGATCTGCTGGCAATGCCCCTACATATACATCCCAAAATGCCATTGGCCTTCTTGGCAACAAGGGCACACTGTTGACGCATATCCAGCTTCTCGTCCACTGTAACCTCTAGGTCCTTTTCTGCAGAACTGCTGCCTAGCCATTCGGTCCCTAGTCTGTAGCGGTGCATGGGATTCTTCCGTCCTAAGTGCAGGACTCTGCACTTGTCCTTGTTGAGCCTCATCAGATTTCTTTTGGCGCAATCCTATAATTTGTCAAGGTCCCTCTGTATCCTATCCCTACCCTCCGGCGTATCTACCTCTCCTCCCAGTTTAGTGTCCTCTGCAAACTTGCTGAGGGTGCAATCCACACCATCCTCCAGATCATTTATGAAGATATTGAACAAAACTGGCCCGAGGACCGACCCTTGGGACACTCCACTTGATACCAGCTGCCAACTAGACATGGAGCCATTGATCATTACCCGTTGAGCCCGACAATCTAGCCAACTTTCTATCCACCTTATGGTCCATTCATCCAGCCCAGACTTCTTTGACGTGCTGGCAAGAATACTGTGGGAGACAGTGTCAAAAGCTTTGCTAAAGTCAAGGAACACCATAGGAGGGCACACCCCACCGTCTGAAAACCTCTGCCTTAATTACTTATGCTAAACTAGCTGTTCAACCTTGTATTTAGCTGTGACACTCTGAGTACCTCTCCCAGACCTGAGGAAGAGCTATGCATAGCCCGACAGCTTTTCTCTCGCTCCAACAGAAGCTAGTCCAATAAAAGATAAAAGATAAAAGGCAGTCACCTTCTCTCTCTAATATCTAGGGACTGCCATGGCTATAACCAAACTGCATATGAAGTCAGTCACTCCATGGCAGAACTGGGATAGAATGCTCCAGAATTCCCTGCTCTGAGCCCTACATGACCCCTCCAGTTTGCGTTTTCCTCCCTGAAATATATTTTTGTTTTAGGTTAAGCTCAGTGAACCCCCAAAGCAGAAAAGTGTTGGGAAAGAAGTTTTTACTTAAAAAACAAAAGAATTAACAAATTTAGCATTTGTGCAGGGCTGAAAATTATTTGAGATAGGTGGTGGCTTTTCTGCAACCTCAGCCTTGGGAGAAAGAGGTGCAAGAGAGACCAAGATTTAACAAAAACAACGAGGAGTATGGTGGCACCTTAAAAGACTAACAGATTTATTTGGACATAAGCTTTCTTATGACTGGGAAAACACTGATGCATCTGAAGAAGTGGTTTACCCCCCACGAAAGCTTATGCCCAAATAAATCTGTTAGTCTTTTAAAGTGCCACCATACTCCTCGTTGTTTCTGTGGATACAGACTAACACGGCTACCCCTCTGATACAAGATTTAACAGAAATCCAGAAAAACTAATTTTTGAAAATACCAATAAAACCCAATTTTGATCCCCCCCCCCAAAAATGAGCCACTGTGTTCCAAAAGTAAACACTGAAAATCAGAAATAATAAGAATAAACATCACTCAGAACATACCCAGGAACTGTTTATGTTGAATTGCTGTTTCTTGGCAACTCAGGGTGTGAATATCTATATGTACCTAGCGATTGCACATTCCATGGCAACAAGCTGCAAGCCCAGGATTAGTACGGCTCTGGGTTGTGTCCCTTGGGTCAGAGAAGAGACAGATTTAGTTTGCTATGAATACACAGAGGGATTCTTCATTGAGGCTGCTGGACACACACTGACCGTGTGGTTCTTTCTGGGTCTGTAACTCCCAGAGTAAGGGCTTGTGCTACCTAATGTCACCAAAGAGGGTCTTCCCTAAACTCTGGCTTGGGCAAAGTTGGTAAAGAGAAGGAACTGCCAACTGCACTATGCAAAGCAGAGCTGAGATGAAGGAGAAGCAAGGCTAGGAGACAGGAAATTCCCATTCAGATACACCCCGAGGGAAACTACTGTATAGAGATGGGCCTAAACCATAAAAGCCTGGATTTCCTTCCGGCAGTTCAGGAGTGTCCAGCTCTGGGATTTTGCTTCAGACCCATCTCTGAGTGTTGCAGGGAAAAAAAATTACTGGCACGTTCAATGGTTTTCATATAGAAACAGAGAAAGCCTGGTTTACCTCCCACTCACATTGGTGTAAATCAGGAGTAGTCAATGGGGTTAATGAGATGTGGAGAGAATCTAGGTGAGAAGATGAGAAAGAGCTGTGCTGCTTACCAAGGCATTTCACACACTGGATTGCAAGGACCTGCGTGGGCGAAAATCAGATACCTGATTCTATAATATACAAGGCACCCTGCGATTACAACTCAAACGGCCATAGCTGAGTTAACTTTAATCTCTCTATCTCTGGTCCCAGAGCAGCGTGGAACCCTGGGTAATCACTCGAGGAACTAGCCTGTGTGCTATCAGTACCCGAGTTGGATTAAAGCTAGCTCAGGTATGTCTATTCCAGGTGTGAAACACCCCCCCGCTCCCAATTACAGTACAGACATATCCTAATACATAAGAGCAGCTGTTTGCTTCAGAAGAAGCTATATACCCCCTACCCAATATGTTTCGATAGAAATGTATCTTTAAAAACTGTAGAATTTAATCTCTGGAAGTTGTGAGCTGCCCTCTAGAATTCTACCTCCGGGATACAATTCTCTAAGAATGAGCTCACTGCTACTAAATTCAATAGTCCTGCTCCATAACCTGCCAGCATGTCTGGTGCATGGGCAGGGAGAGATCAGCTGTCAAACTGGCAGGGAGGATGTGATAATTTTCTCTCACAAACGCACGTGAGCTGACAGCCCTGGTTCTATGCTCTTATCGTGGAGTTAAGGAGGTTGCAGGATCACATTTTCCCCCTTGTATTTCTCGTCAAATGTTCATGTCAAGAAAGAAAAAAGAGACGGTGGTGATAATGATATAATTGTTCTCTGCACAGTGATACCGTTATTATATAATTACAAGATATGTTAATATGAAATCGGGGTATAATTTCATCATATGTTTAGACATTTCCATCTAACTGAACTGCTTTCATGGCCCCCATTACCATAGTATTGGAGCATTGTATTTATTTTACTTTTATTGTATTTATATTCTCAACACCCATGTGCGGGGAAATATCTCAGCTTTCTTTCCGATGGGTTGTTGAGGCTCAGAGACGCTAAGGGTAAAAAAAGCACCTGACTGACGTAGGCTCCTAAATTCAATTTTCAAAAGTGACTTAGGGCCAGGTTTTCTAAGGTACTTATGAACCTAAAGGTACAGGAAGGCGTCTAGTAGGATTTTCAAACTCACCTAAGCAGGTTTGGCTTCCTTACCTGCTTCGGCAGCAATGTAAGTCCTCCTAAGCACATATCTGCATCTTGGGTGTCTAAATACCTTTGAAAACCTGGCCCTTCCGGTCCCAGCTGTCTAAGTCCCATTGACAAGACTTAGGCCGTAGTAGCCTTAAGGTATGTCCCCACTAGAAATGTTACAGTGGCACAACTGCAGACGCACAGCTGTGCCGCTGGGGTTCCTGTCGCTATAGTAACTCCACCTCGCTGAGAGATGGTAGCTAGGTTGATCAAAGAATCATAGAATATCAGGGTTGGAAGAGACCTCAGGAGGTGTCTAGTCCAACCCCCTGCTCAAAGCAGGACCAATCCCCAACTAAATCATCCCAGCCAGGGCTTTGTCAAGCCTGACCTTAGAAACCTCTAAGGATGGAGATTCCACCACCTCCCTAGGGAACCCATTCCAGTGCTTCACCACCCTCCTAGTGAAATAGTGTTTCCTAATATCCAACCTAGACCATGCAACTTGAGACCATTGCTTCTTGTTCTGCCATCTGCCACCACTGAGAACAGCCGAGCTCCATCCTCTTTGGAACCCCCTTTCAGGTAGTTGAAGGCTGCTATCAAATCCCCCTCTCACTCTTTTCTTCTGAAGACTAAATAACCCCAGTTCCCTCAGCCTCTCCTCGTAAGTCATGTGTCCCAGCCCCCTGATCATTTTCATTGGCCTCCGCTGGACGTTTTCCAATTTGTCCACATCCTTTCTGTAGTAGGGGGCCCAAAACTGGATGCAATACTCCAGATGAGGCCTCACCAGTGCCAAATAGAGGGGAATAATCACTACTAATGTAGCCCAATATGTCATTAGTCTTTTTGGCAACAAGGGCACACTGCTGACTTATATCTAGCTTTTCATCCACTGTAATCCCCAGGTCCTTTTCTGTAGAACTGCTGCTTAGCCAGTCGGTCCCCAGCCTGTAGCAGTGCATGGGATTCTTCCATCCTAAGTGCAGGACTCTGCACTTATCCTTGTTGAATCTCATCAGATTTCTTTTGGCCCAATCGTCCAATTTGTCTAGGTCACTCTGGACCCTATCCCTACCCTCCACCTTATCTACCTCTACCCTCATCTTAGTGTCATCTGAGAACTTGCTGAGGGTGAAATTCATCCCATCAATCAGATCATTAATAAAGACGTTGAACAAAACCGGCCCCAGGAAGAATTCTTCCGTTGACCTAGTGCTGTCTACATTGAGGCATAGGTGGGCTTAGGTTGGCTTAACTACGTCTCTGAGGGGTGTGAATTTTCACACCCTGGAGTGACACAGCTAGGTGGACCTAACTTTCTAGCGTAGGCCAACCCTGAGTGATGGCCTAAGGTCCTTGCCCAGAGCAAGGAGCTGAACCTGGGGTCTCCTAAGTCCCAAGGCTAACCCCTAACCTTCTTTTCTTCTCCCTGAATTGCTTTTCCTCATCAGTATGCCTATGCGGTATTGCCTCTTTCCCCTCTGTCTCTCACACTCGCTCTGTGCCTTTTCCTCCTCCAAAGGACTTGCCACATTTATTCTGGTGTCTTGCCTCCATCATGAGCACTCCAGCAGCCAGTGTCATAGACAAATTGATGACAATTAAAGGGATCTCTAGGCCATTTGGCTGGATTTTATTTCATCATTATGACAATTATTTGTCCATTTCATCATCTGGACAGTTTTCACAGCTGTGAAGCACTAACGGAGAAGGAAAGTTCTCTAGATGTGTTGCCAGAAAGTTGATTTGAGATGTAAAAGCGGTTATTTATGTCTGATTGCAATCCGCTATTAACGAATGAAACTGCATAGCCCAGCAAACAATGGGTCTGCTTTACGTCATGACTTCAAATCCTTTAAAGTGGCACTTGAGCACTGAGTAAGGGAAGTAAATGCCCAATTTTTAAACTCAACGCCAAAATTTTCATACTGGGATGAACCCACAATAAATCCATAGCTAGGCACCTAAACAAAGAAAACCTCACATTCAGAGGGGCTGATTATCCTTCTCTTGCATCAAAGTCAATAGGAACGTTTGCTCTAGGAATTATCTTGGGAAGTTCTACGGCCTGTTTATGGAGGAGGTCAGACTAGAGGATCATAATGGTCCCTTCTGGCCTTGGAATCTAGGAGACCTGCAGGTGCTCAACCCTTAAATACCTACATTTTGACACCCAAGTTTCAAACTTTTGCCTTGAAAGCCAAAGGTATTTAGGTTTCAGAGTAGCAGCCATGTTAGTCTGTATTCGCAAAAAGAAATCCGATGAAGTGAGCTGTAGCTCACGAAAGCTTATGCTCAAATAAATGTGTTAGTCTCTAAGGTGCCACAAGTCCTCCTTTTCTTTTTGCAAAGGTATGTAGGTAACCCTCAAAGCTATGCAGGCTCCTAACTCCCATAGATTTCAATGGAAATCAGGAGCCTAAATTCTCTTTGAAGATCTGGGCCTCAAGTCCTAAATTTTCAAAAGCAACTAAGAATTGCAGGCACCTTCATTCTTGTCTGCCAACTCCAAAGGCCTTAAAAGGGGCCCAATTTTCAGAAATGCTGAGCATCCGTTCTCAAATCCAGTCCCTTTAAAGCATCTCATGTCGGGCAACCGCAAGCTGGGGCAACCAAGTCCAGGGACACTTTTGACAAGGTTGTTCGCGAAAGGGTGGGAAGCTTCTTGAAGCGCCTCCGTGACTCCGAAGCGCCAGTCCCATGGACTGTCAATGGTATTTGTGATAGTGAATCACTTGGATGGCTTCAGAAAAATCTCTTCCTTACTGTGGACAGAACTTGATAAGTTTATGAGGGGGATAGAATGGTGGGGTTGCCTGTGATAGCAGGGACTGCACTCGATGACCCAGGAGCTCCCTTGCAGTCTGATGTTATGATTTTCTAAAAGTGCTGAGGGATCTGCAGGTTATATTGAAGCTGAAGATGCTTGCCATCCTTCCAAATCAGGCCATTGAGTGCCCAACTTTAGGTGCCCAGGCATAGATTAGCTAGGTGCCTAACTCACATTGGAAGTCAAGGGGATTTAGGCCCCTAACTCAGAGAACAGAAGGCATGAGGGAGCTGCCTGCAGGAGACTCGAAGCCTGGAGCTGGCTTGCTGTATGAGCCAGCCAGAAACGTGGTGCAGGGAAGGGAGCTTGAACATCTGGCTCCTTATAAAGGGAGCTGAAGCAGTCCTTGAGGGGTGCTGACTCTGGGAAATCTGTGAGGGAGTAGTCAGCCCTGAGCCGGGCTGCTGCAAGCCCAACCCCAGAGCAGGTCACCTCTTAAGAACTGATAAAGAGACTTTTCCTCTCATCCAGGCTCTGAGGTAAGAGCCAGGCCCTGGAACAGATTGTTGGGACCGAGTTTTCCCTCTGGCGTTTGTTTTATTTGAGTCAACCCAGACCCCAATAAGGGCATTGTTTGGATGAGCAAAACGTGAAGTCTGGGTAAAAGGGCCTAGAGAGAGAGAATAAAGAGTGGGGCAAGGCAGAGGCACCCCAGTCTCTGAGGGGGGCACACAGGCGGTGTCCAACTTGTTTACAGTGCCTTAAAAAATACCTCCTCCCCCACATGTGGCTGAAAACAGAGTCCTAGGGTCCAAATTTTCAAAAGTGGCCACTGATTTTGGCTGCCTCAATTTTAGGTGTCCAGCTTGAGCCACCATGGACCTGATTTTCAGAGGTGCTGAGAACCGGTGGCTCCTGTCGTCTGCAGGTGGGGTTACGGGAGTTTGGCCCTCTTGCAAATCAAGCCTCCAGTGTCTCAAGCTGGTACCATAAAAACTGAGACACTCTGAAATAATGGTCACAACAAGGACTGGGAATAATGTATAGTGTAGCTTGGCTGGCTGATGACAGAGGGACGTAACTGTCAACAAGAATTCAAAAGGCATCCAGAAGGAAGAGGAATTCTTTTGGAGTGGCCCCAGCAAACAAAGCTAGGAATAATGAGGTGAAAATAAAAAAAAGGAACATTTCAGCTGTGTAGGTGGAAAAATTCCTTCGCAGTGAGATTCATTAGATTGTTAAATATTCTCCCCAGGGCAGCCCGGGAAGCTCCACTTACTTGCATCTTTAGAACTAGATTTGAATTCAGGTACCAAATGGCTGACGGAGACTTCAGATGGATAATTATCAGGCTGGATAAGCTGAGAGAGACTGATAAGGCTTTGTGGTACCCATGGGTAGAGGCACATAGTTGGCAAGGTGCATCTCTCACATGTTTCTACATAACATTCTCTCTTTTCCCCCCCCCCCCGCTGCTGCGGGTCAATCTCTCGTGAAAGGGCGATACATTGTCCATTTTAATTTTACAAATGAAAACTCAACTCCTGCCAATCAAACACCAAATGCAGCAGCTCGGAGTATTTGTGAGCTGATGGGCTGGAAGAATTCGGCTCTGTCAGCTTGAGCGCTAGGATCAGCAATAGTAGGGCTGACAGACCACATAGTAATGCAGGGAATTTATTACAAAAAGCCCCACATTGCTATGCCTGTATTTCTGCAGCTGTAAATAATTCTAGTGTAATCCCCTTCCCATGATTCCTCCTCTGCGATGAGATTCTTTACCTCTCCGAGCTTTCAATGGATTCATTTTCATAAACACAGAATTTTGTCTCAGGATCTGAGTCCTGAAAGGTGTGGACTGTTCTTATAGGACGCTGACTGCCCTCAATGCTCTAACATCAGTGGGAGTTGAGGGTGCTCAGCACCTAACAGATGAGCTCAGGACCTTGCTGCGTCAAGCCCTAAATGGGTTTACAAAGGAGATCAGTGCTCAGCCATCTCAGACGTAGCACGTGCTACCATGCAGTGGGGGTCACAGCTCATTTCAGTCCATTAAAACACAACAGCCCTCTTGCTAATAGCCTTAATGGTAGCCACCATATAGTAAGCACTAATGTTTTGAGCCATTACCGCAAACTCGAGGTGAGCTCAAGGCAAACTCCTCGATCCAATTTTGGGGTTGGGGGGGAGAAAGGGAGGCATTTGCATCAGAACTTGACTTCATACACTGAGGGTGAAGAATGGTCCCATCTTCAGAAAGGCCTGACCCCAAACTCCAGATCTGAATACGCCTCCAAATTTGGGGTGTTAAAGTCTGGATCCAAGTGTTATGGCTTGAGCCTATCTCTGCTGTAAAATGCTGCCAGGTCCATTTTACAGGGGAGCTCATGGACCATCAAGGAGGGAGTGCTTCTTTTTTCTCTCTAACAACACTCCCTCCCCCCTTTGGGAAACTTAAATGTTGAACAAGGGCTTTGAAGGAGAACACATCCAGTCCTCAGAGAGACGAGGACTGTACTGTAAGCTCCGTGGGGCAGGGGCTGCCTAGGAGCTGTGTTACAAATAGTAATACAGATGCAGCCTGGGAGTGCATGTGAGGCAGAATACAAGGGCAGAATAAAGAAAAGGAAACCTTGAAACTTGAGCTATTCTACATCCCAATCCCATAGGGAGGAAAACCAAAAACAAAGGAGAATGGGGTGAAGAGATAAACATTGCAGCCTTAAAACGGCCAGAACAACAATAGAAGGTAACTTTGCCCGAGGCGTCACTGAAGCCGTGAATAGGAAGGGCCAAGTTCTCCTCTTGGTTATGCTACTGTGATTCCACTGCAGCCGTTGGGGCAGTGCTACGGGACAAGAGGGGAGTTTGGCTCAGCCTGGGATGCAGAAGTTGAGTCTCCGACCAGTAAACAAGAGAAACGTCCCTTTGGAAACGTTTCCCGTCTGGGAGCAAAGGGAGAGTTTCTCTTTCCTCCATTTGACACGAGACGTGTGTTGTTTAATAACTTCTTGTTTTGCATTAATCAGCCCGTCCCTTCTGCATCACTCATGAATTCCTATGGAGACTGTAGCTTCTCCTAAGGCTGCTTAGTAGCTTGAGAGATTCAAGGCAACTCAGGATCCATAATACAGAAAACAGAGACTGTGCCTATCTCCCATTTTATTCTGGGAGGGTTTAAAAGCCCACGCTGAGCTGCAGAAATATTTACATTCAACTTGTGATATAAAAGAGCTACTTTGCAGGCAAGTGAAGTGGCAGGAAGCAGAAATCTGGCATAGTACGGAGTTACTGGATGTACAGATGGTGAGACTCCTCTGCATGTGTCTTTCATTCTCCAAGTATGAGACGTCATATGCACCAGTACGCATGCTGAAACCAAGAGTCGGTTTCCTGGGGCCAGAAAAGGACATTTTTCCCAAGCACTTGAGGGAAGCGGGAATTTTTGCCATTTCCAATTAATCCTTCCAAAATGGCTGGCTAACATCTGCGTTGCACAACCAGATTTCAGAAAGGTGAATTTCACCCTCTGTTTTTGTCGTAGTAAAAGCAGCCTGCCTTATGTACTACAGTTAGTTAGTTGTATTACAATATCACTAACCAAGACCAGGCACAACTGCTGGGCAGTGGACTAACATTTCCAAGGGACAGTCTATGCCCCAAAGAGATTACAATCTAAATAGACAGGACAATTTTTTTTCTCTTTTTCATGGATGAGAAACTAAGACAGAGAAGTTAAGTGATTTACCCAAGATCACATGGGGGAATCTGTGGCAGAGCCAGGATTTGAATCTGAGTCTCCTAAGCCCCATTCTAGCCTTAATGTCACTTTTTCCTTTCCCAGAGCTTTCTCGTTTTGCAACACGTAACTGAAACTTTACCTTTTTCATTGCATTTGAGAAAACAGATCACGTGATCTAAAAGATTTTAGACATTCACCCTCTATAAAAGTGGTTCTCAACCAGAGGTCTTCCATGGGGTATTGTCAATTCATTTAGATAGGTCTAGTTTTACAGCCAGCAGCTACATAAAAAGTACTAGCAAAGTCAGTACACATTAAAATTTCATATCATGACTTGTTTATACCGCTCTGTATACTATACACTGAAATGTACGTATTAAATAAATCAATTGGAATATAAATATTGTAATTATATGGCAAAGATCAGAGTCAGTAATTTTTCAGTAATAGTGTGCTGTGACACGTGTATTTTTGTGTCTGGTTTTGTAAGCAAGTAGTTTTTAAGTGAGGTGAAACTTGGGGTTTACAAGACAAAAATCAGACTCCTGAAAGGGGTACAGTAGTCTGGAAAGGTTGAGAATGGCTGCCCTATAAGATGTCACAGTAATATCCACAGCTTTATACAGTATTTCCTGTTATGGCAGGTGTCACCAGTGGCACCCTTACACACGGTTTTACAAATTCTTTCCCTCAGCCAACACGCACTGATCAGCTTGTGAAGAAATGTTGCACTATTGTTTTGTGATGATGTTCCATTTCAAGGGAGCTGTGGCAAACAGAGAGGCTGCTCTCTGCCTTAATCTCTCTAACCAGAGTCAATTCTTGCCCTTAGGAAGTGGACATTCAAGTTTTGGCTGAGATTCCTGAAAAAAGGATTGCCTGCATGCTGTTTGTGACTACCTCTGTTCAAGGACTGGTGTATATTGCGTAAATAAACAGTTGCATTAACAATACACCCAGACACCGCATCACTGATTTCTCCTCCAACTGGAAGCTATCCTGCAAGGCATCAGCATCTGCTACTTCAGGGCAGCTAGCAGGGACACTATTTTTTCCTTCAATATTATTTATCTTTACCAGTGATAAGCCCTTTCGCATATTATCCCTGCTTTTTGAGCTCTTATGAAATTATTTATCATTGTCATTATTTAAAGAAAACCACCAACAAATCTACGAGATATATAGATTTCCCCCCTTTCCTCCTATTTGGCTTTATTCTAAAGAAAAAAATAAATAATCAGCAAGTTCTGGGAAATTGCAACCTGCCTAAAGGTATTAATGTTGATTATAAAATATACACACAAGTAACAGAGGTTTTCTGACACAGAAAGGCGTAATGGCTCTGGCTGCAATTTAGCGCCACATTTAACATGAACACCTGCTTGACTAGCTCAGCAGACACAAATTACTATTGTGGGTTTAGGCACAAAATAACCCCTCTTTTTGTATGGCAAAAGTATCAGATGCACTGAGGTTTGGGCTTGACAAAAATTGCATACCTGAAGTCAGGAAAAGGAATTAACACTATATAATAAAATAAATTGCATGTAATTATATACTCACCATGACAAAGGAAGTAAGGGAAATGAACAAGGAAAAACTGCCAGATCAGCAGCACTAAGACGATTTCCCCCCCAAATTCCTTGCAGCATGAATCCACTGAGGAAAACCATGTGGTTATTACTTACTTACCCTGGGAGACATCTCAAAATTGTCAGTGATATCTGTAACCCATGCCTATGAGCTGCAGCCACAGAAAGGGCTGAGAGGGTTACCCCATTCCTATTCCCATTGGGGCATTCAAAGAGGAAGGATGGTCTGGTGGTTAAGGCAACAGGCTATAACTCAGACAATGTTGGTTCAATTCCCAGCTTTGCCACAGTCTTCCTGCATGCCCTTGGTCTGACTTGTTAAAGGTATTTAATTACTGCACTGCCATTGATTTCAATGGGAGTTAGGTATCTCAATACCTTTTAAAATCTGGCTCCTTCTCACAATGGTGTCTCTGTGCCTCAGTTCACTATCTGTACAATGAGGATAAACAACATATTCCTACTTCACAGAGATGCAGTGTGGATAGAAATTATTAGATGCTCCAATACTACGTTGATGGGGGCCTTAAAGTAGCTACAGATTCATCCCTTTGTCTCTCTGCTGAGATTACTCATTAGCACCAGTTGGAAAGAGAACTATGGTTACTTGTCTGTTAGGAACTGGATTAAGCAATCACTTTGTACAGATCAGATGTAGCACTGGGCGCACCATTTGTTGTATTTCCCCTCTGTTCTGATTTATGAATGTGTTGCGGTGTTGTCACATTTATTCCTCATTCAAAATGATGCAAAGAACTTCTGCAAATCATTCTTCATCCCAAACTGGCTAGAACTAGATAGGGAAACCAAGCTCTATGCGCTTCCATGGGAAAGAGCCTCCCCAAAATGGTAAAAAGCTATTAAAGGAGGAGTTTGAAAAAAAGACTTGAGAAAACACCAGTTAATTGAGAAACCAACAACTTTATGCCACCAAATCACTATCAAACAAGCCAATAAGCAGTACTCTTTTTTTGGGGGGGGGGGTATCTAACATGGGTGTATGTGTGTGTTGCATCCTCCCTCTGCTGCCTGGTCCATATAGAGATAGTATTTTAGCTCAAATGGTGCTTTAACGTTGCAGGTCATGGGTTCAAACCCCATGAACAGAGATCATTACAAAATAAACAGATCTCAGCTATTCTTATGCTGCCAGATTCTGCTACCTGCAATCCCATGGAGAAGATCCTTTACTATGTTAACAGTCTCATTGAAGAAGAATTCATGTCTTTTACGTGCCACATTGCGCTGCTTCATTTTTAAAGCCCTGCTCTCTCTCTCTCTGTTACAGGTACATGGCTATTATCCATCCATTGCAACCCAGATTGTCAGCCACAGCCACCAGGGTGGTCATCGGCATTATTTGGTTCCTGGCTTTATTGCTGGCATTCCCGCAGGGTTATTACTCTATGACAGCAGAGCTTCCCAACAGGGTGGTGTGTCTGCTGGAATGGCCGGAGCACGACACCAGGGCATATGAAAAAACGTGAGTCTTTCCTTTTCCTACAGTGAAAAGCAAGGCGGTGGGGGAGGCTACACAGCATAGAAAGGATGCATTCTACAGAGGGAAAAAACTGTGAAATATACACAGACACAGAAGGGGGCGGGGAAAGATGGGAAGGGGTGCAGGCTCCTGGCAATCACAGGACATTTGGTTTGATGGGATACACCCACCTGATTTCAATGTATGCCACCTACTCAGTGCTGTGGGAGGGTTCCCATACAAATATTCCCACTATTATATTCCATGACGAAAATGTCTTCCCTCTCCTAAGTTTGTTGAGCCCCTGAAGCAAGATTCAGTATCATGGCAATATTTTAGCCCTTATACACTATAGCTCTTCCTTCACTTGAGAATCTCAGAGCACTTAAAGGAGGTTATCACTATCCCCAGTTGAGGAAACCGGCACACAGAACTGCAGGGAATTGCCCCGGACACAAAGTGGTGGAGCCATGAAAAAAACTCAGGGCTCTTGACTCTGCATTTAGCGCCTTAGCCACTGGACCATACAGCCTCTGATCTAACAAACGCATCCAATTCCATTTACAATGCAGCATACGAGCGTACAAGTAGTTACCAATTTTCTTTTTTTAATTCTAGAAAGGATGTAAGTAAACCCTATAATATCCCATGGTACTGCATCCATTGTATGTTTACTTTACACAACAATAGATTTATTATCTCTTTCAGGCAAGGTACATACACTTAAGGTCAAGAACTTTTAAATATTCTCTCTCATGTACCCCTTCTTAGGCAGTTGAATAGGAGTTTTAGCCTGCAGAAGAGAAGAATGAGGGGGGATTTGATAGCTGCTTTCAACTACCTGAAAGGGGGTTCCAAAGAGGATGGCTCTAGACTGTTCTCAATGGTATCAGATGACAGAACGAGGAGTAATGGTCTCAAGCTGCAGTGGGGGAGGTTTAGATTGGATATTAGGAAAAACTTTTTCACTAAGAGGGTGGTGAAACACTGGAATGCGTTACCTAGGGAGGTGGTAGAATCTCCTTCCTTAGAGGTTTTTAAGGTCAGGCTTGACAAAGCCCTGGCTGGGATGATTTAATTGGGGATCGGTCCTGCTTTGAGCAGGGGGTTGGACTAGATGACCTTCTGGGGTCCCTTCCAACCCTGATGTTCTATGATTCTATGAGGGAGGGAAATGAGGTCAGTACAGAACAATAGGTTGGTTTTCTCTGAAGGCCTTCCATACAAGTATTGACCAAGCTTGAATGCAAAAGAAAGTCATATTGGCTGATCATGACAAAGATGCTGTTGCTGGTAATGTATTTTATCCCTACTGAACTAATTGGGCCACACGTATCCATGCTCTAATTCCAGAGCTACACCAAAGACAAATTTGGCTCATTGCACCAATGTGCAGTTCAGTAGTGTTATGCGGGAACTGTAAATTTCCATTTTGCAGAGAAATTCCCCACTTTTTAAATCTGCTTTTGTTCTGATTCAGGACAGAGACCTCAAATTTCAAAGTATCCATGACATGATTTTTTAAAAATTGTTTTGGGTTAATTGAAAATTTTCATTTTTATTTAGATTTTTTGCAGTGTTATATTGTTTTACATTATATTATAAGTGATAAAAATAACTTTTGAAACAAAAAATCAAAATGTTCCATTCAGCAGAGATCAAAATGTTCTTTATGCTTCATTTAGATTTTTTCCCCCCTAAACAAAACTTTTCCCACACATTCCCACAGAACATTTAGACAAAGCAACATATTCCAATGGAAAAATTCTGTTGGAAAATTTTTGATGAATTTTCTACAGTTTAACTTCTATGATCAGCTTGGGAAGACTCTTGGGAAGACTCCAACTAAATGGAGATAAAAATACAAATAAACAAAACCAACTAAGATTATTGGTGGCCAGATTCCGATAACTCATGGGTAAAGTGCTATTCAGAGTGAGTAAGATTCTCATTTGTGGATTAAGGAACTGTTCAGCATAAGGGCCCTAGGTAACTAAATCCTATTGAATACATGGAAATATAAATTAAACTGGATGTGGTACTACCGATGATCAAAATGCTACACCAGAGCCATTGCTGTGCCTGGCTGTTTTCTGTCCTTTAAAGCTAGTTCTTGATGAAAAT
The DNA here is from genome assembly GCF_965140235.1 of Caretta caretta. Classification (NCBI taxonomy): domain Eukaryota; kingdom Metazoa; phylum Chordata; order Testudines; family Cheloniidae; genus Caretta; species Caretta caretta. Next base: position 12,620,229 of record NC_134231.1, on the reverse strand, counting down.
TTCATTGAAGGGATGATAAAATATCCTGTCCTATCTCTGCGGATGCAGATGGATTGTGCATTCCTCTTAGGGCATTACTTATGCTTGTAGTTTAATGCAGCTTTATTTTGTATGGCACCTTTCATGTAAACTGTGTCTTAAAATGCTTCATAGAGTGAGTACAATTCTGGAAGGAAATGGCAAAATGGAGCTATATCAGAAGGACGCTGACAAAATGGAGGAAATTCAGGGACAGGTAACTAAAATGATTAAGGGTTTGGATTTAAGGAGGAGAGATGAAAAGAGTTTGGTATGGATGGCTTGGCTAAGCAATGACTGAAAGGGGCATGAGAACCATCTCCAAGTAAATACTTTGAGGTGGTAGAAGAATTGGCGAGGGTGGGCCAAGGATGGAAAGCTAGGAGTAATGGCACAAAGTTAGGAAAAGGAAATACTTCATTGTCATGAGGAATGTTAGCCTGTGGAAAAGCCTCACAAAGGCGGCCATGCAAACTTGGCAAAGCTCCTAAAACCGTTCAGTGCCGTACAGAATAGTTCTGCGTTGGCTGGGAGGGATGGAACAGCTGACTGAAAAGATCCTTTCCAGCGCTTATGTCCATGATTATGTGCCAACAGCAGCCATTTCTCCATTATACCTGACCCTCTCTTAACTTGAAATGCAGATATGCTTCTTTGGAGTGTATGGGCTCCTCCAGGATGCTATTATGACCTTGCCATGCAGGATTTAAGACCTGCTGAACCTAAACTCACAGAAATTCAGATTCATAGGACACTAGAACAGCTGGGTCAAACATGCTTTGCTGATAAAACAAAAATCCTGTGGTGGAAGCCAATAGGTTTATATTAAAAACTACTCTGAAAATCCTATTGAATTCAATAGCGAATGAAATCCTTCCTAAGGGCATTTTGAACCATCTTCTAAAATTTTATAGCAGGGATAGGATTCTCTTTTAAATTCTCCAGCATGGGTAAGAGAAAGGAGATGGCCCCCTACATAAACTTCTGTAGGAATTTTCCTTAAGAGTTGACCAATCTATTTCTAAACCATCAACCCAGCCCTAATTAGTACAAATCAGCCCTTTAGCCTTATGCTGCCCCATCCTTGGGGCCAATCTTGAAGAGGGTCAGACTCAAAGTCAGAAGGGACCATTGTGATCATCTAGTCCAGGGGTTTTCAACCTTTTTCTTTCTGAGGCCCCCCCTCAACATGTTAAAAAATGCCATGGCCCACCTGTGCCACAACAACTGGTTTTCTGCATATCCAGTAGATGAAAAGCCACGTGTTAGGTGGTAGCAAGCAGGGCAATTGCCTAGGGCCCCACACCATAGAGCTAAGTTGCTCTGGCTTTGGCTTTCAGCCCTCAGTGGGGCTCGAACTTTGGCTTTTTGACCTGGGCTGCAGCAAGTTTAACACTGGCCCTGTTCTCTGGTTTATTTTGGTGGAAACCTGCTCATGGCCCCCCAGTAGGCCCCAGATCCCTGGTTGCGAACCTCTGATCTAGGTGTCTAACACAGGCCAGAGAACTTCCTCCAACTAATTCCTAGAACATAGATTTTAGAAAATCATCCAATCTTGATTTAAAATGTTGTCAGTGATGGAGAATCCACCACGACCCTTGGTAAATTGTTCCAATGGTTAATTACTCTCACTGTGAAAAATTTACACCCTATTTCCAGTGTGAATTTGTCTAACTTCAACTTCCAGCCATTGGACTGTGTTAGACTTTCCTGTGCTAGATTGAAGAACCCATTATTAAATACTTATTCAACATGTGGCTCGTAGTAGACGAATCAAGTCACCCCTTAACCTTCTTTTTGTTAAGCTAAATAGCTTGAGCTCTTTGAGTCTATCACTATAAGGGATGTTTTCTTTAACCATTCTCTGGGTCTTCTCTGAACCCTCTCCAATTCATCAACCTCCTTGAATTGCGGACTCCAGAACTGGTCACAGGATTCCAGCAGTGGCCGTACCAGTTCCAAATACAGAGGTAAAATAACCTCTCGGCTCCAACTTGAGATTCCCCTTTTTATACACCCCAGGATCATATTAACTCTTTTAGCCACTGGGCCACACTGAGAGCTCCAGAATGCCTCCTTAATTTTCACTTAAGCCACTTGTAAACGAGTAATATAACCATCCTAAACTCATGCCAAGAAACAAACACTTTAACATCAAATCACCCAGGTGCTCTCTCTCTATGTGTATATTATAAAGCCTGAGCAAGACTGGCAGATGAAAGACCTGGTAGGAGTTTATCTAGCATGCATATATTTTCCACCTACTGAGGTTCCTTCTAATTATTTCTAGCATTTCAAGGTTCTGGGTGACCCCACTGCTTTGACAGTAGTGCAGCCATCTTTGTTTTGCACCTCTGATGTCAGGGAGGCTGGCTGTTTCACTTCCTTTCTGTAGAAGCTTAATCAGAGGGTGAGTGAAATGTCACGAGTTCAAAAAGACATTAGCGATCTAAAACCCAGAGGAATGATCAGCTAGGGTTCAGGTTGCTAAACTCATTATCAAACTGGTTGAAGCCAAAGCAAATATTTCTCTAAGAGCTATTTAAAGGGTATCAAATCTTGATGCAGCGCCCCAAATCAGAGACACGTAATGGCCCAGAATTCATAGTAGAGATGATCTAGTCAATTATAGCGACTGGGGAACTTCAAACATTGGGAGGTTCAGATAATTAGTATTATTTATTATTTGTATTTATGCACCTAGAGTCCTGACTTAGGCCCCTTGTGCTAGGCACTGTGCAAATACATAGCGAGACAGTCACTGCTGAGAGACCTTTTAGTTTAAATAGACAAAATGGAATGGGTGGGAGGCAAAGGGACTTGACCAAGGTTACACAGAAGGTTAGTGGCAGAACTGGGACTAGCACCCAGATCTCCTGACTCCCAGCCCAGTGCCCTATCTACTTGACAACACTATCTCATGCTAGTTCACGGATTGAATCCTTCAAGAAGCGTCACTGTGAGGCAGATTAATCTACTGATGTGCGATATGAGCGAACGTATCTATATTATTGCCATTGCATAGACCGTATTACACATGGCGGCTCTTTACACATCATAATCGATGGATTTGTGACAGTGAAAAGTTTGGGGAAGCCATGAAGCTTTTGGCTGGATTGTCTTGGACGGCTGGAAGCACATGTGGCCTCAGCATACAATTCATGCAGAAAAATAAATTAAGCATAGCTCTCAATATTTCCTTAGCTACATTCTTTCTGCTCTACAAGCCACAAACAAGTACTACAAATAGGTGAATTTATCTGGTCATGGTTCTATAAAGAGAGACAATGTCTCTTGCTCTGAGCGCCAGAGACTGGGAAATTTGTTCTCTTGTCAGTCTGTCAACCGGAAGGCTCAATGTGCCCCCTGCGTTTCATCCCCTAATTGCATTTTGTTAGTTACAGTGACAACACACTGGCTCAGAGGCCCTGGGCAATTCTTATGACGCTGGTGAGCAGCAAACAAGTTACTAAGGAGGAGAATGTTAATTACGCCTTTCATGACAAAATTAGCCACTGCTAAGATGAAAATGCTCTGAAATCCCAAGCACAGCTACTCACAGTTATACCAGCTTTGGCTCTACCTGCTGCAGCAGAATGTGGTTGCATAACGGATAACAACAACGACATCACAGCTTGTTAATTATTCGTATTACCGAAGCACCGAGGAGCTGTAGTCATGGACCAGGACCCCATTGTGCTAGGCGCAGTACAAACACAGAATAAAAAGACGGCCCCTTGTCCCTACAGCTTCTGATCTAAGTACAGGACAAAAGACAACAGGAGACAATAGGATAGACATGGAAGCACAAAGAAATAATGCTGGTCAGCCTGATAGGCTGGCTTATTCAGACCCGGCTCAACATAGTCCAAGTCTGCGTGGCGGGTCGAAACCGGGAGGGCGGCTTGGTGGGTCAGTAATAATGTGCTTGTTTTGGAATGGAAGATGCGATTTCAGGTGTTGTTGGGTACGTTATCCATAACATGCTGGATGGGAAGTTCTGGGTAGTCTCTGGCGCGTTGTAAGTTCTCGTACTGTGGTTATATCTCGACAGATAATAGGTACAAAGGATAGAGCCCCCATCTTGTAATTATGGCCTACATTAAAAAAAAAAGGTAGGGTGGGATAGCTCTGTGAAGACTTGCTGGAATTGGGCAGTATTTGGTGACTTCGCTTCACGGGATTATGGCCCGGATACGTCAAGGGAGCCTAAGGTAGTGAGGTTCCCAAACCCTTTAGGCTCCTTTCAAAAACCCAGCCAAAATACACAGTATCCCTGGCATGGAGCCATGAAGGGAAGCAGAGGCAATGCGTGGGGGGCAAATGGGATCATGTCCCCGTCCCGAAATTTGATGCTTGGCTTGTACTGACACGAACACTGCTGAAGCTGGTTGCCCTCACCCCCACTATTCTCAGGCGTGGGTTGTCTCTGCAGGGAAGCTTGCCCTGCCACTGCCCACACGAAACACTCTTCGTGCAAAGTAGAGGAGCTCAGGCTCTGATCACAAACTCATCTAAGGGGGAAAGGAGGAAGAAACTGAAAGCAAAGATCAACTTCCGATGAAACACTGCCATATTCACCTCCAGCCTGTCGTACGGTTTCAGTGACTGACTTATTGGCAGGCGGTACATAGCTGGCTTGTTACTTTGTTCAGCAGCATGCACTGTAGTCTAATTAAACCAATGGGTTTTCAGAATTTGGCAGGTCATTAACCTAAATCTTTAGACTCAGCTTGGAGGCAGAGTGAGGATCGAATGCTTGTTAACAGCTTGGGGGGCCTTAATCACCAGATCACGGAACAGATTATTTCTTGCATTAATAAATACCCAGAGAAAGGGAGCCTGGACTCTGAGCAGCCTCATTTCTCCATGTATCCTTTGCCTTTGACGAAACGAAGCACTTCCACAGGTTACAGCTGGGACGAAATCCTGACTTCCGTTACGCAGGCAAGTGTCCGTTGACTGCTATTAGGAAGGGGGACAAGGCAGTAGCAGCTTTGGATACTGCTTGCCCGACATTCCACTCCCTTTTTAATATCACAGCGTAGGTAATAGAGCAGAGGCTCTCAAACTGAGGTACATGGTAGAATGTAGTCTGGGGAGGATGCGAGAGATGCGTTAGGGAAGGGGGGGCAGGGAACAACTTACTGCGCTCATTCAGAGCTGGGTGGCTGGAGAGCAGTGACTGCTGTCTGGGTGCCCAGCTCTGAGGGTAGCATCACCAACAGAGAAGTAAGTGTGGCATTGCCATGCCAGGCCATTCTTACTTCTCTGCTGCTGCTGGCGGCCGTGCTGCCTTCAGAACTAGGTGCCTAGCCAGCAGCCGCCGCTCTCCACTCTGCCTTAGGAGCTGGGCAACCCAGAGTGGTGGCTGCTGGCTGGGTGCCCGGGGAAGGTGAACTACTACAGACAAAGAGGGCGGGGGGGGGAGCAATCAAATACGTTTGAAAACCATGGTATTAGAGGAGCAGGGAAGTCTCAAAGGTCCAGAGACTTAGATAAGCCCCAAAATATAGGTGCCTGTCTGAAATGAACGAGGATTTTATGCCTCTCGGTGCACAATGATTGATTCTGTTGCTCTTTCTAATGCGTGCAGAGAGATGCTGCACAGGGCATACAGATAGAAGCAAAGAATCTCTGCTATAATTACAAGAGAGGGGACTCTCTCCTGGGAAGCAGTGACGGTGAAAAAGACCAGGGGCTCTAGCGGATAATCAACCGAACATATGCCCCCAATGTGATGCGGTGACCAAAGGGGCTAATGCAATCTTTGGTTGTATAAGCAGGGGAGCAGAGGAGGTTTCTTACCTCTTTCTTTGGCATTGGTGCGATTACTACTAGAGCCAGTTCTGGTGTCCACAATTCAAGAAGGATGTTAACTGGAGAGAGTTCAGGGAGCAGCCGTGAGAACGATTAAAGGCTTGGAAAACCTGATTTATGATAGATTCAAGGCGTTCCATCTGCTTAGCTTAGCAAAGAGAAGGCTAAGGGGTGATTTGATCACAGTCGAGAAGTTCCTATTTGGGGAACAGAAATTTGATAATAGAGTGCTCTTCAATCTAGCAGAGAAAAGTAAACAAGATCCAATGGCTGGAAATTGAAGCTAGACAAATTCAGACTAGCAATAAGGTGCAAATTTTTAACAGTTAGAGTAATTAACCATTCGAACAATTTACCAAGGGTTAGTGGTAGACATTTTTAAAATCGAGACTGATGTTTTTCTAAACTATAAATTCAAGTTCAAAACAGGAATTGAGGGAAGTTCTATGACCTGTGTTTATACAGGAGGTCAGACTAGATGATCACAATGGTCCTTTCTGGCCTTATAATCTATGAATCTTTCTACACGTGTCAGCAAAAAGCACATGCTTTGCTCTTGCACTTGTGACTCCGTGTCCAAGTTGAGAAGTAACAATGCACAGTGAATTCTTTGATAATCTCTCTGCAGAGAGGTGTCCGAATATAAATACCCCACGTGAGCTAATCTCTGCCAGAGACTTTAGAGTAACAGAGCACTTTCTCCAGTCTGCCTCAATTCCTCGCATGGTAACCACTTTGGATGTCAGTTTACAGCGAGGTGATCTTATCCAACTAGGCCCAGGGTCATGCACACACTTCCTTTCCCCCTCCCACTTCAACAATCAGCATAGGACATGCACGAGTGTACAATAGTCTGTCTTCTGGGGGCGAAACAATGGAGTACTGTTTAAAAAGGAAGCAATCAAGGAAGCATCTTGGGGCTTGTCTACATGGAGAAATTGACCAGCATAGCTATTCCATAATAATTATTCTGCTGTAGCTATCCCGGAATAGCTCCCCTTGTGGACACTACTTCAGAATAATAGTCATTTTATTCTGGAATAATTACTTCACTTTGATGGCAGAGTGATTATTCCAGAATAAAATCTCTTTTTCCAGAATAGCATCCACACAGGGGAGCTACACTGGAATAGCTACCGTAGAATAATTATTCTGGAGTAGCTATGCCAGTCAGTTTCCTCTGTGTAGGCAAGGCCTTGGAGATAAAAACAGAGGATGGAGTCAGGACTTCTGGGTTCTTTTCCTGGCTCACCCAATAGGTCTTCCCTCAGAATTCATCCATGACTCAGCTTCTTCTGTAAAATGGGAACATTAACGCCCTCAGATGAAAGGTGTGGCATAAGACACCAGGCAGGTACCTGCTGTGGAACCAGCTCAGTAACTGTGCTTGGAATTGCTACATAATTGAGGCCCTAATCCAAGCCCTGAAACTAAATTATCCTCTCAGTTGGACCATTAAAAATGCATCGACTCAGACTGAATTAAACTAGCGTTACAGAAGAATGTATTTCAGCGACTCTCTTGCATCTCAGCCTGGGAGCACTGCTAAACCAGGGTTCTCTAGTTATGAAGGAGGGGCAAGGATGTGAGTGAAACAAGACTTTGGGTGATTAAAGAGCCATGTTGACTGGTTCCAACATGAGTCCTATTTAGCCTAGAGATTTTGCTACACAGCTTGAGGGGGAAATCCTCGGAATTCCAGTAAAGATACAGAGGACACCCTGTCTTTGGGTGGAAAAAACATCTGTTAGGGAGTAATCCGCATGTCTCCAGGCTGAACTACAATCAAATGCAGCCTGCTGTCATCAGAGGCTTCCTCCAGGCTGCTCTGAGTGCTCGCAAACAAAATGAGACTTCCCAATTATGTGTTGTTCATACTACAATGTCATAAGAACGGCCGTACTAGGTCAGACCAATGGTTCATCTAGCCCAGTATCCTGGTTTCCAGCAATGACCGGTGTGTCAGAGGGAGAGAAGAGAACAGAACAGGGTAATTTATCAAGTGATCCAACCCTTGTTGTACAGTCCCAGCTGCTGGAGTACAAGCTTGGGCTGCTTTTCCATGCAGATTCTTTGCAACTCTGTTTCCCTGGGAGAATTGGGAAAACTTGGGCATCCTTTTCAAGGGCTGACTAAATCCACTCTCCTCACTATTTCTTTCAAACAAAAGCCTTTGTGATCCCGTTTAGAATTCATCCCAGGTACGCTGGCGCTCTTGATGCTTGTCTAGCGTCTTGTCAGCTGAAGAAAAATATCCAGCTAAGCGCTCTAAGCCTCTGGCTTTGAATGGGCAGAGCCATTGCATCTTGCATTGGGATCACCCTCATTTAAAACCTATTTATCTTCACCGAGGCTGTCAGGAAACCAGTGACACTTAGCGAAAATGTCACATTTTTCTATCAGTTCCTTGTAGAAATATCCTTGTAGAAGGGTTGATATTGCAGAAAATACAAGGCAACTTATTGATGATCGCAGGGCGTTTGTCCTTCAATTAGCATTGGGTGAATGTGTTCCGTTATCCCTGCCTTCAGGCTGTTTTTTCCTCCAAAAAGCTACGCCTATCCCGAGTTACGAATGATGAAGACCATGGGGCTTTACAGTGGCTCTGATGAGCCTGGACAGCACAAACAAAGCAAAGGACACGCCCTGCATGAGTGACCATGCCTGCAGGTGTGATACCTTTCGAAGGAGCAATGCTTAAGGACTGGGAGACATGCAGGGAGGGCATCCCTGGGGGTGAGGCAGTGTAGCCAGTGTCCTCCACCACACAGCCATCCAGGAAATCGATGGGCCACCATTGTTCTACTGTTCCTGCCGAGTGCGCTAGCTGACCCATCCCCAACTGAGCTCAGGGCCCCGTTGTGCTAGGTACTATACAGACATCCAGCCAGAGTGAGTTTATAATCTAAACAGACAGGCCCAGACAAAGGGTTGGAGAATGGAAAAATTATGGGGGAGCACAAAGAGGAAGCAAACTGCTTTAGGTCAGGAGTCAGAGAGATGGGAACTGAGCTCCGGCCTGGGTCCTAGGCCAGCCGATTAACCTGCTGGGAAGGGCTCGCTGGGTCCTCTCCCCAGGCTAGTGTACCCTACCACTGCTGAGCAGGTGGAATCTAGCTACCCGTATTTTGGTGAATCCTGCTGTATGTACCAGCAGCTTTAAGAGGCTGTTTTGTACAAGCCATGTGTCCTGCAGCCCACCATGCAGTTGCACTGAAAGGTTCTTCTCTGAAGCGCTGCTGTTCATCTCAAACGGGACTAAGTGTATTACCCTAATGGGGCAGCAAACAGCAAATCACTCCAGCGTGATTTGTGCAGGGGAAATGCTGCTCCATCGTGCACTGAGGCAAACCTTTGAGTCTCCTCTGCTGCAGGAAGTCAACCAGGTGGCTGGAAAGGCATTAGAAACAAATGAATTGGCACAGCTAGATAATAATTAGGATAGAGAATAAAACAGAAAATATCGTAATGCCACTATACAAATCCATGGTACACCCACACCTGGAATCCTGCACGCAGTTCTGGTCACCCCATCTCTAAAAAGATACATAGAATTGGAAAAGGTATAGAGAAGAGCAACCAATTAATCAGGGATGTGGAACAGCTTCTAAATGAGGAGAGATTAAAAAGACGGGGACTTTTCAGCTTGGAAAAGAGGAGACTAAGTCTTTAAAATAATGACTGGTGTAGAGAAAGTAAATAAGGAAGTGTGATTTACTCCTTCTCATAACACACAAACTAGGGGTCACTCGATGACATTAATAGGCAGCAGGTTTAAAACAAACATAAGGAAGCACTTCTTCACACAACGCACAGTCAACTTGTGGAACTTGGTGCCAGCAGTTCACGTGAAAGCCAAAAGTATAACTGGGTTAAAAAAAAAGAATTAGATACGGTCCTGGAGGATAGGTCCGTCAATGGCTATTAGCCAAGGAGTATGCAGTGTAGTTGTGTCGGACAATGTGGGTTTCTCTGTCACCAACAGAAGTTTGTCCAATAAAAGATATTACCTTATCCACCTTCTCTCTCTGATTAGCTAAGATGGTCAGGGATGCCATCTCATGTTCTGGGTATCTCTAAACCTCTGACTGCCAGAAGCTGTGACTGGAGGACAGGGAATGTTGGCATGCCGAGCACCGAATATTTCATTCGATTTTGTTGTCAGTTTACACCCTCTGCCAAAACTAGAGCTGCACTGAAAAAGCTGGGCTGGGAAATCCCAAGCTTCCTCATACCAGAGCTGATCACACTGCGGAGGGTCTCTGGTTCATCTAAGCCAGCATCCTGCCACCAACGGCAGTCAGCGCTGGATGTTTTAGAAGGCGGCATATAAATTATACAATGTACCTAATTGCAACACTACACAATGGGGGGGAAGTGTGGGTGAGGGGGCAGATTTCTCCCTGAGCCCAGCTGGTGATCTGTGCCCTCAGATTATACCTTGGAAGTGTAAGGCTTGATTGCAAGTGTCACTGCAGACACCACTCATACAGGGTGAAACTAATCTCTGGTGCACCGTATTGATAATTTCCTGATCATTAATAATGAATTGATAACCAGTAATCGATTACAAATTTTAACTGTGATTAGAGGTTTAAGCAGAGGGGTTTCTCTCAAGTCTGGATTAGTTCATCAACAACAACAAACCTTGGATAAATCCATTTTTATTTGATTGGATTTATTGATTAAATAGCAAAGCCAGCTCACACACAGAGAGGCACACAGTTACCAACAGCTCCTGTAGCTCTCTGAGAGCCTACATCCAGGCTGCATAGTTCTACTTCCTCATGATGTTTTAGGATAAGCATAACCTTTCTTTCCCTTCTTGTTTATCACACTAACCCTTACCCGGTTCCTTCTTTTGGCACATACTTCTTATCTTGGGTTATTTTCTCCAGATAGTTACTCATTGTTTATCCCCGTATTTGGGCAATTTCATCTGTTGTATCTTTTGCACCTATTTTGCGGTTAATATTGCAAAAATATCTGAACAGCTATTTTTAACAATACACCACAGATTCCTGCTCAGCAAAATTTCAGTTCTTACAGTTACCTTTCCTACAAGCCAGCTTGGGACTTCTGCTTCCAGGCAAGACTTAAGTTCTCTCTCTAGCCTATCTGAAATGGCAACAGAAGGTGGGCAGTGCTAAATCCTCCACACCCCGGAAGCCCCACCACACCCCCAGGCTCTGCATGCTGCCAAACTAGTCCCTTGGCTGGCACATGCTGGGGCAGAGCAGGAGGTCACCTTGACAATGGCCTTGGGAGTGGCTACAGACTGTCCTTATGTGGATCTACTAGTCCCAGGTAAATGTGCAACCAAGACAGGGAGATGCGACTATCAAGTTCTTAGACTGAAAAAAAAAAAAAAACCCTGGAACTGGGGGCGGGGGGGAGAATGAGAGGCGGTTGTACACAGGGGAGTGAAGGCGGTCACATGCCAACCTAGTGTCCTGGTTCTTGGCTGGAGGTGGCTGAACTTTGCCTCCCTCCACTGATATAGAGCCCTGATGGAATGAATAAGATTTAAACTGCAGTTCACCTGGATGTGAATGAGTGGTGAGGATTTCAGCACCTGCCCTTGGAAGACAGTTTTGCTGGTCATAGATTCTAAGGCCAGACGGCCCATAGTCTGACCTCCTGCATAACATAGGTCATAAGACTTCCCTGAAGTAATTCCCATTTGAATAAGAGCAGATCTTTTACAAAAACAGCAAGTCATGACTGAATTAAAAAACTTCAGTGAAGTGGAATCCACTGGTAAATTATTCCAACAGTTAATTACCCTCACTGTTAAAATTTTCACTTTCTTTCTAGTCTGAAGTTGTCTAGCTTTGTCTTCCAGCCATTGGATCTTGTTATACATTTCTCTGCTAGACTGAAGAGATGTCTTATCAAATTTCTGTTCCCCAGATAGGAGCTTATGGTGATCAAGTCATCCCTTAACCTTCTCTTTGTTAAAGAAAACAGATGGAACCCCTTGAGTCTATCATAAGTCAGGTTTTCCAATTCTTTAATCCTTCCCATGGCTGCTCCCTGAACTCTCTCCATTTTTTCCCCCTGCATTGGAAGGTCTATTTGTGGTGATTGTGAGCTGTTAAGTTTTGATGCCTGTATAATCAGAATTATTATTCTGCTGCCTGGTGTATAAACATGAAGGAATAGGCATTACCTTTGAGTATGGCTCATCTTTTGTTAATTAATTTATGCATAAAATGGACCTAAAACCTACCTCCTAGTGGGATGCACTAAATGATTAATACTGATTGATGTTGGCCAAATGCTCCAATTGCTTGCATGAACGATCTGCAGGAATGCAAAGCAATTTGCAACTGCACACACTGCTCAGAGCAAAAAGGCACCTGTCCTGATGGAATCCAGTCTCCTTACTTCCACACAGGCCTGTCACTGTTGCAGAGATGTGGATACATCAGGGAATGGTGCTCATTTAAAATATTGTCTTCATCCATTAAAGATATTAAACCTAATTCTCCCCTGGAAATCATTGCAGTTATAGTGGTGTGGATCTGAAATAATGTAGCAAAAGAATCAGGGCCATTCATCCCGTGCTGGTTTTAAGTTCCCTGCACTTTTACATCTTGTGTCCCTGATCTCCCTTGCAGTTGGGTTTTGGCGGGCTGTGAGGTCTGTGGGTCCCAGTCCTAACACTGCCCTAGTAATGGGAAGCCAGTGTTAATTCCGGACGCTGTTTTGCTTTTCCTAAAATAACTTTGAAGAGGCAGATGGCTGGGCTGGTGTCAAATGCCACTGACACTGTGGAATGACTTGGGTTTCTTTAAGGAAGGAAATGCTGTCACAGCTAGCTTGTTTGCAGTCTCATGGCCAAGATAATGGGCAGAGAGCTTGAAATGGGAGAGGAAGGAAGACAGAGGCAAGACAGGTGGGGACAGAGCTCCAGCACTGCCATACTGAAGCACTCCTGATCATAACAAGTCAAGGATACAACATCATTTAGCCTTGCCGTGTTCATGGCACTGAACCATGTCTACACAGTATTTTTGAATCATGCTTTGGTCTTTTGTGGCCCAAACTGGGTGCTTAGTTGGGATGCAATTTTGTCCTCTCTCCACTCAAGATCCAGCCATGTACTCACCAAGATGGGGGTTACCCTGTCATAACCAGGTTCCCCATTATGGAAGAAATTGAAAGAATACTTGGAACCAAAGAGATATCCGATACCTTGCATCGGTAGCTGGAAGCACTCACAGCAGGTCTGAATTTGGCCCTTTGTGCCTGACAATTTTCATTTCTCAGAATCCACGTTAGGGACAAATCCAGATAAACAGACTTTGGGCTGGGGCTCTCTGTCTGGATAGAGAATCTTCCTGGCATAGGTCACATAGCATCTTGGTCAATGTACCTCTCCTCTGCTGCAGGTGGTATTGGCCCGTGGCTCTACGTAGCCATGGAGATGCCTTGTTAATGAACAACATGAACAGTTAAATTTCATGGTGCATGTTAGGATAACTGCAAGAGAGCATGAATCATAGTTACGTACCATGACCACAAAGAAGGCTATTGAAAAATCAATAAGTTATTTGCTTTAAATTAAATGATCTGTTCATTTTTTCCCCTCCCCATTGATAGTCATTTTTCTTGTTCTTTGGGTTTGTATATTCTGAGCACACAGAAAATCAGAAAAGGGAAATCAGCTAGCAATGCAATTTCATTCTAGCCAGAACTATTCTACAACATAGACTATTAGGGCATAGTCCTGTAAGACTTTCTTACAGATCTTTACTCAAAGGAGAAATCCAATTAACGTCGGTGGGACTACTGATGTCAGTGAGTTTGCAAGATAGGGCTTCTATAAGGCACTATTCATCTCAGAAGTAACTCAGGAGGAAGTTAAACAACAGCTACTAAAGTCAGATATTTTAAAATCAGCATCTGAGAGTTTTAAAAGAGCTGGCTTAGGGGCAATCTGGACTGTTAATGTGACTTTCAATACGTCTTGGAATGCTGGGAAAGTTCCAGAAGACTAGAAGAAAGCTAATGTTGTGCCAGTGTTTAGACAGGATGATGTTTTTCTAAAAGATCATTCCTGTTTGAACTAGAGCATAATTCATAGATGTTCTTTACAGGACTGTCTTATGCAGGTCGTCAGACTAGAGGATCACAACAGTCCCTTACGGCCTTATGAATCGACTTTTCTTTTGCTTTTGTTCCCTTAGATTTAGTGATATTTATCATCCCGCTTGGCATTTGATATCCCATTTCTTTTCAGAAAAACCCAACTCAATTCACATAACTCACGAAGGTTAGGACAATTAGTAAAGATGATAGGAAAGAAAAGGCTATAATAGAAACATTGTCTCTGGTAGCCAAAGACAGAGCAAATGGGCAATATCATGTACTTCCTGGGGGGAGGTGGCTCACGAAAGGAAAGAGCTTCTTTATCTAAGGAGATACCTTATTTGGGAAGATAACTAAACCTGAACAATTCTAATAACAACGTAACAAACATGGGCACCTATCACTTCCTAGCTGCCACTAAGCTACACACCATGGCCACTTGGAACTTCAAGGCAGTGAGGATACAACTTGGATCCTGCTATACCAAGAGATCATGCATCTACCACTTGAGTTAAAGGAGAATCTCTCAGTGGGCTGCTAGCAGTATAGGACCTATGACACCCAGGTGAACAGTTCTAATTCCACCCAGTAGAGGGCAAGGGTGCTCATGCACACTAGCCAGTTCATTCTCCTCTTTGCACTTACAAAGAACCTTTCCTAAAAGGTCAGAGCATTTCTCAGACATGAATGAATAAGACAAATAAATCCTCACTACCATGGTAAGGTGAAGTAGTTATAACAACTAACCTAGATATGTATCAACAAAAGCGCAGAGAAGAGGTCTGTTCGGGTCTCCTTTTAAAGCCCAACCCAAACTCAACTAGTCCATAACCGATCGGAACCCACTGTGAGTGTTGAGTCGTTTTCAGACCCAGTTCTGCGGAAAAGGACCTGGGGTGACAGTGGACGAGAAGCTGGATATGAGTCAGCAGTGTGCCCTTGTTGCCAAGAAGGCCAATGGCATTTTGGGATGTATAAGTAGGGGCATAGCGAGCAGATCGAGGGACGTGACCGTTCCCCTCTTTTCGACATTGATGAGGCCTCATCTGGAGTACTGTGTCCAGTTTTGGGCCCCACACTACAAGAAGGATGTGGATAAATTGGAGAGAGTCCAGCGAAGGACAACAAAAATGATTAGGGGTCTGGAACACATGACTTATGAGGAGAGGCTGAGGGAACCCAACGTTTGCCCTGGAATCTGTCTCACTGCTGCCATCTCTGCCTTGTCTTTGGGGCCTGGCCCCATGCCCACAATCCTCCTCTGGCTGCCTCCTGCCCATGGGGTTGCCGTGTGTGCCACAGTCCTGCCCTCTTGCTGTGCCGGGCATGCTGCAGAGTGAGAGACGCTGCAACTCTTTGGCACGCTCGCTCCACAGCATATTCAACGCAGTGAAATGGCAGCAGTCAGCTGGGAGCACGACATGCAGCCACTGCGTGCTGACCACCACGGGCAGGAGGAATCGATCAGAGATTACCCACCTCAAGCGGGTCAGATTGCTTTCAGACCCAACCCGAACCCGACACTTGTAGTTGGGTTGGGGTTGGATTGCAAGGGTCTAGGGCAGAGAATTAAATCATAGAATCATAGAATATCAGGGTTGGAAGGGACCCCTGAAGGTCATCTAGTCCAAACCTCTGCTCAAAACATCCCTTAACCCCAATTAAATCATCCCAGCCAGGGCTTTGTCAAGCCCGACCTTAAAAACTTCTAAGGAAGGAGATTCTACCACCTCCCTAGGTAACGCATTCCAGTGTTTCACCACCCTCCTAGTGAAAAAGTTTTTCCTAATATCCAACCTAAACCTCCCCCACTGCAACTTGAGACCATTATTCCTTGTCCTGTCCTCTTCTACCACTGAGAATAGTCTAGAACCATCCTCTCTGGAACCACCTCTCAGGTAGTTGAAAGCAGCTATCAAATCCCCCCTCATTCTTCTCTTCTGCAGACTAAACAATCCCAGTTCCCTCAGCCTCTCCTCATAAGTCATGTGTTCCAGACCCCTAATCATTTTTGTTGTCCTTCGCTGGACTCTCTCCAATTTATCCACATCCTTCTTGTAGTGTGGGGCCCAAAACTGGACACAGTACTCCAGATGAGGCCTCATCAATGTTGAAAAGAGGGGAACGGTCACGTCCCTCGATCTGCTCGCTATGCCCCTACTTATACATCCCAAAATGCCATTGGCCTTCTTGGCAACAAGGGCACACTGCTGACTCCTATCCAGCTTCTCGTCCACTGTCACCCCAGGTCCTTTTCCGCAGAACTGCTGCCTAGCCATTTGGTCCCTAGTCTGTAGCTGTGCATTGGGTTCTTCCGTCCTAAGTGCAGGACTCTGCACTTATCCTTATTGAACCTCATCAGATTTCTTTTGGCCCAATCCTCCAATTTGTCTAGGTCCCTCTGTATCCTATCCCTGCCCTTCAGCGTATCTACCACTCCTCCTAGTTTAGTATCATCCACAAATTTCCTGAGTGCAATCCACACCATCCTCCAGATCATTTATGAAGATATTGAACAAAACCGGCCCCAGGACCGACCCCTGGGGCACTCCACTTGACACCGGCTGCCAGCTAGACATGGAACCATTGATCACTACCTGTTGAGCCCGACAATCTAGCCAACTTTCTACCCACCTTATAGTGCATTCATCCAGCCCATACTTCTTTAACTTGCTGACAAGAATACCGTGGGAGACCGTGTCAAAAGCTTTGCTAAAGTCAAGAAACAATACATCCACTGCTTTCCCTTCAACCACAGAACCAGTAATCTCATCATAGAAGGCGATTAGATTAGTCAGGCATGACCTTCCCTTGGTGAATCCATGCTGACTGTTCCTGATCACTTTCCTCTCATGTAAGTGCTTCAGGATTGATTCCTTGAGGACCTGCTCCATGATTTTTCTGGGGACTGAGGTGAGGCTGACTGGCCTGTAGTTCCCAGAATCGTCCTTCTTCCCTTTTTTAAAGATTGGCACTACATTAGCCTTTTTCCAGTCATCCGGGACTTCCCCCGTTCGCCACGAGTTTTCAAAGATAATGGCCAATGGCTCTGCAATCACAGCCGCCAACTCCTTTAGCACTCTCGGATGCAACTCATCCGGCCCCATGGACTTGTGCACGTCCAGCTTTTCTAAATAGTCCTTAACCACCTCTTTCTCCACAGAGGGCTGGCCATCTACTCCCCATGCTGTGATGCCCAGTGCAGCAGTCTGGGAGCTGACCTTGTTAGTGAAGACAGAGGCAAAAAAAGCATTGAGTACATTAGCTTTTTCCACATCCTCTGTCGCTAGGTTGCCTCCCTCATTCAGTAAGGGGCCCACACTTTCTTTGGCTTTCTTCTTGTTGCCAACATACCTGAAGAAACCCTTCTTGTTACTCTTGACATCTCTTGCTAGCTGCAGCTCCAGGTGCGATTTGGCCCTCCTGATTTCATTCCTACATGCCCGAGCAATATTTTTATACTCTTCCCTGGTCATATGTCCAACCTTCCACTTCTTGTAAGCTTCTTTTTTATGTTTAAGATCCGCTAGGATTTCACTGTTAAGCCAAGCTGGTCGCTTGCCATATTTACTATTCTTTCGACACATCGGGATGGTTTGTCCCTGTAACCTCAACAGGGATTCCTTGAAATACAGCCAGCTCTCCTGGACTCCTTTCCCCTTCATGTTAGTCCCCCAGGGGATCCTACCCATCCGTTCCCTGAGGGAGTCGAAGTCTGCTTTCCTGAAGTCCAGGGTCCTTCCCTGTGTCAGGATCCTGAACTCGACCAACTCATGGTCACTGCCTCCCAGATTCCCATCCACTTTTGCTTCCCCCACTAATTCTTCCCGGTTTGTGAGCAGCAGGTCAAGAAAAGCTCCCCCCCAGTTGGCTCCTCTAGCACTTGCACCAGGAAATTGTCCCCTACACTTTCCAAAAACTTCCTGGATTGTCTATGCACCGCTGTATTGCTCTCCCAGCAGATATCAGGAAAATTAAAGTCACCCATGAGAACCAGGGCGTGCGATCTAGTAGCTTCTGCGAACTGCCAGAAGAAAGCCTCGTCCACCTCATTCCCCTGGTCTGGTGGTCTATAGCAGACTCCCACCACTACATCACTCTTGTTGCTCACACTTCTAAACTTAATCCAGAGACACTCAGGTTTTTCTGCAGTTTCGTACCGGAGCCCTGAGCAGTCATATTGCTCCCTTACATACAGTGCTACTCCCCCACCTTTTCTGCCCTGCCTGTCCTTCCTGAACAGTTTATAACCATCCATGACAGTACTCCAGTCATGTGAGTTATCCCACCAAGTCTCTGTTATTCCAATCACGTCATAATTCCTTGACATCACCAGGACCTCCAGTTCTCCCTGCTTGTTTCCAAGGCTTTGTGCATTTGTATATAAGCACTTGAGATAACCTGCTGATCGCCCCTCATTCTCAGTATGAGGCAGGAGCCCTCCCCTCACAGACGTTCCTGCCTGTGCTTCCTCCTGGTATCCCGCTTTCCCACTTACCTCAGGGCTTTGGTCTCCTTCTCCCGGTGAACCTAGTTTAAAGCCCTCCTCACTAGGTTAGCCAGCCTGCTCGCAAAGATGCTCTTCCCTCTCTTCGTAAGGTGGAGCCCGTCTCTGCCCAGCACTGCTCCTTCATGGAACACCATCCCATGGTCAAAGAATCCAAAGCCTTCTCTCCGACACCACCTGCGTAGCCATTCGTTGACTTCCGCGATTTGACGGTCCCTACCCAGGCCTTTTCCTTCCACGGGGAGGATGGACGAGAAGACCACTTGCACCTCAAACTCCTTTATCCTCCTTCCCAGAGCCACATAGTCTGCAGTGATCTGCTCAAGGTCATTCTTGGCAGTATCCTTGGTGCCCACGTGGAGAAGCAGGAAGGGGTAGCGATCTGAGGGCTTGATGAGTCTCGGCAGTCTCTCCGTCACATCGCGAATCTTAGCCCCTGGCAAGCAGACTTCTCGGTTTTCCCGGTCGGGGCAGCAGATAGATGACTCAGTCCCCCGGAGGAGAGAGTCCCCGACCACCACCACCCATCTTCTTCTCTTGGGAGTGGTGGTCGTGGAACCCCCAACCTCAGGACAGTGCATCTCATGCCTTCCAACCAGCGGAGTCTCCTTCTGCTTTCTCCCCCCAGACATATCATCTGGTCCACTCTCCGCAATGGTACCTGTGGAGAGAACATGAAAGCGGTTAGTTACCTGTGTCCGCGTTGCTGGAACCCGGACATTCCCCCTTCTTCTTCTGGAGGTCACATGTTGCCAAGCTTCTTCACTGGCCTCTTGGCTCCGCGGTGCAACCTGCTCTAAATCTTTAGAGCTTTATGCCCGTAGAAGCATATCCTGACTTTTGTCCAGAAAATCCTCAGATTCTCGTATTCTTGGTCAAATGACTTGACCAAGATCATTTTAAGTTAGTGGCAGAGCTGGCAATGAAATCCAAGAGTCCTGACTCAAAGTCCCTTACTGCAGTTAGTAGACTACTCTGTCCTGCTATAAGGGATACTGAGAAAGTAAATCTTAACTTCTTTCTTTATGGAAGTTAAGCCCCTCTCGAGTGGATAAAATACCGTGCCTGCATAGACCCCTGTGAATTAACACCATTTTGGTGTCTACTTATAACTTAATCTTACCATTGTTAACGAATTATAATAAACAATTGCCTTTGTTTTTAAACTGAGGTCTAATCTGTTCCAGTTCTATTAGCTGCTGATTCAATGCTTTTAAATTTAGGAGAAGGGGAAGATGGTTGCACTTGACTGCTAAGTAAAATAAGCTTATTTTTCTTTCATTTGCAAAATAAAAGGACAGAGTCTTACTGATTTACAGTTCACAATCTGGAGTCTTCTGCATGCCAGACCAGCTGGGTAAGTGATGTTCTCTTGATGCTCTCATTCTTTTTCACTCGCCTGTTTGCACTTCTGCAAGCTTAATATCCGTTTTTAAAGATATCGATTTTCCCCTGGCACCTGCTTTAGGGTGGTAATTCCGCTGACTTCAATGAGGTAACTGCCGATTCAGACCAACGAAGGCGAGACAACAACCTGGCCCATTGTTGCCAAGTTACATGTATATTGGACTCGTGGATTGTTGATGCTCTGACCAGGAAAGAAGAATTTGAGAGGCACGTCCTCAAAATGCAACCAAAGTCTGCGTGATTGTGCGCTCTGTTGTCCATTTGTGCCACAATGGATGCCCCCAGCAAATTCTGTTGGCACATTTTAAAAGCCATTTTTAACTATCTGGCCTTTAGCGTCTGAAGTTTTTCATTTAAGATTTCATTTGGCATAAAACCAACATGGGTCCAAATCCCCGGCTGGCTGCTGTATCTGGACAATGAGAAAGGTGGGAGAAGTGAGTAGTGAAACTTAGTTTAAAAGTTATTAGTGTCTGTCTTGCCTACTTATAGTGTGGGCGTCTTATGGCTCTTATATGTATCCACCCAGCACTTCATCTCACTCAGGGCTGCTAGTTGCTACTGTAGTATAAAGAAGATAATACCTTACCTGCTAAAGGCCTGATTCTACAAGGGCTAAACACCTGCTAATTCCCCCAAAGTCAACGACAGCAAAGGGCTGTCATAAGTCTGGGCCTGATTCTGAATTAAGCCTGCACCCCGTGACTATTTCAGGGTGCGGTGCGACATGAACGAGTCTTTCACAGGTGGGCTGTCATAAGAATCACGTTTGATCAATTTAACAGGCAGTCTCTACACTTGGAGAGCAGAGTGACGTTTGGCACCACCAACTGTTCAAACTTGTTCAGATCAAGCATCTCTTCTCTTGATAAGAGCCCTCAACTGATCCTTATTGAAAGGAAGCTGCAATAGGGTAGATTAAATATTCTTTGGACCACAGAACAAGAAAGGTGGACTCTGCAGATCAATGGTTAGTGCACTCAGATGAAAGGCTCTGCTCTGAGACGTGGTAGGGACTTGAAGGTGAGCTCCTACAAACCAGGTGCTCTAAACATGGGACTATTCAGGGGTGGGTGTCTCTCCCTCCCCACCGCCGGGGTTTTCGAAGGAAAAGGTCTCCATTTCATCCCAGGGTAGAATGGGAATTTTTCTGAAATTCTGAAACTTTCATGGGACAGGAAATCCACTTCCCACCCAGCTGTAGTCTCAAAGTGATGATCGAATTCCCTAGAATGCATAGGGATTGAACTGGGCTAATTCAAGGGAGGCTGTGTGTGGGTATGGGTTCTCAAACATTTTATTTTGCGGACCACTTGAAAATTGCTGAGGGTCTCGGCAGACCACTTAATGATCTTTCCAAATGTTGTTTGTACCGTTAGCTAACTATTGTAAAGCGCTTTGGATAAAAGCACTATATAGAAGAACAATAATAATTAACTTTTTTTGTTCTACAGATAAAAGCCCACAACTCATATTTTAGTATCAGTAGTCTCACCTTTCTAATGTGATGGATGTGCCCTCTCTCCCCTGCCGTGGCAGCCCCCGAGCTGGGGCTGGGAAGGAAGGGGGTCTCTCCCCGGCAGCTGCAGCCCTGGAGCTGGGGAAAGTCATCTCTTTCTCTGGCCACCACAGCCCTGCATGTCCCAAATTCCTTCCACCCAGTCTTCTCACCGCACTGCCCCCTCCAACCTATCCCCTATTCCTAGGGTGACCAGATAGCAAGTGTGAAAAATCAGCATGGGGGTGGGGGGGGTAATCAGCACCTATATAAGAAAAAGACTCGAATATCGGGACTATCCCTATAAAATTAGGACATCTGGTCACCCTACCTATTCTGCACAAGGCCACCACCTCACCTTACATGTGCATCTTCTCCAGGGTCCAGGCACCTTATTAGTGGAGCTGCCCAGGTGCGGCTCTACTAATTAGGTGGGTGGCCCTTTATTCTCTTGTGTGTGGCTGCCCAGGTGGGCAACTTAGAGGGAACTATCCGCAGACCACCTGAATGGAGCACGCAGACCACTGGTTGTCCGCGGACTACAGTTTGAGAACCTCTGATCTAGAGCAGTGGGCATGGAAAGCTTAGCTTGACTCAAAGACCGGGGGCCTTCCTTTCCAAAAGTGACTCGTTGTTTTGGTTGGCACCGTTTCTGTGCACTCCACTTCAGACACCTTAAAAAGGGGTCTCATTTGTAGAGGGTAGATGCTCACCTCTCTGGAAAATTGGGCCTATCTCAAGTTAAGCAACCCAAAAGTGAGCCGCCTAAACTCACTAATTGAATTCTAAAAATTTAGGTCTGGCTGCCTCTATAGCTGTGATGGAGAGGCAGCTGCACCAAACTTGAATGGGGGTGTGACCCTATATATCAGGTCACAACACGTGGAGTGGGGAGCTGGGCCCAGCCTTATGGGACAGGAGCTGCCATAGGTGGTGGAAATAGGGATGCTGCCACACCCCCTGCCTTGAAGTAGTAATAACAACTCAAACACAAGGTTTCTGCCTTCAGCACCCCCGCTATAAAAATTGTTCCAGCACCACTCTGAGCAGCCCGCTGTGGGATGACTGCAGGGTGGGCTCACTGTCCAACCATCAAATGCCTCCCTCAGTGATCATTTTTTGGAAGGGTGGGGGGCCTCAGTTTCAGATTTTGCCCCAACCCCGGAAAACCGCTGTGCAGCCCCAGCTATCGGCTGTTACAGCCCTCAGCTGCAGAGCCCTGGCACTTTAACTGTCCCCGGTTCAATCCCCCAGTCAGCCAAGAAGGCAGCCATCACACCAGTATTCTTAAAAAACAGCAATTGGGATTTGTTTGTGCATTTGAAAATAGCTGCTTCCTGAGATAACACAGCTAAAAAAGGCTAAACCTGGCATTTTTATGAATGAAAATTCACATCTGTGCAGCATGTGTATGCTATAAAACCATCACAATGCAATTCCTGGGGAAACAAAAAACAGCTCCGCTCTCTGGATCCCAAATCCATTGTAAACAGGATTTTTCAACCCGCCTCTCTCAACCAGGCTTAATATTTGCCTCCAACAAAGGAAGGAGGGAGAGACAGTGAGCACACTCACTGACTCTCGGGTGAACTGAATGATTCGGGAGCCCTGGAATAACATTCTGTGAATGCACATGCTGTTCCACTTGCAATATAGAAAGAGTCCCATGTTACTTTCTAGCAGTAGCTAAGTAAACACTAAATAGCTGAACCTCCAAGCTGAAATGCAATCTGCATGTTTGCCTGTGGATGTGGAAAGAGATGGAGGGCTACTGCGGGCTTTTTTAAAAAGGACTTTTGCTGGAACAGTAAAGACATTCCAGTACTGCAACTGGAATCCTTCTCATTGCTCAGTGCCGTATTTCCTCACGATCATGAGTGTGCATTAGCGTCATGGGGTTCCTTGCGCTTGTCAGTGTCTTTTTTAGCTTCTGTGTTGACGAAGGGTGCCTGGCTTCCTACCCATCACCCTCGGCCCTCTTAAACTCGGCTTAAACTCAGACCTGGTTGCTAGAGAGGACAGCTCAATCTCCTTAGAGTCTCTGCTGAGAAATTCACCAAGTGAATTGCACCCAGTTCTAGTCATTTAGACTAGTCCCTGTTCCTCAAAAACAACATAACATAACAGAGAAAAGACGCAGGACATTTCAAATGGCTACGTGTTGTCAATCCTGAGTAACATGGGTCTGAAAAGCCACGACGCTCTTGCTCCAAAAGAAGCAAATTCCCCCCCACCCCCACTATGGCTCCTTTTTTAAAGGGACGCCTCATTTCTGTCTAACGTCACTCCCAGAGTCAAGTACGTCCTCCCTTTTTGCACTGAGATCTTTCCGCTGCCACTGAGCAATTGGATTCAGCTCTTTGAGATTGCTTTAGAGCCTGCGTTTAATGGGGATCGCAACGCAACCTTAACTGTGGTGCTGCGAAGGCACCTCTGTAATGAGCCAAATAGAAAACAGCCCAACAAAATTAGATTAGTATTTCATGGAGATGAGGCCAAATGAGATTCCACGTACAAAATGAGTAGAAAATGGCCCTCTAATTGATACTATCCCTGGAGCAGCTCCGCTGGAGCCAGTGAAGGTACACCAGGGATGAATCTGGCCCAATAATTACGTGCTAAACCCTGGAGTTATTATTCAGTCAAAGCTCCTATTAAGGCTTAACTAGAGTCTTGTCCAAGGAAGAACTGAGAATGGCTTACAGTGTTTGGCCTAAAAATATTTAGACAGCAATACAGCACCTTCTGTCTGAGGAGCTCTGATTGAGGTCTATAAAATCATGATGGGTGTAGAGAAAGTAGATAAAGAAGTGTTGTTTACTACTTCTCATGACACAGAAGCTAAGGGTCACCCAATGAAATTAATAGGCAGCAGGTTTAAAACAAATAAAAGGAAGTATTTCTTCACACAATGCACAGTCAACCTGTGGAACTCCTTGCCAGAGGATGTTGTGAAGGCCAAAACCATAACAGGGTTAAAAAAAGAACTAGATAAATTCATGAAGGATAGGTCCATCAATAGCTATTAGCCAGAATGGGCAGAAATGGTGTCCCTAGCCTCTGTTTGCCAGAAGCAGGGAATGGGCAGTAGGGATGGATCACTTGATGATTGTTTGTTCTGTTCATTCCCTCTAGGGCACCTGGCACTGGCCACTGTCGGAAGACAGGATACTGGGCTAGATGGACCTTTGGTCTGATCCAGTATAGCCATTCTTATGAGCTCAGAGTACTTTGTAGACACTTAAATCTCTCCCATGAGGCAAGTGAGCATTCTACTCAGAGGTAGAGAGACTATCGTGCACAGGTTAATGGGAAGATTGTGAGCTCCCCGTGCTGCTCTCCAGATACGCCATGCTGAGGGACAGTAGCCAAGGCCTCCACCCACAGTTTCTGAAACACCGATCACAGCCCCATAGTAGATACAGTACTAACGATTCTGGGGTTATGTGCTAGCTAACAATATTGATGAATGATGTCCCAAGCTGCACAGGGTTAAACGGGAGCAACCTCTAGTTTGTGGCAGTGGAGAAAAGCAGGCGTTACTCTAAGACACGTAGCAAGCGGCATCTGTCCGTCTCTCCCAGAGCAGGTTGGAAGGGGAATCAGCAGACCTCCATAGTGTACAGCGAGTGCAGTTCACCCCTGCTCAGAGAGCCAGCGCAAGGTGTATTCACCATTTAAGCCCTCGTGGCCTTC
Source organism: Caretta caretta (assembly GCF_965140235.1). Taxonomy (NCBI): domain Eukaryota; kingdom Metazoa; phylum Chordata; order Testudines; family Cheloniidae; genus Caretta; species Caretta caretta. The sequence continues at coordinate 12,595,186 of NC_134231.1, read as the reverse complement.
TGAACAGCGATGAATTTCAGCCAGGCTGAATGCTGGGAAGAAAGTTTGCCCTAAGTGAACTGTCTAAGGACATGTAACACATGGGCAGCAACAGAACCCAGGGACCCAATGACTAAAGACAATGAGAAATTTGGCAGAAAGATGCCATATATGGAGTGGAGGGTGACTGGATATGTTTTCAAATGACTGCTTGTGATTAGAACACGAGTATGGATCTGCAGGAGTGTTGTACTAAAAAAAGCAAACCGTACATGCTGCCTAGCTGATGAAGGACATGTTTGGATGAGCGCATAGCGAAGAGACTCTGCTTTACTTATGCATTGCCAGTTTAGCTGAATCCTTGCTTTGCGTGGCTGTTCATTAAACACCAACTCAGGCAAAGCAGAAGGCATCTCCTGAGGGTGAGTGACCAGCTGGGAGGGTTGATTAACTGTAGCTAGTGGTTTGTGCCCTCAGAAATGCCCTGTGCCAACATCATTGATGCTATTTGCTAGCCTGGGTCTTTTTAACAAACAAAAAATAAGTGAAAAGAAAAGGAGTACTTGTGGCACCTTAGAGACTAACCAATTTATTTGAGCATGAGCTTTCGTGAGCTACAGCTCACTTCATCGGATGCATACCGTGGAAACTGCAGCAGACTTTATATACACACAGAGAATATGTGCTTTGCATCCACTCCCTTCTGCTCCTTGTTAGTTTCATTCCCTCATGCAAACAGGACCAGGCTAAGTTTGTGCAGCACTGCCTTTGTGAGTCCACTCCCATGTGGTGAGAGTGTTACTTAGGAATAGTTTGAGGTTTTTGACATGGTCCGGATCATATCCAATGATACATTCATTCGTTACAAATCCGTGCATTTTACCAGTTGGGTTTTGGTGTCCATGCTTTTAATGCGATCAGTAGCAATTGTGAGATAGATCCTCAGCCGTTGACTTCAGTCAGAGTGTTCACCCACTGAGGATACCTTGATCAAATGGCCTTAGATCTGCACCACAAACTCTACCCCACTTCTGGAAATGGCAAAACCAGATTTCAAACTATCCGAGGAGGTGAACGTTAAGGGGGATGTGAAATTCAGCTATCAGAAAGCAATTTAGCTGCAACCTTAACCATGGCGCAGCTAGTGGTTGCTCCATACTTTGTCAAGTAGCGTCACTGGCTTCCTGGATTATGGGAGAGCCCGCGGATGGGAGCTCCTTAAAATATCGGCTGCACCTCACTGATGTGTTCAAAGGCCTTTGGCATCAGTAAATCAAAAGGTGAGAATGAAGATGAGAAAAGGCAGCAGCTGGCTAATGCGGTCACTGTTTATTTTAAACCCAACATCGTTCCCAGTGGTGAGTTCTGAAGTAGGATGGCATGGATTCCCCCCCCCCCCCCATAGAAAAGTACAAGAAGGGAAATAAGCTGAAGTTGTGGAGGCTTGAACTGCATATTCAGGTCTCCATGAATATCTATGTCACTGTAATTAGTAAGCTCTAATTGCATTACACTTCTAATGACAATTAAAATTAGCTTCTACTGACATTAATGTCCTGAAATGTAAGTAATAGATGTGCGACAGCCTCACATGAACCCAGAGAACAGGAATGCACTGCTGAGTTCATGAAACCATCTTCCTCCGTGCTGTATTAATTACGTTACATAGCGGCTAATGCTGGGCAATGAGTGCAAAACGCTTGCCACCAGTGTCTCTCTGCATTCTAAGCAAGCCTGCGTTGACTGTCTGGGGACTTTTCTAAACAGAGTCAGGCCATGTCTTCACTACCACTTATGTCGGCAAAACTTATGTCACTTGGAAGGGGGAATCCAGGGCACACATTGTGGCCTTGTAACTCAGATCCCCTCTATTTCCCAAACCCCAAATTCTGCCCCTCTACCCCAAAGCTCCTGGATGCCACTGCTCCACACCTCCAGAAAATCAGGGTTGTATTCCACTTCAGAACATCCTCAGAAAGTGCACGCTACATTTCTCATCAGGAAGCAATGCCCCACATGTTCGGCCTGCTGAGATTTGGCTCTCACGTAAAAACATAAGAAACTGTTTGCTTAAAACCTTTACTCATTTCTTACCTTTAGGTGTTTGCCGCGATGCTGAGATTCCGATGCCATCACTGTGTGGCTCCTGAGGTTTAATTAACCTCTGCAACAAACATGTGTTTAGGAATAATAATGCTACATATAATTCATGCTGTCAGGAAGTTTGCTCACTGCTTTGCGCTTTTATTCAATCATACAATTTTCTGATAAGTAAAACACACACAGTCATTCTGAACCTACAGGATAACATCTGGCCCTGAAATTAACTTCACTGGTATGGAACTTGGGTGATTACAGACTGCAATCATGATCCATCAAGAGTGCATGCCACACAGACTTGACAGCGAGCTGCATAAAACACAGCAGCCGCTTTCACAGACACAGTGCCAGAGTCTCTACGGCAGAGTAGTTGGTTTTTTCAGCCTCCTGGCACGGGTGTAAATGACTTACTCCCTGTGCAATGCCGTGGAGGAACAGGCAGCATGGTATATTAAAAACAAAGGTGATCGACCAGAAAAGAATCAATGGCCCCTGTTGGCTATAAGAGCCCCAGAATAAGATGGATCCATCTGTGGCATCCAGCCAAGCTATCCATTTTCAGATATCCTCCAGGCCAACCTGGTCAGGCAGCTGTACCAGTTCACTAGCTCCTCAGCTGAAGTAAATTGGTGTCACTCCACTGAGTTTGACAAGCACTGTGAATCTGGCCCCAAGACACAGCTGAACCAACAGCAGTCGAGTTGTTTGGAACTAGTGCCCTCTTACACTGCACAACATTTGAGACGCATTTGTTTCTGCACCTCCGTTAGTGAAGAGCAAAGTGCATTCTTGATAGGCTTCCTGTAAAGAGCTGAAACGTGGCAGAATTCTTCAGAAGCTCAACAGAATACGTATTTCAGCGAGAAGAGCATTTTGCATGGATGGCCCCTTCATCTAGATGGATCTCAACATGCACTTTCTGCTGCCTCCTCCGAGGTGGGGTGTGGTGGCTAATAAACAGTGTGCAGCAATTCAACAGAACAGTTTGGGACAAAGAAAGACTAACTTATCCAATGGTAGCTGCAGAGGGAATTTAATTTGGCTAGGACACTGAGGCAACTCCCCCAGCCCCAAATCTTTCAACACACACCAGGTGGTCTTTAATGACCAAAAGTGTCCAGGGGCTCTTATCCAAAAGACGGCTATGCACTTCCAGCGGCACACGAAGACCTTTCAAATCACCTTTGGTCATTGGCTCAATTACCTGCTGAATTACTGATTAAGTTTCCTGCATCAGCCTGGGTTTCCACAGAAGTCTGACCCAGCCTAACCTGCTTAGTTTGAGTTTTAACAAGAGCACATCATGAGGTATGGCTGCAGGCGGTGACAAAATCTGGGGGACCAACAGACTGCACCTCAATGCTGCTCAGGGTCAGGCACCGGGACGTCAGTCACGCATTATTCCCTAGTTCAGCAACATCCGTGCTCTGTTGTGGACTGGTGTGTACAAGACAAAAGCAGATATGGGCCAATACGGTAGATACCACTGAGCAATCTGCATTCCTCTTCACCACTGCAAAAAGACCAATACACCAAGATACAAAAGCAGACATGATTCCTCCCATTAATAAGCCCCAAGAAACATCCTATGATTTCACAGTCCAGTCATCTTTAACAAGACTTTGCCTTCATTTCTTTACAACCAAAGGCCACATTCTTCCACAGCTATCTCCACTGCTGTAGTTTTGATGAGTGCTCACTGGGACACTGGATAAAATTTCCACTTCAGCTGAGCCTATTGGATCAGCTCCATAAGTTCGGAGCTTCATAACAAACATAATGGCGCAATCACCTTTTTGATCAGTTCTGCTCGAGTAAGACACCTGCCCACCGTGTGCATTGTGTTAGGCCACACTGATCGCTGTACGTGATTGGAAACAAAATTATGCTTCGAAACTACTCTTCATGAGCCAGACTTGGATACCTTTACTCAAGTTGAATGGCATCTTTCTCCACAAGCAGTTCTTTTGAAAAATCTTATCATGTACCCCATTTCCATCTAAATCCTTTTAAAAATCAGGCTCTTGGTCAATAACATGGCCCACTCTTTGCGGCACCATAGAGGCATGTGTTTCATCGGCAAGGAAATGATTCACTAATGAGCCTTAAACATTGTCCACTGGCGTTTCATCAGTATGGCCTAAATCACCTTCCTTGTTCTTTAGGCTCCACTAGCTTGTCCCAGACTGCCTCATGAACCTCGTGGGACAAGGTGGGTGAGGTGATCTCTTTGATTGGACCGACTTCAGTTGGTGCTAGAGACAAGCTGCCGAAAGCTACACAAAGCTCCTCTTCAGGTCTGGGTATTCAGAGTTATAGCTAAAAACAGGTAGGACAGATAGTTTAGCATAAGTACAGGTTTCAGAGTAGCAGCCGTGTTAGTCTGTATTCGCAAAAAGAAAAGGAATATTTTCCACTGAATGCATCTGATGAAGTGAGCTGTAGCTCACGAAAGCTTATGCTCAAATAAATTTGTTCGTCTCTAAGGTGCTACAAGTCCTCCTTTTCTTTTAGCATAAGTAGTTAGCGCACATCCTAAGGGACCATTCAAGGTGAAGTGGCTCGTTAAAATCCCTGTAGCCATAGACAAAAAGGAGGGTCAGAGGGTAACAAATTATTATAAGAAGCCATAAATCCAATGTCTTTGCTAGACACTATAAATCATAGCTTTAATACAGTTATTTATTTAAGCTCCTAGGCTCATCTTTTGAAAGCATTGTGCACTTTTCCTTTGAGGATGGGAACTGATTGATCACTCTAGAGCTGACCTCTTTGGGAAGAGAGTTCCCTACCCCCCAGGAGATAGGGTGTTTTTGACTTTTATCATTTTCCTAAGTGAGTTCATCTGAGAGCGTATTGATTGTCTGGTCTCACCCACATAGTTATTGGGGTGTTTAGTGCACTGCATGAGTGCACCACATGATGTGATAGGCGTGTGTAGGACTCATGGATCTCGAAAGGTGTGTTGTGGGGGGTTTTGAGCATTGTCACAGCGGAGCTACAGGTTTTGCATCGGTTGTTCTGGCAGGGTCTGGTGCTGCTTTGAGTTGGTGGGTCTTGGTTTGTGGGGAGCTTGCTTCTGATGATGAGCTGAGAGAGGTTGGGGGATGGTTTGAAGGCCAGAAGAAGGGGTTCAGGAAAGATTTCTTTCAGAATGGTTGTAGTTTGATGATACCCTGTAAGGGTTCCAGTGTGGGGTGGCAGGTGACAACTAGGGCTGTGCATTAAACTAGGGCTGTATTGAAGCAGATTCTCTCTGCATCAGGGAACAGGCCACCTAAATACTCAGTCTACTTCTCTGATGGAGTGCCCTTGTCTGGTGAAGGCTGTTTTGAGTGTGTTAAGGTGTATATCCCGGACTTTCTCCTTGGAGCATATTTTGTCGTATCTGAGTGCCTGGCCATAGATAACAGATTTCTTGGTGTGTTTGGGGTGGTTACCAGATCTATGTAGGTAGGTGTGGTGATCTGTGGGTTTCTTGTATATGGTTGCCTGTAGGGTTCCACCGCTGAAGCTGATCGTGGTGTCCAGGAAGTTGATGCTGGTGTGGGAGTGTTCGAGAGAGAGTTTAATGGAGGGGTGACGGCTGTTGACATTGTGGTGGAAATCTCTGAGGGAGTTTAAGTCATCTGTCCAGAGGACGCAAATATCTTCATATATCTTAACGTATATCATTGGTTTCATGGTGCATCTGAATCTTGTGTCATATATCCTTCCCCACTTCAATGAAAGTTGTAGGGTCTTGGGGCATCTCAGGATCAGGCTCCAAGTTACTAAGAAGGAGCTAAACGATTTCAATAAAAGGACCGAACTGCATCTCCATCCAAACATCCGAACAGAATCAGGTTTGAAAAAGTTCAGTGACCTTTTCCCCCTTCTTCACAATTTCTGTTCTTCTTGGAACTAGTTGGGACTTGGAAATACCCCAAGAAATGGTCTCCTTGCAATAACTCTGCCTTGACTAGTGGAAGAGCTGGAAATCTTGCAAAAAAGCCTGTTATCTTATTTCCAGTCCAATTTTGAAGGCTCCAGCTTATCAGATAAATTCCAGATAAGCACCTGGAGTTTCAGCCTCCTGCATGAATCCACCTTCCTAATGAGTTTGAAGTTGTCCCACTGCTGAGAAATTCACACACTGTACATTCCAAACTCTGTGAATGATGGAGCTAAAGTGAGCATCGTATAAATTATAATGACGATGCACTTGGACATAGTAAACACCAACCTCGATGTGGTTACATAAGGAAATGACAATCCCTGTTTGTCTTGTCAGAAGAAAAATCTAATTGTCACTCGCTTGTAAAGTGCATGTCACATCCCCCTCTGGTGGCAGGTCCACAAGGAGGATCAAGTCCTACTGCTGGCTAATGGAGTTATTCCTTTAGCTGAAGTGGTAGAAGGCTGTGCTGAAAGTCCAGGCTCAACGCTTGCCCAAGACCAGTGGTGTGGACAGTCAAACTCAGGCCTCTTCCTAACACCTGTGATTTCACTAACTGAGATAACCAGACATCCTCAGCACAATGCTGCTTATCAAGGGGATGAATCTTTGAATCACAAACTCCACGTGGTGTCAGACACTGGTTCAAAGGAGCAGTGGGTGCATTTGTAAGATACCAGCAACAGAGACTGTATTTACCTGCTGAGGAAGGTATTTTCTGTAATTTAGCACAGTGAGAAGGGATTGAAGCTGGGGAGGGGGAAAGCTGCTGAGGATGGGGCAGCGAAAGAAAGAGGGAATTCTGTTCTTGCATTTAATTCTGGGCCTCTTTTGGGTATCCTAATGGTTCTTTGATTGTCTGTGTCAGAGTTCCCTCCCCACTCTGAACTCTGGGGTACAGATGTTGGGGCCCGCATGAAAGACCCCCTAAGCTTATTTCTACCAGCTTAAGTTAAAAACTTCCCCAAGGCACAAATCCTTCCCTGTCCTTGGATGGGTACTGCTTTCACCACCAAGTGAGTTAGACAAAGATTCAGGAAAAGGACCACTTGGAGTTTCTATTTCCCCAAAATATTCCCCCAAGTCCCTTCGCCCCCTTTCCTGGGGAGGCTTGAGAATAATCTACCAACCAGATAGGTAAACAAGGTGAACCTTCTGAAATCCCGACTCGAAGCCACAACAGAAAACTCCCCCTGTGGGTATCTGAGGCTGTGACCCAGAGAGGCTCCCTTGAAGGCTGTTGGCCTAGCACATGTTGCTCTAGGAAGGCAGATACTAATTCTTGAGACTTGAAGAATGCTTTTCATTTGATTTCCTGCTCTTCCTGAGTGCTGGGGTTTTACTGGCGGTGCTACAAGGCTAATTGCTCAGGGTAACATTCTGCTCCAGGATAGGCAAGCCAGGGCGGAACTATATCTTGCTCTCTCTGTAACATGAGACCTGAGCACACAGGAAGAGCAGAATATCAGCTATGATTAAGGATAATAAACCTCTTAAAGCAGAACCATAAACCCACAAGAAGCCAGGGTGGAGTCTGGCTCTGTCTGTTACCTTGTGGCCAACTTAGAACTGCAAAATCTGCAAACACTGGTCGATGCTGTTTTCACAGCCTGAGGTTCCCACCAGGACCCAGCAATTCCCTTCCTCCCCCCAATCCTACCCTTACCCCCCCTAATTGCTCCACAGGTACAATTCATAAAACAAGTCTTAACTAGATACAGACTATACGCATCACACACGCCATTTCTCCTAGTGTCTTTGAGGGGTGGGTGGGGGAGACACTTTCCCCAGCCTTGGGAGATGTGGGGCAACAGCTGAGAGCCATAGCAGCTCCTCCCCCGATTCAGGAAGATCTGAGGTAGGGCTGAAGCTGCTAAAAAAAGTAATAGCTGAACAGTGGTCTGCCAAAAATGCAGTTTAATCAAAATCAGAACGTTTCACCGGAACATATAAATTTCAACAAGATTTTCAATGGGAAAAAATCTAAAATGAATCATTTTGATTGTCTCATTTTGATAATGTCAAAAGGTTTTAATCAGGCAAAAACCTTGTGTTTCAACTTTAATGTTTCAATGCATTTCAGTTTAAATATCATAACGTATGGATTTAAATATACTGTACTCAATATTTTAATTGAATGTAGAAGTCAAACCAGAATGTATTAAAATGATCAAGTTAAAACTGCGTGTTTTGACATCATTGAAACAAGAGGATTGGATTATCCTGAATAAAAATAGTTCTGAATTATTGTTTTGGGGAAAATTTTAAAATTTTTGGCTTTTGCTGGAGTTTGAAGCAGAAAAAAATTAAGTGTCAGAATTTCCCTCGGAAGAGAAATTCCCGTTTCCAGCCGGACGTATTCTCAGAGCCTACACAGCATCGGCATTCTCTAGCATCCATCCTCTATACGTTCTGGGGCATCTTATCCAGTGTGGACTGCTGGCTAGCTTGACCTATTTTTAGCTATGGGGCAAAGGCCTAGGGGTGTCTATGCCATTGCGGCCAGTGCAGCATCTGCTTTGGTTGGAGTGGTGAAACAGCGTACTCCTGTGCTCTGTGAGAGGAAGACCAAAACCCCGGCCTTCAAGCAATACAGCAGGGCTTGGCGGGGTTTCAACCCTGAGAGCCCAGTTTGTGTAACCCCTACAGGGTTTGGGCACTTTGAGATGAGGATGTGAGAACAGAATTTCAACCAGACTTTATATGGCTGTGTTGGGGTACGTAAGGGTTAAGTAAAAACCTACTCCGGGTGACGACTATCATGGTATCAGGCAGTGAGGCACAGGCAAGCACCATGTAGTAGGGAGAAAGGGACAGGCACGCAGCCATTCTTTTCCCTTCCCTTCTGCTCGTTAAGGATAGATAAGCGTTGCAGCTATATAAGGAATGCGGTTGTTTAAAATATACCCTTTGAGTAAAGAAGTGTTATCTCCCCCTCCCTTCCTTTCCCAGCGGCATAGATGAGCTCGGGGTCATGGCCCCTTCCTCCCTCCCCTGTGAACGGCTGATTAAGGGAACATGTGACTACAATTACTGCAAAGAAATGTATCTTCACAGTAAAAATGTCTGTATAATATGCTTAATGCTGTAAACAATATATATTCAGTATATAGCTATTAATATTCATTATATGGGCGTTCATATTATGAAATAAGGGTTTGGGGGGTGTTGTAGTAAATGTGGGCATTTACATTTTAACTTAAATAAAAAAGTTGTAATGTAATTAACTCAGGGCTTACTCGACAATTGGGTCTAGGGGAACAAATACCGCAGTAAAGAAGCCCATTTACTCAATCCGCCTTGGGTCCCCCTGCTCTTCTTCAAACAGGCTGATCCCCATTTCTCCTGGCAATATTCGAGCTTAGACACCCAGGCAGTATTTAGGGCATAAAAAGCATTTCTCTGCGCTTAGATACCTCAGTGACCGATATTTTATAAATACAGATGGATGGACAGAGTCACAGACAAGACACAGATGTGCCTGTGAGAGTCTACAAACTGGTATGCTATTCAGTTTAGAGCACAAAGAAAATTACTGGTGATCAGCAACCAACGTTAGTTATTGCAATAAATGCGTGACAATAGTGCTGGGAAGAGATCTAAGTTTATCCCTTGACCCCAGTCACCTGACAGGACTCTGGGATATGAAAGGTCACAGGCCAGGACTAGCCTCCAATGCCACTGGCTGCTAACAGAGTTCTCCTAGTTTTCATTAATCCCATTTAAAGGCATTTCACTTAAGACAATAATCATTCAAAAATTCCTGCAAAGCCATACTTGGCATCCCGTGACCCAAGCAGGGTACGGATCACTTTCTTTTCTCATCCATTTTTGGATGCCCTGTTACGAGCCAAGGTTGAGTTATAAATCTCACACAGCTCCACGGTGACAGGGTGCTGTGTTTAACAACATGTCCCACCGCTTCACTAGTTTGCGGCTAGCAAGCAAGCTTCCAATTCATTCTATGTTTAATTACTTATTTTTCTAGAATCCCACATTAATAAATACGTCAGAGCCAGACAAAAAATTACACCCTGGGCTATCTGGAACAGTATTCATGGGATCACACTCAACCCGAAGAGATGGGAATTCCGAGTTAATTACCAATACAACTTGCTACTTGACACTACCAAGATGTACCAATCTCCCAGCCTCTCAACTCCACTGGCTTTTCAGATTTAGAGAAAAACCACCACCATAGTGTCTCTTTTAGACTCTGGGGTCTTTGGTGCAGAGACTGTCTTATTTCTGTTTGTGCCACGTACGCTGGAGTTCTTCTAATGATGAATCACCTCTTTAACAATTCACTGCTCAACTGTTGGAATACTTCCCTTGGTAACACAAGAACGGCTGTACTGCGTCAGACCCACGGTCCATCTAGCCCAGTATCCTGTCTTCTGACAGTGGCTGGAGCCAAGTGCTTCAGGGGGAATGAACAAAACAGAGCAATGTATCAAGTGATCCTTTCTCTGTTGTCCGGTCCCAACTTCTGACAGTCTGAGATTTTGGAACACCCGCTCTGGGTGTCCCTAACCATAAGGTAAGTCTACATTGCAGCCAGGGGTGTGAATAGCAGCTGGTGGAGATGTACCTGTGCTATCTAGCTAAAAATAGCAGGGAAGACGCTGTAGTTTGGGCCGCACAAGCCGCCTGTCTCCTCTAGGTACATACTCGCTAGGACAGCTGTGCTGAAGCCCGTGCGGGAGCATCCCCACTTCTGATTTTAGTGAACTAGCTATGGTACAGCTGGGCAGTCCAATTACACGAGCTGCCATTCACACCCCAGACTGCACTGCTGACCTACCCATAGTGCCTTGTTTTATGGCATTTCCTAATCAGTGGGGAGTCAGCATTCTGCTTTATGTCATTGTAACAGTGCTTCCTGTGGAGATCATCAGATGAAAGGCCCTACGGCAGAGTGCTTCATACATGTTAAGGAAGCCCCACAACGTCCCGACGATGCCCAAATCAAACCTTTGGTCTGAACCACCCCGACTCTGAGTGGGTTCAGAATCTGAGCCCCGATCGCAGTTGCAGAGCTGGCTCCTGTCTCTATAATGGACCAAATCAAGTGTTGTGCAGGAATACCCTTGAGGCAGGGAAGACCTGAAATGCAGCTGCCTTAAAGCTGCTGTCTCATCACACCATACAGCGTGATGTGGTCATGCTCCCAAGCTGTTTGCTGTCCTCCAGGCAGCCTGCATACATAGTGGACCCAAACCTCTCCTCTTGTACCGACGTAAATCAGAAAGTAGCCCATATAGTCCAACTGGTGTGAGAGCTGGGTCAGGCCTGCTGTCCATGTATTCTCCTTTAGTATTAAGCAAGATGCAGATCCCCAAACTTAGAGACGCACAGGAAGGCCCAGACCCGCAAAGGTATTCAGGCTCCCAATTTACATTGAAATCCATGGAAGTTAGGAGCATAAATTATCTTTGAGGACTTGGGCCTAAGTGTACAGCACCAACCCCCCCGTACACTGCACCACATCCCTCATTCTGAATTCTTCAAGTCAATTGCTCCTGGCAACAGATGTGCCATTGAGGGGTGGGGATAGCTCAGTGGCTTGAGCATTGGCCCGCTAAACCCAGGGTTGTGAGTTCAATCCTTGAGGGGACCATTTGGGATCTGGGGCAAAAATTGGGGATTGGTCCTGCTTTGAGCAGGGGGTTGGACTAGATGACCTCCTGAGGTCCCTTCCAACCCTGAGATTCTACGACACCCCCCCCCCCCCCAGAGACTAATGCACATGTATCGTTACAAGCTTTCCCCATTTTTCCCAGCTGATCCACGTGCCTCCTGCTTAGATGTGCGGTTGGGAAGGTGGCCTTGGTGACACAGATACTCACCCATTAAGAACTTGATCAGGACCCCCAAAATATAAACTGGGCAGAGACATCCAACTCATTTCATGTCAGCCACTGAACTGCCATCAAGTGAGCTCATGTCTATTTAATTTTACTTATAATTTTGATGGGGCACTTTGAATTGCCCACCTGGATTCGCAACTGAGGGCGTCAGGCCAATCTCGTCATGTTTTGCAATGGAGTTGTTTTTTTAGGGTTGCAATCTTGTACAAAATAAATTCTTATTCGCCCAGGGCTGCGATCACAGTGCAGGCCTGCAATGATGAGTCTTCAGCCACTAGAGGGCGCTTCTAGCTTTGCTTTCGTGATCTATTGCCTTCCTGGAACTGCTAATGTATTGGGGGGGGTTGGGAATGGGGGTGCTGGAAATCCTTTGAAGCAACAGCGACCATAGAAATACACCATTTTTTAGATGAGGTAATTTTATGTTGCCATTTCCGTACCCTCAGGAAAAAGCCGATGCTTTTACACAAAGATTGAGTGAAAGGGCAGTCAGAGGAGCCTCTTTGTTTTCAGATGGAGTGGTTAAGTACACGGCTTTAAAAAAAAACAAACCATTACATTTATCAACCTGGAATAGGCCCAAATCCCATGAATTACCCTGCTGCAGGTTTCAGAAGAGCCTAAAATTCATTGACTTTCAATGGGACTTCCACTCCCGCACCATCTAGGCACTTTGGAACATCCTCCCCTTGATTAAATCTCCTGCTGTAAAGAGAGTTCTCTATCCCATTCTATATAGGTGCTTAGCACGTGCTCATTGCTGCTGTATCCGAGTGCCTTTCAGCCATGCATTACACCAGAGCGACTAACCTCTCTGGATTTACACCATTGTAGCCGAGGTCATTACTTGCCCCAACGGACCTGATTTTTAAACTGACTTAAAAACAGCAAGTTCAACTTCCATAGATTTTCTCCTGACATGCATTGAGTAACTGAACTAAGGGCAATGTGCCTTTTAGTGGTTAGAGTCAGACCGGGAGTGGGCACTTCTGGCTCTGTTAGCTTTGCCAAAGGATTGCTGTATGGTGAGACTTGAAGGCAACTCGCAGAGCTGTACCCTACCCCTGGATACCTGTGCATGGCTCCCACTAACACCCAGTGGAAATCATACACACCTGAGTGAGGCACTTATCCTTAATCCTTCCTGGTGCCTGTTTCCAGTAGTATAACGGATCTAACATAACCAATGCTACTTGAGAGGAGTGCTGAGAGATTTAATACTTGTAATGCACTTGGTAATCATCAGATCGTGTTTGGATACCAAACACAGTGAGTGACAAGAGCTAAAGTGATATCTGGTTTCCAAAAGCTGAAGTCTCATTTCACCATCCAAGACCAGGAAAGGACAATGTAAATGAGGCAATAGATACTGGAGAAATGCTTGAACTGGACAGCAGCTTCCAGGGAGCCTTCATCTGTTTTGTTTTTTGGATTCCAATATCTTTGCTGTCCAAATATATGGTTTTGCCCTTGAAGGCAGGAGAGGAACAATGTAAACTTAGAAGGCAGGAAACTGCAACTGTTGTAAATGCAGCAGAGCATCTGGGAAACTCTTGTGGGGAGAAACATCTCACACCAACTGTAACCTAGAAGAGGAACCAGAAGCAAAATTTTCCTACGTAATTTTTGAAAATGGGGCATAAAAGCTCTGTCACATTCATGACATACACACAGAGAAGTTAGATACAAAAATACTCTTGCTGGAAGGTTGCAACGTAACACTACTTTATTTCTTGGAATTCAGAACCCAAGAACACAAGAACCCCAAAACAGAGAGAGACGAAACAGGCTGCTCCTTAAATCAGAGAGCCACAACTAACCCAGTCTTACTCTAGGCTGGCTTTTCTGAAGACTGCCTTTGATAATTGCATGCTTCCCTACAGAGCCCCTGAGGCTTCAAGCAGGAACAGGAAAACCCTCTGCCTTTAAAGCTTGCAGCTCCAACCTAGTCCTCAGTATACCACAGGCTCCTAATTAGCATAAGCACTTCTGAAAATTTCACCCCCAGCAGCAAAGTACAGATCTGAATTTCCCCAGGGTTTGGGGATACACAGCAATCAGGTGGTTACAGATTACTAACAGGTTTAAAAAAAAAAAAAAGCTGGTTGACTTTTCCTCAATGTCAGACAGAGGAAGCATGATCTTGTGATTAAGACACTGGACTGCAGTTCAGGAAACGTGGATTCAGTTCCTGGCTCTTATATGGCCTTGAGTAAGTCACTTGGTATCTCTATACCTCAGTTCCCTATCTGTAAAATGGGGGTAAGTCTTCCTTTCTACCTGATATGTATTTAGATCATAAGCTCTTCAGGACCAGGGCTACATCTTACCATGTGTATGTACAGCACCTAGCACAATGAAGTACCAATGCTGGTTGCTACTGTAACAAAGAATAATGTTAAACCTATCTCTACACTGAGTTCTCCTATAGTTCAGTGTTTATTTCTCTTTATACCAAGCTTGGCCTAAAGAAACCACGGCATTTTGTTTCAAGTGAATTGATAACTAGCTCAGTCCCTCCTAGGTAGGTGAGTTCTCAATGGTGTACTTCTTCCAGTCTCAGTTGATAAAGGAATGTAGATGAGAATAAGTCAAAGCCTGGGGCCATGTTTTCAAAACTTATTTCAAATTTGGAACGTACAGTGTTTTGAGGGCATCTGTGGATTAGCTAAACCTCTGTGTAGGGAAGGCTGGGTGAGGAATGGGCTTTATAGGCTTTCCGTAAGAGGTAGAGCTGGTCAAATTTTTTTCCAATGGAACCGTTTTCTGTTGGAAAATGCTGATACCACACAACCAAAATGTTTCACGGGAATGCATCATTTTATCAACATTTTCATGAGAAGTCAATGATTTGTTTTGTTTTGCTTATGATACATTACATTTTGACTTTATTCATTATAAACATCAAAATGAAAATGTCAGTCAATGCAAAACTTTTTGGAATATTTCATTTTGAAAAGAAAAAAAAAATTGAGATTTTTTACTTTGTTCCGATTTGGGACAAAACCAGATTTTGAAATACTAGAATTCCCTAAGGGCCTGAAGGGGAACTCTGGTAGACTGGATCAGAGAATGGGGCTTCAGGAAGAAGGTTTTGTATGGAGGAAGGTGCAAAGACAAGTAGGATTCTACATTCTAGGGGAAGAAGTGCCGTGTCCAATTAGAACACAGTTTGTAAAGTGCATGCTTTCCTTTTTCTTGGAAAGGTGCTAATGTCAGTCACAACTAAAACACAAAAAGAAAAGGAGTACTTGTGGCACCTTAGAGACTAACCAATTTATTTGAGCATGAGCTTTCGTGAGCTACAGCTCACTTCATCAGATGCATACCGTGGAAACTGCAGCAGACTTTATATACACACAGAGAATATGAAACAATACCTCCTCCCACCCCACTGTCCTGCTGGTAATAGCTTATCTAAAGTGATCAACAGGTGGGCCATTTCCAGCACAAATCCAGGTTTTCCAGTGGGGTGGGAGGAGATATTGTTTCATATTCTCTGTGTGTATATAAAGTCTGCTGCAGTTTCCACGGTATGCATCTGATGAAGTGAGCTGTAGCTCACGAAAGCTCATGCTCAAATAAATTGGTTAGTCTCTAAGGTGCCACAAGTACTCCTTTTCTTTTTGCGAATACAGACTAACACGGCTGTTCCTCTGAAACTAAAACACAGCAACTCAGTTCAGCACGGAACATGGCATTGCTTCCATGGGAAACTCAAGATAGACAGCAACATTCCAGTTCTGCTTGTGAGCTCACTAAAATGTTTACACGGAAGCCATTTGTAACATTTCGACAGCAAGAACGATAGCATGCACGGGGATGGCGATCTCCTTTCCGGACAGCTGCTTATTCAGGCTGGCTCTGTGTGTGTTCCCATCAGGGATGAATATGGCCTGATTGATAGCTGGCTGGGGTGCGAAGCCCTTTATTTATATGGGATAATAGGATCTCTCTTCAATAAAATGATGACAACATGAAGCAGTGTCAGCTCCAGAAACAGCTCAGCCACACTCATGATTCACTGCCTAAAAACAAAAATCACTTCTCAGGAGGATGCCCCAACAATAATAGAATTCAGGAGGTTTTGAGATTAGCTGCAGCTGAGAACAGAAATTGACTGCACTCTGGAGACTAAATTGACTTGTAGACTACTCACATGTAGTGGCCCCAAGCACAGAAATTAAGTAAGGAGGCAGCCTCCATCCCAAAGAATGCGTGTCTGGGATTGTCAAAAGGGCATTGGATTTCAGTGGGAATTGGAGGCCTAATTCTCTCGAGCCCTTTTGAAAAGCCCAGCCTTCAAGGTGTATGAAAAGATCCAACAGGTGGAGGAAGCAAACTAACAGGTAGTTTAAACTAGGCTGTCACAGAGCACTCCCTCAGCTACCCAGTGTGCCACGCTGCCTGGCCCATTTGGGTCGTCTCTAACTCACAACATACACACCGCCTGTTCCTTTTCCCCGTGTCTACCTTTCACCTTCAGATTCCAGGCACTGCAGAACCCAGTACAGGCATGTGTCAGGAGAAGCCTGGCACCCAGCGTTCTCTACTACACCCACCTGACTCTCTGAGCTCCCCCTTACTTCCTGTTCCTGCCAATTAGATTTCCCACTTATTGGTCTAAATACCTCATTAGCCTAATCATTGCCCCACAAACGTCAACAATCCCTATCCCAGTAGGTTAACGGATTCCAGTGAAGCCTGCAAACTTCTCCGGTCAGTCAATTAGCTCAGCGAGCTGGGTACTACCCTGCCACATAGCCTTAACATTTTTCCTGCAACGTGTAGCGAAGTCGAAGATTCACCGGTGTGGCGCCTCCTGCTGGTCGTCCGGGAATTAGCCCTTTTTCCAGCGTACGGCGCGCCCTCTGCAGGCTGGTGTCTTGCTTGCTACTGGCCCCGTGTCCCTCCTGGACCCTGGTGCCCTTTATCTCGGGGTTCTGCCCCAGCAGTACCGCCAAGCTCTGGGTCTCCCCTCCCAGGAGAACCCCCAGCCCTCTATGCCCACCTTGCCTCAGTGGCTACTGCCAGTCGTCATCCAGCCCCCTTTCCCTGGGGCAGACTGCAGTCTGTAATGGCCACTCATCACTGGCAAGGGGGTTGGACCGGCTGCCTCTTCCTGTCCCTGGGCTGCACCTCTGCAGCCCCAGTACCTGTTTAGGACTTGACCAAGGCCTCAGCCTGGGGAGTTGCCAGGCTGGAGTTTCCAAACTCCTCTTGCCCTTTTCCCCAGCACTGCCTGCTTCAGGTACCATATGTTCCCCAGCAGCTAGGCCCTCTCCCTCCAGGGCTGGAAAGAGACTGCCCTGCCTTCTGGCCCTGCAGTTCTTTTATAGGGCCCAACCTGGCCCTGATTGGCTGCCTCCCAGCCTTTTCCGATTGGCTCCCCCGGGCTGTTTTTAACCCCTTCAGGGGCAGAGCAGGGCGACTGCCCCGCTACACCACGCTTTCGTAAGGGTGTCGAATGCTTTGCTGAAATCCAACGACCAGACTTGCCAGAAGTACTGAGCACTCACAAATCCTGCTTATGTCAATGAGGACTGCTGGTGCTCAGCGCGCCCGAGAATCAGACCCCAAATATCTTGCCTGTTTTCCTGTGCACTCAACCGCATTTTACCGGGACAAACTTTCAGGTATCAATTCTGTGTGACCGTGCTGATCTACTTCTTGCCGCTCCTGGTGATAGGATGCGCCTACACGGTGGTTGGCATCACTCTGTGGGCTAGTGAGATACCCGGTGATTCTTCTGACCGCTACCACGAGCAAGTGTCTGCCAAGCGAAAGGTAAGCAACTTTCCAGCCTCATGGCAGAATAATTGGGAAGTGGGTGTGCAAAGGCAATTGAACAGACTTGGAGTCTATGGTTAATTCACTCTCTCTCAGGCATTCTTTAAATGGAACGTAGCATATACACAGTGGTCAAATTTCTCAACAGTGGCCACCAACTTTGGATGCCTTGGTGTATAGTACAGATGAAATCAATAGGAGCGGCAGTTGCTCAGCTCCTTTGAAAAATCAGGTCCAACAAGATGCCAGCTGGAGACCCAAAAACTCCGGCACCAAAATAGGAGGGGTACATTTTTAACAATGTGGCATTGAGTGCTTGGATACCAAACTGAAATTAAGGCGTGCGTTGTATTTTGGAGAGACTGGGTGGCTCAGATAACTGGTAATGGGATCCTGCTCGGGACAGAGCCGCCATTTCAAATCTAGCCCCAGACAGCAGTGGCCCAAAGTCATTGATATAGGGCGGGGTGAGGAGAATATGTTTGGGTTCAATCCATTTCCTAAAGACACGGATCCAAAGCCCCCACCACTCTCACAACAGAAATAATTGCCTCCCCTGGTTGAAAATCACAATAGAAAGACCAAGGGTTGAAGGAAGGAAGAAGACCACAACTTACTCCTTGAAGCGGTCCTTTCCAGGGCAGAGTTGAAGCATATGGAGCACAAGTCTGCCTTGCCGATCTGTTTTTCTGTGGATAAACAGAGGACTGCTCGTCCCAGGATGGCCACCCCGCCATTCTCCCCCTAGTTGATCACGCTGGCTTCAGTTCTGTTTGGTACGCTTTGCTCAAAGGGTATAGCGTAAACTTCTATAACCAGGTCTCT
The DNA here is from genome assembly GCF_965140235.1 of Caretta caretta. Classification (NCBI taxonomy): domain Eukaryota; kingdom Metazoa; phylum Chordata; order Testudines; family Cheloniidae; genus Caretta; species Caretta caretta. The sequence goes on along the minus strand of NC_134231.1, from coordinate 12,576,685 downwards.
CTCTCTCGTGTACAGGTGGTGAAGATGATGATCGTTGTGGTGTGCACGTTCGCAGTCTGCTGGCTGCCCTACCACGTCTACTTCCTCCTGCATTTTTTTAACCCCGACTGGTACCAGGAGAAGTTTATCCAGCAGGTCTATTTAACAGTAATGTGGCTGGCCATGAGCTCCACCATGTATAATCCAATCATCTACTGCTGCCTCAATGACAGGTGAGTTATGAGCTTGACTGAGTGCAATAAAGGGGAGATGTGGGGATGGGTTGGGTACAGAAGAGGACCCTAGACATGGTGGTGAGTTGCAGCTTAGCAGGGAGCCAACACATCAGGGGTGGCTGTTCAAATTACTCAGCAAATTGTTTGGGTTTTCATAGAATCATAGAATATCAGGGTTGGAAGGGACCTCAGGAGGTCATCTAGTCCAACCCCCTGCTCAAAGCAGGACCAATCCCCAATTTTTGCCCCAGATCCCAAATGGCCCCCTCAAGGATTGAACTCACAACCCTGGGTTTAGCAGGCCAATGCTCAAACCACTGAGCTATCCCTCCTTTTCCTACAGCTGGAGTGTACCAAATTAACAGCTACACCAGGGCTTCTCACTACCAGTTTCTTAAATTAAGGGGCTGATTTTCCCAAGTACTGAGCTCCTACATCTTCATCGGCAGTCAATGGGAACTGCAGGTATTAAGCACCTCTGAATAATCAGGTGTTATATTTTCCAAGGCTTTAGGCAGCCAAAGTCAAATAAAAACTCCAAGCTATTTCCAGGACAGTTTTCCCTTGTCAATAGGGCAACAGCAGATTGTAGATCAGACTCACCAGAGTATATATTTCTAATAGCTCCTCTGGGATCCGATAGTGCAGTCTAGTGGAGAATAATGGTCCTCCCCATTTTAGCTAGATGAAAATCCCTGCTAGAGCTGGGATATATCCAATCTTTATTCAGTTACCAAAAAAAGGCATACTCAAATCGCTTTAATGATGGTCAGCTTGTATTTTCTTAAATGAAAAAAGTTCAGCATGAAATAAGTTCTCATTTCGACAATGTGTTTTTCCTTTAAAAGGAAACACTTTCCATTTTTCTCCATGGGGGTGAAAAGGTGCTTGGCTGTTCCCCACTTTCTCTCCCTTATCCCCTACTTTTCCAGGGTCAAGGAGGAGGAAGAAAAGTTAAAGGGGGCAACCCCAACATTCAAAATGAAACCTTTTCCTGTCAAACAGTCTTTAGGCAAACCTTAATTCCTAAAATTTCAAAACAAAGCAATGCAGTTTTGAAATATTTTGCAAAAATACCAACAAATATCAGAAGGCTCTAATCCATGCCCAGAGAGCAGAAGCAGCAGTATGCCTGGAATGAGATACCCTCTTTCTGCCCATCTGGGTCTGTATTTGTAAAGGGACCCATCACCATGGCATGAGTGGCAGCCTCTGGGTTAATAGATTATACCAGTCCTACCCTCCCACCATAGCTATGATCCCTGCTTTATATAAAGACACATGTATGTGCATTTAAATAAAATTGTTACTGTTCTAGCACATACAAGATTATAAAACTGGGCCAATCCTGAAGTGTCTAGTCTGTCAAACTCCCCTGGCTCCAGTGGGTATTTGGATGGAGTAAGATTTTCAGTTTAACTTGTATATAACGTCATCGGTTCATGCAGAATTGAGTACGGCACACTTCCGGCACCCAAGAATTTCCAATCTAAACTTGGTGAGAAACACACAAAACATTGCTAAAGCCCTTAATCAGTATTACTACATAAACAGATGCATAAAAGCCATCAAGAGTTCTACCCTTGGAAATAAGAACTTGGAATGCAAAGAGGGACTGGGTAAATCAAAACTTGTTTGAGTAAATTTGTCAGTTATATGCCCCAACTGCAAAAGAGTTTGGTAAGCCTCTCTCGTTTACCAAGTATAATAGCAAGGTAGTGATGGTTGATTGACTGTTGGCAGTGCAGTCCAGTGGTTACACTGGGATGGATTAGGGATCACAGCACAAGATACTGTTCTCAGTTTTGCCATTAACTTGTGTTGTGATGCTGGGGGAAGTTTGATATCTCTGTTCGCCTACTGGAAATGGGAGCATAGTACTGATTGTTGTATTCACTGGAATGATTATTTATTAAGCACCAAAATGAAGAATACTTAAGAAGAGCTTTTAGATCCTGGATTAAAAAGTGTTGTATGATAATACCTAGTTCTTATGTAGCACTTGGCATCCAAAAGATCTCAAAGTGCTTTTACAATGGACAGAAAACTACGAAGTGGGGAATAACTGGCTAGGCACTTGTACATCTTAGAAGGATCTGGGAGTTATAATAGATCACAAATAAGAGTCTGCAATGTGAACCGGTTACTAAAAAGACTAATGTCATTCTGGGGTATATCAACAGGAGTGAGTGTCACATGTAAGACACAGGAGAATTGTCCGGGTCTGCTTGGCACTGATGAGACCTCAACTGGAGTACTGTGTCCAGTTCTGGGCACCACACTTTAGGAAAGATGTGGGTGAACTGCACAGAGAGACAGAAAGAGTCCAGACAAGAGGTTTAGAAAACTTGAACTACAAGGCCCAGTTTTTCTAACCTTTCATGTTTAGCCTTGAGGAAAGCAGACTGGGGGTGGGACCTGATAACAGTCTTCAAATATGCTAAGGGCTGTTGTAAAGAGGACAGTGATCAGTTGTTCTCCACATCCACTAAAGGTAGGGCAAGAAGTAATGGGCTTAATCTTCAATGAGGAATATTTAAGTTAGATATTAGGAAAAGCTTTCTAATTCAAAGGGTAGTTAAGTGCCGGAACAGGCTTCCAAGGGAACTTGTGGAATCCCCATCATTGGCCGCTTTTAAGAACAGGTTGGACGAACACCTGTCCAGGATAGCCTAGGTTTACTTCAAAGTGCCTCAGTGCAGGGGGGCTGGACTAGATGACCTCTCGAGGTCCCTTCCAACCCGACATTTCTAGGATTCTCTGAAATCCCAATGCCCACTTTACAGAAGGGTAAAGACTTAAAGGTCACATGGTGAGTCAGCAACAGAGATGGGAACAGAATGCGGCAGTGTGGTCTAGTGAACAGAATACTGGACCATAGGGGTATTAAGGTTTGAGAGTTGGTCACACTTCTTGCATCAGTGCATATGCTGGAGGTCTCCTCCTATGGATTGCATTGAAAACATTCTGAAACCAGCTCAGCACATGCTGGGCCTAACATCCCTGCACTTGGCTGTCTCCTCAGATTCCGCATTGGCTTTAAGCACGCTTTCCGGTGGTGCCCTTTCATCAGTGCTAGGGAATATGAAGGGCTGGAAATGAAGTCTGCCAGGTACCTCCAGACCCAGAGCAGCATGTACAAGGTCAGCCGGATGGAGACAACTGTATCCTCCGTCACCGGTAACACTGAGGAAGACATTGAAGAGAGCAACAAAATTAAGCGCCTGTCCGTGGATATGACATCCAACGGCTCCTCCCGCAGTGACTCTAAAACCATCTCCGAGAGCTTCAGCTTCTATTCCAACACGCTCTCCTAAGCTGCCATCCAACCGAGCAAGGGTCAGAAAATATTGCATATACCTATGCCCCAGGTCTCCATTAACCATATATCCAGGTGTGCCTGTATTCACCTTTTCCTGATTAGGATGCTATGCCTTGGTTGTGACAGTAGCCACCTCTCAACAGTGTGCCTGTCTGACCCAATGTAATTACACCAGTTAACACTGACAATATCTTCTCTCTCTATGGGATCTTGCAGTCGTTTGCTGGGCTGAATGCTTAACAGATGCTGTTCACTGAAAGCAGATCTTAATTTAGGATACAGCATTGGTAGGTATCAGAACCTGGCCTGCAGTGATGCTGTTCATTCTCAAGCTATGCTCTGCCATTGATCAGTGTCTGAATGCAATATAGATTTCCACTGGGGGGGAGGGGGCTTTTTCCATCTGCTTTCCCCACTATTTTTGTTGTCCTACCTCCTCCCTTACTTGCCATTCACTTGTTGCTGATTAACAAAATGGAGAAATGGTATCAAAAGAGGAAGATAGAGCTGGTGACTTACGAACCAACCAATACGAAATGTGCGTCCACCTCCACTAGCTTAGTAGGCTACGCGACAGCAAGGCTGCTTCTCTTGCATGTGGTGTGTTAAACACGGAGGATTTCAGTTCCTTTTAGGTGAAGGAAAGATGGAGCTCTTGAGGTTTATTGCTACCATGCCTTTCTTTTTATTCTCCACTGCTCAACTTTCTGTCAAAGTATATTCCTCCTCCTTCTGAGGATTCTATTTGTAGTGTAGTCCAGCATTGTTTACTGGATTCAAGTTAAAATTGACCATGTGACATGTTCAGCTTCTTTTGCTCTTACCCCTGAAAAGGTTCTAGCACAACCTTTGATTTCATCTGGGTCTCCTAGACTCAACCTCATGATGCAAAGACTTCATCTCAGATCATCGAGATCTATGACTGCAGAACCAAGCCGAAGCTTGGGTGTTTGCTCTAGCTGGTTGGCTCTGGGGGTTTCAGATACACCTCAATCCATTGTCCTCACTCTAATTCCTACACAAAGCTAATTCGACACTCTAGAGCTTGGAAATGCCTTTGGTTAAAGTTCTACATGGGGTTTGTGGCTTCTATCATTGTCTGGATAGTCCAAGAGACGCACAATACCAAATTCACTGATACATTCTTCCTTTTTTAACCCCCCCCCTCAACACCCACCAAATTATTCTTCATATATAAAGGGAAATACAGCAAGAAACAAAATGTCTTTGTTAGCCCTAATCATCAGGAAATAAATATAGTTTGCAAACAGGCCTTCAGCAGTGCACACTTCCCAGCCTCTCAAAACATGGCCTGGGTTTTCCCTGGATGTTTCCCAGTTAACTGCTGACCAGACCTGACTCTGCTTCATTTGGGACACCAGAACAGCAAGATCTTCAGAGTGCCAAGAGATGTTTGTCTCCGACACATGCAATTGCGATTGGACAGTAGAGATGGCAAAAAGCATCTTTTGAATGAGTGAAACCTCGTAAGTGTGCAGGTAGGGCTAGACTATGGATAATGAGAGAGATAGCAGTAGATAGTGCATATAGTCAGATGTAGGCTTAACAATGCCAGTGGAAAGTAATTTTGTAAATAAGCATGGAATAAGGGCTAACAGGAAAGAATACCATGTGTCATCTAACACAAATGTACTGTGTAACTGAAAGGTACAAGGAATGTCTAACACATTTACAAACAAAACCTACTAAAAAGGAAGTGGTATATGTCTATTGTGGAAGATGCTTTCCAGTGTATGCTTTGCATTTCAATACCATTACAGAAGAACCTCAGAGTTACGAACTGACTGGTCAACCACATCTCATTTGGAACTGAAAGGACGCAATCAGGCAGCAGCATAGGCCAGAAACCCCCCCCCCCCAAACAAAATACAGTATAGTACTGTCTTAAATGTAAACTACTATAATAAAGGGAAATCAGCATTTTCCTTCTGCATAGAGTAGTTTCAAAGCTCCATTGAGTCAACGTTCCGTTGTAAACTTTTGAAAGAACCACCAGAACGTTTTGTTCAGAGTTACGAATGTTTCAGAGTTACGAACAACCTCCATTCCTGAGGTGTTCATAACTCTGAGGTTCTGCTGTAGTTGCAATATACCTTGAAAAACTTGAAAAACTTGAAAAACTCTGATTTGTTGTAAGAGACTGAAATACCTTGCAGATACATGGGTGGGGCTAACTGTGGGGTAGGGGAAGGGACTGCCTATCCTTTGGTTAAATCCCCTGAAATGTATGGAATTAAGACAGAGATTACATTTGGGAGGTACTTTATTATGCAGCCTGTGAACTGACCGCAGGAAGATACAGCTGTTAAATAAATCCCCATCCCAAACTGTTTTCATTGATGGCAGAAATACCTTTATTTAATGTAAGTAAGGATACCAGTAATAAGTCCACAGATTTCTCTCATGGTTGTTGCTAGGTAGAACTAGCAAAAGCCACCCTATCCTTTTTTAGTCTACATTCTGCCAAGCAGGACATATCAGCCTGCCATTCTTTATTGTGATGACCGTATAAGGTTATAGGGTGCCACACTTCATGTATACCCTTGCTACAGTACCACCTCCTGTATATTATTAACGTCTCCTTTCATCCAAGTCCTGGTTGAGACGATCTCTCATGCTTCCCGTCTTGTGGGACAAGAGCTCAAACTCCTTTTCCCACTGCTGCTGCCTTATTCTTCAGACCATTTTCTAGTAGCTTGCATGATGTGGGGAAAAGGAAGGGTCACAGACGAAGGAGAAGATTTTTTATTTTTTTTGCATGCAGACTTCAGACCCACTGCTTGGAGTCTGACCCTATATCTACACCATTTGGTATCATGCTGTCGTACAACATTTAAGTACCCAATGCACAGCATAAGCCCAGTGAATGGAAATGCCTTAGTGGGATAGTAGCAATGTAGTTTATGATGCAAGCAATGAGTTTTTGCTCTGACAAAGTTCTGTGGAATTGATCTTATCAAAGGTTTTTAACTGGATGTTGGATAATATCCTTTTTTTGCAAAATTTATCAGAGCTGCACTGCCAATATATAAAGAAGAAGGTGCTGTAAAAGCAGGAGTTCATTTTTATGACAGTTCAGAGCGAAACGCTGGTTGACTTATTCAGACAAGCAGCCCCAACAGAAATGTCAAATCAAAGTAAAACCACATGATTCAAAGTAAAGCTCTACGTGAGTACATACATGAGTAAGGCAAGCAAGATTTGGCTTGTACTCCCAATATTATATACACAAAATTTGTGCTGGGCCGGTACCTACAGGTTGACCTTAAAAAATCCAAATACACACCTAACCAGCCTACATTCCTGCATGCTTTATGCTATAGTCGTTCCATACTTACAAGGCACACAGGGAGAACAAGAATTATTGTTTTCTTTTATCAATGGCCTACTTACAGTAAGTTTACAACCAACACTAGATGTTAAACATGGGAGAGTCCTAAGGACATGCATCGGGATAATGAAGTCACCATAGTTCACAACATAAGATACTTCTTGTTCATACTTGTTCAACTTTACAAGCAACTCTGTTTATACCTAAGTGTTTTTACTTGAAGTAATAACTCAGTGAGAAAGTAGTAAGTAATGTTACAGTTTTTGTGGTGAAATTAAAAGTGATGGAATACACAATCATCAATATCTGTATGCTGTAATTGTTTACAAAGAGTTTTGAATGGTTTACAAGGTTAGATCAGGGGGTCATTCTTATTAACATGTGTGTGAACTATATGCAGGCTGCAGGCTCAGAATCTTAAAATGAGGCCTCATATAGCATTCAACTGATCATTCGAAAAATCATTTTATCTGTCTCTTGAAATAAAGTGGGCCAGGATGCTCATGTGGTGTAAATGGGTATAATGCAAGTGACTTCAATGGAGCCTCAAGCATTTATACCAGCTCAGGATCTGGCCCAATGACTAGGACATTTCCAAAGACTAAGCCACCAAAGGTATTTCTTTCTATTTGGTGGAGAGTGGGTTAGTAAAAACCAAAGTGTTCAGTATAAAATAGGCATAGTTAAAAGCTAGAGGGAGTCCAGAGCCAAAATTTCCCAAAAATGCAAGGTTATTTGAATTAGGGGGTTGGCCTCAGCCTGTTGTAGAGACTCTGAAGAATTAGGATCTGGAGTTCGGCTTTTGGTTCAGGTCCACGTCTATTAGAAATAAATAAGACGTACGTACATGTATGCAACAAGTTAGCTAGCTCCGAGGACCCTCTTGTGCAATGAGATAGGGATATTGGCATGTAAATCTTCTAAGCTAATTGAAGAGCTCATGAAAGAGACATGGGGACCTCTTGCCCCCGCACAAACACATTGCGAGTCTAAATACTATTGTACCTTTCCTTTCAAAGCGTGTAACTGTATTGCACAGTCCTTGGGCTTTATCTGTTTCAGGTTTACTCTCAATTCTTTTATCAGAAATCCAATTCCAAAGCATGGTGATTTATTTCCAGGCTTTCTGCAATGCTGAATAATAATATTCTGAGATAGTCACATAGGAGATCTATTCCTCCCTTGTTACTCATACATATTACTCCTATTGACATTAATGGAAGCTGCATGTTCTCTCCTGGGAGAGCGAAGAGATGCACGAATATAGTAAACAGCAGTATATTTACTAATTAAGCACTCTACACACTGGAGTGTCAGGACAAATACAGCTTTTTCTATTTATTCAAAATCTAAGGATGTCAAGCAGACTTGACTCCCACACAAAACTCTGCCTCTAACCACCCCAAAACGTTGGGAAGGGGAAGGGATTTCTGCAAACCAAACCTAGGTCTGATTGAAAGCAACCCCTATCTTTATAGAGGAACCAAACCAAAACACTGTTTCTGAACATCCCGAAATTGAAATCAGCATCTAAAATATTCTCTTTTGGGAACAGGTATAATGAGTCTCATCCCTCTAGGGGCTGGCGTATGGTATCCAGTTGTGCATCTGATGACAGACTGGTGCTGAAAATCAGTAGCACTTGTACCTTGAACCTGGTTCCCCTGTCTTGCCCGGGCCCTAAAATAGATAAGTACAATAGGCCAGATTCGTGGAGTTCAGGGGCTGTTCTTCACGGCTAGTCCTCACACAGAGAGGCCAAACAAGATGACATACAAATCACAATGCCAAAGTGCAGCAAGGTCACAACCTCATGATATAAAGACATCATCTCAGATCGTCAAAATCAATGTCTGCAGAACCAAGCCGAACATGGTGCATTTGCTTTAGCTGGCTGTCTTCAGTAGCTTTGGATAGGCCAATGGACTGACCCCTAACTTGAATTCCCACACAAAGCTGATTTGATCTTCTAGCCCCGACTGTGGGCTATACCAGCTCACTAACACATTCTTCCCTATATATCCCCAGACACCCGCCACATTACTGTCAGTGATCAACATACATACAGCAAGAAGAAAATTAGCAGCTCCGTTTTATTTGCCACAATCTAGAATAAGTTTTCAGAGAGGGGAAAGGGGATAGCTCAAGTGATAGGTGTAACCCAAACTGCCATTACTTGTGGCCCATGCAAGAGAAATGTACTTAGCTCTATGCACTGGACAGGATGATCTGTGGCTATCATGGTCTTCAGACTACCATTACCAACCATGCAATGATCCAAAACTAGCTGCTTGGCTCATTTTGAGGCATTAGCGTTTCTACTCTGCTGACCCAACAGGTCCCATTCCTGTATGGAAGAGGAGTGTCTGCAGTCTTCTACATTTATGCAACATAGGTGAAGCCCACTAGCTCTTGGCAATCTGCCCTGAGCTGGGAAAGCACAGTTGCCTCTCAGCTAGAATAATCTTGCAGGATTTTATAACCACAACGGGCTTCATGGACCTATTCTACAAGATTCAATCTTCTTCCTGTCATTAGAGAGAGACATCCAGACTCAAATCTTTTAATGTCATGTTCATAATTTCCCCACCCCATACACTATATAAAGAATGTCACAGCCCAAGACTCAAAGATTTGCCACCTTGTCAGTCCATTCACAAAATCCACAGGCCAGTATTTTAAATGATCTGAAATGGTTTGCATGCAGATGGCTGAATCACAGTAAAACCTCTAGGTTGAGCTTCATGATGCGCTGGAGAAGGGGGTAATAAATCTGAGCAACAGCTGGAGAAAGGTAAAAGATCACAGTTGGCTTTCCCTGAGAGACTGGGGTTTTTTTGCCTTCCTCTGCAGTGTGGGGCACTTGCTGGTTTGAACTAGAGTAAATGGTACATTCTCTGTAATTTGAAGTCTTTAAATCAAGATTTGAGGACTTCGGTAACTCAGCCAGAGGTTAGGGGTCTATTACAGGAGCGGGTGGGTGAGGTTCTGTGGCCTGCAATGGGTAAGAGGTCAGACTAGATGATGGTTTCATCCAGTCTGAGTCTAAGCTTTTAGCCCTGGACAACGTGATTCTAATTCTGTGCAATATGATACATTCAGAAAAAAAAAATCACAGTGTGATGTACCAATGGCTTGTGATGTTCAATTCATGGTCCAGCTAATGATTACAGTATTGTATGACGTGCATTTGGTGGTAATGTCTATGTAAAACAAAAAATGTTGATTTTGTTTACTGTTAAGTCAAAAACATATTTTCATAAATAAACATTTATTTCGTGAGGCTGTGTTGCAAACCGGCTGCTGGATAAACAGTGATTTCAGCTGTGTGTGGGTTGTTGGTGATGCCAGTCAAGAACTGGAAAGGTGGATGGGTGAGAGGTATTCTCTCTGGGTTTGAACGAAGGGGCGGTCACTTTCCCTGAATTTAAAGACCTTGATACACAAGAGCAGAAGGAGATGCTGCAGAACTCAGAGTCCCAAGGAGTAATGATACATCTGTAATGATACATCTATGAACAGCTAGAGGAGGCTGATCAGGGGAACAGCCATATGTGAGCAGATCAGCATTCCATGAAGTGGGACACACTGCGTCCGAGAGTGGCTGTAACGTTTTAAAATGTGATGTACTTACCAGCTCCTTTCTTTACACTAAGCGCTGCGGTCGGACAACTGGGAAGACCCTTCTGGCAGTAGCCTGTAATAACACAATTATTTTCAATTATGTAGCGCCAACAAGCTTAGACGTATAAGACCTGACAAAGCATTTAAACATGTGCATGAAACTCCAATAGGATGACCCACGTGCTTAAAGTTACACATGAGCTTAAGGGCTTTGCCAGATTGGGGCCTTACACAAACCAGAGAGCAACACCACTAAGATGCAATATAAATACGGGACCAAATCCAGCCCTGGTGCGAGTAGGCACAATTCCCGTCGACTTCAACAACAGTTGCGTCTATTTATGCAGGGGCTGAATTTGGTCCTTGGTGTTGCAGGTGATCCCACTAAAATATTAATACCATTATGCTAATCAGCTCTCAGGTTTCATGGGGAAGGAACCACTGTGAACACACTTCATCACTTCTATAGCCTTCTCAAGCACACCAGGCATGCTCCTGGCAATCTATCCCAGCCTGGCATGAATATATCATCCTGTCACTTCTGTGCTTTGTACCATCATATCTATTCTTACAGCTACTTCTAAAAATTGGACCACAACCAGGGCCAGCCCTAAACCAAACGGCACCCCAGGTGAAGAGGGTCTGCAGCACCCCACCCCCCATTCGTTAAACTTTAGAATACCTTATTTTTTATTGCATTTGTAGCCCATTTCACAACTTTGATGCATGATTTATCCCTGTCACATAAGAGGATACATTTGCACACTCGAATCTGTAAATCTGTATTTACAGAAAGTCTCAGCAAGTCTGGAAGGTACCACAAGATTCTACAAAGGTCCAGAACATTCTGGGAGATTAGTGAAGAATGAATTTACACATTGAATACCTGAAACATGTGACTCCAAATGTTCTATTTTCCCTTTTGTTGCTAACCACAAAAACAGCCCCCTCCGAGCCTGGCTCCCCCCGAGTACAACACCCCAGGGTCACCTGCCTCTAAATCCGGCCTTCACCTCAACAGTCAGTGCATATTTAAGTGGTTTTCTCTAGATGTACCACTCATAACTATTCCCATTGAGGGGGAAAAACAGCCCCATCCTTATTCCTAAAGACAGCACAGACGGTATTGCAATCAGTAGCTGACTATTCCTATCACACACACAACCCCTTTTAATTATCTCCAGCAGATTGTAATTTACAATTTTTAATTGAACTAGTGCTGCAAAGGCAAACCTGATTGGCATCTCCGCTGAAGTCCCAGCCGCACACATGCTCATCTACCAAGCCTTCAGCAGATCCCTTTTCATTACAGATCACTTCATTGGGGCGGGGGGAGGGAGGAACCCTAATGTATTTTTGCCATGGAACAGCTTTGCGCTGGCCTTCCTAAGAGGGAACATCACAGCTGAGTGGAGATTACAGCTCCTGGATGCACGTTCTTCGTTAGCTGCACGTCAGGTAGAGAAAAGGGGGCTGTCGGGGATGATTATCCACCTTATGTGATTGGAACTCACTTAGAGTGAGGGGAAGTGAGTGCAGGGAGCCAGAGGCAAATCCCTGCTCAGCTGTCACCCAGCCCCAAGGCAAGTTAGAGCCACACAGGAGCAGCTCTAACTTACACTGCTTGCATAAAGAACCTTATCCTGCCAGAGGCTATGGGGTAGTGGAGCTCCAACTCGCCTACAATATGTCACACTCCCAATCCCCTTAGGGCAGAGCTGTCTCGAAGAGCTTTACATCAGTGGAGAGTTCCCCTGCACCACGAGTTCTCCACTGGCTATCTACAGTCATTAAGGACACCTTGCATCACTTTCAGAAGAGATAGGTTATGCTTTGTGCAAAGCGGCCATGCTGGGCCATAGAATCAAGCCCCAAATGTGCTGGCAGAGCGTCTTGTTTTTGATCTTCCCACTGGTGATACCTCTGTCCAGTGGTCATGCTCAAATGCTAGAAGAATTCCCCCTTAAAGGGCTAACCTAGGCTTCTCTCATCCCACGCCGGCCTCAAAGCAGAATTCAAATTCCCTCTCTTCTCAGAGGGACAAGTTATCACCAAATTAGCTGGGATGGAGCAAACTGAATTAGTCTCAGCCTATGCAAAAGCAAAAGTAATATAGTGTAGCTCTGTCTCCCTCTAGTGCCAGGGCCATGGAGAGTGGCTTGTGTGTCTGCTAAATCTAATGGACGTGTGTCTACATTTTTTTAAAGATATGTAGGCACTTTAAGTTGGAGATAGATGCCCAGTGAGGTTTTCAGAGGGCTTAGTTCCCTACTTCTCATTGAAGTCAATGGGAGTTAGGCACATCTGAAAATTTCATTGGGCACCATCTACATTTTAAAGTGCCTAAATACCTTTAAAAGGCCAGCCTGTGGTCTTTTAGCTTAACCAATAGGAGCTCTTCCTCGGAGATCCAGAAAGCCCAGGGTCAGTCCCCCCCAGACCAAAAGCATCGTGGACATCTGGTTTCTTCCAGTTTAGTCACAAAATGGCTTAATCTAGTTCCCCCACTATACTGAATTCAATTCAGTCCTCAGAGGTCTTCTTTTTTGTCCTTGCTTTTATAACATTGGCCAATGTATCACCTTATCAATATGTGCTATTCACATCCCATATATTAATATGCATTACGCACACAATATCAATATAACAATGTATTGCATATGTATTTCTAGCAGTTGGCCTGTCTTTCTATAACCCGGTTCACATGTGCTAGGTATCCCATAACACTTTGCAAAGCTGAAAATCATCTTTGGCATTAGAAAACGCAAAAAACTTACATCAAAGGCAAAATACATCATTGTTTTGTTCTGGCACAAACTGGGGAGGTACCTTCACTGAACAGTACCTCAGATGCTTGTATCCAAAACGTAGTTAAGGGAGGTACAGAACAACAAGTTAAGGAACCGGTACAGATGGATGGGTCCAATCTTAGTGATTCTAGAGTTTTGTAAGCTATACGATCATCCTATAAATACTACTAGTTGAAATGTGTCACTTTGGAAGCACACCTTCTGCATAAGGTGAATTTAACAACCCTGCGTGAGATGGCTTCCCAGAAAATGGTATCATATTGAGCCTTTCTTCCTGTACTCTACTACTATTGACTTTTAGCAATAAACCTGTCTGATATTCGTTATTTGGTCTCTTGAATATATTCCACACCTAATGAAAGCATGGTCAAGCAACTGACCATACAATTTATCAACTGTGCATTCCTTTGGGTTGGGCTAAATTAAGCCTGGAAGCTCTGGCTCTCAGCAAAACGTTCCTGAACTAAAGCATCTTTCCCTGTAATGCAAGATTGTTCTCCAGCGTGAGCTGGTCAACCACAAATAAAGCCGTGTGGGTCACTGAACAAGAATCAAAGCTTTCCAGCTGGAGCCATGTGGGTATCAAAGTACTGACTGCTCTCACAATCCTACTACTCCTATCTTGCTGGCAAAGGGTATGATGCATCTCCCTCTAGTGGCTGGTTCATTAGAGGATAACAGCCTACTATGGCTACCAGTTAAGGCATTAATTCCTTTAGTTCAAGAGATAGAAAGCTGGACACTGAGAATCCCTCCCTATTCATGCCCCAGGCAGTGGATCATTAAATTACAAGTTATACACTAGATGAACCATCTCCAGATCAATTCGTTAATGGTGGCAACACTTGAATAATAGGGAGCTAACGGGGAGACGCTCTCAGCAATTTATTCCCACTCGCCCTGGGCCAGACTCACTTTCCATTCAGCGCCGCCTGCTTCTCAGGTGATACTCAACAGGCATATCCCACGTCTTTGTCTTGGATCATAGTTTACTCAGGCTATGGCTACACTGCAGGGCTTTCGGTGACCCATCTGTACCGATGCAGCTGCATTTCCGTCGGGCTGCGAGTGTAGACGCTCTCAGCCGATGGATGAGCGCCCTCTCGTCGACTTAATTACTCCAGCCCCTGCAAGTGGCGGTAGCTATGTCGGTGGGAGAAGCTCTCCTGCTAATATAGCACTGTCCATAGCGGCGCTCAGGTCAGTGAAAGTTGGAGTGTGAATAAGCCACCCCCTTGAGCAACATAGCTTATACCGACTTAAGCTGTAGTGTGTACGTAGCCTTAGTCTCTCCCTGGTTCCTTCTCTTTATTGTTCTCTTCTCTATACATCCCAGACTTTGCACCTATAACCTCGCCTACTGCCTGTTGGGATATGCTACACAGTGGGTCACAGGACATGTCAGCCCAGAGACAGGTGCAATACCAGTTTTCACACCCAGAAGAATCTAAAGTCTGATTCTCCAGTGCCTTGCACGATTATACAAATCTGAATGGGAGTATTGTACATCCACACTGGATCGCTGAAAATGACTGCACACAGCGCAGAGCAATGGAGGAAAAAACGGCCCTGGAGTTGAATCATAAGGCAGGGGAACGCTAGGTTCCAGTTATTTTTGGAGCACGCTGAATAATGCAGAAGCCTCAGGGGTATCATAAATTGACCTGGCTCCAGCCCATGTTGGCAGTGTTCTATAGTATGCATCATATTGGAGGATTCCTTTTGCAAAGCTGACATTTGCAGGGCAATATATAATGCATTTGCTGGCTAATTATCACTCCACCAAATGACTTAATACAGAGTGTTACTAAACTGCACTGTCAACCATCTGAGGTGTTCCTAAGTTTTGCTTTCAGCTCCGCTATGAAGCCTTAAACTTCTCAAAGCCTAGTTCTGCTTGCCTGATCCCAAGGCAATATGTTGTTAACCCCTTCCTGCACTGACTAGGTGCCAGGTAGAAGCACCCCTCCCCATTTCAACAGAGGCCCCAGGTGCATGTTGAACAGGAACTGTGCTCCAATAGATTTCTGAAGAGCCCCGCAAGAGCTCCCCCCCTTCAGGGTAGAAAAGCAATTAAGCTGTCTTCAAGAGGAAGGGACAGAGCCGTTGAAGACTGACCAAGCGAGTCAAGAAAACATCATGACCAATGGTAGCAAAGGCTGCTGATAGAATTAAAATGGTTAGCCATTAAAGACAGAAGAGTCTCTCCTGAAAATCTTTACTGCCGTTGATCCTTTTTGCATCAACTCCTCCTTAATAATCCTACCTGATGCTTTGAAGCCCTCCATGAAGTCTATTGGCTGAGATCTGTTTCTGGAAGATAGACTGAGTCAGATTTCCTCTGGGGGCAGGTTACCCCATCAATACCCGCTTTTTGCACTGTCCACTGATACAGCTGGGACTGGAGTGTTAGAGACAAGATATGGGACCGTGGGTCCCATCTGTTACATTTCCTGGCATACACACAGAAAGCCATCTCTCTTGGATGGTTTAGACACAACAAATCCTGCATCTTGGAAGGGGGTTAGACTAGATGACCCTTGTGGTCCCTTCAAAACCTATGGTTCTACGCTAGATAAAAAACAAAATACTGTTGATGGACAGTTGCAATGTAACATGACTTTGTTTCTTAGAATTCAGAATGATGCTACACAAGAACCCAAAATCAGAGAGGGAGAAAACAGGCTGCTCTCTAAATCATCCCACCTTACTTGAGGCTGGCTCTCTGCAGAACTGACTGCTCAGGTCACAGATCCTCCATGTCCCTCCAGAGCCCCCTAGCTTGGAAGCAAGGCCAGGAAGACCTGCAGAAATTTAAAGTGACAGACTACACAGTTTTAATACCCCCACATGATCCAGTCTGGCAATCCCTACATTCCGATCAGCAAGATGTGAAGCGATCCATCACCTTACTCTGCCTGTCCCTATGCCCTCTTCATTTCTCTCCTACCCCTTGTTTGAAGTTTAAAAGTATCTCTCCTGCCTCTTCAGGGACACGGAGAGTCTGGGCTTTTTAAACGTGTCTTTCATTCCACAAAACTGATTCCCTCTGAAGTTAGCAGCACCATTCTGCCTCTGGGAGACCACCAACCATTCAGAGCAAAATATTAAATATTTCATAGAAGACGGGAGAGAAGGATTTTATATCAAACCCATCTCAGAAGGGTTTTTATTGGAGCAGAACTTGCTGGAGGGGTCTGAATTTAATTGATCGCTGCTTCATTTTAAAGGATGATTGAGAAAGAAGAAATTTGAATGACAGCTCTTAACTCAGCAGTCTAGTCCCCAGCCAACTCATTCAGATTAAGGAGGAGCAAACCCAGAGATTTCAGCCTTTGTGGGTGCCGGGGGCGAAGATGAGATTTTCACCCCTGATATAGCACCTATACACCACTCTACCAGTGTAAAGAGAATAAAGAGCGGCCATACTGGGTCAGACCAAAGGTCCATCTAGCCAGTGTCCTGTCTTCCGACAGTGGCCAGTGCCAGGCGCCCCAGAGGCAAAGAACAGAACAGGGAATCATCAAGTGATCCCTCCCCTGTTGCCCATTCCCAGCTTCCAGCAAACAGAGGTTAGGGACACCCCTCAAAGAATTCTAGTCGATTGGTGAGACATGATTTCCCTTTACAAAACCATGCTGACTCTTCCACATCAAACTATGTTCATCTATGGGTCTGACAATTTTGTTCTTTACTATCGTTTCAACCAGTTTGCCCGGTACTGAAGTCAGGTTTACCAGCCTGTAATTGCCGGGGTCACCTCTGGAGCCCTTTTTAAAAATTGGTGTCACATTAGCTACCCTCCAGTCACCTGGTACAGGAGCTGATTTAAATGATAGGTTACAGATGACAGTTAGTAGTCCTGCAATTTCACATTTGAATTCCTTCAGAACTCTTGGGTGAATCCTATGATGCGCTGGGTCACAGGAAACCCCTTGGGAACTGCCAGCTGACGTGCTGGGACTACCTCTAAGCCCATTTTCCCTGGCAGCTTGGGACTTCAGAACCCTGCCTGTGACAGACACGCTAGCCTGCTACAAACACAGACCCAGGTCTGAACCACGTCCCACACAAGCTGCAGGTTTAACTGAAAACAGCTTAAGAAGTGTTCCTGTCTCCAACACTCAGATGCCCAGCTCCCAATGGGGTCCAAACCCCAAATAAATCCGTTTTACCCTGTATAAGCTTTATACAGGGTAAACTCATAAATGGTTCGCCCTCTATAACACTGATCGAGAGATATGCACAGCTGTTTGCCCCCCTCCGCAGGTATTAATGCATACTCTGAGTTAATTAATAAGTAAAAAGTGATTTTATTATTCTGTATTTATTTTATTAAATACAGAAAGTAGGATTTAAGTGGTTCCAAGTAGTAACAGACAGAACAGAGTGAACTACCAAGCAAAATAAAATAGAACATGCAAGTCTATGTCTAAGAAAAAACTGAATACAGATTAAAAACCTCACCCCGTAAGTTTCCTTTTACAGACCCTTCTAGTCCGGGTCCAGCAATCACTCACACCCCCTCTAGTTACTATCCTTTGTTCCAGTTTCTTTCAGATATCCTTGGTGGTGGAGAGGCTCTCTCTTGAGCAAGCTGAAGACAAAATAGAGGGGTCTCCCAGGGGTTTAAATAGACTCTCTCTTGTGGGTGGACATCCCTCCCTCCCCCTGTGTAGAATCCAGCTACAAAATGGAGTTTTGGAGTCACATGGGCCAGTCACATGTCCATGCATGACTCAGAACTTACAGGTAGCAGCCATGGGTCACATGCTACCTTGAAGGTCCTCAAGTAGACTTCTTATGTGGATTGGAGCATTCCAAGATCCATTGTCCCTTAAGTGCTTCTTGATTGGGCATTTAATTTGCCCATTCCTTTCTGAAGAAGCTGACCAAATGCTTTACAAAGGCTACTTAAAAATCAAGCCAGTACACACCCAATATTCATAACTTCGAATACAAAAATGACACATACATACAAATAGGATTAATAGATTCAGTAGATCATAACCTTTACAGAGACATGTTACATGGCATA
This sequence comes from Caretta caretta, assembly GCF_965140235.1. Taxonomy (NCBI): domain Eukaryota; kingdom Metazoa; phylum Chordata; order Testudines; family Cheloniidae; genus Caretta; species Caretta caretta. Next base: position 12,558,324 of record NC_134231.1, on the reverse strand, counting down.
TGTAGCCTAAAACATATTCTAATTATGTCATATATACATTCATAAGCATATTTCCATAAAGCCTTATGGGGGGCATAGTCACAAGTAGCACCTAGAAGTCTGAAACATAATTCTGGTTCAGTGCTGAATGGAACCTGCATTATGCACAGAAACTACATGGTTTCCCTTAAAAGTGAAGTCCAAGAATGGCATGTCTCTCCAAAATTCACGGTTTTAGATCCAGGATACAGTTGTTTAATGTATATATTTTATTTAAATCAATGCCTCACCATATTTACTCCCAGTTTTTAAACACATACCCCTGCATTGAGTAAAATGTCTGGGCTGTGCTTATTGGAAAGGATTATCAATTAAGCCTCAACTGCAAACTGATAGGATACAAAGTCCTATGAGCTAACTGGAATTCACACTTGTCATAAATATAAAGGGAAGGGTAAACCCCTTTGAAATCCCTCCTGGCCAGGGGAAAGCTCCTCTCACCTGTAAAGGGTTAAGAAGCTAAAGGTAACCTCGCTGGCACCTGACCAAAATGACCAATGAGGAGACAAGATACTTTCAAAAGCTGGGAGGAGGGAGAGAAACAAAGGGTCTGTGTGTCTGTCTATATGCTGGTTTTCTGCCGGGGATAGACCAGGAATGGAGTCTTAGAACTTTTAGTAAGTAATCTAGCTAGGCATGTGTTAGATTATGATTTCTTTAAATGGCTGCGAAAAGAATTGTGCTGAATAGAATAACTATTTCTGTCTATCTTTTTTGTAACTTAAGGTTTTGCCTAGAGGGGTTCTCTATGTTTTTGAATCTAATTACCCTGTAAGATATCTACCATCCTGATTTTACAGGGGGGATTTCTTTATTTCTATTTACTTCTATTTTTATTAAAAGTCTCCTTGTAAGAAAACTGAATGCTTTTTCATTGTTCTCAGATCCAAGGGTTTGGGTCTGTGGTCACCTATGCAAATTGGTGAGGCTTTTTATCCAACATTTCCCAGGAAAGGGGGGGTGCAAGTGTTGGGAGGATTGTTCATTGTTCTTAAGATCCAAGGGTGTGGGTCTGTAGTCACCTAGGCAAATTGGTGAGGCTTTTTACCAAACCTTGTCCAGGAAGTGGGGTGCAAGGTTTTGGGAAGTATTTTGGGGGGAAAGACGCGTCCAAACAGCTCTTCCCCAGTAACCAGTATTAGTTTGGTGGCGGTAGCGGCCAATCCAAGGACGACGGGTGGAATATTTTGTACCTTGGGGAAGTTTTGACCTAAGCTGGTAAAGATAAGCTTAGGAGGTTTTTCATGCAAGTCCCCACATCTGTACCCTAGAGTTCAGAGTGGGGGAGGAACCTTGACAACACTACATCAGCCCTGCCTGGTTTGAAGTCTATGGAGGAAGAAAGTTGCATTCTCAATGAAATAATTACATTCAGGAGCGCAGTTATTGTGCCATTCAGAAAATATTAGAGTTTGTCTAGTACTTAAGAACATAGGATTTGCAGAACCGGTCTCTTGGTTGTATAGCCCGATTATCCAAAGATGGTCCTGACAGTGAAATATGTTCAAACGATGGAATATTCTCCAAATGGAATGGGATTGGAAACACCACCATTTTGGTCATTAAGTAAAGAATGAACAATGCACTAGAAAATTTATTGTAGGAAACTACCCTACCTTAGCCAGAGAGAGAGTCCCTCCACCCCCCATCTCTACAGCTAATATAGGCCTTGCTTTAATCAGGATCCTTGAAACAGAATGCCTTCTGCAACATGTTGAATGCCCACAAGTCTGAATGTGCTTATCTGGGGTTAAGGCAGCTTAGCACCTAGCAGGATCTGCTCCTTAGTGTGTGAGATGCGAAAAGTTCACTCAGAACCCAGGGTAGTATGAATGGCACAGGTCTCAGAAAATCCTAAGTGAGAGAACGCATGGTCCAGTGGATAGGGTAAGGACAATGGGGCCTGGAGTCAGGAGACCTGGGGTCTAATCCCAGCTCTGCCAGTTTGCTTGGAAAAGTCTCTGCTCCTCCATCTACAGAAATAGGGATAGTGACACGTCCTCCTTGCTAAGGGGTGTTTTGAGATCTCCTAGCTGAAAAGCACAAAATAAATTACTCAGGGTGGCCTAGTGAATAGAGCACGGGGCTGGGACTCAGGACACCTAAATTCCACTCCCAGCTCTGTCACTATCCCGCTGGGTGATGTTGGACCAAGTTGCTTTACCTCTGGGCCTCAGCTTCCCCATCTGTAAAATGGAGGTAATGAGACTGACCTTCCTAGTAAAGTGCTTTGAGATCAGTTGACGTAAAAGCTAAGGATGATTATTATTACATTTCAGGAAGTAGAAGGTCTCTGACTTTTAACTGAGTGATCTCATATTATGAGCATTCGCAAGGCTTGAAGAGCCATACCTTGAAGGGATAAATAATTGCTGCACCTGTGTGTGTGTGTGTGTGTGTGTGTGTGTGTGTGAGTGAGAGAGAGATTTGTTTATATAGCACCTCGTACAATGGGAGTAATGATCCCATTGCAATAGAAATAATCAAACCTAATTGCTAGGCATTCTCAATATGCCCATCACCGTGGTTTCTCAGTAGGGGACACCCCACCCCTCAGACCAGGTGACTGTGGCAAGAACAGACTCCAGACGAGGACAGGTTTCAGAGTAGCAGCCGTGCTAGTCTGTATTCACAAAAAGAACAGGAGGACTTGTGGCACCTTAGAGACTAACCAATTTATTTGAGCCTGAGCTTTCGTGAGCTACTAAGGTGCCAGTAGTACTCTCTTTCTTTTTGCAGAAGAGGATAGCGCGTCTGTGCTCCATGGAATCCCTGCAGCCAGAGAGCAAACAGCAGAAGTTCTTCTCTCCATGCAGATTCTGCTCAGCTCTGAAAGGGTGAATGATTTGTTTTCTCCGGACCAGAAAGGCAACACCTACATGCGTTTCCTTCTGCAAGCTTGCCGGGGGGAAGAGATTCGCACTCTGGCTAACGAAGTTCCTGCAACAAGCAAGTTAATTTGGCTAGGGGTCACCAGTGTTGAAAAAGAACAAAGGGGCAGTCTTCTACACTGGAAACAATTTCAACTCCTTTGCTGCTGCCAGGCCTGGCATGCCATGCCACAGCCGTCTTTAAGCAGCTGCAGAGCCGAATGCATCGTTGGCTAGGGTATGTAGCAGCGGCGTAGCCACGGGAGGGGGTGGGACGGAGGGGGGGGGTCTGGGTGGGCTGCAGCCCACCCGCTTAGCATCCAGGCCCACCCAAATCTGAGCAGGGGTGTAGGGTTGCCACAGCAGCCCGCAGAATCCCTTGGGCCCCTGAAATCCAGGACAGAGCTCTGCACCCATCCTTCAGAAAGCCACGCTCCGGCAGCTCTGCCTTGCCGGGTTCTGAGCCGCCCTGTGCGCGTGCCCAGCTTGGCAGGTGAAGCTCTCTGCCTGGAGGCACCAGGGCTAGGATGAGGGCGTGGCGTCGGCGGAGAAGCTGAGCTAGCACCGTCTGTCATTGCCCGTCCACCTGAAAGTCGGGTCCCACCCAAATTTCCACTCCTAGCTACACCACTGGTTTGTAGCTGGATATACATCCAGTATGGTTAGTCAGGTCTTGTTAGTGGAGGTCCTGGTTTCCCAGAGAGTAGCTTCTTCCAATTTGCCCTGCTAATAGATGGTGACTTTTCCTCACAGATAAGGACCCCACCATAATTACCCAGGCTTTCTTCCCTCCAGATTGGATCACTGCAAAGCACACTCTGTGTAGATTGCTAAAACAAGGCCTCGGCACCATCTGAGTTCTATTGTGAAGGCCTACATGGACCACTGAATTTCACCTGCCACCCCATGGTGCTCATCTTCAAGACCAGTAAAGAACTTTAGTTACTGCAGTATGTTGCTGCCCTCTTAGAGCCCAATCCTACAAAATGCCAAGCACTCTCAATTGCTATTGAAGTGAGATTTCAGCATGCTCAGCCATCTCCACAAGGCACTCACAGGATCAGGCCTTAAACCTGTCCTGGAACAGAGATGGTCAAAAAGCATGCATGGCAATCTCTTCTTCTAGCCCCACACCAAAGCTTAATTCCCAAGGAACAACTCTGCCTTATGAATGGACTTCCAACAGAGGCTAAGGGAGAAAGCAAACTCTCTTGGTGATATCCACCTTCCTTCTCCAAGAAGCATCGCCTTTGTATAGGACCTTGTATAACCCAAAACTTTCAAATACCACCAGCACCGAACATCTTCCCAAAACTGAACATTTGCTCACATGCTAAAAAAATGAACTTTGCAGATTTGTAACAATGCCACCTAGTGACACCTACCCTAATATTATTTACTAGTCACTTTCCAGTATTTCCCTACTGTGTATAAAGCTGTACAAACATACAAAGTCCCCACCCCTCAAAATTACAGTCAAAGAATATTTTTGCTTTAGCATTATCAAAAGTCCAATGTGTCTTACCACTAACGTATAACTTCACAGCATGAAATAGTTTTATGTAGAATTTGAAAAGGAGCAAGTCAAAAATGTTTTGCAAGATTGACTTGCTATGCATTACAAATTCATTCTCTCTGTTAACAACCAATAGGCCACTTTATTCAAATGTAACCGAGCAAAGTTAAGCATTCAGAGTCATGACAAGTTTGGATTTGACATTGGCTTCTAGAATAAATAGGCATTGCTGAACGTTAAAGTCCACATATACATTTATGAAGATATTAAACACTGCAATGCTTCTTTTATAGATGTCAGGAAGAAGAATCAGTCTTCAAAGGGTGAGTAAATTGTGTTCGATTTAGAACACAAATGCACAGCTGGTGTGAATCCATGTAGCTCTGATACTCCGTTCAAGCTATGTGAACATGCCAATTTGCACCAGTTGAGAACCTAGCTAATTGCTTTATAAATCAGATGTGCAGGGACAGAAACCGTAGCTGTCACATTACCTATAATGCTGGGTTTATTATTCACAACATAACAAAAATCCCTTTCAGGCACAGACCATGTTTTTGTTGTGTATGGACAGCTGACTATACAATAGGTGCCTTTGATCACAAGTAGTAAATATCAGAAAAGTCCAAGGATATGCAAAACACTTCCATTAGCAAGGAGAGATTGAAACTAACATCAAAATTAGAATCTAATTTTGGCCTGTTAAATTTGGGCAACATTTTCAAAATGACCTTTACCCAACCTCTGAATTTCTGTGCTCAGAACTGGATCTGTAGCAAATACAAGTGCTCTCAAAAGTATCTGATGTTACCTGTGAATAACACAAATGGGACTGAGGAATTTGGTGGCAGCTCTAATTGAAGGGAAATTGGCAAGAGCCAGGAGCACTGGATGGGGATGAGTGGAGAATTATATTAACACCCGAATATCACAATGTGTTTTACAAATATTAGCTATGACTAAGGATGCACCTGGCATTGGCCACTGTTGAAAGACAGGACACTGGACTAGATGGACCTTTGGTCTGACCCAGTTTGCAGAGATTCAGACTCTGAGAGCCCCAGCTGCAGTCCCTGGCATCTGATGGCGCTCAGCACCTCCGGGGGGGGGGGGGGGGGGGAGGGGAGAGGGGGAAATAAATCAGGTCTTGGGGGTTAATTGGGCTCCCAAAAACTCGAGGCATCCCAAAATAGGGGGCGCTTTTGAAAATTGTTGGCCTAAGAGAAATGCTCCAGGCTAGACAGCAGGTCAGTGGCAGAGAAGGGGATAGAAGTCAGGAAACCAATACCCTGTGCTAAGTCACAGGCAAGGTACCAGAAAGGAAGAGCTCCTGAAATCTAATCTAAGCTACCATAGAGTTAAATCTAAATGCCTGAACAGAAAACCCAGGTGGTTCTTCTAGAAAAATGAGCTAAGAAAATACCAATTCACTTCTGCTATGAGGGCATTTTGGTCCTAAAGTACAGTTGTATAAAAACAAATAGGCTTTGGGTTTCCTATTATGTGGCCTCGACCCTGATCTTTGGATGATTTTACATTGTGTGAAACTAAATGTTGGCATGCGGAAATGGCAGAGAACAAACAGACACAGATGGGTTGTTGGCTGACAGCTAATGAGAAACTCCTGAGAGAATTGTTCTGTGCAAAGGAAAAAGGGTTTTATTTTTGTTTTTTTGGTCGTTACATTTCCGACAGAGAGACCACAAAAGAAAATCATATTTCAATTGCTGAAAAGTAATTTTATATCCAAGGGACGATTAAAGACGTTGCCAGAATCCGTAAAAGAGTGATTTAAAGAAGCAACAAAACAAATTAACTTGGCATTTGAACAAAACCATCAATCATATCTAGGAACTGTCAGAAACAAGAGTAACATAATTTTGACTGAATCCAAACTGCCTGGAAAATTTTAACAGAGAAAAATGCATGGGGATTATTTTCTACATGCTTGGAGAACTAGCTCCAATTTAGCAAGTCACTGTGCAGCCACTTATTTGCCTTGAAACTTCATCTTCCTTATTTTCAAGCAGAGTCCACTTCTACTAATTATAAAAATTCATACCCACCTACCATAGATGCATTTGCAAAGTTACAACCGAGCTCCAGAAAACATGACTGATGCCAGTAAAGGACCGCTAGCAAACAGTGGACTGCTTCTATATTGGTCCCCAGATCCCATTGTGTTGGTGGGTACTTACACTGTTTATGGGTACTTGCATTGTTATGTGACCTTTCTGTGGATGGAAGTGGACCAAAGATATACCAGCTTCATGCCACCTTGATTCACAAGGGAGTGGGGTTCCTCCAGACTCACTGAAAAAAGAAAAGAAAAATTTGCTACCACGATCATGCTATGGGCCAGATTAGTCATTGCCTTATGGTGTGTGTTGGTCTTAACCTCTCTCAGGGTATCATCATCCTCTTTATGCTAGGCATAGAACTGAATCCAGGGGCAAATGGAGACACGGCCAATGACGACCTGTGTCCTAAAGGCCACTGCACCGTGGCAACAAGAAAGAGCAGCCCATGGAACTGCCCTACCCTGCACTGAGAGCTGATCCAGCCCCCCCCCCAGACCCCCCAGTAACTCCTTAATAGGGAGGTCCAACCCCTGCCCTCTGCCCCCATATTAACACAGGGATACATCTACTGCTGTGGGACCACTAAGTCTAGTATTCTGCCTCCAGCACTGGCCAATATCAGATGCTTCTAAAGGAAAGTGAAAAAACGAATGCATCTAAATCAATAATACTGTGCTATACATGTTGCTGCACATGGGTGAAGAATTCCTCCCTGGCACGTCCAGTGACCAGCTACATAAGAGCGAGTTTATATTATTTTATCCTGCACGCTGCAAATGGTGTGGGTCATAAAATTATCCAGTCCTTTCAAATCAAGCAAAGCACAGCCAATGTGTTGAGTCTTCTTCTTCACTTTCATTCCACAGTCTGAGGTTGAGATTTCGCAGGACGACTAGGGAGTTAAGTCACAAGACTGTATGGGCTAGATCCAAGTTGTTGAGCACCAAGTAATGGTATTCCAAAAAATTATTAAAATGCATAAACTACAGAAACAAGAAAATGCAGGGGCCAAATCTTAAGTTCTCTCTCAAATGTCCATTCAGGGATGTGATTCCCACTATTTTAGTCTCATGAGGTTCTTTGCCAGGCCTTAGGGGATGCCATGATTAAAAACAAAATAATTATGACGACTAACTGGCTGTTTTATTACTAAAGGGGGAAATTAAACACAAACAATAAACCATGTTTATTTCAGTTACAAATTATTTTGTATGTCTGTCTGCCGACAGCCTTGAGGAATTACACCTTTGAGAGTGGCCCTGTCTTTGGTAGCTCTAGATAAGACTAAAGTATATCATTCTGAACTGTCAGATCATCTCACTTTTAGCTCTTTCTTGTATTAAGTCTGATATATTCCTGAGTTTTATTGGAACTTCAACTCATGAACCATGTTTCAAACAAGTGTCTTAGCCTTGAAATAGTCTTTAAACTTACGTGATTCTTAAAGAGTCTTTAGCTCAAATAGTCCTCCAAAAAGGCATTGATTTGTCTTAAGAACCACCTCTCCAAGAACTGTTATCTTTCTGAGTTTGGTAGGGAAGTTGTTTAAGCACTGCTAGGTAACTAATTAATTGCCCAATCAATACCTTGTACTCAGATGGCTTCTTATATTAATAATCAGTGATAGTATACATGTGTATAAAACATACGATTGTTTATAGAACAATGGCATCATGCCATTATTGTAAGGCTTGCATTTAAATACAAAAAACATTTACAAATAAGCACTCAAGGAAGCTTATGCTATTTTTAAGGATTTAAAAAATAAAAGTTTTCTACAAACTGTGTCGCAACTGTGCATGTAACTTTAAGGGAAATATGAATTCATTTTTAATAAGAATATTCTGAAAATTCTGTGTGTGAATTTAAAACTGAAGTTTTTCTTTATGAAGCTGGAGAGAGGAGGCGCCTGTCTTAGCTTTTGTAGCCTTGACATGCCAGATGCTATACCTCTCTTCCCTTCGGGATCTTAGAAAAAGGAGAATATACACATTTCTTAACAAAGGGGGAGGTGGGTAGTTCTTTGAGAAGACACTCCTGTTCCCAAGTAACCAAACAGTTCCCAAGATTACAAAGTGTGACCCTAAGAGCAACCCTATGCCAGATGGCAAGGGGCTTGCTCACTGCTATTGGATAGTGAGTGTCAGTTGGTCGGATCAGGTCAGTGGACCCCAATTCACTTACGCAATAATATGGATCTACTAGGGGGTTATGTATAGTATCACTGGAAAAAACCACCACCACCACACTGATCATTAATATTCTTGCATGGTGTATGTGTTAAATGCCAAAAGGTCTGTACAAATATGTAAGAAATATGGGACTAAAATGTGGTTGAATCAGACAAGCCTGCTGCCCCAGACAAAGGAAAGGCCGAAACCTCCATCAGGTGCAATCACAGACAACTGACAATCATAGCTAAGTGACCATTCACTGACATATTGGAGGCTGCAGGGACAGACAAATTTGCCTCGTAGAAAGCACCAGCTGGGAAGAAGCCAGCATGACTCCCTGGCACCTTTTCTCACAGTTGTTGTATATTATTAATCTCCAAGCCACAAGTATTTCTTCCAATTTAATGAAGGTGGATGATTTAGTTGGGGATTGGCCCTGCTTTGAGCAGGGGGCTGGACTAGATGACCTCCTGAGGTCCCTTCCAACCCTAATCTTCTATGATTCCATGAAGGTGCAATAAAGTTTATTCCAATCCAACATAATAAGAATACATTATATTTTTTTAACTAACCATTTTTGCATCAAACATTGAGATTTACCACCTACAACTCCTACTGGAAATTAATTGAAGTTGTGGAACTAAATCCCCCAGTTGGTTAGAAAATGTCAGCCCGACAACATTGCATGGTGTTTTGTAGTTATGTGACTTATTTTGCTCTGCGTGAAAAGCAGCTTCAAATCCCTAGGAGCCTGCTTTCTGCAAAGTCAACTGCCATTCTGCAAAGCAGACCTGATGTAGAGGCTCCTTGCTGATAGTTATTACAGACTTCTCTTCAGTTCTGCTTTATAAATTAGCTCTGTAAAAGATTAGCGGGCATCAAGAACCTCTTCATTAATTTTTCTTATTGTACCTTCCAATTCTTCCTGGCAAACTGCTTTGGTTGTCTACAGAACTACATTTCTTACACTGAATCAATATTGTTCTTTCCACACTGTTTTCTGCCTGAGGCTTTTGTGAACTCTGCATAGGGGCTTGAAGGTCTCATCCTTCCATGAGTTTTCTTCTTGTCCCCAGTGATACTGTATTTCCCTGAACAATACTGTCAGATCACAGTCTCAGAGAGGCCTTTCTCCAAGCAGTTGCATAAAATATATGCAATTTCTCCTTCCTTATTCCCACTCATCTCCCTTTTCTTTCAATCTTCCTGGGCTTGAAGCTTTGCCAAAACCAGCTGACCTTCAAAGCGGACGCAAGATCTTCATTAACTCTAGAATAAGCTCCACAGATAGGGTTACTCAAGTTAGGGATCACTGATTCTCACTCTGGAAGATACCCCTGCAAGCACAACGGTGAGGAACAGAATAGGCACCTGCATGAAACCTGGAGGGAAGAGCACAGGTTGCAGGAGGAAAGAGTTTGGAAGATGCACCAGGAAGTCAGTCTGTGTGCAAATGGCTGGAAAATTAACTGCAGTTGCAGAACCTCTGTAAATAGTTCTCTTAATAAAGAGACAATTTAGTTTTACAAGCCTGGAGCCCTCTCGTGTTATTATCCAGCATACAGTGCATGAAACAAAAGCAGAGCGAGGGGACTTTTGCTGTAGACCCTGGGAGATCTTAAAATTGCCCCTGGGGATTATTGTAAACAAAGAATAAGTTTTCCATGCCTTCTCCGTGCTGCGATTTTAGCCGCTGGTGTAAATAATGCAACCACAGCCACACTAGTGTCTAAAATTCCAACGTAGACAATACTGGTGAGACACCAAATGGGGCTAAGGTCTGGCTCCCCTGTGCGGGAACACAATGAGGAGCAGAAAGCCCTCTCCATGACATCAGGTAGCCAGAATACGATGGTAGAGTATGTTCTCTGGGTGTGTTTGCCTCACTGTGTCCTCCCCTGGTACAACACAATACCACTGCCCCAGCACCTCCCTAAATCACTAGTGGCATTAAAAGCCAAACTCCCTCCCCCTCCTCACATTCATAGATTCAAAGAAGGAACCAATGGAATAATCTAATTTGATCTCCAGCATAACACAGGCCAAAGGACTTCCCCAAAAAATTCCTGCTTGGATGATTTTCTGCTCCGGTTCAGTCTTGATTTAAAAATGGCCAGTGATGGAGAGAATCCTTCACGACCTTATGTAAATTGTTCCGATGCTTAATTACTCTCACTTGTAAAAAACTGTACACATTATTATGTCTTATGTCTGCAGCCTTGGAGAGAGACTTTCAGCACAGCCATTTTTAGGCAAGATTAGACTGCGTTTTCCCCCCAACAGGGTCTCCCCGTGTTCTGGTATGGGCTTATCAATTTAATCAGTCAAGAGCCCTCTGACAAAGCTTTGGCTCCTTCATAGCCAGGAGCAGATTCTCAGTCAAGGCACACATGTAAACCCAGCACAATCAGAGATGACAAAGCTGCCTAACTGGGCTAGAGCCTAACCTTCCCTGGGATGTGCCTTTATCTCACACGTCCCTTTTCCAAAAAAACAAACCAGCAACCACCACAAAGGACTGGATAGAAAAAAAACTGAAAACATGCCGAAGAAAGCAGAGACGTTAATTATAAAATGCTAATTCAAAGAGCTAAATGGACTGTGGGTGGGGAGGAGGGAAGAATATAAATTGCTGAAGGCAGGAATGTATTATTACAGTAGCATCCAGCCGTCTCAATGGAGATTGAGGCTCTGTCGTGCTTGCTGCTGTATGTACAGTCTCAATCAAGACAAAGGAAGGGTTATTAGACCTATTTGTACAGATGCTGTACTAAGCAGGAGCAGTCAAAGTGTCCTAAAAGTGCTGGGGGGGTGGGGGGGCAGGGGAGCCCAAGGCACTTGAACGGTGGCACTCCCTCCCTCGCAACACCTGCCTCTTCCCCCAAAACCCCACCCCCTGCTCACTTCTCTCTGTCCCCTCTTGCCTGTCACTTGCCCGTACGCCCTTGGCTGGGATGATTTAGTTGGGGATTGGTCCTGCTTTGAGCAGGGGGTTGGACTAGATGCCCTCCTGAGGTCTCCTCCAACCCTAATCTTCTATGATTCTAAGTGGGAGGGCATAGCCCTCTCATTTATAAAAATGGGGGGCCATGACCCCCGCCCCACCATTCCAGCACCCCTGGTTGTGAGGCACTGACACTGAGGGATGGGATTTGATGTTCACAATTGCTCATCATTGGCTTAACGGCTTCCCATTAAGTTCGCAGTAGAACTCCGATTAGCATCAGCAGGAGCTGAATTTGGTCAGTGCAGAGCATTTCTGAAAACCCAGAGGGTAGGTCAGCCTGTGGCAGCAAGCCTCCCGGCCTGGGTCAACAGACTTGGGTTCGCCGGACCATGCTAAAGACACCTACGTAGACAGGGCTTTGAAGTTGCGGCTTGGGAGGTGGCACTAGTTCTGAAACCCACCCTCCTCCCTAGGTTTCAGAGCCCAAATCACAACTTCAAAGCAGTAGCTACATAGCTCTCTTGAGTGTGTGATAGCGTGAGCCCAAGTCCGTTGACCCAAGCTGGGAGGCTTGCTGCCCAGGGCTGTGTAAACATACCCTGAGTGACTTAACCCAGGTCACGGGCTTTGTGTACACTAGGACTTCAGAGGGGATGTTGCCATGGGTTTAGCAAACATGCTAACTAACATGTTAAAAAAGGCACTAATATAAGACAAGTAAATCAACAGCAGCAAACACCTTTCATAAACTTGAAAAGATTTGGAAATGTAGCCCGAGTGGCACTGACAAAAAAAGTTTTAACACTGCCATCCTGTCTGTCCTCCTTTGTGGATCAGAGGCATGGAAATCTGAAACAAAAATGGATAAGATCAACTCATTCCAGAGTCAATGCCTGCGAAAGGTCTGCAGAGTCCATTGGAAAGAGTTTCTTTTAACAGCAGAAACTGTAAGTAGACCAAACCAATCAAAAACATCCAATACAGTAAAACAACGATGATGGATACATTTGGGACACACTTTAAGGATGTCCCAACATGACTTCCTGGGCAAGTGATAATACAGACACCACTTGGGAAGAGAGAAAGGGTGACCTCGACCCACTCTACACCCAAACCTTAGGTCGCCCTAGTTACGTTGTTCCTGGGTATGAATAATTGGCACCCTGAGAGAGAGAGTTAAGCTGACCTAACCCCTAGCGCTGTGTAGGACAGGTCAACTGAAGACCTAGCTACCGCCTCTCAGAGAGGCGGATTTACAACAACAATTGAAGAACCCCTCCCATCTCTGTAGTGTTTGTACAATGACTTTAGCTTGTCCAGTTTAGCATATTAAAGTGTAAACTTACGGCTACACTCTCCCTTAATGCTGTACATGTTAAAGGCAGGGCGCTTTATCCACATTAGACTTTTAAAACATGCCACTTGGCAAGTGTTAGCTAACACGTTTAGATCATATCTTAGATCTAGACAAGGCTACAGCCAGCCAGATGCTGAGACAAGAATTGAACCCCAAGTCTCAGACCATGACTCAACCACATGGCCATCTTCTTTCCCCACAAACTTTGTTGAGTGATTTCCAGCCCCATTTACTTTTCGCTTATTAGAATGAAAACTTTTAGTTCTCACAAATTCAGGGTGCTACTTAGAGGAACTAACTTGAAAGCTACCTGGTTTTGAACACAACCTGAAGCAGAAATGTAGCCCCTTAATAAGGTCCATGACAAGCAGTAGTTTTGAAGATAATGATGACACACCAGTCAGGTTAGAAAGCTTAGCAGAAAAAGCTTTGATCTCTGTATCTGCAAAATGAAATCTCTCTCATCTTTTCGAGTGACAAGTTTAACTATCTGGAAAAGATCCAAATATAGCTTTAATTGAAACAGCAGGTGAAGGGGAAGAAACAGCACTGACAAAATTGTACAGCAAGATGAGATATTAAAGAGGCAGCATTCGTCTTTCTGTTGCTTTCGTTAGGGCTGGATCAGCACTTCCAAAACAATCTCCCATTTGCTGAGAATCCTAACATCAGCATCTGGCTGGCTGCATTCTCAGTAGCTCACCTTTGAGCAGGTGTAACAGGTCCCACTCTGTGCTCCATAGAGGAGATGAATTGTTACAGGCCCCAACTAGGGAGTCTTGGCTTTGTAGCTCAAGTAGCAACTTATGCTTTCAATTTTGGAGGTTGCCAGTTCAATCCCCAGTGCATCAACAAAAATGGCGGCAATCACATAACAATTTATACCCTCTGTGGATTGGCACATACAGGGACCTGTAACACAGGCTCACCTGTGGTTTATACCAGGACAAGGTTTATGCAACTAAGCCAAGATTTTCAAAAAAGTGCCTGCATACCCAAATTGGTATTTCCTTTTAAAAGGGACCCAATTTTGAGCAAGTGCTGGGCACCCCCTCCCCCACCTCTGGAAAAATCCTGACAGAGGTCTCAGGTCAAGCACCCAAAAATTAGAACTTACTAGGCACTCTTCAAAATCTTGGCCCTGAATCCTAGCACCAACCTATGAAGGAATGAGCCTGTTCACATCTGCACAACAGGCCCCATTCCAGAATGGCTGTTCCTTGATCTACCTTACACATTGTTCATAGTGGCAGTGGAGACAGGACCCAACTGTATCCCTCAAACTTGGTTAAGAACCTTGGACAGTCCAAACCTTTAGCCCAGTCATGATTAAGACGATCTACCACCACAAAAGGCTTTCTATTACCCAAATGAAACAAGGCTGTACTCAACTCAACGGCCTTTCTGTCTAACACAACAACTTGCCATTGATCACTTCAACAGCTTCTGGGAACATCCCAGGCCTTGGTGGGCAGAGCCCTATTCACTTTGGTGAAAACCGGAAAGCCAGAAAAATCTAATTTCCACTGGTGTAAAAGTCAGAGGAAGATCAGGCTCAGTTTGGGGCTGCAGGCAGAGGACTCTCCCTGACAGCCCCCTGTCACAGTTTAATATGCTGCTCTCGCTCATTAGTTTTCAGCTCAGCCTACATAAGCAATGGCGTGTGTGACCCTCTATTCGTATCTCAGGACAACTGTGTTGCAATCTGGCTCAATAATAGTTGCACAGCACCATCACGGCAAAATTTTGGACAGCAAGCAAAGAATACTGTATTCACTTGAAACTCCATGGGCGAATTTAGACAGGGCAGAATGAAACTGCCTGAACTTGTGGGGTCTATTACTTTGGGCTGATTTCGGTTGTTGGGTTGAGTGGGCAGATGCTGGGCAGCGTGGGTCAGACTAGTTGATGGCGGATTCCTTCTAGCCTTAAATCTCTCTGACTTGGGTTTTGGGAAAAGTCCCATGAAATCTGAGTTGATCACAAATGGTCAGGACCCTGTCTTTTGATCTGATCTGACAACAGAGAGAGTGTTCCATGGCCAACCTCGTGCCTTTTAGAGTCAAATCGATGCTCCGTGCTGAACAATACACACAATAAGGACAGTCCGTGCGCTAATGAGCTAATAGACACAAGAGGATGGGACACACTGGGAAATGCAGGAGGGGAAAACTCATTTCTCACAGCCCTGGTTATTGGGTCAAAATGTGAATTCAGCCCATTCTGCTTCAGTACCTTACCCCAGAAGCATGGGCTGAAGCTGCAGAATTAAAGTCACTTTGAATTTCCTGGATCCAAATCACCACTGTGTTATTCCCGTCTTACACTGGGCAGACTTCATTAATCCAGTGTGAAACTGGAGTCCAGTAATGGTGAGTGAGTCCTTCTGCTTTTTATCGGCCTGAGTAATATTTAAACAATTTGATATTATAGGGAGGTCATTCAGGATCAAGAGAGAAATTAGTGCAAGTATTGTTTTATTTCTCTGAAAAGATCAGCACTTGAATTTTTTGAGTTTTCCCAAAACCTCAGAAAGACCCCAAGGGTCCGGCAAGCATTTTTCATCTAACTCTCTTTCAACACTACTGCCATGTCAATTTCTTCATTAAACCATCTGTACAGCCATCCTTCCCT
This sequence comes from Caretta caretta, assembly GCF_965140235.1. Classification (NCBI taxonomy): domain Eukaryota; kingdom Metazoa; phylum Chordata; order Testudines; family Cheloniidae; genus Caretta; species Caretta caretta. The sequence goes on along the minus strand of NC_134231.1, from coordinate 12,542,706 downwards.
GCCCTTTGAAATTCTTTTGACTCCCACCCCGGATCAAATGATCGCTTCTGACAGCATTCAAAGCTTGCCTGTGCGCTGTCTACATTACAAAACCTTCTCAAACTCAATGTCCCACATCACTTTATGAGAGAGAGGTAGGCCTCAAACTTAACTGTGTGAATCTGAAGGTGGGTCATATGTTGCCAAAGCTGGGTGATATCTGGATCTGGCATTTTTCGCCTGGCCCGATCTCCAGCAGAACTGGCATGAAAACAACTTCCTTTCTCCCCTGAAAATAATTTTCTCATCTTCAGGAGATAAGAGCAGTTTTTACTTGTATTTAGTGCTGTCAATAGTAATAACTGAGTGTGGTGGAATGATCAGGAGAGAGTCCTGCAACCCTGGAACTGCTCAGAAGAGTCTATTGTCCCCTCCACTCTCCCATGTCACGTACACCCAATGGAAAGCTTTGGAAAAAAAGGAAAAAAATGGTTTCTCAAACATTTTCAGCAAAAAAGGTCTCACTTTTGGTTTTGTTTTTTTTTTAAAAGAAAATTTTCAAGCATAGGACTTTCCACAAAAATTCTCATTTTGGTCAAAAATCCAATTTTCCAGCAAAAACAGTATAACGGAGAATAATGTCAGAGTCACCTCCTCTTTGGAAGATACAGGTGCTCAGAGTAGGTTTACAAACATTAGACTGGACTCTTCTGAGCACCTGTGGCAAGGTGTTGGATGCCCTCAAGTGCCTAATGAATTCAAACCCAATTCCACTTCACAGGAAGCACTTGGCACCTTGCAGGACAGAACCCACGGTCACATCACTATGTCATGAAAAAGCACTAACCCTGCCATTTTACAGATGGGGAAACTGAGGCACAGAATAGGGAACTTGTTCCCCCCAGAGCACTCAGGGAATTAGCAGCAGAGCCAGAAATAGAAGCTGGGGGTGGGGGGAGAACTGGAAGAGTCTTACTGCTTATTCTAACCCCAAGATGACAGCAAAGTGAAAGGAAGAAAAGGAAATCCAGTCCAGTTGCAATCCCATATGCACGTGCAAAGGTTGAATCCCCAAGCTGGTCTAAAGTTTGCCAATGCATGGGCTAGTTTCAGCTCCCTCCGACAGGCAGGGCCAAAACTCAGAACATCCGATTTGTATTTATCTATCTATCTTTAAAGAAGAGCACAGAGCAAGTGCTTAATAGAAAACAGATGATATTTAATTACAGCCAGAGATGACGGCAGAGGCATAACCCGACTGCCTAGTGCCTTAGGGGGAATTTAAGTCTGATGGCTCTGATCCACTCACTCAACACTGTGCAGAGGAGCATGTCTTCACTCAATAAATGGAAAGAGCACTTGGCTTTGTTGTATACACTGTCAATCAGCACGTGTGCGCGCGTGCAGAGAGCTTGGTATTTGAAGCCAAACGTTCGGGCAGGCGGGGTGAGAAGTTCAGGAAAGCAGCTGTCTGATTTATAAGAAAATACCCATGTCATAAAATACGAAAGAGTCTCCAAACATGTTCGATTTCTGTTGGAAACAAAATAAGCAGAAGTTGCAAATTGGTAACATATTTCTCTCCCCTCTCATTATTTGTAGAATCATGACTTGCCCTAGGTGTTCTATCAGCCAGGGTGGAAAATGTTTTCTACACCCCTGGGAAGTTTGTGCCTAGGGCGAAACCACCCTTCGCGCCTGTCCCTAAAACCATCCCTAGAGGCAACAACTGGGTCAGGCCGCACTGCATTAGCTGCAGCATACACATATAGCAAGAGACAGTCCCTGCCCCTAAGAAATTAAGCCAAGGTTTTCAGACATGACTAGTGATTTTGGGGGCCTCCAGTTTTGAGAGTCCAACTTGAAATATCTTAAAGGAGTGCAGTTGTCAAAGTGCCAAGCATCCACTCTGAAAATCAAGCACCTTTAAGGTCTCTCAAGATAGGCATCCCCGCCTCCCAAAGCAACTGGATCCTTCTCAAATCTTGGCCAAATTTGTGTTTAAACAGAAAAGTGCATTAACATTTGGCACTCCAATCAGGCTATATTCCCCGTGCAGAGGGCCAATACAAAGTCTATGGACTATTTAAGACCTAAAACCAGAAATTTAAAATTCTCTTTAAATGAATATCTGGGCCCAGATTATTCAGTGTTCTGACCCTGGATCAGAAAAGAAGAGGCAAAGGGGTCAGTCTTTACATGTCATTGCATTTCCCTAATTCAGTGGTTGGAATGGCTCCCAACGTAAATTACAGCCATCCATAGGTATGTCCAGGCCACACCCCTTTTCTCCTAGGAAGTCACGCTATGCAAGGGGCTGGAAGTGGGAGGGGCATGGCCCATCATTGGTGGCACCAGAGGAGTCCACCACTCTGGAGGAATCTTGGAGGATAGATCTACTGAGCCACCAGGTGCTTCATGCTGAGAACGGGGCTCTCTCTTTAGGTTCTATAGAGATCCTACGAGACTAGTTAGGCAATGCACATAAGTTAAATGTGTTATTTATGGAGATGTTATAATGGATGAAGAACAGATGCCAATATAATACACCAATCCCCATTAAACTATGTACTCATTTTCTGGAGTTGGGGAGCAAGGACATTCCCAACTCTTTGCATTCATCATCATGTCACTTGGTGTCCAGCAGTAACACCACTGCACCAAAAACTCTTCTAGGACACATTGGCATTCCAATGGCAGGCGGCATGTTGCAGAGTGGCCGAGGCTGGTGTGTGCAATGGATTGTTTTCATGGTTTAATCTGAAGTCTGTTGCTAAGCATTCCTACAAACCTTAGTTCAAAATTCAACTCACACACCCTGCCTATAGAGAACAAGGCATTTTTGCTAAATCTTTAACCCAGGATAAGTCATCAAACCCATTTAAAAGTCTTTAGTACGTGCACTGTTATCAGATTAATAAGGAACAGTCAAGGGGATGATTTGTATGTTGGATAGTACTTTGGCTGTGCAAAATTATCAATACAAAACCAGCAAAGAAAGTAAGTTTCCTTGGATCGGATTCAAAAGCGCCAATATGCCTCCCCCTAACCCCTGCCCTTTGGTTAGGGAAGAAAATTAGTGTAACATGTTATGCATTCTAGTTCAGACAAACATCCCTTTGATCACTGGAAGGATGGGCCAGGAACAAAAGACTGAAGCTATCATTTCCTATTTTCACAGAGCCTTGAAGCACAAAATAGTAAGTGAATCATTAACAAGAACATAACACCCTGGTCATTCCCACCTCTGGAGCTTCCCAGTACATCCTGTCTATTCAGGCGTTGAAAACTCAAGGCTAAATTTTCAAGGACAACTCACTTTGGCCTTTGTGAGCATGCAGTATCTTTTGCAACATTGCTTGCATGTATATAACTGAATTAACTCCTGCCAATCTGATTTACACTCATTTGTGCAGACAAATGGCATTTGCCTTATCATTGGATTCTCTGCTGCACTCAGTTTCTAAAGAAAATTCGGCAAAGGAGCCAGTTTCATTCCCCCCAAATCTGAGGCCAGTTTTATGCTGGCTGCAGCCTCAGGGTAGTTTAGATCAACCCAGAAGCTGCCCTACACTTTGCCAACTGGATGTGGCTCCCAAAGGGCCTTCCACCAGCTAGGAATTGCTGGAGTGCAGTAGCAAAAGGGCAAGAATGAGGAGGTGACTCAGGTTTTTAAAGTCTGTTGTCAGCGCAATATGTAAAATGCATATAAAGTTGCATGGGAACAAATTATCATAGCATCATAAAATGTAGGGCTGGAACGGACCTTAAGAGATCATCTAGTCCATTCTCATCCATGCTGAAGCAGGATAGAATCATAGAAGATTAGGGTTGGAAGAGACCTCAGGAGGTCATCTAGTCCAATCCCCTGCTCAAAGCATGACTAACACCAACTAAATCATCCCAGCCAGGGCTTTGTCAAGCTGGGCCTTAAAAACCTCTAAGGATGGAGATTCCACCACCTCCCTAGGTAACCCATTCCAGTGCTTCACCACTCTCCTAGTGAAACAGTTTCCTAATATCCAACCTAGACCTCCCCCTCTGCAACTTGAGACCATTGCTCCTTGTTCTGTCATTTTCCACCACTGAGAACAGCCGAGCTCCATCTTCTTTGGAACCCCGCTTTCAGGTAGTTGAAGGCCGCTATCAAATCCCCCCACATTCTTCTCTTCTGCAGACTAAATAACCAGTTCCCTCGGCCTCTCCTCATAAGTCATGAAGGATGAAGTATACCTAAGTCACTTGTGACAGATATTTGTCTAACCTGTTCTTAACCTCCAATGATGGGGATTCCACAGCCTCCCTAGGTAACCTGTTCCAGTGTTTAGCAATCCGTAGAGTTAGAAAGGTTTTCCTAATGCCTGACCTGAATCTCCCTTGCTGCAAACTAAGCTGATTACTTCTTGTTCTGCCATTGGTGCACATGGAAAATAATTGATCACCATCATCGTTATAAGAACTTTTTACTCTTGAAGACGTACGTCCTCCCTCAGCCTTTTCTCCGAGACTAAACATGCCCAGCTCTTTAAGCCTCTCATCGTAGGTCATATGTTCTAAATCTCTTATCTTTATTTCTGTCATCTCGACTCACTCTCTTTTGTCCCTTGCTTTCTTAAAGTGCAGTGCCCCAAACTGAAAACAGGACACCACCTGTAGCCGCTCCAAGACCTAGTAGAGTGGAACAATTACCGATAAACGTAGACCAGAGGTATTTTTAATAGGATATTCTTCAGATGAGTGAGGTGCATGCTCTGTTTGTTAATTAGAGAGTTTTACATAATTTTCATTTAAATAAAAACAGTCTTCCTTGCCACAAGGAAAGCACTTACCAAGGATCAGAAAGAAACAAATGAGGTCTCTCTCTCTCAAGGTATGTTTAAAATTCATAATCTAGTGGTATGAAGGACCATAAAACAGAACCAAAATCAACATAGTACCTGCCCCATCATTGCCATCCAGATGCAGAGCACAAATGGACATCCCACTCCCAAACATTATTGGTGCATGTCAAGAAAAGTATCTTTGTCAGTTCTGAAATGTTATCTAGCTTGGGACTAAGGGAAATATCTAGACAGACATTGGATTCATTAATAAACAAACCAGTATTACTTTACACAGTTTCTGATCCAGGACAGCAGATTGGGAAGTACACCCCTATTCAGGACAGCACATGCTTAAAGTCAAGCACATGCTCAAGCCTCATTCACAAAAACCTATGCTTAAGTGCTGTCCTGAACAGGGAAGCTTTCATTCATCAGGACCATAGTCCCTAGGGAATGGATCCTCTTAAAAAGGTTCAGAATTTGATTTCACTTAAAATATCTATATTATATAAAACATGTCACTCACACACAAACTTTGGGACCTGGATGTGGAATGCTTGTTGATCCAAGACAGCCAGACTGTGTGTGTTTGGTAGAGGGGGTTAAGAACATAAAAACAGCCATAGTGGGTCAGACCAAAGGTCCATCTAGCTCAGTATCCTGTCTTCCGACAGTGGCCAGGGCCAGGTGCACTTCAGAGGGAATGAACAGAACAGGTCATCCATCATCAAGTGATCCATCCTCTGCCACCTATTCCCAGCTTCTGGCAAACAGAGGCTAGGGACACCACCACTGCCCATCCTAGCTAATAACCGCTGATGGACCTATCCTCCATGAACTTACCTAGTTCTTCTTTGAACCCTGCTAATGTCTTGGCCTTTGCAATATCCTCTGGCAAGGAGTTCCATGGGTTGACTATGCATTGTGTGAAGACATACTTTGTTTTGTTTTAAACCTGCTGCCTATTAATAAAAAACTTGGTTAGAAGCCATGAAGTAAGTGGCAATGCCTTAACCGTGCGTGTGTTGTAAAGGTCAATAGGACCTCTTCCATTCTTATCAAAAGGAGTGCTAACCTTCTCTCCTTTCATACAACATATACAAGTGAGTATGATCCCAGGTTTACCATGAAGCGTAGACATAACCAAAAGAGCACAGATAAATAACAAAACTTAAAGGGTATAGGGCTGAGTGCGGGGAGGGAGTTTAACCAAACTTTTCTGAACCTCAGAAAAGATTGGGATGAAACAATGGCTCCAATCCTGCAGATAGATCCATTAAAACTGCCCACTTCACCCAGGGGAATTCTCTAGAAATCAGCCAGCACAGCGCTCATTGCAGGATCAGAGTCTCTGGGTTTGTCTACACAGGGAAATCGACCAGAATAGCTCCTTCTATGGACACGCTTATTCCAGAACAGGAGTAATTTTATTCTAGAATAATTAGTGCACTTCCAAAGCAGACCAGTTATTCTGGAATTAAAATGCCTTTTCCAGAATAGTGTCCACATAAGAAGCTGTTTTGGTCAAGTTCCTTATGCAGACAAACCCTATGTTAGGAGCATTCCCTTTTTTATCCATGTGAAGGAGCAGAGAGAATGCAGCTGGGCACAGCAGGGGTTAAAGAACACCTGGGGGTTCAAATGGTCCGGCCCATTATACCTGCAGCCAATGCCAGGCCTGGAGGGGGAAGAAAAGATGGGAGCCTGGCTCAGTTGGGGGCTGACTGGTGAAGAGGCAGGAGCTCTCTGTATGCCTGTCTGAAAGCACAGACCTGCCAACGCAGCTGCTGGAGGCAAGTAAGTCTTCCCCAGGCAAGGGGATCTACAGAGAACCCCCAACTGCGGGGCAACTGGATTAGTGGGGCCACACCCCAAACTAAAAGGACTTGCATAGGGAGCAGGCCAGGAAAAGAGGCCCTGAACCCTCCCCTCACAGCTGGGAGGAAGGTCCATCTCCCCTATTTAGGGGTTGAGCAACACAGGACCCTGAGCCAGGTTCTGAGGGAGAAGAAGGGGTCAGGTCCCCCAACCAACGATCTAGCCACTAGGCTGCCCGGCCACTGAGGACCCTATCACAATCTACATGACATGTCCCGTTCCATCCCTGCTCCCCCTTCCTTGTCCAAAGCCTTCATTTTGCATTAGTGGGGGTATAACAAGGAAAAAAGTAATCGAGTTTGTAGGAGTTATCTTAGCTGAACTACAATTATCTTTCCTGTTGAAAAACGTGAAGGAAAAATTATAGGGGAATGACTGATTCCCTCCCTCAAAATTTTATTCTATTTTAAATATCAAATGTGGGATTGTTTTGCTAGAAAGGAAAGATAAAGCTTTGTTTAAAAGGGAAGATTTCAATCTGAAAGATTATTTGGTTTATTGAGAAATGAGGAGGATGGCAGTGCCAGGGAAACAAAGTTCTTATGGTTTTCTAAAGCCATTTGCTTGTTAAATGATTATCTGGACAAAATAAAAAAAAATTAAACCCATTTATGGTAGAAAAATTAATTTGTTCCACTTCCATTGTTTGTATTAGGAGCCTTAGCACGTGACACAGAAAACTAAGTTCAGCTGTTTTCTACAGAATAAACTGTAGGAAACAATCCCATTTTAACAGGTTTCAGAGGAACAGCCGTGTTAGTCTGTATTCGCAAAAAGAAAAGGAGAACTTGTGGCACCTTAGAGACTAACCAATTTATTTGAGCATGAGCTTTCGTGAGCTACAGCTCACTTCACAGATGAAGTGAGCTGTAGCTCACGAAAGCTCATGCTCAAATAAATTGGTTAGTCTCTAAGGTGCCACAAGTTCTCCTTTTCTTTTTGCAAATCCCATTTTAGTTTAGAAAACAATGGGCTACATGGTAACAGTGGGTAATTTATAACAGTGGTACTTTACAACCCAGTAACTTACTCTTTCTAGGTTCTTATCTACCACCCCCTCCCCCCATCATTATGAGCATTTAGGTTAAGATTTTAAAATCCAGAAAAATTGAGCTTGAAGTTTGGCTGCTAAATCCATATCCACCCTTGAAACGCGTGGCCTGATGGTCAAAGCAAGGCTGAGCATCCAGCAGGTTTCCAGGACGGCAGTTCACAGCTATTGATTTGACAGGAGAGCGCTGCCGGCTGCAGGAACCCTGCCAAGCCGCTGCTCTGGCCTCTGTGCACACCGCACAAGGGCGAGCCAGTGAAGTGACAGCAGCCTCACTTCCCCTAACAACTTGCGATCCACAGCAAAGCACTGAGCGGGACTGTCAAAAGGATCCTCTCAACTGCATGGAGAGCCAAGGTGGAGCTGCGGTGCCCCACACATCTAAGGTTTCTACTTCAACCGCCCACTTCTCACAGAGGGAAGAGGAAAAATTCACACACACCCCCCATCTCACTTGAGCCTGATTTTGGAAAACCTAAGTGGTGCATGGTCTTGTTCTGGCCCCTATGTACCAAGGTGAATGTCAGCTAAGGGCCTGGAGAGGATGAACTGTTGTGGTTAATGTCTGCAAGGAGAGACCAATTATCTGCCAACTTTCTCAATCCGAAGAGGATTCTGCTGGAATATTTCGCTGCTCATTCATTTTAAATATTCTGGCTTCCCCCATCAAAGCCAGAGGGGACTTAAAAAATGGCAAGAATCCAGTTTGCAAGAAATGCAGTTTGGAAGAAATGGCAAAAATCCAGTTTGCTCTCTGCTTTCCAGTCACGTCTCTGCCTGAGAAAGGGGATTTGTTTCAGCTTTTGCCTTTTCCTACTGGGTTTGGCAGCATGTGACCTCCAGAAGAAGAAAGGGGAGCGTCCATGTACCAGCAACGCAGATACAGGTAAGTAACCGTTTTCATGTTCTCTCCACAGGTACTAATGCAGAGAGTGGACTAGATGATGGATCTGAGGGAAGGGAGCAGAAGGAGACTCCGCCGATTGGAAGGCATGAGATGCACTGTCCTAGGGTTGGGGGTTCCACGACTACCGCTCCCAAGAGAAGGAGATGGGTGGTGGTGGTCGGGAACTCTCTCCTCAGGAGGACTGAGTCATCTATCTGCCGCCCTGACCGGGAAAACCGAGAAGTCTGCTGCTTGCCAGGAGCTAGGATTCACGATGTGACGGAGAGACTGCTGAGATTCATCAAGCCCTCGGATCGCTACCCCTTCCTGCTTCTCCACGTGGGCACCAATGATACTGCCAAGAATGACCTTGAGCGGATCACTGCAGACTACGTGGCTCTGGGAAGAAGGATAAAGGAGTTTGGGGCGCAAGTGGTGTTTTCGTCCATCCTCTCCGTGGAAGGAAAAGACCTGGGTAGAGACCGTCGAATCGTGGAAGTCAACAAATGGCTATGCAGGTGGTGTCGGAGAGAAGGCTTTGGATTCTTTGACCGTGGGATGGTGTTCCAAGAAGGAGGAGTGCTAGGCAGAGACGGGCTCCACCTAACGAAGAGAGGGAAGAGCATCTTCACAAGCAGGCTGGCTAACCTAGTGAGGAGGGCTTTAAACTAAGTTCACCGGGGGAAGGAGACCAAAGCCCTGAGGTAAGTGGGGAAGTGGGATACCGGGAGGAAGCACGAGCAGGAGCGCGCGAGAGGGGAGGGCTCCTGCCTCATACTGAGAAAGAGGGACGATCAGCGAGTTATCTCAAGTGCCTATACGCAAATGCAAGAAGCCTGGGAAGCAAGCAGGGAGAACTGGAAGTCCTGGCAAAGTCAAGGAATTATGATGTGATTGGAATAACAGAGACTTGGTGGGATAATTCACATGACTGGAGTACTGTCATGGATGGATATAAGCTGTTCAGGAAGGGCAGAAAAGGTGGGGGAGTTGCACTGCATGTAAGGGAGCAGTATGACTGCTCAGAGCTCAAGTATGAAACTGCAGAAAAACCTGAGAGTCTCTGGGTTACGTTTAGAAGTGTGAGCAACAAGGGTGATGTCATGGTGGGAGTCTGCTATAGACCACCGGACCAGGGGGATGAGGTGGACGAGGCTTTCTTCCGGCAACTCACGGAAGTTACTAGATCACAGGCCCTGGTTCTCATGGGCGACTTCAATCACACTGATATCTGCTGGGAGAGCAATACAGCGGTGCACAGACAATCCAGGAAGTTTTTGGAAAGGGTAGGGGACAATTTCCTGGTGCAAGTGCTGGAGGAACCAACTAGGGGCAGAGCTCTTCTTGACCTGCTGCTCACAAACTGGGAAGAATTAGTAGGGGAAGCTAAAGTGGATGAGAACCTGGGAGGCAGTGACCATGAGATGGTCGAGTTCAGGATCCTGACACAGGGAAGAAAGGAGAGCAGCAAAATACGGACCCTGGACTTTAGAAAAGCAGACTTTGACTCCCTCAGGGAACTGATGGGCAGGATCCCCTGGGAGAATAACATGAGGGGGAAAGGAGTCCAAGAGAGCTGGCTGTATTTTAAAGAATCCTTATTGAGGTTACAGGGACAAACCATCCCGATGTGTAGAAAGAATAGTAAATATGGCAGGCGACCAGCTTGGCTTCACAGTGAAATCCTTGCTGATCTTAAACACAAAAAAGAAGCTTACAAGAAGCGGAAGATTGGACAAATGACTAGGGAAGAGTACAAAAATATTGCTCGGGCTTGCAGGAGTGAAATCAGGAAGGCCAAATCACACCTGGAGTTGGAGCTAGCAAGAGATGTCAAGAGTAACAAGAAGGGTTTCTTTAGGTATGTTAGCAACAAGAAGAAAGCCAAGGAAAGTGTGGGCCCCTTACTGAATGAGGGAGGCAACCTAGTGATAGAGGATGTGGGAAAAGCTAATGTACTCAATGCTTTTTTTGCCTCTGTCTTCACGAACAAGGTCAGCTCCCAGACTACTGCACTGGGCAGCACAGCATGGGGAGGAGGTGACCAGCCCTCTGTGGAGACAGAGGTGGTTAGGGACTATTTAGAAAAGCTGGATGAGCACAAGTTCATGGGGCCGGATGCGCTGCATCCGAGAGTGCTAAAGGAGTTGGCGGATGTGATTGCAGAGCCATTGGCCATTATCTTTGAAAATTCATGGTGATTGGGGGAGGTCCCGGACGACTGGAAAAAGGCTAATGTAGTGCCCATCTTTAAAAAAGGGAAGAAGGAGGATCCTGGGAACTGCAGGCCAGTCAGCCTCACCTCAGTCCCTGGAAAAATCATGAAGCAGGTCCTCAAGGAATCAATTCTGAAGCACTTAGAGGAGAGGAAAGTGATCAGGAACAGTCAGCATGGATTTACCAAGGGAAAGTCATGCCTGACTAATCTAATTGACTTCTATGACGAGATAACTGGCTCTGTGGATGATTGGGGAAAGCAGTGGATGTGTTATTCCTTGATTTTAGCAAAGCTTTTGACACGGTCTCCCACAGTATTCTTGCCAGCAAGTTAAAGAAGTATGGGCTGAATGAATGGACTATAAGGTGGATAGAAAGTTGGCTAGATTGACAGGCTCAACGGGTAGTGGTCAATGGCTCCGTGTCTCGTTGGCAGCCATTATCAAGCGGAGTGCCCCCAAGAGTCAGTCCTCGGGCGGGTTTTGTTCAATATCTTCATAAATGATCTGGAGGATGGTGTGGATTGCACCCTCAGCAAGTTTGCAGATGACACTAAACTGGGAGAAGAGGTAGATACACTGGAGGGTAGGGATAGGATACAGAGGGACCTAGACAAATTGGAGGATTGGGCCAAAAGAAATCTGATGAGGTTCAACAAGGACAAGTGCAGAGTCCTGCACTTAGGATGGAAGAATCCCATGCACCGCTACAGACTAGGGACCGAATGGCTCGGCAGCAGTTCTGCAGAAAAGGACCTAGGGGTTACAGTGGACGAGAAGCTGGATATGAGTCAACAGTGTGCCCTTGTTGCCAAGAAGGCCAATGGCATTTTGGGATGTATAAGTAGGGGCATTGCCAGCAGATCGAGGGACATGATCGTTCCCCTCTATTCGACATTGGTGAGGCCTCATCTGGAGTACTGTGTCCAGTTCTGGGCCCCGCACTACAAGAAGGATGTGGAAAAATTGGAAAACGTCCAGCAGAGGGCAACAAAAATGATTAGGGGACTGGAATACATGACTTATGAAGAGAGGCTGAGGGAACTGGGATTGTTTAGTCTGCAGAAGAGAAGAATGAGGGGGGATTTGATAGCTGCTTTCAACTACCTGAAGGGGGGTTCCAAAGAGGATGGATCTAGACTGTTCTCAGTGGTAGCAGATGGCAGAACAAGGAGTAATGGTCTCACGTTGCAGTGGGGGAGGTTTATGTTGGATATTAGGAAACACTTTTTCACTAGGAGGGTGGTGAAACACTGGAATGCGTTACCTAAGGAGGTGGTGGAATCGCCTTCCTTAGAAGTTTTTAAGGTCAGGCTTGACAAAGCCCTGGCTGGGATGATTTAGCTGGGGATTGGTCCTGTTTTGAGCAGGGGGTTGGACTAGATGACCTCCTGAGGTCCCTTCCAACCCTGATATTCTAGGATTCTATGACCCTGCTCAGTCTTCCTCCAACACAGATGAATCTCACAGCTTGTTTAGCATTGACACAGGAGTTTCCTAAACTTGCCTCTAGAGCCCTCTCTTTTGGTCCCTGGTGGAGGTTGTGGATGTTTCAAAACGTACATGCACAGAACATTTGCCTGGAAGATCTGACAAAAAGAAACCCTTCACAGGTAGATAAATAACCAAGTCTAACTAGCTAGTTAGTCTGTATTCGCAAAAAGAAAAGGAGTACTTGTGGCACCTTAGAGACTAACCAATTTATTTGAGCATGAGCTTTCGTGAGCTACAGCTCACTAAGTGAGCTGTAGCTCACGAAAGCTCATGCTCAAATAAATTGGTTAGTCTCTAAGGTGCCACAAGTACTCCTTTTCTTATTTCTAGGGTACTTCACATCACAGCTATTCCATACAGGATTACAACGACATGCTTCTGGAAGGGAATCAGTTCTCTATCCTCTTTGGAGGAGACTGGAAGTTTTTGATGTGTGTAGCTGGGTTTCTCTTTCAATTTGGTTATTGGAGGGGATGCTTTGGAGGGGGAAAAAAAAAGGGTGGAGCCATGTGCAATGGAGGCCCTACATGACCCAGGAAGAACAGGTTGCAACAACCAGGCCTAGTTAAAGAGTTTTAGACAAAACATTTTCCCTGCTTGAACACAGATTTTCATCAAAATGGAACTTTTCTGGGGGGTGTAAACCCAATTCAAAATAGGGGCATCTCAGCACAACCTTAGTGCCGAACTGCCCAGCCTGGAACCCCAAAAAGGTTCCTGGGACAGGGCACAAGGGCAGTCCCTAGTCAGAACCTAAAGAGTTAATGCATCAGCCGATTAACTGACTTATTAGAAGGACATGGGGAAATACAGGGGCTACCTTGGGAAGGAGGGGTTGGGGAGAAACAGCTGGGTGTGAGCTAGAGGCCCACCTGCAGATGTGTAGGACGATGGAGACTATTGGTTGTAGTTGCTCATTTTGTTTTGCTAGCACTGCTTTGTTCTGTTTGGACTTTCTATAAGTCCCCATGAAGATGGGAAGAAGGAACCACAATTGACTGAAGGCTGCCTGGCTTACCTTGGGCTGGGAAAGCAGCACACCAGCCCACAGTTTACTCACTTTAAAAAAAAAAAAAAATCACGACGCTACTGGATTAGATGACCTCCGGAGGTCCCGCCGAGCCATAAATTTCTATGATTTAGGCAGGTTTCTTTGCCGAGAATGCCTCATTTAAAATTCTCTAAGTACTTATGAGAAAATACATTTAGGCTTGGAAAGGAAGGATATTCCTTTTTTGCTTCTGTCCCTCTCTTTCATCTTGGCATGTACATTGATTAATTGCACATGGCATAATGAATCAATGGGCTAATCAAATGTGAGACTGGGCAATGTCAATGCTTCGAAAACTCAGAGAAGGTCCTTGCCAAAATATAAAATCAAATAAGATACCTCCGCTTTACGATACTTATTCCTTATTAAGAGTGCTCATTAGGGTCTGATTTATCTGGGAACTACTAGAGTGAGCTGGGAAGACATTTTCAAACGCTGCATGTGGGAAAGTTACAGGCACACATGTGCAATTATTGTAAATCAGACCTCATTATTTCTAATGGAGCCAGTTGATAATGTGCCCCTAAGCAACAGCAAAACCAACTAAGCATTGCTCTGTGTGCACATGCCTCAAGCCACATTTTCATAAACACAGCGGATGAGTTGATCAAGCCAGGAGTTATACTCACGTGGCTTTAGGTGGGTAAATTCTTGTGAGTTCTACTGATAATCAGAAGGGTTGCTGCAGAGTGATCAGAAACAAGCCTAACCTGCAAAGGCTTGACCTGGACCCAAAATGTCCTAACATTCAAGCATGGTCTTGAATCAGCACCTTGGCTCGGATGATCTCTGCGAATAAGGAAAGTAGTTAACCATATGTTTTGGCAGCCCCATCACCTTCATATCAGGGTCTCTCTTCACCGTAGAGTTAGCCTAGGCTCTTACCTGAGTGTTGTCTCTAACCCCGCTCCCGTCCACAGACACAACCCTCTCACTGAAGTTTGGTGGTGCTTTCAACAAGGACTAGCTAGCTCATTTGGGATTTCGTCTCAAGCCAGAAGGAGGCTTTCACTCGGGCTGGTAACCCACCCACTTTGTGGTGAGGGCGCAGGTCAAACGACTAGTGCGGATGCCTTTCCCCATACCCTCCTGGGGCCCAGGATGGACAGAGATCTTCTACCATTCACCAGGAAAGAATCAGAGCAGCTCAGCTGACTGCAGCAGGTGATATGTCCCCAGATGTCCTTGCGACACACACAGGTGAGCGTAGCACAACCAAGGACCCAGTAACTCAGGTAAGGCTTTGCTGTGCAGCTCCCACCCGGGCTAACCTATCCTGGGTGCCAATCACCCACACTAGCTACTGTGAAGGCATACCCTCAGATTCTATTAGAATTCGCATGCTGAGAAAGGCATGGTTCATGCAGGACTTGGATAGAAGACCTTCAAGGAATACCGAGATGCTTCAAGAAGTGGAATTGGTGATTGAGTAGGGCTTAAATGGGGGCACAGACCACGGGCTGACCCCATGCCAAGAGTGAACTGGGTCCTTGATGCTTCTGGATCATCAGAAGTTAGGAAGGGGAGATGTTTTTAAAAGTTCACATCTCCCTTAGGAATGTGCCCCTTGTCCTGGATGCAAAGCACTAAACAGTTCTATTTGTTGCTCCATGGCAGGGAGACAACATGATCTAGTGACCAGGGAGTCTGGAGCGGGACTCAAGACATCTGGTTCGGCTGCTGACCTACTGTGTGATGCTGGGGAAGTCACTCCCCCCCCCCACACACCCTTCGTTCCAACCTCTGCCTGTCTGGTTTAACAAGGTCGTAAGCTCTGTAGGACAAGGATTGACTCTTGCTGCGTGTATGTCTAACACCTTGCACAATGAGGCTGCAGTCTTGGAATACAGATAACAGTCTACAGAGGAATGGCAATTCACATTATTCAAGAAGTTTAATTACACAGAAAAGCAGTATTCTGTGTCACTTCACCATGATTTTAGAGTTCCAAGTAGGCTGTTTATCTGCAGTTCTTTTTTCATGACTATGAAAAGTTATGTTCTCAGACCAGTGGTGTTTTTTGTAATAGAAGATCCTACGGTATCATTAGGAGATGTTACTGCATCCTATTTCTGGAGGGAATGGGCCAGAGGGATGGTGATTTCATTACAGCCAAGCACACCTCTGATAGCACAGAGTGGTCCTACTTTGAGTAGAGCCCGAAGCTACCCAAGCTTTCGCATCACTTCTGCGTCTAACAGCAACCAAGTCCCTGGCTGAAAAGGGAAAGATAATGGAATTTGTTAGGAGGAAAGTGAAAGGAAACGTAACCCATCATTACACAGAATTCAGAGTAGCAGCCGTGTTCGTCTGTATCCGCAAAAAGAACAGGAGGACTTGTGGCACCTTAGAGACTAACCCATTTATTTGAGCATCAGCTTTCGTGAGATGAAGTGAGCTGTAGCTCACGAAAGCTTACGCTCAAACAAATGGGCTAGTCTCTAAGGTGCTACAAGTCCTCCTGTTCTTTTTTCATTACACAGAAGGCATTTAAGCCATTCAGTTCATATTCAACTCTCGCTTGCCTAGGTCTGCGGCAAAAGAATTAACGAGCCGAGTATTTCAGCAGGAGTTGGGATGAATTGAAATGGGAAGTTGTTTCTCTAAGAGAGAGAGAGAGAGATTGCAATGTACTTGAAACAGGAAAAAAAAAGTCTTAAGTAAACTAAAACCAGTTTAGAAAGAGCAATGGAGACAGGCATGGTGGGAGGGGATTGAACCACACAGACAGACACGGGGTGTGTGTGGGGGGGGGCGGGGGAGGTCACTGTCATCCTCTCAGCAGAGCTTAATGTGCACCATGCTATGGCAGCCCTGCTTTCAGTCCAGCACTCCCCCTCTTCCCATGCCAGAGCCATCTTTTACTGCTGCCTCCTTCCAATTCCCCAAGTTCCCCAAGCAGTAACTTCTAGCCACTAGAGGGGGACCTCATAGCACTGCAGAGGATGCGACTTTCTAAAGCAAAAATAGCATCCTTCATTCAGTACGACCCCGCACCGATGGAAGATGCCATGTTGCTCTACGAAAGGACATCTTCCATGCCGTGTGGGATCCCAGGAAGAAACAAGTCATTAAAATAGCACCATGCCAGTGAAAGGTTTGGGAACTGCTGCAATAGAGGCTCATGATTTTACATTCAGAAGTCCCCTGCCCAATCCCCAGAGACAACTCAAAACCCATCTCTTGTATGCTTCCTATAACGATCTGTTGCCCAGTCACCCACATAATCTCTTACGGTTTTGAATCTCGCATGCCTCTCTCTCTTTGGGTCAGAGAGATGGGAAAGTGACAGCACTCTCCTTAACCTCTATTCATAGCTCCCAAGCAGCTGGATGTTTTGGTTAAATGGTCAGCAGTAAAATACTGAATGCTGATGTTTAAGTGTGTGTCATTAGGCTTCAGAGTCAACACTCCATTGAGATGAATGGAGCAATCCCCATATTTCAGGGCTTTTGGTGTGAGATCATTAGTACAGTACATGAAAGATGGGTGCTGCAGGCTAAACAATCCCAGCTCCCAGCTGCTGTACGGACAGCAGAATTCTCCATCTGACATCACTTTTGTTGTGAACAGAGACTAAAATATTCCATCTGGTCATTGATTGGATTCATCCCATTAGGTGTAGGAGATGCCATTTGTACCAGCCACCCTTGGGGGCTCAGAGAGAAAACAAAATCAGTACTGCTCCACGAAAGAGGGACATCTTTAAACTCCAGCAGTCAATGCAGCACTGCTCACAAGGACTAAAAATCGCCCCAAACAGTCAATACCACTGCCTAGCTCTTACAGAACCTGATTCCAGGGCCATTAATTGATTGATTTCAGTGGGGATTGGATCAGCTTCACAGTGTTTTCCATCGATAGATCTCAAAGCACATTTCTAATGAGACCGGTATCACCACCCCTCATTTCTAAAAAGGGGGAAACAGAGGCACAGAGAAGGGAGGTGGCTTGCCCAAGGTCACCCAGTGGCAGAACTGGAATAGAATCCAGATCTCCCAAATCCTGGTCCAGTGCCCGTATTCGTTACCTTAGATCCTCTTTGTTCATAAGCTAAAATGACAATAGGATTTATCATCGCCACCTTCTTCATTGCTTTGAAAGGTCTGCTTCACTCATCTAAGAGATTTAACCTTCATTTGTCCCCTTTAACAACTGCTGCCATTGCCTTTCTGAATGTGTCAATTAAAACTGGAATCGGGAGAAGCAACTAAATTTGGATGCATGTACATGTAAGCTAGGCAGACTTTGTCCTCAGCCTCCCATTAAACCAGATGGTGACAGTTGATTTAGATCCTTGATTTAGTCCTAAGTGGCGCACAGGATCTGGCACAAGAGATGAATGTAGCTAAACCACTCAGTAATAGTGACCGTAGTTAAATTACATTTAACATTCTTATAGGAGGAAAATGCTACCCCAGTAGTATTTAAACACAGGGGTTTCATAGAATCATAGAATCATAAAATATCAGGGTTGGAAGGGACCCCAGAAGGTCATCTAGTCCAACCCCCTGCCTGGGGGACGAACATGAAGGGGAAAGGAGTCCAGGAGAGCTGGCTGTATTTCAAGGAATCCCTGTTGAGGTTACAGGGACAAACCATCCCAATGAGTCGAAAGAATAGTAAATATGGCAGGCGACCAGCTTGGCTTAATGGTGAAATCCTAGCGGATCTTAAACATAAAAAAGAGGCTTACAAGAAGTGGAAGGTTGGACATATGACCAGGGAAGAGTATAAAAATATTGCTCGGGCATGTAGGAATGGTATCAGGAGGGCCAAATCGCACCTAGAGCTGCAGCTAGCCAGAGATGTCAAGAGTAACAAGAAGGGTTTCTTCAGGTATGTTGGCAACAAGAAGAAAGCCAAGGAAAGTGTGGGCCCCTTACTGAATGAGGGAGGCAACCTAGTGACAGAGGATGTGGAAAAAGCTAATGTACTCAATGCTTTTTTTGCCTCTGTTTTCACTAACAAGGTCAGCTCCCAGACTGCTGCGCTGGGCATCGCAAAATGGGGAAGAGATGGCCAGCCCTCTGTGGAGATAGAGGTGGTTAGGGACTATTTAGAAAAGCTGGACGTGCACAAGTCCATGGGGCAGGACGAGTTGCATCCAAGAGTGCTGAAGGAATTGGCGGCTGTGATTGCAGAGCCATTGGCCATTATCTTTGAAAACTCGTGGCGAACGGGGGAAGTCCCGGATGACTGGAAAAAGGCTAATGTAGTGCCCATCTTTAAAAAAGGGAAGAAGGAGGATCCTGGGAAGTACAGGCCAGTCAGCCTCACCTCAGTCCCTGGAAAAATCATGGAGCAGGTCCTCAAAGAATCAATCCTGAAGCACTTGCATGAGAGGAAAGTGATCAGGAACAGCCAGCATGGATTCACCAAGGGAAGGTCATGCCTGACTAATCTAATCGCCTTTTATGATGAGATTACTGGTTCTGTGGATGAAGGGAAAGCAGTGGATGTATTGTTTCTTGACTTTAGCAAAGCTTTTGACACGGTCTCCCACAGTATTCTTGTCAGCAAGTTAAGGAAGTATGGGCTGGATGAATGCACTATAAGGTGGGTAGAAAGCTGGCTAGATTGTCGGGCTCAACGGGTAGTTATCAATGGCTCCATGTCTAGTTGGCAGCCGGTATCAAGTGGAGTGCCCCAAGGGTCGGTCCTGGGGCCGGTTTTGTTCAATATCTTCATAAATGATCTGGAGGATGGTGTGGATTGCACTCTCAGCAAATTTGCGGATGATACTAAACTGAGAGGAGTGGTAGATACGCTGGAGGGGAGGGATAGGATACAGAAGGACCTAGACAAATTGGAGGATTGGGCCAAAAGAAATCTGATGAGGTTCAATAAGGATAAGTGCAGGGTCCTGCACTTAGGATGGAAGAACCCAATGCACAGCTACAGACTAGGGACCGAATGGCTAGGCAGCAGTTCTGCGGAAAAGGACCTAGGGGTGACAGTGGACGAGAAGCTGGATATGAGTCAGCAGTGTGCCCTTGTTGCCAAGAAGGCCAATGGCATTTTGGGATGTATAAGTAGGGGCATAGCGAGCAGATCGAGGGACATGATCGTTCCCCTCTATTCAACATTGGTGAGGCCTCATCTGGAGTACTGTGTCCAGTTTTGGGCCCCACACTTCAAGAAGGATGTGGATACATTGGAGAGAGTCCAGCGAAGGGCAACAAAAATGATTAGGGGTCTGGAACACATGAGTTATGAGGAGAGGCTGAGGGAGCTGGGATTGTTTAGCCTGCAGAAGAGAAGAATGAGGGGGGATTTGATAGCTGCTTTCAACTACCTGAAAGGGGGTTCCAAAGAGGATGGCTCTAGACTGTTCTCAATGGTAGCAGATGACAGAACGAGGAGTAATGGTCTCAAGTTGCAGTGGGTGAGGTTTAGATTGGATATTAGGAAAAACTTTTTCACTAGGAGAGTGGTGAAACACTGGAATGCGTTACCTACGGAAGTGGTAGAATCTCCTTCCTTAGAGGTTTTTAAGGTCAGGCTTGACAAAGCCCTGGATGGGATGATTTAACTGGGAATTGGTCCTGCTTCGAGCAGGGGGTTGGACTAGATAACCTTCTGGGGTCCCTTCCAACCCTTATATTCTATGATTCTATGATAAGGAAGCACTTATCACACACACAGCACTTATAACGCACAGTCAGCTTGTGGAACTCAATACTGGGGGATGTTGTGAAGGCCAAAAGTATAACTGGGTTGAAAAAAGAATTACATAACTTCATGGAGGATAGGTCCATCAATGGCTATTAGTCAAGATGGTCAGGGACGCAACCCTATGCTCTGGCTGTTCCTAAACCTCCAATTGCCAGAAGCTGGGACTGGAGGACAGATCATTCAAAATTGCCATGTTCTGTTCATTCCCTCTGAAAAATCTGGCACTGGCCACTGTCGGAAGACAGGATACTGGGCTAGATGGACCCTTGGTCTGAGCCAGTATGGTCGTTCTTATGTTGGATTTGCTTTTTATTAATGCTACATAAGAGTTTGCAGTCGGTCAGTGCATAGCTGCACCCAATCCCATCAACTGTCTTTCAAACTGGGACAGTGAAAGAGAGTTCAGCTCCTTGTTTTGCATAAAGGACATTAGACCTTTATTGTTGAATAGATCATTGGAGCAATATGTGGCACCGTTGCCTTTTTATATAGTCTAGAGGGGTTGCAGAGAAGCTTATGAGCCATTCAGTGAAAAATGGATTAAGAAAATTAAGTGCCTGAAATCCTACATTTCTTATCCTCCCATTCCCAGACCTCTTCATACTAGGTGGAATGGGTAAGTTCAGGGCAATCACTCCAAATTTATTTTTCTAGGGTTGTTTAATAATAGATATAGATTAGGGCCATATGGTCAGGATGGGAATGTCAACATGGCGGGGTAATGCACACGGTGCAGGTAGGATTTCTAAAGCACACCAACATGTTGTGCGTTAAATTGGTCCACATTGACCCTGCTGGTGCACACTGAATGTTGCCTAGCGTGCTTTAACATAGTATAGTTTCAAACACTATGCTTCTATGAGCAGCGGACCCCAGCCCCAGAACCGCAGCAGGTTGGAACGATTCTTCTGCAGCATTGTCCTCTTTCTTCCAGAGACATAAGGAAGTCCTTCCATGGAGTTTGAGATCTGCACATGGGGAGGGCAAGTATCTTCCTCCCTCACCAACACCATCGAGCTTGCATGGGTAATTCTAACAATCAGCATTATAGTAACTCAGACAGCTCAGCACGTAGCTCTGCAGTTGCAGATTTTAAGGCTAGAAGGGACGTTAGAGCATGCAGTCCGACCTCCTGCATATCAAGCCCTTAAATATGTCCCAAATGCTTTACAAATATAAGACTCCTGTGAGAGGTGTTACGATGGGTAAGTAAGTATTAGCCTCCTTTTACAAATGGGCACACCGAGACCCAGAGAGGTGAAGGGACTTGCCCAAGGTTGCCCCAGTGAGACAGTGGCAGAGTTGGACTAGAACCAAGGTTCTCTCACTTCTAACCACGGGACAACTCTGTCTCACAGGTTGCACCTGTGCATAGTTGGTAAACTGGAGGAAGTGGTGCACAGAAAACACACCTGATGTCTCCGTACAGCCTGCAGTTCATTACTGTGTGCTGGGATTGTTAGAACATGTGGATGGAAACGGAATAAGACTGGAAGATAGCTAGGGAAGCAGAGACAGACTTGTATATGGAGAGCCTTCTCTGACCCGTCTCCCCAGTTAGCCATTGCAGGCTGGGTTTTCATATGCTCCCGCGTGAGCTAGGAGGAGGAGACTGATTGACTTTCAATAGGACTCGTGGTCCTAATAGGACACGTCTACACTTCATCTGGGAGCGATCCTGCCAGCCTGGGTCTACAGACTTATGCCCCCGGGGCTTGCACTAGCATGCTAAAACTAGCCGTGTAGAAACTGCTTTGATGTTAGGTCGGACTCTCAGCCCAACCCCTCTCTCAGGCTTGAGGGTCTGAGTTGCAATATTTACTCAGCTATTTTTAGCACGCTACCCCGAGCCCTGCTGGAACCTGGGCTGGGAGGCTTGCTCCCAGATGCAGTGTGGACAGACCCTTAGGCGCTTTTGAAACCCCTCAGCCTCACTAATAAGGCGCAGCTCCATTGCTCACTTGTATCGTAGCCATACGCATGCTAGCTTTGACTGAGCTAGCATGCTAAACATAGCAGCAACAGGAGCTAGCCACCCTCATATGTACCTAGAGTCTCAGAGGATTGTACTTGAGTGCCTAGGCCATGCCACCGCCTCCACGGGTACATGGCTATTTTTAGTGCTCGAGCACACTGTTTTCTCAAACTTTAGCAACCCGAAGACCCCCATTTTGATTTAAGTTTTTTCATGGACCCCCAAGCCTCCCGCTCAGGCCCAGGCCCCGCCCCCACTCCACCCCTTCCTTTTCCCCACCTCTTTCCACCCCTCCCCCGAGCATGCCCCATCCCTGTTCCTCTCCCTCCCTCCCAGTGCCTCCTGCACGCCGCTGAACAGCTGTTCTGTGGCATGCAGGTGGCACTGGGAGGGAGGGGGAGGAGTTGATCAGTGGGGCCGGTGGCCCCGGACATGACTCACAGACCCCCTGGAGTACCCTTGTGGACCCCCAGGGGTCCACGGACTCCAGTTTGACAAACCCTACTGTAGCACAATCCAGGGCACTTACGTCGATCTACCCATGCTGGAAATTACGCCCCTGGCTGCAGTGTGGATGTACCCAAAGACAACAGGAAGAATATTGGGCAGCATTTTACAAAACAAAAAGTGAAATGAATCAAAGCAATCTAAAGTAACCGCTAAACAGCTCTGTGATGATGAAAGCCAGCACTCCAGGAGCTGGAAGCTTAATCCCAAAATCGCTGGACAAAGTCCTTGAAAAATAAAAAGGTGGGAACTCCCACTAATGATCTGCCTGCGTTGAGAAGCCGACGAGGACGCTGTGTGCACCGGGCAATTGAAGCGGAAAAGATTGTCCCTCTCATGAGGATGTAGCTCAGCATGGCAGAAGCGGCATGGGTGGAGCGTTTTCACGGGAGGTAAGAGCACTTGTTTTCAGCACAATCCCCAACCCAGTTCTCCTGGGCAGATCTTTTGAGAGCTATCGATAAATGTGGAAATTAGAAACAATGTCTCTCTTCAAGCACAGCCTCCCTCTGGCCCTGTTTTTGTAGCCCTGCCATTTGGGGATTTATTACTTTCACACACTACGGGTACTGCGATCAACTTGTTGCTGCTTGTAAGAACCGATTGTACACACACGGCATGTGCTTCCTGGGGAGTCTTTATGAATCAATAGTTGCAACCCTGACTGTAATCAGAACCTGGGGAAATGGCTGTTATTAGATTGTTAATGCCTCCGTTTAAAATTCTGATGATTGATTTGTTTTTCCTCCTGCTCCCAGGAGAGTCTCTCAAGATCAATAGAAATAAAGACACTGCCTACCAAGTAACACCAAAGAAAGAATAGTTTTAAAAAACAAGTGCACCAGCCTTACCGGTCTGTCATGCCAAACCATCAACTCGGCTCCAAATGTGTTGGACAACCTCAGTTGAACGAAAGAGACCCCCATTGTACAAAGCACTGTACCAACAAACGCCACAAAGACCATTCCTGCCTCCCAGAGCTCTTGATCTAGGATATAGAAAGCAGGCAGAAGGTGAATAAAATATACTTGTCCAACCTTATGAGGAGCGGGATAATGGAAAAAGCCCTAATTCCCACTCCCCCCCTCCCCCGTGCAAATGGGCAAGTAGAATTTTGTAAGGGGGTGTCACACACACTGATGGCATTCAACAGGGCTTGTGCTTGGTGCAGAGAAAACCTGCGATGACCCTTTGCTGGCTATATGTGCCAGCTGAATGTTGTGAACGAGAAAGAGCACCTGAAACAGGCAAGCAGACGGATATAAAATTAAAGCAAGTGTAACCAACTGGTGAGCGTGTTCGACAGGTCCCCCTCTGTGCCAATCCTCAGATGATCGGAGTCTGTTACAGCCCGCAGCTACAGAGCGTTGGCTCATTAGTTCAAGTTGTAATAGCTCATGCTTTTTGCTCTGGGGGTCCCTGGTGCGATCCCCGGTGCATTGGCCGAGCGGGCAGCCACCCCATAAGAACAAGGAGGGACAGTTTTGCTGGGGGTATATATCTCCTAGCACTCAAAGGGGCTGTCTACACAGCAACTGGAACATAAGAATGGCCATATTGGGTGAGGCCAAAAGTCCATCAAGCCCAGTATCCTGTCCTCTGACAGTGGCCAATGGCAGGTGCCCCAGAGGGAATGAACAGACAGGTTATCATCAAGTGATCCATCCCCTGTCACCCAATCCCAGCTTCTGGCAAACAGAGGCTAGGGACACCATTCCTGCCCATCCTGGCTAATAGCCATTGACGGACCTATCCTCCATGAATCTACCTAGCTCCCTTTTGAACCCCGTTATAGTGTTGGCCTTCACAACACCCTCTGGCAAGGAGTTCCAGAGGTTGACAGTACGTTGCGTGAAAAAAAACTTTCTTGTGTTTGTTTTAAACCTGCTACCTATTCATTTCATTTGGTGACCCCTTCTTCTTGTATTATGAGGAGTAAACAACACGTCCTTATTTACTTTCTCCACACCACTCATGGATTTTATAGACCTCTATCACATCCCCTCTTAGTCGCCTCTTTTCCAAACTGAAAAGTCCCAGTCTTATTCATCTCTCCTCCTATGGAAGCCGTTCTATACCCCTAATCATTTTTGTTGCCCTTTTCTGAACCTTTTCCAATTCCAATATATCTTGGAAGCTGCAACTGCAGCACGGGTAGGCAAACCTGAGCTAGCTTTGAGTGTGCAAGCTCACTAACAGAGACAGCATAGTTGCCTGGGCTAGTGTGACGAAGTGGGACTGTTCTTAATGTTTCCTCTGAATAGTGTGGGGGTGCCTCAGTTTCCCCTAGGCAGTTCTTAAGTCTCTAGGGGGTGGGGTAAGGGTGTATGATCATTGCAGAGCCCTAGAGGGCAGGTGTGTGCAGGAGTCTGGACACAGAGAATGGCCGACACCCTGTTTCCTGGCAACTGATGGCCTGGGCCCTTCCCCCCTGCAAGGTGAGAGCTGAAGGGTTGGAGAACAAAGGAATCAGGTGACCTCCTGGCCCGGGAAAGGAACAAAGCCCAGAGGAGGAGGGGCTGGAGGGGGTTTTCAGTTTGGGGCTGGCTGGGACATGGAGTGAAGTGCAGACGTGGTTGTCTGGCTCACTGCCCCCCAAAATGGACCCAGCTGAGGGGTCCTGTTCTCTGCACCTGCAAGCTCTGTTTTAGACCATGTTCCTGTCGTTTAATAAACCTCTGTTTTACTGGCTGGCTGAGAGTCACGTCTGACTGCGAAGTTGGGGTGCAGGACCCTCTGGCTTCCCCAGGAGCCCTGCCTGAGCGGACTCGCTGTGGGAAGCGCACGGAGGGGCAGAGGATGCTGAATGCTCCGAGGTCAGACCCAGGAAGGTGGAAGCTGAGTGAGCTGTGTGTCCTGAAGACAGGCTGCTCACAGAAATGCGACTACCCCAGAGTCCTGACTGACTTCATGGGGAGCAGTTCCAGAGCATCGCCCAGGGACTCCGTGACAACTGGTGGCAGTGGTGGGATGTACTGCACCCCGTGGATGGCGCTTCCTGCAGTAAGTGACTGGGGAGCAGTAACACGAAGGGGGATTGCCGAGGACCAGGCCTGCTGAAGGCTCAGAAAGGAGCGGTTTCGGGGGGCGGTTAACCCCTGGGAGTGTGTGACCAGTGAGAGGGACTGTGCAGTAATGGGGTCCCCCTGGGGACTGCAGTGAGCAGTCTCAGGGGCGGAGGAGTCTGCAGCTCGACCCTGGCAAAGAGGTGGTGACCTCGAGAAGGGCTGGCACACTAGGGGTTCTCCCTGGAAACCGTGGGGAGCTGAGAACACACGGGCCTGTGAGTCCACAACAACTTGGGAGGAGCGGAGTGATGGCCTGTCCCCGTCTCCTTAAGAAGGACATTGTAACCCTGTGCAAAAAGAGAGGGTTGAGCGTTGGAAAGTTCACCAAAGCAGAGTTAATCGTGCAGCTGGAGGAGGATGACCGCTCGAAGGAACAGATTCCTGACCCCAACTGGGGCTATAGCAGGATCTGGGAGCAGCTGGAGCGGGAGCCAGGCATCGCCAAGACTCCTGTCCCCGACCAGACGGGGGTCTTCACGATCGGGTTCCCCATCGGGGGATCGAGACGGACGGGATTGGAGCTGAGTCTGAGAGAGCAAGAGGACCGTGGGAGACAGCGAGAGCCCGAGAAAGAGCTGCAGAAGCAGCAGCAGCATGAACTGGCGGTGGGGGAGCGGAGAGGCCTAGGGGACCTCCCCGGGGTGAGTGGGGATAGATCCCGGGGGGCCAGTTCCGCAGGGAACCTCGAGACTAAATTGCTGCCCCTGGTTAAGGAGGGGGGGGTGTGGATGCCACCTCACTGCCTTTGAGCAGGCTGGAGATTTGAACCAGGGGGACCCTGCGGAAAAGCCCCGGTGTCTAGCTCCCTTGCTGGGTCCCAAGGCCATAGACTCCGTCAGCCAGATGGTTGGGGATGTGGACAGGCTCCCACTCCTGACCCCAACCTATATGTCTGTGTGGAGTTTCCTGGGGCCAGGCCCCTCGGACCTCCAGTGGGAGCAGAAGGTGATGGTCAATGGGGAGACATTCTTGGGGTGGCCAAAGGGCATGGGCTGCATAAACCTTCCCACATGCAGCCTGCGAGTGCTATCGACCACCCCTGACCTAAGGGAGGGTGTGAAACTGGAAGGGCCTGGTGTAACTCCTACCAAGGAATGGGAGAGATGCTGGGGCATCCATGGGAACGTTGGTGGCTTCGAACTTCCCCAGGTCACCGGCTAAAGTGACCCCGCTCAGTTCGATCTCGAAGGGGGGAGAGATGTGACGAAGTGGGACTGTTCTTAATGTTTCCTCTGAATAGTGTGGGGGTGCCTCAGTTTCCCCTAGGCAGTTCTTAAGTCTCTAGGGGGTGGGGTAAGGGTGTATGATCATTGCAGAGCCCTAGAGGGCAGGTGTGTGCAGGAGTCTGGACACAGAGAATGGCCGACACCCTGTTTCCTGGCAACTGATGGCCTGGGCCCTTCCCCCCTGCAAGGTGAGAGCTGAAGGGTTGGAGAACAAAGGAATCAGGTGACCTCCTGGCCCGGGAAAGGAACAAAGCCCAGAGGAGGAGGGGCTGGAGGGGGTTTTCAGTTTGGGGCTGGCTGGGACATGGAGTGAAGTGCAGACGTGGTTGTCTGGCTCACTGCCCCCCAAAATGGACCCAGCTGAGGGGTCCTGTTCTCTGCACCTGCAAGCTCTGTTTTAGACCATGTTCCTGTCGTTTAATAAACCTCTGTTTTACTGGCTGGCTGAGAGTCACGTCTGACTGCGAAGTTGGGGTGCAGGACCCTCTGGCTTCCCCAGGAGCCCTGCCTGAGCGGACTCGCTGTGGGAAGCGCACGGAGGGGCAGAGGATGCTGAATGCTCCGAGGTCAGACCCAGGAAGGTGGAAGCTGAGTGAGCTGTGTGTCCTGAAGACAGGCTGCTCACAGAAATGCGACTACCCCAGAGTCCTGACTGACTTCATGGGGAGCAGTTCCAGAGCATCGCCCAGGGACTCCGTGACAGCTAGTCCCCTGAATACAGCCCTGCCTGGAATCCTGCGTACAGATTCAGGTAACCATCAGAATGCTACCGCAGCTACACTGCTGTTTTAGTGAGCTGCCTCGATCAAAGCTAGCTCGGGTGTGACTACACATGCTGTCCTGATGGCAGCGAGGACCAGCCCTGAAATGCTGGTGGACGGCGAACATGGGTTGGGATGAATGAAAATGAGTGTCTACCCATTCCTAGCTAGTCTGGCAACCGAATGAATATAAATACCTGCTGTAAGAGAGAAGTCTCCGAAAGATGACTAGGCATCATTCCATCACACGGGGATTCCTGGGCATCCCGGAGTGTGGATGGGACAAGAGTCACGGCTCTGTCCACTTGCTAGCAGCGAGAAATAGCTCGTGAGCAGCTCGCCTTGTTCTCCTCCCTAGGACTGGAGTCACAAACTGAGCAGGGCTGAATGGGAACCTTCCCCCTCTGATTCCCCTGCATTGCTGACAATCTGGCCCAGGTCTGATGCTCAGCAATCAGATCAGCCCAAATCCCTGGACTTTGGCACATCTTTGGTGCTTAGCGATAACCACCAACTTGCTCAGCATTCTTCTGTTGTGCAAGCAGCTACCTGAATTTAGACACTGAGAACCGTGAGCGCCAAGATTAATCTTTTCTGATTGTGAAGTGCTGGGGGCGTGGACAGATCAAGATTAAATAGCTGGTTTGAGGCTGCCTTTATAAGCTATTGTAATTTTTCTGCTTGGTCGGTTTGTCTAGCCAGAATGCTAGCAGCATAAAACATGGCTTCCCTGGAATAATTGGTAGCCATTTAAATGACAAACCCCAACTGGTCATTACAGCTATTGGTCCCTTAAGCATCATCCGCATGGATTGTTTGCTGATACTCTGCATCGGAGATAGGGCCTGTTATTTTACACCAAGGAAGCAGGATATGCACAGTACTCCATTCTCAAGGGGATACAAGTACTGCCTTTGACAGCAGTATCTGATGTGCAGGAGGACATTCAAGGAGCACTTTAGCGAGCTGGTGTGATGTAATATACAACAGCTTTGAGCAGGCGAGCACCGCCAGATTGCACTCACAATTATGCTGAGCAAGTTGGGGAGGGGGTGGGAGAGCTCCTATTGACGTAAATGCAAGCTCCTGGAACTGCATGCCACTCAGGATCACACGCTCCGTTCTGCAAGGTGCCGAGAACCTGTTGACTTTATTGGGAGATGCTGAGGTGGGCAGATACCTGTGCACCATTTCAATATATAAACCAGAGATGGCAAGAATGAAGAGCAAAAGTGATAGAGAGGCTAGTGGAAGGCAGAAAAAATTGAGCCTTATTTCTCTCCTGTCTGCAAAATCTTAGGAGAGGGAGAACATTTTCTTTTGCAAGATTTCAGGCATTTCTGCTCTGCTCAAGAGGGGCATGCGATGGTCTCCCCTATACACAAGGGAAAGGAAAATAGAAAAACAAAGAGACACCAAAGTAAGGTCTCCATGACAGACAGCGCAAGCATGCCATGCGCTCATCTCATCTGCAACAGGCTGCATCCAATGGGACCACAAAATAGCAGCTGTCTTTAGCAGGAGCCTAGATATTTAAAGGTGCAGTACACAGAAAAAATCATTCCTAGCAACCTGCATGACCCATAAGGCCATAAGAACATGAGGCGGGTTGGTGTTTCGGTTCTGCCATGTTGGGTCCTATCTAGGATCCAGGAGTTAACACTCCCTAAACTTTAAAAAATATTTTGTTCAGGCTGAGAGTCAGACGAGTCCTTCCTTCCCAACTGATTCATCCATCTTGAATTAATGTAATGGACCCTTTAAGACAGCAATATGCACCTGTACTGGCCCCCATCCCAGCTCCCTGGAAGTGTGATTCCATCCAAGCCATGCTACCAGACTGACCTGTTGGCTGTAGCAGCCCTGGGGTAGGGCTATGGAGAAGAACCAGACAGCCTGAGGGGACATCATCTTTCCTGAAGGAGCTGGGAGTCAGACCCACGTGCATTGCTTGCTTCAGCGACTCCTCTGGAATAGCTGGCCATATTGGCCGCAAATACAGCACTGCATATCTTCTACCCAGCCCTGATCTGCCTACTCTCTACCCCCTCCCCAAGACGACACAGTTAGGAAAGGCCGCCACAAGGTCCAGGTGAAATGGATAGGGTAGCTGCTGACGCATCCCCAGAATACAGGACTTACAGAACGACATGGGCATGCCCCACCAGCATAACTCCCTTACTCCCCTAGGCTTGACCTCACAAGCACCGTGTGTGAGGTCACAATGGGGACAGAGAGATGGGGTGGAGCAATGCATTCTGCAAAATGGTATCCTCTGTGCATCTGTGGGGATACTGGACAAAACCACATCTGGTTTTCTATCAGTATGTCAGAAAAGCAAGACTGTCTGGCTTAAAACTCGTGGCGAACGGGAGAAGTCCCGGATGACTGGAAAAAGGCTAATGTAGTGCCAATCTTTAAAAAAGGGAAGAAGGAGGATCCTGGGAACTACAGGCCAGTCAGCCTCACCTCAGTCCCTGGAAAAATCATGGAGCAGGTCCTCAAAGAATCAATCCTGAAGCACTTGCATGAGAGGAAAGTGATCAGGAACAGCCAGCATGGATTCACCAAGGGAAGGTCATGCCTGACTAATCTAATCGCCTTTTATGATGAGATTACTGGTTCTGTGGATGAAGGGAAAGCAGTGGATGTATTGTTTCTTGACTTTAGCAAAGCTTTTGACACGGTCTCCCACAGTATTCTTGTCAGCAAGTTAAGGAAGTATGGGCTGGATGAATGCACTATAAGGTGGGTAGAAAGCTGGCTAGATTGTCGGGCTCAACGGGTAGTTATCAATGGTTCCATGTCTAGTTGGCAGCCGGTATCAAGTGGAGTGCCCCAAGGGTCGGTCCTGGGGCCGGTTTTGTTCAATATCTTCATAAATGATCTGGAGGATGGTGTGGATTGCACTCTCAGCAAATTTGCGGATGATACTAAACTGGGAGGAGTGGTAGATACGCTGGAGGGGAGGGATAGGATACAGAAGGACCTAGACAAATTGGAGGATTGGGCCAAAAGAAATCTGATGAGGTTCAATAAGGATAAGTGCAGGGTCCTGCACTTAGGACGGAAGAACCCAATGCACAGCTACAGACTAGGGACCGAATGGCTAGGCAGCAGTTCTGCGGAAAAGGACCTAGGGGTGACAGTGGACGAGAAGCTGGATATGAGTCAGCAGTGTGCCCTTGTTGCCAAGAAGGCCAATGGCATTTTGGGATGTATAAGTAGGGGCATAGCGAGCAGATCGAGGGACATGATCGTTCCCCTCTATTCGACATTGGTGAGGCCTCATCTGGAGTACTGTGTCCAGTTTTGGGCCCCACACTTCAAGAAGGATGTGGATAAATTGGAGAGAGTCCAGCGAAGGGCAACAAAAATGATTAGGGGTCTGGAACACATGAGTTATAAGGAGAGGCTGAGGGAGCTGGGATTGTTTAGCCTGCAGAAGAGAAGAATGAGGGGGGATTTGATAGCTGCTTTCAACTACCTGAAAGGGGGTTCCAAAGAGGATGGCTCTAGACTGTTCTCAATGGTAGCAGATGACAGAACGAGGAGTAATGGTCTCAAGTTGCAGTGGGGGAGGTTTAGATTGGATATTAGGAAAAACTTTTTCACTAAGAGGGTGGTGAAACACTGGAATGCGTTACCTAGGGAGGTGGTAGAATCTCCTTCCTTAGAGGTTTTTAAGGTCAGGCTTGACAAAGCCCTGGCTGGGATGATTTAACTGGGATTTGGTCCTGCTTCGAGCAGGGGGTTGGACTAGATGACCTTCTGGGGTCCCTTCCAACCCTTATATTCTATGATTCTATGAAAAGGGGGCAAATGGCCTGCCTGATCATGGAGATGGCTGGGTCCCTCTTCTGCAAGGAAGTGGGGAGCCCAATGAGCTGAGAGAGTGTCCCTCCATGTGCGGATCCAGAAGGGCCAATCCCTAGTCTTCAGAGGTCCGTAAGGGAGTTTTGGCTAAGTGAGAACCATAGTGGTTTGGCCTACACTGCAGTAAACGCAAGTCCCAAGTTCCTTTAATATACTGCACCACCCATACTCCAATCTGGTTCTAGCCAGAAAATCAAATGATTTTCTTTTATGAAAAATTAACTCCAAGAGGGTTTTGCCCTGTAGTTACAGATGGATGCTCTCCCTCTGGGATCTGACTGGCTTTTAGAAAAGACAACATTGCCTTGGAGATGTACCCCACTTGTCAATACTCCAAGGAAGTAGCTCAGGAAGTTTATTGACATTGGTACATCTTTTCGCAGCTGACACAGAAGGCAGACAGGTTGGCAGGATGTTAAATAAAGCCATCATCCTAATTACCTGCATTGGGAAAGATGCTAACTCAGCTTAATTAACATAGATGGATTCCAAAGCGCTTGCATGAAATGAAGTAACTAAAAATATCAGCAGTGTGTGAAAATTGAGGAGAGTTAATTTGCTTTAGCAATGCACCACTGTGAATCTACAAGAGTTTCCATAGCATCTAAAAGTCTTATGATCAATTATAGCTTTGTAAACTAAATGAAAAATAGGATGGATTTTTCATAGGGTTCGTTTTTCAGGTTACATGTTCTGAAATTGTATTGTACATAAAACCCAACATACTGGGTCAATGGGCCATCTAGCCCAGTACCTTGTTGGACAGTGGCCAGTACCAGAGCTTCAGGAGGAGTGTACAGAACAAGGCAATTTTGGAGTGATCCACTCCTGTTTTCCACTCCCAGCTTCTGGAAGTCAGAGGTTGCATCCCTGACATAGTTAAGCTGACCTAATTTTCTAGCATAGATCAGGCCTTAGCCTTTTTTCACTGTAGCGATGCATAGAACATTTTCCAAGGACTATCCGTGAGGACTCCAAGATCTCTTTCTTAGGAGGTAATAGCTCATTTAGAACCATCATGTAGCACATGGGTTTTGTTATACTATCAAAACAACAGACTTTGCCAACTCTTTAGTGACCGATGTGGTTACAGCATGGAAGATTACAGATACTGCTTTCCAGCAGTCTGACCTATTTAGACAAGCAACAGTTCGTTTTTATTACTGAAGGAAATGGGTTGACTGTTTCCTAATGAAAAGTTTGAAAAACATCAACTGCAGAAGACAGCTTGATAATAAACTTGTTCAGTAAAATGTGAGAGGGTAGCTGCAGTTTACACTCATTTGTTGTTGCATGAGTTTAGGGGAGCTACGCACTTAACTCAAAATGTCTTTTTTTGCATTGGTAATGCTTTTGTCTAAGCAGAGAAATTAATAGCTATGGAGCTTATTAGGAGTGGGAGTGTGGTGGGTGGGAATAATTATTGCTAAGTAGAATGGTTAAAATTGAGAATTGCTGTTTCGTAAGTCAAACCTTATTAATTCAAGTCTCTTTAATAGGAAGGAATTTAAGAAGTTAAGGGATTTCTGATGGAGATAGAGCAGAACTTGTAATTGCAAATAAAACTCAAAAAAGAGGACGACATTTATCCATATAGATCATTTAAAATCCTCTGTGTGACTGCAAGATGCAGCAGAGACTGCTTCTATACCTGGCGTGCACCACTGGGACAGAGGAGAATTCAGGGTGACTGATACCCCCTTTTAGGGGTGTCCAAGAGAAATAGGAAGGGGTTATAGAATCCTGTAGACTCAGTGACCCACAACCCTGGCCTGAACAGTGGGGAGAGGCAGGGGCCACTTTCCCATAAGGGATGCTTTGGGAAAAGTCCAAAAGAATGAAAGCTACAGGATGCCACAAACGCTAGTCTAAAAACCGGCCTAATTTAAACGGTCAGATTCAGTTCCTTCTTGTGGTGTGCTTTACGTTAGAGCTTGTATTTCACAATTGTGTTATTTTCATTTAAACATTACATGCCACAGCAACGCGAGAGCCTGCCCGTCTGTTCTGCCCCCAGCCCTCCAGAGCCGCCTGGGGTTTCTGCTGCCACACATTGAGTCCTTCCAACAACAGCAGCAGCTGCTCCCGTTGATTCCAGGGGTGGTTGGAGCAGTGCGCGCGGAGAGAGATTTGCGGAGGTGCCAAGCGCCTATGCTCTCCATTCCTTTCCTGGGAGCTTTCCACACTCATGAAGATCAGGCCCATGTGCACAAGCTAGTTCATTTTAAACACTGCCGGTGGAGTCACTGGCTCGTGCTGTTACACAGACTCCAACAAGATTTTTGTCAGGGCGTGTCTACACTGCAGCTAGGACCCTGTTTCCCAACCTGGGCATACACTTGCTAGCTCTGCACGAGCTAGCATGCTAGAAATAGCGGTTGGACATTGTGGCCCGGGCTAATTACCTAAGCACAGAGTCAGGGGCTCAGGTGGACTTGTCGGCTAACCCGAGTTGCAACGTCCACGCTGCTATTTTTAGCAGAGTTAGCACATCTGCCGGCCCGGGCCGAGAGGCACGCTCCCCAGCTACAGCGCTGTCTATTCCCCTAGCATCTGAGCCCTGCAGAGTCTGAAGAAGGGCTCCATTGGTTTTGGTCACTGCTGTGTGGAAAGGGTAGTAGAGACACTGAAAAGGATCCAGAGGCAAAGGTAACCAACGGGATGGAATGCAAGCCGTAGGCGTGAAGGAACTGGGTATGTTGAGTTTGGGGAAAAAGGAGATTAAGTGTGGAGGGGGAGAGAGTCTTCAAATACTTGAAAGGCTGCCATCAAAACAAGAAGATGGATGAAAATTGTTCTCTTGCGCCACGGAGGGCAGGACAACAGGGAACGGGTTCAAGCTGCAGCATAGCAGAATTAGCTGGATCTCGGGTACAACCTCCTGACTGTGAGAACAGACTGGCTCGGGAGATTGTGGACCCTTTCACTGGAGGTTTTCAAAAGGAGGCTGGATGGCCATCTGTCTTGGATGGTTTAGACCCCACAAATCCTGCATCGCAGCGGGGTGTTCGACTAGATGACCCTGGCGATGCCTCCTAACCCTATGGTTCTATAATTGTTGTTTTATGATGGGGGCTCTTTTTGCCAAAGGTGTTACAAACAGCGGGAGAATTTCCTCTTTACCTTACGCTCTACCTAGAGTCAGTTCTCAGGACAAAGTTGCTTTCTGAGAACTAGACAATAGTGTTAGGGCTGTGACCCCCCCAAAAGCAGCAATGGTGTCTGTGGCCACCTCTATTCAAAGACAGGTGTGAATATAGTATAAATGAGTTACAATAATTAGATACCAAGGCGCCACATCACTGATTTCTCCTGCACTGAGAAACAGAGCTGCAAGGCCCTGACACGTGCCACTATCTGAAGAGGGCAACATTATATATGATGTAAGAAAAGCTACTTCTTTGGGAGTGCATGGGTAGGTGAATACATAACATGAGTGAAGCATGGCCATCGGGGTTTATGGAGTTTTGTGTATCTACATTTTCTCCGGTTTGGATGTTCATGGATTCACCCCTGTCCTCTGAGTTTTGAGCCAAAATACTGCGAGAAACTTCACTGAAAGTTTCTCTGAAGCCAGCTCGAGATCCAAATGTCACAGGATTAATTGCTGAGCAGTTGGAAGAGGTTCGTTTTGAGATGGTTTCTGGAGCACCAGCAAGAGTGAACTTTCCCCCAAACTTTGGGTTTGTTACAATTTGTTTTGGTCTTTGGGGAACTCTGAGAAAGCGATTGGGCCAGAGAGATAATAGAGGGCTGAATCTGGCCCTCAGACACATCCATGAAACTCCAGGAGATATAAAAGCAGAGGAGAGCAGGTGAGCAGAGAGAGGTGCCCGGACAGTGGATGAATTGCTCCTGGCAAGCCCAGGGAAAGCAGATCATATATTTGGTTTAAAAATCGCTTGGTGTTATTTTTGAGAATAATTGAGGGCATGCTCACTGGGTGGTCTTCAGCGGCTTGGTTTGTTGGAATGGCTCCAGATGCAAAAAAGTAACTTTGAGATCATTCAGCTGAGCACATCAGCAGCAGGGAGGCTTTGCCAGAAGAAAGGAGAAAAAAAAAATCCATAATTTACAACATCATCATCCTGCTCCAAGTGAATTGAAAAGTAGCTCTGTCTTGGACTGCAGCTAAATTGGGATCAAGACCTTGAAATGTATTTCAAACGGATGTTATCTGAGCAGGCTTTTTACTTAAGAAAATCTAAGTGTGTTAGCAGGCATACATACACTGTTTCAGTAACTAACACCCGATGCCCAATTCTCCACTGTTTATTATTGGTCTTGCACTGGTTCCTAGAGGGCCAGAGGGATGTGTGTTAGGTGTTCTACAAAGAGAACAAGACAAAGACCTAGCTCCTCAAAGGGAGCTAGGCACCTAATTTATTTGATTTCAGTGGGAGTCAGGTGCCTGAACACTTTGGAGGATCTGAGCCCAAGCTTTCTGGGGATAAAACAATCTAAGACAAGATACAAACAGATGGGAGCTAGCGGCAAGACCTCAAGGTATCAATGAGAAGATGAACTGCGGTTGCAACACACCAATTGCCTGGCAAGCGTGCAACCTGTTGGTCAGTGAAACGCCAGCGATGTCCAAGTTCAAGGGAGTCACCCCACTCTACGCCGCCAATTAAAAAGTGCAATTGTAGCCCAGGCAGGCAGACCTGTGCTGGAGGTTAATCTAGCTAAGCTGGTTAACAATAGCGTAGAAGGGGAGGCATGGCCTTCAGCAGGGGCGAGTGCCTGCCCGCTGGAGACCAGGGGTAGGTACTCGGGTTGCTAGCCCATGCCATCACCACATCTTCCATTAGCACTGCTACTGCCCATGTTAGCTCGGTTAAAACTAGCATAGGTAATTATAGAGCAAGCGGGCATCCACTTTAATTTGCAGTGTAGTCCTACCTTAAGCGTTGACCAATATATGCTGCCTAGCATGTAAACGTATGCATCATATTATGATGCATCATCCTCAGCACCATATATTTTAGCATGCATTAAGCACAAATAGCATTGAGCACAAATATTATAGCAGTTATATAACCTAATTCGGCCTATACCTTTACTATAATCCCCTTCACTTATGCTCAGTATCCCATGACAACTTGTATTAGCTGAACTAATGTTTTAGGAAAGCTGTCGGGATCAGGACGTATGGGTATGTTACCATAACAACAGGTAGGGAGTTATTCTCATAGGCCAGTACTAGAATATGCCAAAAGAAGAGGATGAGATATGAGATTATTCTACCCTGGTAAATCCCAGAAGGTACCTTCATGGACCACTACCTGGGAAGCGTGTATCCAAAACAAAGATAAGGAAAGGAACAGAACACGTTAACGAACCGGGACAAAGCGCTGGATTGAATTTTAGTGACATGCAAAAGAAATGTGTAACTTGTAAAATCATCCAATAAATTCTACTGGCTGACATGTGTAATTACGGAAGCACATCTTCTGCGTAAAGTGAGCCTAACTCTGGGTGAGACCGCTTCCTGGAAACTGGTATTACGTACAACCTTTTCCCTCTACTGCAGTATTATTGGCTCAGAGTAATAAACCTGACTGACATTAGTTATTTCATCCCTTGAATATAGATCATAAACCAAAGCATGGTCAAGCAATGGACTACACAATTTATCCACACTAAGGCTCATGAGGGATAGTGGAAAATCAGGTCCTCTTTGCACTTTTAGAGTGCTTCCTAGTGAGCTTTTCATAGCACTTGGATTCCCACTGGCTTAGTGGTGGTTCAGTATTAGACCCAGTAAACTGAAGCACAGGGGAGAGAACATTGTAGCACAAATGCAGTTACGTTCTCTTTGTGTAGAAAGAGCAGCCCCATATATTCAAAGGGGATGTCTATCAAAAAGGGGTTCAAAAAAGAATTAGTTGGGTTCTTGGAGGATGGGTCCATCAACAGCCATTAGCCCAGATGTCAGGGATGCATCCCCATGCTCTGGGTGTCTGACTGGTCTGTATGACACATGATGAATCATTCAAAATTGCCCTGTTCTGCTCATTTCCTCTGAAGCACCTGGCATTGGCCACTCGTCAGAAGACAGGACACTGGGCTAGATGGACCATTGGTCTGACCCAGTACAGCCATTCTGATCCTGCAATCATGAAGTATGACTGCAGCCTGAGTAGGCATACCCAGGCTAACTTTGATCTAGCTCGCTTGGGTCCCCGAGCGGTGAAGCCGCAGTAACGCACGCTTCAGTGCGGGCTGTACAAGCCCACCTGGAACGCTGGGTAAATGCAGAGCTAGCCCACGATTGCAGCAACAGGCTGTATATGCTGGAAGCTTTAAATAAGATGCTGCTGCAGACGAGGCCAAAGAGGAGAGCAAGGCCCTGTATTCCATTGGCACGGGTGTATGTAGAGGGGGAAGAGGGCAGCAGAGGCTGCGAAGCAAGGTAAAGGGATGAAGCTTAATACTCCCTGCATCTGCAGAAGGGCTTCTGGAACACAGTTGTTTATTTTCAGCCTCAAACGGAGCGCTCCTGTTGCAGCCCCCATGGATGCAGCATTCCCTCCTCTTTCTTTTGTTCCCGTGAAAGTGAGTGGGCAGCTGCTGAAGAATCCGAGAAGCATGTGAGATGGGCCAGGGCACAGACCATGCCCACAGCTTCTGCATCTGTGCTGCCACATGAAATTGCCTAAGCAGTGGGACATGTGGCTGCCCCCAGAGTCCCGAGGGCAGCAAAAGGGAGATTGCCCCTGTAACCCCAGGTATTAGGTCACATCTTCTTGCTATTACACCTGGGTTCATTCCCTGAAAGCCAGTGGCAGGGCTAAAACCTTGCCGAAGCACAGAGGGATTTGGAGATTTGGTTCAGCCCTTTGCAACAGATAGAGTGATGGCCATCTTTGAATTTGAGATCCACCCCAGCATTGTGTCCCGCTCCAATACCCACACAGTTTGAGAAGGATGCGGGTGGTGTTGGCGGTTGGGTGATGGAGAACAGGCCTGTTTCTGGTACTGGGTAGCAGGTCTGTATTGTCAAAGAGGCGGTGACTGATCCTCCTAAGCACTGGGAGATGTTAAGAGAAATTTGTAGCATACCATTCTTCGGCCTGGCCGACGGTGGGAATTTATAACAATGCAGCTGCACCAGTGCAAGTCTGGAGCATAGGCAGTCTAAGCCATGATTCACATTGGCAGAGTTTACTGGGGGTCAAGCTCCGGTAGTGCAAATTGCAGCTTCTCTTAACTGCACTGCTGCAAGTCCCTAGTGTAGACAAGTTGGTGGCTGGGTATTGACAACTGGAATAGGGGCAGGATTCTAGCATACATAAGGCCTTAGACAATAGTTATACCCCAGCAGCAGGGATCTCTCCTTAGTAATCCTAAAAATCAAGGGCCTACTCTGCACTGCTTCACACCTTGTGTAGTCGGACACGTACAAGAGATAATAGTAAGATGCTGTGATGCTCTTGGAATCATGTATGTGAGAATCTCAGCTTCCTTTTTAAAATTTAAGTGAGTTTTGAGAAGAAAAGCTTGAAAACAAACTTTTAAAAGATAAAACCCAGAAGCCAAACAAAACAACCCCAAATGTATATATTTTAAATATCATGATTTTAAGCCAATCTCATTAAAATTTTAAATACTTGAGACTGGCCATACTGAAAATACTGCTATGACAGCATTTTACAACCACATTGCACACCAAATCAGGTCATAGAATCATAGAATCATAGAATATCAGGGTTGGAAGGGACCCCAGAAGGTCATCTAGTCCAACCCCCTGCTCAAAGCAGGACCAATTCCCAGTTAAATCATCCCAGCCAGGGCTTTGTCAAGCCTGACCTTAAAAACCTCTAAGGAAGGAGATTCTACCACCTCCCTAGGTAACGCATTCCAGTGTTTCACCACCCTCTTAGTGAAAAAGTTTTTCCTAATATCCAATCTAAACCTCCCCCACTGCAACTTGAGACCATTGCTCCTCGTTCTGTCATCTGCTACAATTGAGAACAGTCTAGAGCCATCCTCTTTGGAACCCCCTTTCAGGTAGCTGAAAGCAGCTATCAAATCCCCCCTCATTCTTCTCTTCTGCAGGCTAAACAATCCCAGCTCCCTCAGCCTCTCCTCATAACTCATGTGTTCCAGACCCCTAATCATTTTTGTTGCCCTTCGCTGGACTCTCTCCAATTTATCCACATCCTTCTTGAAGTGTGGGGCCCAAAACTGGACACAGTACTCCAGATGAGGCCTCACCAATGTCGAATAGAGGGGAACGATCACGTCCCTCGATCTGCTCGCTATGCCCCTACTTATACATCCCAAAATGCCATTGGCCTTCTTGGCAACAAGGGCACACTGCTGACTCATATCCAGCTTCTCGTCCACTGTCACCCCTAGGTCCTTTTCCGCAGAACTGCTGCCTAGCCATTCGGTCCCTAGTCTGTAGCTGTGCATTGGGTTCTTCCGTCCTAAGTGCAGGACCCTGCACTTATCCTTATTGAACCTCATCAGATTTCTTTTGGCCCAATCCTCCAATTTGTCTAGGTCTTTCTGTATCCTATCCCTCCCCTCCAGCGTATCTACCACTCCTCCCAGTTTAGTATCATCCGCAAATTTGCTGAGAGTGCAATCCACACCATCCTCCAGATCATTTATGAAGATATTGAACAAAACCGGCCCCAGGACCGACCCTTGGAGTACTCCACTTGATACCGGCTGCCAACTAGATATGGAGCCATTGATCACAGGTCCTTAGCAACCTGCACAGAACTTGGAGAAAGGAGCACAGATAACAGGAGGGAATTATTTGGGAGAAGCACCAGAAAGTCAGTCTGTGTGCACATGGCTAGAATGCTAACTGCAGTTGCAGCATGTCTGTAAATAGTTCTCTTAATAAAGAGCCAGTTTAGTTTCAGAAACAGATTCCTCATATTACCCAGCATACATGGGTACACAAAACAGGGCCGACAAATATTGCTGTTTGTTAAAGCCACACGCATCAGTGGAGTTACTCCAGGATTTACACTGGAGCAACAGCAGAAATTAAACCACAACACTTCAGTCCTACTATCATTTCCTCCTATGTTGATCATAATGAATGGAAAGTTCAATTCTATTATCAAAGCAAAACTGCTGATTAAAATAATGTATTTCCAGAACATTAGGGAAGATATCACTGTAATAACTGGGTGTCTAAAGAGAAATTAAATCTTCCATAATAATTCAATTTGATAAATTGTTTAAGCTATCAGTGTACATCAAGAGTAGGCTGGTGTGGAAACTAAACTGTGTTATTTTAATTAAGTACTAGATTCCAGTGATGCAAGTTTGACACTATTTCCCTGTAAATAATTACTTGATGTAAGCACAGATTATTCCCATGCCTATGTCTTATGCAAATGAGGTTCAACCACCACAATTGGTGCATTAATCTTCTGGTATTTAGACGTGGGTCAAGTTCATTGTTTCGCCATATAAACAGAATACACCATGGACACAGGAAATTGGATAGCACAGAAATTTGGGAATGGGTCACCCGTTCTAATCTAACCCAGGTTTTAGTGAGTGAAGTATGTTGCCCACCAACAATTGTTGGCCTACTCCTGCTCTCTTTAAAAGAGAATAGCAAAAGATGGTGGCATTGCACAAGGCGGATTATGTAGAATATGTCAGTGGGTTCTAGTCCCGTTACTGCTGTTCAGTCAGCAAGTCAAGGCTGGGCCCAGGACTCACAAGCTGAGTTAAAGATAGAACTCAAGTCTTTCATAGCCTTGGTCAAGTTCGTCTGTCTTATCTATTAAGATTGTAAAGGGGTGGAGCGCTCTGTATGTACAGCTCCGAGCACAGTGGGGCCCAGATCAGTTGAAGCCTCCAGATGCTACTGTAATACTAAGAAGTGTCCCTTTCACCAACTGCTAAATTGGCAGCAAATGGGGCCTCGGCCATCTAAGCATTCAGGACAAGGAATTAACGGATCATGGAAGTGATCCACAACAAACCCTTTGTCAGAGGGGCTGGATTGGCACAACAGCATACGCTTTCATTGCCACTCAGTACAATGGGGACTGGAATTCACCTCAGTTGAGGTCATGAAGGGAGGAGGGATAGCTCAGTGGTTTGAGCATTGGCCTGCTAAACCCGGGTTGTGAGTTCAATCCTTGAAGGGGCCACTTAGGGATCTGGGGCAAAAATTGGGGATTGGTCCTGCTTTGAGCAAGGGGTTGGACTAGATGACCTCCTGAGGTCCCTTCCAACCCTGATATTCTAGGAGTCTATGAAGGCTAGGCCCTACTGCCACTTCAGTACCACTTACTCCCTGAACTGTGGGCAGGTGCTGAAAGGACTTGCAGTGACCCTCAACCACTGTGGTGTTCTTCTTTGGGTTTTGTTTTTTCTGCTGAGGTGGTTTTGGAATTAGACAGGCTGGGAAGCAGGGTCTGCTCACTTGTTTTTAAAGAAGCGAGAGAGCTCCAACGTGCTGGAATCTGACTGAAATCTAGTCCAATATTTATCTGTTTACATCTCAAGACTCCTGGCTCCCAGTCCTCACCCATTCGAATCACTAAGTCCGTACTTCCTTTTCAGACCTAAGAATACAACCCTGGAGTCCTGCTCCCCAGTTCTTTACTCCCAACGGTCCCTGTATAAAAATCCAATTCTACCGCGTTTGCTATGATGCAGTCCTATGTGCCTATGGGGCAATTCTGGGGGGAAAAAGACCTTCCTTAGGTCCCTAGTTTCCACCAAACAATGCTGCCCGGCCAAATAAAAATCTCCAGTTTGCCGCATCTTGGAGTCTGCATCCCATAGCACAGACAGATTAGGTCTGTACAAGATATACTGCCTATCTTCAGACGCCAGCACCAGTCTTGCAATATCCTTAATTAAACCCTTAATGAGGTGACCTAAAACTCTGATGGAAGGATTGTGCAAGGCCATTCTTTTGTATACAACAGCCAACATAACCCCGTAGGCTTTTGGAAGAAAAATACCTTGCAGTAACCCTGACAAACCTGGAGACAAAAAAACCCCCTCACTCCATTAATTTTCTAGGTGCTGAGAAGGTGGCTATGAAGATGTCACTCTTCGACCTTGGATAGCAAGGTTCCACTTCACTGCTGGCAATAACATCAAGCACTCTGCCGGAGAGCGCTCCATTTTTCAGAGTGGAAGGAATTAAAGAACACCAGCTTGGGGGGCGGA
Source organism: Caretta caretta (assembly GCF_965140235.1). Taxonomy (NCBI): domain Eukaryota; kingdom Metazoa; phylum Chordata; order Testudines; family Cheloniidae; genus Caretta; species Caretta caretta. The sequence goes on along the minus strand of NC_134231.1, from coordinate 12,500,068 downwards.
ATCCTTATGGAAGGCTAGCGTTTAGCAATTGAAACATTTGTCTGGGATCAACGTAGGCCCCTTGCAGTGGCTAAATGCTCACGTGTAATTTTAACCCACTGCTCACCATCATTTCAAACAGGTATTGGAGGAGACGTCTACCGCCAAAGGGACTGGAGCAAGAGTCAAGAGATCCAGGTTCTATTCCCATCTCTACCACCCGCTTCCCACTAAGCCTCCCTGAGACCCAAGTTTCCCCAGCTGTAGAATGCGGATAACAATACTGCCATTCTCCTTCACTATGCCTGCTGTCTATTTAGGCTGTACGCTCTGCGATACTAGGGGGCTGTCTCATTGTGTGTACATTCAATAAGGAGAGGGGTAGCCTTTTCTACTGGATAGAGAGTTCCAGTCCAGTGCTGACGACGCAGGTTCTATTCCCAACTCTACCATTGGCCTATTGGGAGACCTTGCACAACTCACATTCCCTCTCTGTGCCTCAGTTTCTCCCATATATAAAATGGGGATAGGAGTCTATATAAAAACTAGGTACTAAATTATTACTACTAAGGCACAGAGGGTCCTCGATTGTGCCTGAGGCTTCTAGGTGCTACTCTAATACAACCATCCTGTCATACTAGGAAATTCAGGACAGCAAAGCTCACTTGGGTGATCTCTAGTACTTGGTGATTTTGGGTCAGGCCAGCCATACCGCAAGAATAGCCTGTCTCATGATATCTGGGAACTTCAGCTTCCAGCTGAAAGCAGAAAAGGGAGGCCATTTTCAGTGCAGTTTGATAAGATGGTTTCTAATCTCAGGTGGGTCTGTTTGTATTTCTCTCCAATTAGATACCAAGGCAAACAGCTCACTGTGGCTCTAATTATCCCAAATAAAAGGACAAATGAAAAGTAAATTACCCACTGCATGTACATTTGCAGTGCAGCTTTTTCCCCCCACTCCGTTCATTTTATTTTCATGGTTTTTAAATAGTGGAAAATCTTACTTTTAACTAAGCTGGAGAAAACATCTCTATGCAGCTCAGTATCCTGACCTGAATAGATTTAGGATAGTTTGCAACAGGAGTCTGTTATTGTTATACTCCTGGTAATCAGATTTTGTAGATCAGATTTTAATGACTGCCAACAAGCACCATCTTTGATCTATACACAATCACAAACAACATTAGAGACAGGATGGACATGCTAGCTGCCTTTCATTTAGGCTGAATGGAAGAATCAATTAAGCTCCTCTATGGAATATGATAGCTAGAAACAATCAGAAGTCACCTCCCAAAGCACTGCATAGGAATGCCAGAACCTCAGGGAGGATAAGAGGGGTTTCCCTGGGACTGACTGCAAACACAAGGGCTGGGCATCCTTTGTTTGGAGCTGTGCGTGCCCGGGTAGGTGAAAGCAGCCATAAAACTAGGAAAAAGTGAGGAGTCCTGAGTGCAGCCCTAGAGGGAGCAGACCCAGAACTTTTTGGGACACAGGACTGGCTGGAAAGCAGGCTTGGATTTCTGGACAGGGAGACTACCTGCTGTTTGTTCCTACAGTATTCATAGAAATAGGACTTAGTGTACATGCTTTTGTACGTAAACAGGATTGCTCCAAAGAAATATCTGACTCATCAATTTCTCCTCCTCATGGAAACAACATGGCAAGGTTCCAAATACTGGCTAACAACATGAACCATAAGGGGAAATAAGTGTAAGCATTCTTGGTGTACTTCAGAAAATCTAAGCAACAGTGACCTGAGTCTGCGGGTCAACTCCCAATGGAAAGAGGGTCTTTGTGGTTAAGGCACTGGACTGGGACTCAGGAGGTTCAGGTTGAATTCATTCCTGGACATGAAACAAGCCTGGGGAAGGCAATCACTGAATCTCTAGCGGTATAATACTCTTCTCCTACCCAGAGTCTGGGTTGCGCATTGTGTTCTCTTTCGGGCAAGGACTGACTCTTGCTACGCGTTTACACAGCATCTAACATAGTGGGGCCCTGATCTTAAGTCAGAGTCTCTAGATGCTATCAGAACCAACCATTGTTGAAGCAGCTAGGGAGGCTCCAGTGGAACACATCTGTCCTTCCAGCTCCACTCCACCTGGAGACCTGGATGGCCACAAGAGGGCCTTCTGTGGAGTTGAGAGGGGATCATGTTGGGGAGGAAGCGGTCTCCACTTTTGCACCTCCTCCAAACAGATCCAGGCTTCTTGTGCATTCCACTCGTGGAACAGGCGGTAGGACCAACCCTGTAGAGCTTTCCAAAATGGTGCTGCAGTTTCACCCCATGTACTTACGCAGCATCTGGGATCTGGCATGGCTGGATGGTTAGAAGTGGCACTCCTTGTGGCATCCCTTTCCATGGATATTCAAAATTCTCTTCCCAAAAAGAAGAGAAACTGATCCCACTCCTGCCCTCCCCCCCCCCTCTGCCCCACAGGCAGGTTTTCTCCAAGATGTCCATCTTGGAAACTCACACAGCAAGCAGTAATTCTCCACACTCATTATGACTGTACTCCATTATTTGAATAGATTAATTGAATTAAACACTCATCTCACTTGGACTAAAGACATTTTATAGTGTACTATCAACAGGGATTCCCCCCACTGGCTAATTAAAGTGCTGCCCTGAAGGACTGTCTGAATGAAAGGCAAATTCATTGCTCCTTAGCCAAGGAGATGGTGCCTTATCGGTGGGGTTCAAGAGTGGGATACTTAACTAAGAAAGTAGTTATTCAAATATTATCCATTGATGGTTATGTTACATGGCATGCACCCAGAGAAATTAGATAAAAACCATGAATACGCTGACTAGAAGGTTGCAAAGTTACAACTGTTTCTTAGAATCCAGAACGATAACACACAAGAACTCAAAACCAGAGAGAGAAAACAGGCTGCTCTCTAAAACAGCAAGACAACTTAGGAAGCTTAAAGCAAGGTGGGGGTCTTTCCAGATTAGGAAAGTGCCCAAAGAGCCCCCTACCCTGCAAGCATGACCAGGAACCCCCTCCACCCCACCTACACACACACTTGTAATTCCAACATAGACCTCAATATGCCAATTGTCCTCAATAGTCAGCTGGTTGAAACAAACTGCTTGCCGTAGGCTAGTTCCTAGCAGAGAGGTGTGCCCATGCTAGTCATTCTTTGTTAGCGCTCTGAGCAGAGTGGCCAAGGATTGCACAAAAGTGCTCTTCTACTCCATTCCATGATGGAAAGACCCCTCCTTGGAGTCAGAGCTATACTGCAGAAATAGCATATGAATGCATGCACTGGGGGAGGCAGGAAGCTCGCAAGGTTGCCACTGATGTACCTGTTCTGGGGTAGGGAGAGGTCTGAACGCTTCAGTTCCATCAGTCTTGTCCCCTCCATCTCTATTAAGCAGATCCAGAGCAACAGACAAATGTTCGCTGTAGAGAAGGGATGTTGGGCAGTTCTAGTCACCCTCACCAGAACAAAGGGTTATTTAGTGAAATTGAAAGAAAGATAGCACATTTAGAAGAAAGAAAAGGAGTACTTGTGGCACCTTAGAGACTAACCAATTTATTTGAGCATGAGCTTTCGTGAGCCACAGCTCACTTCTCACGAAAGCTCATGCTCAAATAAATTGGTTAGTCTCTAAGGTGCCACAAGTACTCCTTTTCTTTTTGCGAATACCGACTAACACGGCTGTTCCTCTGAAACCTGACATTTAGAAGAGTAATTTTCCCGTCCAATGCAAGATTAGCCTGTAGAATTCACTGTCAAAAAGACACAGAGGCAAAGAATTCAGGAAGATAGGATGTTTTTATTCATCTACACAGTTTGAGTTTTGACAGTTGGGTGGTTGCTGTTGTTTTTAAGTTCACAAAAATACAAATTTTCATGTTTCAGGGCATGAGCCAGTCTCTAGTAAGGATCAAAAGGAAGCTTTCCCTAGGAGAGGGTTATTCCCTAACTGCCAGCTACAGGTTGTTTCTTTTTTTACAGCTTTCTCTAAAGGAGGCTCCACTGGCCCCTGTTGAGACAGGAGATTGGATTATATGAATCCCAGTCTGATCTGTTCTGAAAATTCTTATCTCCAAACCACAAGATTTGTAGATTGGTGGTACCAGAAGCAAGTTTTGCTATTCATGCCATTAGCTAGTGCTAAAAAACAATGAGTTTAAAAAAAAATTCCCAGATGCAAAGTCTCTAAAAATACCAATGCAACATCAATCATTCTCGGAAACTTTTTTGGCTTTACATTTCAATTCCATTGAGGGGCTCTTCTCAATAGTAACACCCCCAAAATCGCATATTAGAGTTTCAAATCATCTTCCATTTGACTTGCAGAATAAATCACCCTGCATATTCCACGTCAGCACCTCTTGTTATTTGCATCATTCCCCTCCCCATACTGCCATTTTTAATTGCTAAACATCCCACAACATGTCAGATTTATGGAACAAGTTACGCAACAAACATTACTTTGGGATATTGATTCACTTGCTTATGTTTTATTGTCCTGGTCATTTATTGCAAAAACCAATAGCCTGTCCTGTTGGCTCAGAACTAGCCAAGAGGCTAGTTCTCCATGACCTGACAGCTGCTGTGGGGGAGCATGTGTCAGCCTGCAGAGTTGTATATCAGATCAGGGCCTAAAGTGGTCATTTTTTCCCCTGTTTCTCTCCATGTGGTGCAAACCTGTCCCAGACCGTCTCCTTTTGCCTCACAGTAGCATTCACAGGAAGTGAACAGGAAGTGAACAAAGATCTCCTGTGCCCCACATCTGCCTATGGTGTGAGCCCACTGAAGTCAAGAAAGAATCTAACCCGAGCAACCCATGGTAGGACAATCAACATCTGATCTAGCAGTAAAGGATCATGGTTCATTCTGCACATGCCAGCAGATCTCGCTGATTTGAATGGGACTGGAGGGTGCCACAACACCTCACAGGATTGGGCCCATGGTGGGGCCACAGGTACTCTATCAATAAAAGGAATATTTGGAGACTGTCTCATTTATCTTTCTCTGCCCATTTGTCTCCTACCCCTGGGGCAGCCCATAAAAATAGATCTTCCCATCAAGTATCTCATACCCATTGCCTTGGTATTTCCTTCTCTAGCTCATTTCAGAGATGTGCCCCAACTGGATTCCCAGATGCGAATGCCAACACTCGCCAACCCTTTTCCTAGCCTTGGCTCCAGATATGAACCGCACAACTGGTCTCTTGCTGTATTAATGGAAAAAACAAAACTAGGCATTGGACACCCCCCCCCAAACAAGCTTTGGAATTAGATCTGAACTTTGCAACCAGGGCTCCTCTTTCTAGAATGGACCATGCACACCACCAAATTTGGGAAAGGGGGAGGAAGACATGGGGCGTAAGAGGAAGAGTAGAGTTTTCACTTGGATCAGAATCCGGGAGAGAGAGTTTTGGCTTAGCAAAACCCAAACCGAGGTAGTTCATAGAATCATAGAATCATAGAATATAAGGGTTGGAAGGGACCCCAGAAGGTCATCTAGTCCAACCCCCTGCTCGAAGCAGGACCAATTCCCAGTTAAATCATCCCAGCCAGGGCTTTGTCAAGCTTGACCTTAAAAACCTCTAAGGAAGGAGATTCTACCACCTCCCTAGGTAACGCATTCCAGTGTTTCACCACCCTCTTAGTGAAAAAGTTTTTCCTAATATCCAATCTAAACCTCCCCCACTGCAACTTGAGACCATTACTCCTCGTTCTGTCATCTGCTACCATTGAGAACAGTCTAGAGCCATCCTCTTTGGAACCCCCTTTCAGGTAGTTGAAAGCAGCTATCAAATCCCCCCTCATTCTTCTCTTCTGCAGGCTAAACAATCCCAGCTCCCTCAGCCTCTCCTCATAACTCATGTGTTCCAGACCCCTAATCATTTTTGTTGCCCTTCGCTGGACTCTCTCCAATGTATCCACATCCTTCTTGAAGTGTGGGGCCCAAAACTGGACACAGTACTCCAGATGAGGCCTCACCAATGTCGAATAGAGGGGAACGATCACGTCCCTCGATCTGCTTGCTATGCCCCTACTTATACATCCCAAAATGCCATTGGCCTTCTTGGCAACAAGGGCACACTGCTGACTCATATCCAGCTTCTCGTCCACTGTCACCCCTAGGTCCTTTTCCGCAGAACTGCTGCCTAGCCATTCGGTCCCTAGTCTGTAGCTGTGCATTGGGTTCTTCCGTCCTAAGTGCAGGACCCTGCACTTATCCTTATTGAACCTCATCAGATTTCTTTTGGCCCAATCCTCCAATTTGTCTAGGTCCTTCTGTATCCTATCCCTCCCCTCCAGCGTATCTACCACTCCTCCCAGTTTAGTATCATCCGCAAATTTGCTGAGAGTGCAATCCACACCATCCTCCAGATCATTTATGAAGATATTGAACAAAACCGGCCCCAGGACCGACCCCTGGGGCACTCCACTTGACACCAGCTGCCAACTAGACATGGAGCCATTGATAACTACCCGTTGAGCCCGACAATCTAGCCAGCTTTCTACCCACCTTATAGTGCATTCTTCCAGCCCATACTTCCTTAACTTGCTGACAAGAATACTGTGGGAGACCGTGTCAAAAGCTTTGCTAAAGTCAAAGTTCCATATAAACTAGATTGCGGGAGTGTTTGGATCAAAGTTCTATTTATCTGAACCCCACAAGTTCAGAGGGAAGCGGCAGGCTGGACCAAGAACTTTGGCGTGGGATATTCTCTCCACAATCCTAGATTTTGCAGTCAGTATCTTTCTGTGGGGAAATCAGCCGCTTTCCCTACTTTAGTAGTACTTGTTTCAAAATATTAAATGCACAACCCTGCTCTGCCCCATTGAAGTCATTGGCAGAGCTCCCACTGAGTTCAATAGCAAAAAGGATTGGGAGCATTAGCAAAGCTATCCCAGGAAATTTAATATTTTATGCAAATTGGTCAGTTAGCAAGAGGTTAATCATCATACTGCAAATAATTTTCGTGGCTCTGGAGAGGAAAAGTTCAGGACATGTTTGCCGTAACCAAGCAGTAAAAATGAGTTTGTAAAACTTCTTAACAATCTTCGCTAATTATGGCTCGGTTAACACCGATGATTGGAAAAAATGTCACAGCAAATTGAATTCTCTCTGCCAAAGTAATTACGGACATGGCAGGAAAATGAGACTGAAAATGCAGCGAGGAGCTCAGAGGAATGAGCAACTTTTAATATTTTAGCATTGTACTCAACAACTAACACCTGGAGGTTCGGGGACAGAATAGGCCCACTGCTCCTCCTGCATGTCATAAGAGGCGACTAAAAGAAAGAGGGATGGGCTCCGCCAGGTTAGAAATTTGCCCAAGACACACCATAGGATGAGCAAGTCAACCATGTCCATACCGGATTGGTCACAGCCCGGGTTAATAATGACCGCACCAAGTGTCTCCCCCTAGGGTGGATGCAACAAGTATACTACTGATGTAACCCCACCATCACTATAGCCGCATGGAATGTAAGGACATTGAAACAAACAGGAGGTTGAAAGAACTCATGTACGAAATGGAACAATGCACAGAAATCTCTGAGGTCAGATGGAAGAACTTTGGACTACCGGAACAAATCCATGTACTCTATTTCAGTGGCGAGGACAAACGTGTCAATGGTGTAGGATTTCCTGTGCATAAAGATATCAAGAATTCAGTAGTAGGATGCCACCCATATCCAACCAGGTTTATTTCCATTCCATCTAAAGGCAGCTCCATTTAAGATCACAGTGGTACAAGTCTATGCCCCTACAACAGACTATGACGATGAGCAAATTGAAGATTTTTACAATCCACTCCAAGACATCATCGATAAGGTACACAAGAAAGATATCCCGATTGTAAAGGGAGATTGGAATTTGCAGTTCTGCAGAAAAGGACCTAGGGGTTACAGTGGACAAGAAGCTGGATATGAGAGTCAACAGTGTGCCCTTGTTGCCAAGAAGGCCAATGGCATTTTGAGCTGTATAAGTAGGGGCATTGCCAGCAGATCGAGGGACATGATCACTCCCCTCTATTCGACATTGGTGAGGCCTCATCTGGAGTACTGCGTCCAGTTTTGGGCCCCACACTACAAGAAGGATGTGGAAAAATTGGAAAGCATCCAGCGGAGGGCAACAAAAGTGATTAGGGGCCTGGAACACATGACTTATGAGGAGAGGCTGAGGGAACTGGGATTGTTTAGTCTGCGGAAGAGAAGAATGAGGGGGGATTTGATAGCGGCTTTCAACTACCTGAAGGTGGGTTCCAAAGAGGATGGCTCTAGACTGTTCTCAATGGTAGCAGATGACAGAACAAGGAGTAATGGTCACAAGTTGCAGTGGGGGAGGTTTAGGTTGGAGATTAGGAAACACTTTTTCACTAGGAGGGCAGTGAAGCACTGGAATGGGTTACCTAGAGAGGTGGTGGAATCTCCTTCCTTTGAGGTTTTTAAGGTCAAGCTTGACAAAGCCCTGGCTGGGATGATTTAGTTGGGGATTGGTCCTGCTTTGAGCAGGGGGTTGGACTAGATGACCTCCTGAGGTCCCTTCCATATAATGAGAGGGGACTGAGACGGATTTATGTGCATCTCCATGCATGTGACACCATGGTTCGGGGGATCGCAGCAACAATGTTAAGTTGCATGGTTTGCAAGAGACCCCAACGCTGCAAGGCCCTGAACTGCATTCAAGTCTGTCAGCCATGAAATCTCAAGTAGCAATGGGGTGCAGCAGTCAAATCTCACATGGTTACAGATTAGTATAGGTTGGACATATCTTTAACCATGTCTAACAGTTACCAGACAGCATGTCAAAGCAGCTAAGAAGATATGTAGATTACGTAGCCCTTTTATGGACAGCCAAATTAAACAAAAACAAGCAGCAGCTTCAAGCTGTATCTTGACTGATAACATCTAAATGCTCTGTAAAACCCAAACCTCATAGCAAGCAAATAGAGACTGGTCCATTGTTAGCTCCTGAAACCGGATGCTGTGTGACTCACAACAAACTGTCCCTTGCTGCATTTGTCTAACTCTAGTCTGAAGCCACAAAAAAGGGGTTCTGTTTTTATTTTTTGAAGTGTGTGGTTACTTGGTGTACAGGTCAAAACACTTTAAAAAGAAAAAAAAATCAAGAAACTAAAGGAACATTAAGGTTGGGGTTGCTAATGCACAGAAATCAGCTGATCCAAAGTTAATGGTTTCCACAGTGAACAAAACTAGCATTTTATATGTACGTACATATTTGCGAGACAGACACAGGCATAAAACAGCAGATACAATGAGATATAATTAGGCTTGGAAGGATCTGATTTTTATCGGGAAGTGTCAGTGAATGTCTATTCACCATACACACGAAACAAATGAAAACATTTCCATCAATAATAATCAAAATTTATAGACAGACAAGAAAAATGCTGCTTGAAAACTTAGAGTTTGAGTTAAGGGTATTTACTTTGTGTAGTTTGACATGTCATGTTGACAATTTGTGTTTTAATAATAAAGCTTTAACTTTTTGAATCTCAATGTCTTCTGTCAGTAAATAGAATTAGAGACCCACAATTTCCTATCCCCATAAGGTTCCACAAATGTAAGCTTTTTTTTCATCAATTTTAAATTTTCACAACTCATAATTGTGCGCAACTGATTCTTTTTTAAAGAAACGTTTAACGTTGATATTATCCATCAAAAGCGTAAAAAAAAAAAAATTAAGTCCTGCCAAGCCCAAATACTACCCCGCTCTTACAGCGCTTATCAGTAAATCTCAAAGCGCTTTCTCGAAAGAGGTCAGTATCGCTCTACGTTTTGCACATTGGGAAACTGAGACAGTGAGGGATGATACAACTTGCCCAAGGCTACCCAGTCAGAGCCAGAAATAGACTCAAGAGCCCTGAGTTTTATCTATGGTCTACCAGACCACAACTGCTTCTCAGTTCTGCAATCCAATCCCTGCTTGCATATGGAGCCACACTGACTTCAGCCTGCCTGCATCAAATCAGATTGTAAAGCTGGAGGCCTCTGTGATAAATGCAACAGTCGCCCGAGTCAAAAACTGTCACAAACCTTGGACAATCTCACCTTCACTCTGCTCACTATTCTCTCTGTGCCAGGACTACTTTTAACATCTCAGATCTATGCAACTTCAAAGCAGATGTTACTAAAAAAAAAAAAAGGAAACCTCAGCCAGGTAAGCATTTCCTTTTCCCCCTCACCAAATGTAGAATCACTCTCCACAAATTAACATGGTAGAAGGTCAATATTTATTCCTGGATCAGTGACAATTTAAAGTTATATATCATGCATGCTAACTGGGCTGGAAAAAAAGAGTTTCATTCCATTTAAAAACTAGAAGTCCCCATTTCAAAAGGTATTATGTGTTCAGATACCACAGAAACACACATGGTGTAAAAACCTAAACAGATAGACAGATACAGTGCATCATGAGAGGATACAGCTGTGTAGGGATGAAAATTCCCTTTAAAAAGATATTGAAGTCTGGCTTTGTTCTGGATTGGAACAAAATTCAATTTTCAGAATTCCCTTTGAGAGATAATAGGGAAAAATTGTCTGGGGGTCAATTGAAATGTTGTTTAAACAAAATCAAAGTGGTTTTGTATTATAACACAAAATTAAAATGCCACACAAAGCAGCTTCAGAAAGAAAAATTAAAAAACGTTTTGTTCCAAAAGGGACTTTTCAGTGTAGACGGAACATTTCCCCCCTGGTTTTCTTCTGAAAACAAAATTCCAGTGAAATTCACCTAATATCGCAAGGCGTTTTGATTTCAACAGATTGTCTTTTTGTTGTGTCCACACAGCACCTAGTACAATGGGGTCCTGCTCGTGACAAGGGACCCCTAGGCATTGCAGTAATAGAAACAAACAGCAGCATATTCGGAGAGAATGTGGTTCAGTCTAAGTTTCTCCGACCAGCTGTATGAGTCTATATTACCTTGGACTTAGAGAGTCAACATTATTAGGTTTGCTCTGAGATCCTGGGAACTCCCTTTATGAATATTAATTTCATAGCACCCCTGTGAGGCATTGTTACACCCATTTTGCAGACGCAGAAACCCAAGCACAGAAAGGTTAGGTGACTTGCCCAAGACACTGGATGAGCAACAGCTACTAGAAGCTTGGAAGAGTTTTGACTCCCCAACCCAAAGCTCCTGCCAGCCCACACCCACTCCCAGATCTTCAGGCTTTTAGCTGTGGATCAATATGGAAGATACAGCTGTTGCTGTCTTGGCCACAGTTTAAGGCCAGTAGGTACCACCAGATCATGCAGTCTGACCTCTTATATAGCACAGGCTCTCAACACCACCTCGCACCCGCACACTAACCCAACCACGAAAACAAGACCAACATATTACAGCCCACAGGAGACTAAAGTATTACGTGCCACAGGCCGAGAATAGGAGGGACTGAGGTGCACCAGTGCTCGAGGCCCCCCACAGTGGCCAAAAAATGATTAACTAGGGATTGCAACAGTACAGAGTTTTGGGCCAACATTTTCAGGCTTGGGCACCTAAAGTTATCCTCTTAAACCCCCAGTTCGGCCGTTAAATCCAAAATGGCCTGATCTGCAGAGGTACAGGGTACAGGGAATTTCCATGACAGTCACCTGGAACTGCGGGAGCTCCGCACCTTTGAAACATTAAGCCATTTCTGCAGTAGCCTCAATAGGGATTTACAAAAAGAACAGGAGGACTTGTGGCACCTTAGAGACTAACCAATTTATTTGAGCATAAGCTTTCATGAGCTACAGCTCACTTCATTGGATGCATATCCGATGAAGTGAGCTGTAGCTCACGAAAGCTTATGCTCAAATAAATTGGTTAGTCTCTAAGGTGCCACAAGTCCTCCTTTTCTTTTTGTGAATACAGACTAACACGGCTGTTACTCTGAAACCTGTCAATAGGGATTTAGGAGACCAATTTTCGGCACCTTGGGTAAAATGTTCAGCAGGGCCTGAGTCCCACAGATTTCCAGGGCGTCTTGGAGCCCAAAAGCACTTGAGTGCTTTTGAAAAAACTTTTACCCCTTGGGCTTACATTTCAGAGGTGCAGAGCATCCCCAGTTCCCACTGACTGTAAAGGAGATTGTGGGGGCCTATGGAAACAGCATCCCTAGATTTGCAGGTGCTGGCCTGATGTTTTAAATCTGTCTCAAGCCTCAGACTCACAAATTAAAAAGCAACTTGGCGCGGGTTTCTTCCAACTGCGTTAACAGTGGTTTCTGCTACCGCGTTCCACTTGGAGAGCGACAGAATCCCAGAGGCCGGTTCCTGGAATCAAGTTATTGCCAGCATAGGTCAGTTCCTTTCCCGTGGGCTGGAGGTGAAAGGCTGCGTCAGAACTGCTCTGCTTGTTTCCCGTCACTGAAGTCAGAAGGGAATCTCTTGGAATACATCAGGATAAACTGCGCCTACACCACAGCCAGGCGTTGAGAGACCAGGACAAAGCTGGGGAAAGGACAGAAAAAAGCAGTCTGCTGATGGGGCTTCACAGCCGAACAGCCTGCCTGCGGAGGAGAATTGGCTTGGGATCCCGTAGTGAAACGCTTCACTTTTTATAGCAGTTATTCACAGGGCTGGTTAGTCTGTGAATTCCACAGAGCTGAAAAGGTAGGGAGAGGAGGGTGTATTATCCAAGTGGCCACCTCCTGCTTTCCATCTCAAAGCTGCCCACTCGAGCAACACTTCGCGGCATATCTGCTGCCCCACCCTGCAATTGCCATGCAAGCACAGGGAGGGCACGAGTGTACGCTAGCATAACAAGACCAAGATAAATCGTGAACTCCCACTTGGTTTGATCCGAATAGGTGCTGAGCATCTGCTATCCCCTCCACATCAGTTTGAGAATGGAAGCTTTCCTCCAGTGACGCGAAGGGGAGATTTGCTCCCAGGACGGACTGGGTATTTAGCCTTTCGACTCCTCAGTCTTACAGGTGCTAGCTGGCATACAAACCTCGCTAGATTACAGTGATGGACAGACAATGAAAGCTGCAGCATGCTTAGATTGTAAGCTCCTTGGAGCAAGGATGGTCTTTCTGTTCTGTTTGTAAAGCACCTAACACTGCGAGGGCTTGGTCCTCGACTAAGGCTCCTAGGCAATAAATAATGTTTGCGGAGCACTACTCCCATCTGGCAGGTTTAATTGGAGAGCCAGTTCTCTTAGCTCAGGAGTCAACTGTAATCCATGCTGATGACTGTGTCGTCCTCACGCACACTGAGAATGACCTTAAGCCCCTACTGGATTTTCTTGCACAAGCTACCGAAGCCTAGGACTCTCATTAAATATTGAGAAGACTAAAGTGCTCTATCAGCCTGCTTCAGGCCTTGCTCATGACCCACCATAAATCATCATTGAGGGTCAGACTTTGGAGACAGTTGAGGACTTTTGCTACGTCGGTCAATAAGACAATGGTTGTTCCTACACTCCTCTATGGATGCGAAACCTGGGTGACCTATCGACAACACCTCAAGAGTTTGGAGAGATACCCCCATGGATGCCTCCGGAAGATCATAGAATAGAATATAGAATATCAGGGTTGGAAGGGACCTCAGGCGGTCATCTAGTCCAACGCCCTGCTCAAAGCAGGGCCAATCCCCATTTTTTGCCCCAATCCCTAAATGGCCCCATCAAGGATTGAACTCACAACCCTGGGTTTAGCAGGCCAATGCTCAAAACACTGAGCTATCCCTCCTTCCTTTGCATTAAGTGGCAAGATCGCCACACTAACGCCAGCATCCTCACTGATGCCAATGTCACCAGCATTGAAGCAGCGATCCTCATGCAACAACTTCGCTGAGCTGGACATTGTGTGCAGATGCCAGACTCTCGCCTCCCAAAACAAGTCCTCTATTCGCAGCTCACCCATGGTCAGAGATCCCGTGGTGGTCAGAGGAAATGCTACAAAGACTCACAAAGCATATCACAAGTTGGGAAGAGCAAGCCACCAAGTGACCCCAACGGAGCCATATCCTCCATCAGGCAGTGGCCCGCTTCAAGGAGAAGCGCCTTGCCCTCGAAGCTAGAGAGAGAGGAGGAAGGAAAAAGAAATAAAACTTTCTTCCCACAGCTGCTGGCCTGCCACAAAATGTCTGTCTACCTACTGAAGGCGGATTTGCAGTTCCAGGATCGGACTCCTGAGTCATCTCAGGACCCATATGTAAATCTGTGGTAGAAATCATCCTCGAATCAAGGGATCACCGATCATCAATGCAGGAAACCCCACTGTCTCTCTTCTGAGCATGGCGTAGGCTACGCAAGTCTGACTGGAATTAAAATGGTTTTCTCCTCTAGCAAAAAAGCCATGGAGTCTCCACTATTCCCTTTGACGTCAATGCAGAACTCCCATCAACTCCAATGGGAGCAAGACTTGCACGACTTACGGACACGTTTCCTGCCCCAGAAGGAGCGGACACAAGTCTCTCCACTGAAGCAGTGCCAACTCTTAATCTCTTGCACAATATCTATTCCCAAAGCACTTTCCCTGGATCTGGGCTCCTTGCCCACACCACAGGACAAGTGTCCTGAAGAATTTATAGCCCTCTGATGCACCCCTGGTGTTTTGGGTCTGGGTGATTTTAATTCAACTGCCGCTTCAGGTCTTGGGAACTTATTGTAGTTCATCAGACTGCATTGTGCCCAGTGATCTATAGGCTATTGCACTTGTTTTTATGACTCGGTTTTAATGAAGATTTTGTATTGTCAAAGCAAACTTCTCACCTGGGTTTAAAAACTAACTGAAATATGGGGTACAGAGCAGGAGGGGAAAGTGATACACAGCAATAGTCTGTGGTAGTCAAGCCAGGTGAAGGGACCACATGTATAAATATTATGGAATACTCCTCAACTTTTGAGCTATGAGGAACAATTCAGAACTTTTATTCTGATTTTCAGAGAAAAGGGGAGGCTCCTTAGTTACAGATAATAATTTGACCCCTAATTGTTAGGCATTGTGGGAATACCAAAAGGTCTTAACTGCAACTGGGGCCCCGTTGTGCTAGGTGCTTTACAAATACAGACTGTTCCTGCCCAGAGAGCTTGCTATTATGTCCATCTAACAGATGGGGAATTGAGATACATACGGACCTGAAGAAGCCCACTGATTGCAATGGGATTGTTTTCTCTCCAGAGATGTTCCGCAAAGTTGAATTCTTGCTTCTTCAGGTGCATTTCACTGTTGCAATATTTGTAAGACGTTTCAACCCTGGAAAACCTCCAAAGCCTAGGAGGGTGACATATATCAAACAAGGAGCTCCTAATGAGCCACAGAACAGATCTGCTGATTAATGGAACAAATCATGTGAGGGCAGAGCCCTGTACTACTGCACATTAATCCAGCTACGCTTCAGAAAGGCAGCAAAATCGGCTACAGTGATGTGGTATTTTTAATTTCAAGAGTGATCTGGCAACATTTACCTGCAGAAAAAAAAAGGAACAGAGTTTCAATTTGTTTTGCTTGTGTTCCCAAGCTTTGTTATAATTGTGTTTGCGCAAAAAAAAAAAAAAAAAAAAGCCAGATTTTTGTACAGTAGCAGCTGAGGCAGTAAATTATTCTGTCACTTTATTGCTGGCAGGGTAGTTTATAGTCCATTAACATTTCATGCTCAAAATCCCTTTGATTGAACAATCAATGGCAAGAATTGAAGTAAGAGCTGAAGAACTGAAAGGTACATAGGAGCCGGGGGGGGAGGAAGTATAGCGTTTAGCTCTGGAGTGGGGAGAAGGAAGAGGGAGTCATCAGGAAAGTTTAGATGCGAAAGGATGGGCCTTTTAAAAATGAACATGTTACTCCACTGGAAATCTATCACTTACTGGTTGATGGGTGAATTATGCAAGTTTATCTATAACAGAGGCCATAGCATCCATCAGGCTGAGCATAAAGGTTACATGTTGGCTCAGAAGGATGGCTTTCTAGTTTGGTATCCTGTCTTACAGTTTAGTTTGGTATATAGCTGGTTCAGAAGAAGAGGCAAAGAACTCTGTATGAAATACATTGCCCAAAGTTCCACTATGAGGAAGCAGTTGGTTTATCCCTGTAAGCGTGAAGGTTGAGAATCCTGATTTACTTTTTATTATACATACATACAGAATACATAGGGCTGGGATTTCCAGAGACTATGGGAATTAAGCATCAAAAGCCTGTTATAATTAATTAGGAACTGGGTGCCTGTACTCAGACAATCCCAGATTACTCGACTCTATATTAGTAATTTAGCCAGAGGAAGTTTCACACTAAACACTTTCAAGGAGCAAGCCAACACTGTTACAGCAGCGTATAGGAATCGGGTAATATCCATTTGGATAGCTTGAGAGCCCCCTAGTGGCCAATGTTTCAGAAGTGACCAGAACTTCATCGATGAAGTGAGCTGTAGCTCACGAAAGCTTATGCTCAAATAAATTGGTTAGTCTCTAAGGTGCCATAAGTACTCCTTTTCTTTTAACAAGTTTAGGAGTATTTGTTAGTCTCTAAGGTGCCACAAGTACTCCTTTTCTTTTTGTGGGTACAGACTAACACGGCTGCTACTCTGAAACAAGTTTAGCTAGGCCCTGCATGTTATGGGGTTTAATAAACATGGTTATTTGGACCCCCGCCATACCCAGGTGATTCCTACATATTATGCCTGTTGTGTAATGAGCAAAAGACATAGCAGGTACCACTTATACCAAGTGGAAGCATCCTTTCTGGTTATAAATGAACAGAGCTGGGATAGGACAGGGGAAGGTTACGCACCACTGTGTAGGTCAAGCCAGTGTTACTTAGCCCTTCACAGGTGCTAGAATTCTATTGATACTCTTTATAAGTGCAAGCTTTTCCATCAGCATGCCCCAACCCGGACAGCCCACTTCCAGGGATAAGCAGTTAGTTCAGACTCCACATCATCTATGCCGAGAGTTCACCCTGTTCAAGCATGCACTTAGGTGTGGTCTTAAGTGCTTTCCTGAAACAGGGCCACTGACAATTAATGCCACATATGGGGTTTTAGTAACATGGGCAACCTGCCCATTCGGAACAGGGACCCAGCAACTCATTTTACTTAGGCTGCTAATCAACCAATGGACGGTACCAATTTTAAATTACCACCAGCCTCGCCTGGATTCGGACCAGCCATATGGAGTTGGGGAGCTGACCTGCCTTCCCTCCAGACAGACAAGACTTCCTGATGCTAAAGGCAGGTGGTAGCGAGATGCTTCACAGCCCTGGGTATGCCAAGGAAGCACCACACAGATTCCTATTGCTTTACCAGCCCCTGACGCCGTCAATTCCCCTGTGAGCTGAACCTTTAATCCCAGAGGCCACTAAAGACTGGAAAACATAAGAATGTCAGGATGAGTTTCTCCACTTATTGAAAAGCTATTGCAAGTGATTTAGAATCCAGATTTCAGAGGAACAGCCGTGTTTGTCTGTATTCGCAAAAAGAAAAGGAGTACTTGTGGCACCTTAGAGACTAACCAATTTATTTGAGCATGAGCTTTCGTGAGCTACAGCTCACTTCATCAGATGTATGTATCACATCTGATGAAGTGAGCTGTAGCTCACGAAAGCTCATGCTCAAATAAATTGGTTAGTCTCTAAGGTGCCACAAGTACTCCTTTTTTTTTTAGAATCCAGAGTATCTCCCCAAGGGGACATTTAGTAACAGCAGAGCAGGGTCTAGAAGCTAGGACAGTCTCCCAGGCCAGATCTCTGTCCACAGGACCATGCTGTCTACCTCTCGGTCAGAGTGTGACCTGGGCACCCCTTTGTGGCAGAGGGCATAGGATCTTACAAGGATGCATAAGGGTTCACTGAAGCATGGCGTGTGAGAACTCTGTTGAGAGCTAGTTGTTCACTGGTTGACAATCATTGTGCAATGAATGCATGGATAATATTTAAGGAGTTAGTGGATCTACATTGAACTTTAAAGTTCTTAAGGTCTTGGAGTAAGGCAGGTCACCCACAGGTGATGTACCTTGGAAATGTTCCTTCCAGGCAGGAGGTAAAAAGACACCTATCTCCCTGTCTGGCCATTTAGCTATTGTGCATTGTATGCTTCATACTGCGTGGCTCTTGGCATACTAAGCCAGCAGTGAAATGAAAGATTGTGAAAACTACACGATGAAACAGACAAGATGGGATGTCCTGTTTATGAATAAAGACAAAAAAGTATTGGTCTGGTATCCTTTGGAGTGTAAGGAAACACCGTGAATCCTTCACCTATGAGGCAAGCTGACAGCATGTGTCTGTCTCATGCAAGGAGGGTCCCAGCCAAACCTGGATGTAAAGTGCTGCGAGGATTTTGGGTGAGTTACACCTCTACAAGATGGAAGTATCTTGTTAATTAAGCGTAGGCTCTAGAGTAGGTGTTATGATTTTATTCAAGATGTAACCATTTGGTTCCAAAACTTCTACTTGAATCTCAAGGCTTTGTTAAATATATGCTTGATTTCACCATAAACTTATCTCAGTGCTGTGAATGAAGTGGAGCAGGGACCTGAGGTGGAAATGGTAAGATAGAGTGTACCGTTTCTTCAGAAGCGGTGAATACTTCAAGTGTCCAGTGGACTAAGGGCTAGACGCTCTAGTGAGACGATCGGAGGGGTGAGACGCCAACATGTGAAATAACAGGCATGCCTGGAGCCTAGAGGGGAGCTGCTGTGTTGCCTGTGGAGTTGGGGAGCTGACCTGCCTTCCTTCCAGACAGACAAGACTTCCTGATGCTAAAGGCAGGTGGTAGCGAGATGCTTCACAGCCCTGGGTATGCCGAGGAAGCACCACACAGAGTCCACCACTTTAGAATTGGACAACTTACCATTGGCTCTCCAGAAATTCAAAAGATTTCCTTGAGCTCTGGGATACAGGCTTGCTAGAAAGCTTAGCCCCTATAGTGAATGCATTCAGAGACCAAAAGAGGGAAAAAAGCAAATAGCTTTTTTAAAAAGTAAAAAGATGGGTTTAAAATACTATTCTTTGAAATATAGCCTCAATTAAAATGAAGCATTCCTCTTACCATCCTGAGAGCAGTGGAGTCAGGAATTAATTCAGTTTTTATAATGATTAATTATTAGTTACAGCTGCTGTAGTTTCCATAAGAATAGCCTGGCAACTCACTCAAGTGATTAATAAGTAATTTGCAAATCCAGCTTGAGTCCCATAAAACATCCTCTCTGTGCGTCTCTAAATTATTAGCAGCATTACAGTAATGACGAGACCCCCAGATCCTGGTCGGGATCTATGTGCCGTCCAAAGAGTAGGAAACAGACACCGAGAAAGCAAGCCACTTGCCCACGGTCACACAGAGTCTGTGGGATAGCCAGGAAATAAACCCAAGATTGTCTTGTCCCAGTTGAGTGCCTTAACCACTAGACAATGCTACCTAACTCTGCTTCATTCTCCAAAAGCATAAATCACTTTACAACTGAATGAGACACTTCCTCTATTTCACGGTTAAATAAATGGAAACTCCCAGACTCACTTACAGTTAAAACACCTGGGAGCCAAGGTGTTTGAATCCTACCTCGAGCCCCCCAACCCCACTTCATTCATACTAATGCTGGAAGCATTACAGGACTGCCATGTGTTATTAAGCCTGCTGAATGGTGAGATCTGAGACTTCGCGCCCTGTATATTAACAGATCTGCATTCAACTCAGAAGGCTAGCAGTTCAGGGCTCCACGAATGATTCAAATGAAAACAGAATGGAGCAGATCCCCACTGGTAAGATAGCTGCATTATATGTTTAGAATGACCAGGATAATCTTGCATGTGTTGGCTCAGCTATGAAGCAAACGGGAGATTTATGGATAGGATCAGAACATGTTCAGGGAATATTCCTAACGCGCCTTTTTAATTCAGGTTGTCGC
This sequence comes from Caretta caretta, assembly GCF_965140235.1. Taxonomy (NCBI): domain Eukaryota; kingdom Metazoa; phylum Chordata; order Testudines; family Cheloniidae; genus Caretta; species Caretta caretta. Next base: position 12,480,262 of record NC_134231.1, on the reverse strand, counting down.
AGCTGAGCATTTGTGAACAGAACTGCTCTGCTGTCTTGCTAGAGTTCTTAGGAATAGAGTCTTTCATCATCATTTCTGCTTTGCTTATTCAGCTGCTCTGTTAGCCTGCCAGGTTCATTGCACTTACTGGGCTAGATGGTGCCCTTGTATTCCGCTATCAGCGGAATAAAGTTATCCCCAAACTCCCCTGCTTGGCTAAGATGGAACCTGCCTGAATCTTGAGTCTGCGTCTGGTGTGGAGCACTGCTTTACACTCACTGCCAGCAGGGGGCGACGACACCGTGGCTCCACTCCTCCCCACACACTCCCAGCAAAAATACCTAACCACACGCAAGAGTCAAAACAAACTGCAGCTTTTCCCAAGGACTGCAGCACCTTTCTGGCCCCTGCAGCAAGAGAGGAGAAACTCTGACTCAAAGGGACGTGGTTTCTGTAGGGTTGCCCACCCTCCAGGATGGTCTCCAGGAATGAGAGATTAATCTTTAATTGAAGGCGGTCCTGTGAGATGTGACAAAACCTCCAGGAATACAGCATACCAAAATTGGCAACCCTGGGCTTTTGCCACAAGGTGTCTACCTTCCACAGCAATTTCTCAGCTGCAGCAGCCCCTCAGAGCCAAAACTGGCTTCAAGGAGAGCTATGGGGTAGGGAGAGCACATGACGTGTTTACCAAGAACAATTGCTTAGCATCTAAATCAAGTTTGGATCAGCCACGTTCACACCCTTTTCAGTTAGCTTTCTGTGAACATTTAGGGCAAGTGTGGTCGTGTTCACATAGGCATTCTGGGGGTAGATCATACATAACAGGGACAATAGGCCATCCATTTACACTAAATCTTGTGCTAGGGACTGTATACACAAACACACGCACAGAAAATGGGGCCCTGTTCTAGCTATCTGTTGCCATAATACAAACAATAATATCCATTTTTTTGCTGGTTGTTGCCATAGGAGGTAGAACAGGTTGTCATCTATGCAAGAGATATTCCGGCTGTTGGAACTGTGAAGCAGCCCCTGGACTTGGAACAAGAGTGTGTAGCTGAAGCTGAACACACACACACACACACACACAAACACACAAACCCCCCTTTCACTTGCAGAAGCATGTGGGCAAACTGCGGCACTTGATTGTGGGAAGAGGATGGTTGGCTTCAGAGCAGCAAGACTCCCGTGTGACCTGGCCCAGAGATGGTCTATGAAACAGAGCTTGCAAGAATCCTCATCATTCTGTATTACACTCAGTGGAAACAAGCATAGCAAGGTAAAGCCTCTGACTCTGACACAGTCCTTGATTCACTGGTTTCAATATACTTTAAAAGTTTCCTGAGCCACTCCCATGTCTATTGGTCCATTTGGTAACAGCTCTAAAGGGCAATCATCCTTCAACCAAGTCACTGTCACCCAATGATGTATTTGCTTAATTTTCAGTTAAACACAGGACATGAATATTTCAGTCCTCCCTAGTAATGTTTAGTGGCTGAGAATAATTGAGCTCGCTACGTGTTGTGACTTTCACGGCAGGAATAATTTATTTGACTGTTAAGAGTCATCATAGCTCCTTCACTGACGTTTGTAGCTGGAAGTGTCGATTTGTTTATGGCATCCATTAGAATTTGTACCACAAGGACTTTCTGCTCACAGAAGGAACAAGGAGTATTATCAAGCGGCAACCTTGCTTTTAGACCAACTTCTGGATTCTGTTTTACTAATGGAGCTACATCTAAGGGCATCTGCACATAGTTTTGGAACATTATATTGATTTAGCTATAAAGCAGTACAACTCCTGACTGTGGACACAGCTCCACTGATTTAAAGGTGCTTATATCAGTACAGCTTGCCCCCTTAAATTATTGTATGCAGTGGCGTTGTAGCCATGTCAGTCCCAGGATATGAGAGAGGCAAGGTGGGTCAGGTGATATCTTTTATTGGACCAACTTCTGTAGGTGAGAGAGACAAGTTTTCAAGCCTCCCCAGACCTGAAGAAGAGCTTGGTGTAGACTTGAAAGTGTGCATCTGTCACCTACAGAAGTTGGTCCAATACAAGACGTTACCTCCCCCACCTTGTCTCTGCCTTAAAATGATAGCAGTGCAAGAACTGTGTGTAGACAAGCCCCAAACATTTTGATGAACTGAGAAACCTGGGGCATGTGTCTTAGGGAAGAAGGTACAAAAGGTCCAGATCCTGACATCCTTAATTTGGGCCTAATTCTGCCACCCTTGCTCTGGACTGGACACACAGGTTTGCAAACAGAGTTACAGGTGCAGAGGCTAGGCATTTCTTTACAGACAGAAGCCTGTTGACGGATCGATATTAATTCACAAGCAGAGCCTTGGCATTAGGGACATGCTTCAGCTAGTTGAGTTCAGATTGTGAGCTCCTTGGATAAAAGGTCCCCTCTCGGTCTTGAATGCAGAGTTGCTACAGCTTTGGTGTGGCATAACAAGCTGAATTCTGCTTTCAGACACCACACTTGGATATGGCAGGCTAGTTCCAGTCCATGACTCATCCGCCCTAGAGTTAAATACACTAATGGATCAAGTTTCTGAACTGGGAGCAGGTTGGAAGGTCTGTCTTTGATTGACCGTATCCCCTGGCTCTTTGAGGCTCAAGGTCTCAGTCCATGGTTAGTTTATTAGTTTTACACGGTGATGTCAGGCTTCTTCTGAAGAAACCGTTCTTCTGTTCAACAATATGCTTTCTTTGTTCGCAGCAGCGTCGGTTCTACCCCACTGGAAGCTCAAGAGAACAAGATTTCAGCTGGCAGCCTAGCTCAAGCAATTCTGTGGTCACCCAGGACAGGACACGACACAACAGGGGAATATTCCATTTTATCACTTGCACTGTGTGCCCCTGAGTGTCCCATTGTACTAGGTCATCGCCCGCGAGCCACATACGGCTCTTTTCATGTTAAAATGTGGCTCGCAGAGCCCCCCCATGCTGGGCAGAAGCCCCCATTCTCCACCTATCAGACTGGAAGGAGCTCTGCCTTGCAGCGAGATGGTGGGGTAGGGGCTTCTACCTAGTGTGTGTGGCGGGGAGGGGGGGAAAAAAAAAGAGTCTCAAGGCTTCTGCCCAGCAGGGCACACCTGCCTTCAGCAGGAGCAGGGTTGAAGCACTGGCTTCAAACTTCTGAAGATGGTCATATGCAACTCAGAAAGTTTGGCCACCCCTGTACTAGGCACTGCATGTACCACAGAAAGGCAGAGGTTGGCATTTTAAAAAGTCAGCAGTTGGCAGAGTTTCAGAGGGGCAGCCCTGTTCGTCTGTATCCACAAAAACAACGAGGAGTCCGGTGGCACCTTAAAGACTAACAGGTTTACTTGGGCATAAGCTTTCGTGGGTAAAAAACCCGCTTATGGCATAATATCTCTCTACACTTAGAAGAAAAATGAGCTCCCAGGATTCCAGGACAGGCAAACAGGTGCCTCTTCCTGCCAACCCGGTGTCTCCCATACACCCAAACTCCAGATTGGGTGAGCAGGAGGGGCTGAGAAGATGTGGGCGGGTGCAACTCTCCTCTTCCAGGTGAGGTGGAGGGGAACTGTTGAGTAGAAAACAGGGGCCCAGTTCTGAAGGGGAAACCCTACAGAATTGATTTGTTTTCATACATGCACCATAAAAAAAAACCCAAAAAAAAACCCCTCCACAATAGTCAATTTCCATTCTCTGAGATAGCAAGAAAACAAGAGTCAGCCATGACTCATTCAAGAGTGGTTAAGGGAAATTTCCTGAAAGGGAACTGCAGATGCATACGCACACAGACACAGTCTCCCGGGCCGACTCTGACAAATCATCCCCGAGCACATCGGTCTCCTATCTAGCCATGTTTACAACCCAAATTCAGTTCAGACGAGACCCTATTTTTGTTGCCTTTCCAGCCATTCAATGCAAAAAGGCAAATCAGTGTCAGAAACTGTGTGCACGCCCTCTCATGCAGGCCTCCTATAAGTGGATGGTGGAGTGAGAGATTGGAATCAACTAGGGGACGGGGTGGGGGATTGTAAGGTTTGCCGAATGGTCTTACTGTATAATATGCTTTTAGACCTGTGTGATGGTATAATTAGCACAAATGCAATCAGATGCAATATGATCTAGTGGATAGAGCACTGCATTAGGACTCAGGAGACCTGGCTCTGCCACTGAACTGCTTTGTGACCTTTGGAAAGTCACTTCACCTCTCTGTGTCTGGGTCCCCCCACACTTTAGCCTGTAGTATTTATTTAATTTTGAGTTCTTTAGAGCAGGAGCTCCCTTACTACGGGTATGCACAGTGTCTCGCACAATGGAGCCCTGAGCTTGGTTGGCACTTCTTATCACTTCTGTAATGCAGAATAAAAATTGTATCTATCCAATGAGTCCAATTCACTCCTGTTAGAATTTCTTTGAACTCAGTGGTATTATCCTCAGGATGGATGTGTCGGTTTTCTAAAAGTTTAAATGTACCATCAGAAAGCCTGATCTCTCTGACTCAGGGTCTACAAAAGCAGCTGTGTTGTTCGAGGTAGAAAAAATATCTAGTTAGCTAATGACATGGCAATTAACTGCGATTTCCACAAACATACCAATCCTCTTTTGCGTAAGATGCAATTAGGGGGCAGCAGTTTATGGTGAGGGAGACGATCAGACCCATCCGCTTGCAAATCGGATTTCATTCCAATTGTTTATTTCAGCCCAGGGACTGTTCGCTGCGTCGCTCCCCGGGAAGGGTAGCCACGAAAATAGCCTCGATTGCAATTCAGAGCACACACGCGCCAAAGAAATGAAACGTCGCTGAAAAGGGATCATTTCATCTTTATGGAAAGTAGGCATCTGAGCTCATAGGTTTCAAATATTCCACTGCACATGCCCCGGGGTCCCATATGCTAACAGGACACAGTAATCACAGGATCGTTAACCACCCCTCTGAACAGGGCCGCAACACTCCCTGAATATGGCAGAATCATGTGGGCACGTTCTAAAGGGGAGGTTTAATCAGAAATTAATGCACCTGCCCGCATTTCCAATGAAAACGCCGCCACAGGGTTCAGGAATTGCTCCCCTACACACCACAGAGAGTTGAAACGTCTCTGCTCTGCCATTTGGACCCACCGCACTTCCCTTCGTATTGTGGTGGGGCCTCAACTAAGTTCAGGGCCCCATTGTGCTAGGCGCTGTACATAGACAGTAAGCTCGTTGGGGGGCACTGGCCATCTTTTGCTGGGTAAGAGACACAGGAACTCCCCATTTTGCAAACGGAGCATTGACGCATGAGGAAATAAAGTGATTTGCCCAAGGTCAGACAGAAAGCACATAGCAGAGGTAGGAATCAAACCCAAGTCTACAAGTCCAATGCCTTTAACCACAGGGCCATCCTTCCTCTCCAACTAGGCATACACCAGGGTGCCATGATGGCAGACAGACAACCTAGCGAGGTGCAGGAGAACGAACTGGAAACACTGGAGACGCCTTAAGTGACCCTTTCAGTGTAAGGTGGCTCATTCCTACAGGCTTCCTTGTAATTTCCTTAGTTTGTCCCTTATCAGTCAGATCACGCACACTGGAGGAGACAGACGCCAAGCATTCCATTGCTGCCTTAGCAATGATGAAGGGAAGAAGAAGAAGAAAAAAAACCCCAACGCTGCTGTCTAACAAAACCTTGAGTCAATTAAATGAACCTTCTGCCCCATACATTTCCCTGCCATGATAAGCAGTATGCGCCTTCATAGGTCACTTGAAATCAGATCAGCTTCTCACCTGATGGATTGCAAGAAAGAAATCCTTGCCATAGCAGGGTAAGGTTCATACATAGGTCACAGCAGAACTTACCTTTGCTGGAATGGGATGCTGTGAAGATCAGAAGCATTTCAAAAATAAATGTAAGAGTCCCTAGGATTAGGACGTCCAAGTCCATCCATTAAATTCAGAGCAGCAGCAGCATTTCCCCCCCCCCCGCCCCCCCCCCACCAACAGGATGCAGATCAATAGCTGCCAATGCCCTAGATGAAGTTATTCCATGAGAATGAAAAGGATTATGGCCCCTCGAGATGCAATGCTATGAAAGCGCGAGCCAATCTTTGCCAGCTCCCTGAATCACAAACATAACCGCCCTGGAGACACAGAGATTTAAAACAGGTTTAAGAAACTCACCCCTGTGCAGAAAGCCATGCACCATTTACTTTGCACTTAAGCAGTGGCAGAAGCCTTGGACTGATCATCTTTACCGGGGTGAATTTAATCGTGTGCACGCATAGTTAGTTCCCAGAGCTAAATTCAACCCTGGTGTAACAGGTGCAACTCTGCTGAACTCAATACAGCAGAATTCAGCCCTGCAGCTGTTATGGTTGTATCAGTAGACTGCCCTGGGGACAGACCTGCAAGTGGCTCTTTGATGAGTCTCCTGTGGCAATTTGCAGCACGTGATTTAATTATTAACCAAACAGTGTGTGATTTAATTATTAACCAATCAGGATGCTTTTACTAGGTTAACAACCAGTTGTAGAATAGCTGGTAAGTCATTTTGCTGTGACAATTTAAATATGTTCTATATAGTCGATGAAACAATGAACTCACACGACTGTGGCCCTTTTGGGTAACGTTAATCACTCATTTGGCTCCTGAACCACTGAGGTCCGAGCATCACCGTCTTAAAATGTCGCTTTCACAGTGTGGGAAGAAAGCAGGATGCTGCCATTAGAGTGACAGATTGTGTGCGTGTACCCCTTTGAAAGAACCCAAGCAAGACTGGATTTCTAGGTGTTCTAGCAGAGGTCCCAATAGACACATCAGGCGTTCGAGTGAAATGAAACGGCCTTGGCAGATCAGAATAGAGACTGGAATAGTTTAATTCGAGGATGCCTCTGAGAAATTACAGTTTTTAGAAACAAAAATGTTCCAGAGCTCAAACTTCCGATTGCCCCAAAACATCACAGCAATTTAGATTTTAAGAGCAAAGCCAGAAAGTGTTTGGGGGGAGGAGGGGAAATCTATGCAATATTTAGTAGCCAAGCATGGTTCCAAAGGAGACCAACGCCTCAAATCTTTCACCAGCGTTTACAGCTGACCAAACCCTGAAGTCCCAACTCATTAAATGCTCCCACAGGTATTAAAGGGCTGCAGAATTGAGGCTATAGAGCGAGATTTCCCCCTCTTTGTACATCTCCTGCCCCAGGTCACCTCTACATATCCTACCCACAATCTAAAATGGCTTGTTTCTCCTCCCTCCCGCCCCCGCCACCAGATTGCACTGCAAGCCAATCCCCACCACCACCCCTAGGTCTTTTTCTTATATAAATGTCTTTCCAGTTACAGTATCTCACTAGCAATTCTAGCTAGAATTTCCAAGGCCAGATAGGGGATTATTTAACCAGCTCTGAAAATCTCATCCTTTGGTTCTACGCATGTGCGAGCTGCGTTCTCTAAGATCAATCATTTTCATTTGTTGCCTACCTGTTTTTAAACCCTCTAACACCCAGATTCCAATCTCCACTATGATTGCTGTAAATCCAGCCGAGCCCCACCGAGTTACCCTGAATTTACTACAGCACAATTGCAAGAGAGACTCTTGGTCCCCCCTCTTCCCCAAGTTTATTTTTGTTCTGGCTGTCCATTCTCATCCATTCACCCACACCCCACCTGGTCACCATGAAAACAAAAACAAAGAACTACTGCAAGTATTTCAGGGCCTGATTTTCAGAGAGGGAGAGGACACGTCAGCACTTATTATTGGAGGAAGCGTGTGTGGGGTGTGTGCACATGTGTGTGTGCACGCACACTTAGGATGGGTGGGATATTGAACCCCAGTGAACTGAACCATTAATGCACGCACAAGGGCATGTATGTTTGATGGATCTTGCATGCAAGCTGGTGTGTGCGCATACATGCCCGCCTTGACAAAGCCTTGGCTGGGATGATTTAGTCGGGGTTGGCCCTGCTTTGAGCAGGGGATGGGACTAGATGACCTCCTGAGGTCTCTTCCAACCCTAATCGTCTATGATTCTATGCGCTCTCAGTCTACATCATTCGTCTTTACAGTATGGTCCAAAATTGCTTTGCCTAACACCATTCACAGTGTGCCTGTCCATTTTGGGCACTTTCAAATTAGAAGAGTCGGCTTTTGTTTCACCTTTTGCTTCAGTTGAACATCAGTGATGTATATTCGATCTCCGGATCCGCACCCTGCCAGATGCTGCACAATAAACACAAGTAAAACATAGAGGGCTGTACTCCATGAATAAAACCAAATAAAATTAACATCTGCAATATTTACAACTCCTTTTTAGACCAAAGATCTATTGATCTCGACATTTTACAGTACACCATTTTGCATGGGCCATGTTAAACCTTTTCCTTCCTGACCTAGCATGGGTAGAGCAGGGGGACGATGAATCAGGACTCCTGGGTCCGTCGCTGACTACGTGACCCTGGGCATGTTCGAAGATACTACAATGAAGTCATTTATATTGACAGAAGTCACTGAACTCCCATGCCTCAGTTTCTTCAATTGTAAAATAAGGATGTAGCCTAAGCCTCACTTTGATCATCAGTTGATGCCTGTTTGAAGCCGCACCAAGGCTAAGGAGAAAAACAGTCTATCAGACAGCCTTCAGCAACAGCAAGTAGGTCATTAGCTATGCAGAGCAGCTTCTACATTATGACCAGACCAGAAACTGTCAAGGAGCATTTGGAAACAGTGAAGAGAAAGATGCTGAGAAGAGACAGACACTAAAAGGGAAGAAGGTGGGGGGGAAGAAATAAAGTGACTTCACAAGAGCGTCGGCTGCAGAACATCAGAGCCCAGTGGAACACTCGCCCACTAGATGGAACACTTACCAAGACAGCTGTAATTCAGCCAGCTCCTGTTGAGCAATAAAAATCACAGGGAAACAGACTGAGTGGTTGGTACAAGAAAAAAGCCCAGAAACTTAATTAGAGCCAGTTGATTGTAAGCAGTTCCAGTAAATAGAAGAAAAGCAGATGCCCTTGGATTACTTATCAATGTATTCATTAGCCACAGAAAGAAAGAAATTTGTTACAGCTGTCAACCGTTTCCTTGTTGTCACCACCATTAAAAGGTTCTGTACAAAGAGCTTAGCTTAGTGTATAGAGCATAGGATTAGGGCTTACGAAACTTCAGTTCCATTCCTGGCTCAACCACTGGGTGACCTTGGGCCTGGCACTGCACCTCTGTGCCTCAGTTTCCCAATATGTAAAAACAGGGATAATCCACTCAAGTGCTTTCGAGTTCCACTGACAGTACATAGCTCATCACCTCCCTTCTTTTCTCTGTTGCCTTTTACTCCTGAGTGTTGGAATAATTCTAGATCTCTAAACTGCCTGTGTGATTGAATTACTCCATTTTGTGTAGCTAGGAGACTGATGCCTAGGTTTTCTTTACCTTTACATGTCTAAGGTCTCTGCACAGAGGAAGTTAACAGCCCATTTGACCAGAGAAACACAAGCTGTGCCCTTTCCTGGAGACCTACTTTTGTTCAATCTTACTGTCTTTGAGCTAACAGAAAAGTTAGAGCAAAATATATATTGTTAGTTTGGACTATGTGCATAGGAACAGTGATAGGAAGGAGAAGTAGAGGAGATATTGGAAAGGTTTACAAAGATACCTAGGGTTACTTGGTCCTGCCTTAGTGCAAGGGGCTGGACTTGACTTCTCAAGCCCAACATTTGTAGAATTCTATAAAATTAGGTTTTCCCCCTTAAATTCTTGTTCTACTTCCAAAAACCAGCAGATTACTTAAAAGAGAAATATTTGAGGAGACAAGAGATTTTACAGCATGTTGAGTATGAATTCTGTTAGCATACTAGAATTCTGATTTTATGGACACCAGTCTTACAAATGACCACTTATACAAGCCATTTCCCCCCCGCCGGGAGTGGAAGTAGGGGAAAACGATAATTACAGTGATGTTGACGAGGAGCAAGTCACCATTCCTTCACAATACCAAGGCACTAATGGCATCAGAAAGAGCTTTGCAGCAGTTTGAAGGACAAGCAAGCAAGCAAAGCAATGCACCATACTGCAATTTATGCACTGTACCAGCTGTAATTGAGATGTCCAATTTTACAAATTTTGATTTTATGAACTGATGAGTTCATAAAATAGGAGATATACTGTAATTGGTTTGGGATAACACTGTATAAGCCAAAAATAGAAAACGATTCTGCCCTAGAGAACTTAAGATGTGTCTACATGGCAATTAAACACCTGCAGCTGGCGGCTGACTCAGGCTGTGGAGCAGTAAAATTACTGTGTAGACGTCCAGGTTCAGACTGGAGCCTGGGCTCTGAGACCCTGCCCTCTCATGTATCCTTACGGGCTAAAAGTTGCTCAACACACAGTTTGTGCACGTTTCTGAAAGTGATTCAGTTAAATCAGTACCATCTGCCTCGTTTGCAGACTCTTAAAACAGCGTTCAACCAGTTTTAACACATTAAGCTTTATGGCCTGTCTACACAGGTAAGTATTTTTTCCCAGCAGAACTTAAAGGCGTAAATTTAAGCCCATACAGTTTGACCGTTGTAACCACCACTATGCTGACACGCTTATTCTGGTATAAGATGACTTGCTGCCCTCTCCAGACCCTGGGCTAATGTCACTTAAGAAGAGGATTAAGGTTATTCCAAAAGCCATTCGTAGAATCTTAGAAATGTAGGACTGGAAAGGAGAAGAAGTTTTTCCCCTAACATTAGTTGACTCATTAGTTAGTGATCTGCTATAACTCCCAGATCTTTTTCTGCAGTACTCTTCCCCAGGCAGTCATTCTCATTTTGTATTTGTGCAATTCTTGTTCTTTAATTCAAATCTGCGTAAAAAAAGAAGCAGGTAAACTAGTGTATATTGCTTATGCAAGTGCGAGGGTTTGAAGACTTGAAACCATGGCCTTGCATGCACGGTCACTGAAGTTAAGGACATGTTCATCTCAGAGTAGAATGGTTTCAGAGTAACAGCCGTGTTAGTCTGTATTCGCAAAAAGAAAAGGAGGACTTGTGGCACCTTGTCTCTAAGGTGCCACAAGTACTCCTTTTCTTTCAGAGTAGAATGTGGCTCTTCACCTTACCCATTACAGAATTGCCCCTGACCACCGCAGCTGGAGGGAAATGTTTCATCAGAACGCTTTGCAGTCAGAAAATGCCAATGTGTCCAAAGCAAAGCTGGTTAATTTGAATCAATTGCCACGTAGAAGAAAAGCGACACAAGTGATGTCATCACAATGATGGTTTCAGAGTAACAGCCGTGTTAATCTGTATCCGCAAAAAGAAAAGGAGGACTTGTGGCACCTTAGAGACTAACCAATTTATTTGAGCATAAGCTTTCGTGAGCTACAGCTAATGCTGAAGTGAGCTGTAGCTCACGAAAGCTCATGCTCAAATAAATGGTTAGTCTCTAAGGTGCCACAAGTACTTCTTTTCTCATCACAATGATGAGTTTCAATATTTTGATTTTTTGGAATAACTGTTTCTAAAAAATTTTTGTATATAAAAAAGAAGTTTCAAAGCAGTCAAATCAGAATGAAACAAACAGTCTGATTTTATCAAAACCATGGGCTTTGATTGACCAAAAGCCAAGGTTTTTTTTTCTCTCCTATAAATTAATTGTGAGGAGGAATTTTGAAACTTTTTCTCTTTCTTCCAGGCCACACAAATATTTTCAACTCAGGCAATTCCTAGAAAAACTACCCACCCAGCAACACTAAACACAGTGTCTTATTGTGAGGGACTTCAGGGCTGTAGAAAAGTTGACCTAGGGAACAATTGACCAATATTTAAAAGTCCCCTACAGTGTTTTTCTTCTTCCCAACTGGTTTGTTGCACCCTTTCCACCGTGCAGAGTTGGTTTCCAGATTGCAGTGTAACAACAATGCTAACAGACTCTGAATACAAACACTTCCTTAACCATTGCTACAAGCAACAAACAATCTTCAGGTCTTGCATTGTCTATTGTGATACCAGAGGAATGGATGGTTGCTCTGGAAACTGTAGGCCAGCTCACAAAATGCGTCATTTACTTCTCCAGTAAATTTCCCTCTTGACCTGTAAATTAATGGAACCTTTGGATTATCCCTGGGAGCAGTCTCAATGCTCAAGGATGCAAGTCAGAGTGAGTACATCACGCCTTAAAAGGACTAGGGACGTAACCAGTCAAGATAGCATTCTATTCTATTCACGACTGATTCATTTAGTTCCTGAACCAGTGTATCATTTATTTTTGTGAAACACTTTGCCTTAAAGAAACAAGCAATAGAAAGGCGCCGTACGACATGACAACTTGGGCCAAAACAAAGCATCAAGGCTGCTATGCGTGGGCACCCCTCATCTCCTGAAACCATCCTAGTGATGATTTGTGAAGCACAATTCTATAGAAACTCAATAACTTACATTGACTTCTTATTTTAGTATATTAAACGCACACCATATGTCAAAGACACGTCTCTTTGAGGAATAGAAAATAGAATATATGTCCCACTTGGCCAGGTTAGTATTACCAAGGCAACCTTGAATTTTGAACTATCTGGCTTTTGAGCAGTTATATTCTTAGCCTTAAGAAGAGTTTTTGTAGTTTAATTTCCCTGTTGTATAACTAGCCAATTATTGTTAAGAACCTAAAGCTATAGTTGTTTCCTTGCTTGCATGATCAAAGACTAGACACATTTTGACTCTTCTTATCACTAAGAACTTTGTGGAGAATAATTTAAGATTCAAAACAAGGAAAGTCATAAGCCACTTTCCATTAATCAGGGCTCTGGGAAGGTGACTCTTAGCCCTAGATACATTTAGACACTCATGGTTTTGCGGCCACCAAGTTAACCCTTGAAACTTTAAATTTAACTTTCCATTTATACAAAAAATGCACCAAATTGCAGCAGTCCCGTCTCAGAACTGGGACTAGACCCTGGGATTCTAACCACCCAGGCCCTGCTTCGTCACCGATATTGTTGTAACAACGTTACCCAGATCAACTGCTGTTCACACACAGCACTGCAGAATGTAAGAGCCATTGAAGAATTATGCGACTGTTGACTCTGTTTGCGTGCACCACATCTTAAAAAACTGAAGGGACTCTGCTCTGATGGTCTGCATTGACCGCCACTGCAGAATGGCTGCTGGTGTTCTTTGCCAGCAGCAGCCATTCTGCAGTGGGGGTCAATGCAGACCATCAGAGCAGACTTACACACTATGCTCGCTCCCTAAAGAATTTAACCTCCTGGAAAGCAGAGAAGTTTGATTTTGAAAGCGTCTCTCTTGCTACTCTCCAAAGCTTGGAGAGCAGTAAATTCTGTAAGAAGTGGTGGACCTTTGTGAAGCAGCTTTTCATGTACGTTCCCTGGCTACGTATGCCCCAAGTTAGACTAGAAATATGGGTGTTCTGTTAGCAATGAGCAATGCCACAAGCAGGCAGATCTGTAAAAAAAACAAAAACAAAAAAAACCAACAGGTTTTATTTGACATGCTGAGTGGCCCGTCACTGTGTTACTTGCAGAGAGTCTGATATTTATGGCCCCGGATACCAACCAGATCCTCTTTCTCCAGTTCCACTCGTCACATTACAGCAGGAAAAGCCATGGATAATGAGATTAGTAGCTAGCGCACAGTGAGTTACAGTGTCTATGAATGGCAGGGTGCTCAGAGAAGTGTGCAAAGAACAGGTCTGGGAATAATGAGGAGTCCAAAGGAATTCACCCCCCATCAAATTGCAGGCAATTTCTAAAATTAAAACTCTTGTTAACTGGAATGATCAGTGTGGAGAAAACAAGTCTGTTTGGTATCGATTAAAAGATTAAGAGAGCAGCGCGTGTGTGCGTCTGCCGACGGTCAGTATTAACCCGACTACAGAATAGCTGCTGGTCTGTGTCAGCAGAGTCTGTCCGGTCTTGAAAGATGCAGTGCAGGGAAGCAGAGTCGCAGAGCTACTTGCACATGGGGGGGTCTCCCAAACTAGCCTTTGCTTCCTGCAGAGCCAGCTGATGAAGTGGCAAGAGGATAAAAGCCACGCCCTGCACCGCGTGGTGTGGGCCAGCAGGCCCATGGATTCAAGCTAAAACCAACAGGGGGTCGTTTGACTTCTATATCTGGGCTTCTATTCAGCGGGTTGTGGTGCCTCTTCCCGTACCTGAACTGTGCTCCACTTGTACTTTCCCTGTCCCTGGTTTGCTTGTTACCCGCCCGGCTAAATGATCTCAAAGCGTCTTCCCATTTCTCACGTGCACCACCTTGTGGCAAGAAGGGAAACTGCAGTATGGGTGGGGTTTGAATTATTTATTTTTTTTACATAGACGTTAGCTTCAGCAAGACCATGTCACTTCTTACACGGCCTTCCTTATGGGGTATCTGATCACCTCTTTCCCCGGGCCATATATTTACTCTTAATAGTCCTGCCTACCAGAATAACTTCAGTGGCCTTCGCTTTGCGGTGGAGCAGGATCCGGGCCCCTAGAGCTTAACGCAATGCAAGTACTGCAGGCTCCTGCCCATGCAAGATGCAGCTTAATAGCCACTGCACTAATTAGACTTTGCCTTTTCTACAGCCACTTCCATCAAAGAGCCTTAAAAGTCTTTGCAGGTATGGAGTCTCTCAGCATCCCGGGGGAGTCCCAGAACCATTTGACTGGTAACACAACCAAGGCACAGCTGGACTTGCTCAAAGCTCTACATTGGGAACCAACCCCAGGAGACCCAGGGCCTTGGTGGATCAACTTAAAGGAGCATAGTCTACTTCTCAGGAGCATGTTAGGCTGGAGTGTGCCATAACTGGCTGAGATACACTGGAGGGTACGTGTCCATATCGCTGAAGAAACAGAAGTGTGGAAAACCAAGAGGAAGCAGGGCTCATTTCTGGAAGTGGAGGTCAGGTAGGAGACCCTTGCAGCTGAAGAAAGGTGGATCAGGACTGGCCTGTGGATAATCACAGCAGCCTGTCCTCCATACGTGTGCCATGTCACTGAGTGAATGCTTCGAAGCGGGACAGGAGTGGCCTTGCACGTGAAAATTCCAGAGGCTCTTCAGAAAAGTTATAATCATGATGGTCATCTCCTTAACCTCCCTGTCACCCCAGCCCTTCCCCTTGACTCACTTTCCCCTCCCTCCGAGAAGATCCATATGCAAGAGCAGGCACAGTTTGCCCAAAGCCAGAGTATCAGGATTCAGTCCCATGTAAACCTGAGGTGCCCCCAATATTAGCTAAACAGGTCCACAGCTGTTGGGTTTTGTAGATCCTAGAAGCCCAGGCTGGGATTTTAAGGGAGCCCTAAAAGAATTAGGTGCCCAGTTGCCCTTGGACTTCAATAGGCACCTAAATCTTAGGCTTCTTGAAATATCCCAACCCAGGTATGTTTGCTTTAGCACACGGGCTTCCTTTCCCCTTGTGTCCCACGCTTCCCTCTGCAAGAAGGGTCTTGGCACAGAGGACAAGGAAGCGAGAAGAAACAGCCAGGGCTGCAACATCAAGTTGTTATGCAGGCTCTCAGAGACGGAGATTTCAAAATCCACTTGGAACGAACACTGTGAAGTTTCCGGAAGCAGGGAGATGAGGCGCTTGACCTTAGCAGCTGGTCCAGAGATCTTTTCTCAACGAGCTACATCGGAACCAGGTTTCCTTTTCCTTTGAAACAGTCATTACAGGCAGCCGGATAGTAACACATTAGAAGCTATTAAAGCAGTTATCGAATCTCAGGGTTGTGTTTAAACTGAGTCATTACCAATGTTGTACCAAGAATCCCACTCAGAAGAGCGAATATTTTCCCTCTTCAGCAAAAAGAAAAAAGTTCAATTATGAGACCTGGTCTAGCCCACACAAACCAAGAGTGGGGGAGTGAGTTCTTTTCTCAGCTCTCACAACCAGCCCTGGCTCCAGTCCCAGCACCGCTGCTGATTTACTGTATAACCTTCAGCAAGCCACTTAGATAAAAGAGGCATAGATGGGGAAACTGAGGCACAGGTTAAGGCCCAGATCCTCAAAGGTATCTATCCTCCTAAATTCCATTGAAATCATTGGAGGTTAGGTGCCTTTTGAAGGACTGGGGCTTAATTGGTGCCTCGGTTTCCCCATCTATACCTCTTTTACCCTGTTTGCAAAGTGGGATAAACACTTCCCCGAGGGGGCATGGAACAGCATTAATGTCACACTACCGGTCAGTACTCAGCCAGAGCCGGGGAAGCTAATGATCCAACCAGCGGGCCAAATTCAGTGATGAATCCTGGTCACGTACCACCATGCTGTGCATACACTAAGACCACCACTTCCCAGACTCATACTGGTATTGAGAGGCATATTTAATAAATGGTAGGGAAGCACTCGGATCCTCAGGTGGAAGGAGCTTTAGAAATTCAAAGGGTCAATAATTATGCTAAAAAAAAGTTAAAACCGGATAAGAACAGCCATACTGGGTCAGACCAAAGGTCCATCTAGCCCAGTGTTCTCAACAGTGGCCAGGGCCAGGTGCCGCAGAGGGAATGAACAGAACAGGTCATCATCCAGTGATCCATCCCCTGTCGCCCATTCCCAGCTTCTGGTAAACAGAGGCTAGGGACACCACCCCTAGTAGCCTGACACCACTGTTTATACTGTATGCCATAATTCACGTGTATATGGTACTTTTCTTCCTAAGTAAGCCCTAAGTATTTTGAAAGCTTACGCACAAGTTATTTGCAGGAATTATTCCACCATCCACCCCTGAAATGCAGCCACCTCTAGGGCTGAACACAGCAGCTCTTTAACAGCACGCAGGGACAGCAAATCGTTTCAGGAGAGGAAGCGACAAACAGCATATCCAAAAGTGAGCATGGAAGACAACTTAATGAGTCAGAACGCAACTTAATGGGAACAGCAGGACTAACTCCTACGTCCTGCTCTACCATTGCAAGAGGTGTCCTTGACTCTGAGGGGCTACACGCTGCCATTTCACATCTATTTTTTAAAAGGATTAGGATTATCTGGAGACATGGTAAACTGCACTTGGAATCTATTTGGCTCTTCTGGAGGTTCAAGCTAGGCCTTTACAATAATGCAGCTGCCTGTGGCTTGATCAATACCAAGCACCATGCTTGTTAATGCACCCTAACGAGCGCTTGCACAAAAAAAACCCCAACCTTTCCCTTCCTAAAAGTTTCCGGTACTTATCATTTGCATGCTGAAGCCCAACTGCATTAGATGCCCGGACAAGCAGACAAAGCTGTTTTAAATATTCTGGCTTAAATGCACTCCTCTGGATCTGGGAATCCTTGTTCAGTGCGTGGAGAAAACTCTTTGAAACCATGAGAGTTTTGCCAGCCTGAAGATTTGATTCAGCAAGGATTTGGCTTGGTTTACAAGAGGTGCACAATGGAAGTTGTCCACAGCACAAAGCATCTTCTCCCAGTGGCAAAGTTTAGCATCAGCTGTAAATTGGGTTCAAGAGACTGACTCCATGCTGTACTTCATTGTCCTGAGGCATTGTGCATGATGCGTGGATCACATACCAAGTGTTGGAGTCATCCAATATGTGCAGTCCTATTCCTTAGGAGCAAGGAGTTGTCTAGCTGCAAAATTTGTACCAGTTACACATTCGCTGCATGTAGACAAGCCCCAACTCTAAGAACTGGCTTGAGGGCATTTCTATGTTTGTGTATTCATGTCAACCAGATTGTCTTTATCTTGCCTACAAGTTAAGCGTCTTTTCCACCCGCTTGGCAAACTAAAGAGGAGGTCTGTCTGGCACATGTGTCACTGACAATGATTCTGCAATCAGAACCCAGGTCAGTAGTTCTTTCGACGATGTGCCAGCCAGAATAGAAACCAGCTCACTCTCCTGAAGCGGAAATGGTCCAAGTTCACTGCACAGGGGGAACAGTAGGAACTGGAGGTTTGCACCTCAGGAGGTGGAGTGTGTCACAACCGGGGCATGTGTAGTCAGACCAGGAGTTAGGCCTACTGGTTGGAGCAGGAGCCAGCATCCAGGAACAGGGCTGGGGGGCAGAGTCAGGACCCAAGCAGAGCTGGAGCAAGGCTCCCGACTCTGGCTGTTGTGGAGGGGTGCCCGGAGCCAAGTCACAATGCCTGGAGCGGGGAGCCAAGCCCAGACAGCCTTGCAAGACAGGAGCCACTGCTGTGGGATAAGCATGGGACAGACTTGCCCTGCAAACCCCTCCCCAGGTGCAACACCCATCCCCATTTAGCCACTTCAGATGTTGGGAGATGCATTCATGGCATGCCCAACATAAGAGATCATGAAAATTCCTTCCTCCCATCTTTTGGCCTTGTCTATTTCCAATGTAAACTGTTGAGGGCAGGGCCCATCTCTGACGTGTGTTTGTCCAATATCCAGCACAAGAGAGTCCCAGACTCAACTGGGGTCTGCAGGCATCCCCCAAATATCAGTAAGAGTCTGGCCTGTTGCTGTAACCATTCTGTGACCCTCTTCCCCCCCCCCCAAAAAAGCCTACAAAACCTCAGAATCCTTTGAGCCCAGAAACTCCATTTCCTTGGCTCACTCTGGACATTCATCAACATGTTTATAGGCTAACAAGTGACCTTCCCGCCTCTATATTTGTGTCTGTTGCCCTGTAAGCTCACTCACCATGGGAGCTGCGTACCTGCCCTTTTATTTTTAAGCACAGGGGCTTGCATTTGTAACTCATTGTTCTCTTCACTGGAGTCTTGATAACCCCCCCATTCCAAATGTAGCACATGCCTTAGCTTGAGATCTCTCTGTTGGACTGCACGACGCATTCGGTACATACAGTGTCACAGTAGCCGTGTCAACCCCAGGGTCTGAGAGAGACAAGGTGGGTGAGGTAACGTCTTTTATTGGACCAACTTCTGTTGGTGAGAGAGAAACTTTCAAGCCACACTGAGCTCCTCTTCAGGTCTGTGTGGCTCAAAAGCTTGTCTCTGTCTCTCCCCAACAGAAGTTGGTCCAATAAAAGATATTCCCCCTCCTTGCCAGTCACTAGACAGGGTCCAAATGCAACCTACCTCTCTAAATTCAGTACAAGCTTTAACATAGCATCATTGGGAAGACAGAGAGTGGAGTTCAGAGGTAAAGTGCCTCACATATACTGCTTATGCTTATTTGACAACCAAGGGCCCAGAGTACTTTGCAAGCCATGTAGAACACTAAAGAAAGGCAGCCACCTCTGGGGTGGAAGGCAACAGCATTTGGAAAACAGGGGACCTGGATGCAAGTGACTATTGATCGTGAAGAGAAGCGTAGATCCCGGTGCTCAGGGGATGCATGTGTGTGTGGGGGTTGCTTGAACAGAGGATGTTTTTCTCTCTCTCTCCAGAAAGACCAGTCCAGTACATTGCAGCTTGACTCAGTTTACTCACAGCATCAAGGCAGAATATGCTGCTTCAGTCTGATGCTACACATGGTCTAAGGGAGACCGTGTAACTCCATACTGACACTTCCCAGAATACAGCCTGGAGAAAATGGCTGCAAGCCTGGAGGGCTGGGCAAAGAGGCATAGCACAGGCCTGGACCCTTGCTCTGCAGGGTTGGGAGCACCCTCCTCTTGAAGTCAGGTCATTCAGTGCACTCCTTCCCTGCAGGGTAAGGGATCTCTTGCAGGCCAGGAGGCAACACAAGACAGCTAGATTGCACCATGGAAATCAATGGCAGCCGTTAGTGCTCAGAACTTCTGAATGTGCCTAAACGTATGTTACAGAGCCACAAGGTCTTTTAAACAGTCCCTGGGATGAGCCCCTACTATGTGGCAGACACCCCCCAAGGGGTCTCTACACATCCTTACGGGCAGGCCACCAGGACTCCTTCACACCATGCGCTCTGCCCAGCAAGTCCAACTGGATGGTCTCTAACCAGGAGTCCTTTATGCTCTTCGGGGAGCAATGCACCCCAGCACGGATTTGCAGGGACACCAGGGAACCTTTTCAAAGAGGGAGGGTTTGTTAGTCAGCTGGGACACAGCATTGGGAAGTCCTAAGGTCAGCACGGAGAAATGCAACTTAAGACAGAGTCCAACCTGGCCAAGCCAATGCAACCAGCCGGCCAAGCTGCTATGGATTCCTGTCAGTGTCAGTCCCAGGAGAGAGCTCTGTCTCTCCAAAGGGCCATCTTTACTCCAGGCATCTGACACCTGCTTTATTATTAAGCTGGGGCCTTTGCTCTGCTTCCCAGCCAAGAGAGGGTATGTGTGTGGGGCGGGGAGGGGGTAGTTCCCTGGCCCTTGGGGTTCCTGCTGTCTTCTTGTATTCTCCACTGATATGGATCAGTTTGAGCACGTTCCCTAACTACTCCAGACCAGACAGTAACACAAACTCCTCAAGCCTCCCGGTTCTGCCCCAAGAGCAGACTTAATCCCTTTTCCACCCCCTTAGGTAGCAATGCAAAGTAGAGAGGGAAACTGAGGCCCGAAAAATATTACAAACCATCCCCACGTTGTCACACCTCAGGCGCTCCAACTGGGACGTTCGGACCTTGGATTGCAAGCGCTTCAGAGAGGATTTTACCTTGTCACCAGAGCCACATGCTCACATAAAGGTGCGACGGGAAGAACAGCCTGCAAACCAGACACTGCTCTGTCCAGCCCACCAACCACCAGGCCTGCCGTCCTGAAGCAACAGAGTTGCAGGGCTTGACATGTCACCTGCGCCTTCCAGCAATTGGACTAGGCACAAGCGAAAACCCCTTTTATTCCAAGAATCCTGGCCAGGGACCATTTCTACAGGGTCAGTTGTCAGCCCTAGGAGCAAGTGCTACTTCCTTAGAGAGGATTGTAAGGACATGGGCCAGTGCACAGCTCTGCCCCTGTAGCATTTCAAGGGTAGACAAGCCCTCCATCCGCAGGGGAGGAGCGGATTAGCTATTGCTGGCTACAGAGCTAGAGCCAGCCCACAGAGCAGCCAGATTTAACCTTGACCACTTGATCCTTGTTTACAGAGGACTTCAGCAAAAAGAGGGCAGTGAAGGAGAATGGAATGGAATTAAAGACAGGGACGATTGAGGCTTTTGGGGCCAGGGGTGTGGAATATTTCCCCTCACGGAAATATTCCCTTGGGGTCAGAACATTCCAGAAGGAAAGAAACCCCCACTGCCTGAATCACAGAGAGACACGAGAGTCCCTCGAAAATATACCACAGGCTTGTGCCCCCAGGCAGCCTGGAGTTACAGGGAACCTCCCCAGCGAACGCCAAAAGCCGGGCTCCTCCATGAAGTCTCCAGCCCCTTCTATCCCCCTCCACTGCCCCACGATGCCCCACTGCCACCCACAGGCTTCCAGCCCGGAGGCAGACTTGAGAACAGCGTCAACGGGGGCTCCTCAGAGCCAGCCCAGCCCCATCTCCCCCAGTCCGTAAACAAAACCACCCCTACCTGCTGCCCTCGCATGGGCCAGAGGGAGGATCCCGCCACCCGCTTTGCCCTCAGAGCTCCTGTTAGCCGGGCCAGTTCTCTCCCCCAACTGCCTTTCCCCTCGCTGATTGAACGGGGCGCCCCGCCTGCGCTCAGCCCCATCCTATGCGGGCTCGGGTTGCTGAGCAATGCTCCCAGCTGCTGCCAGTTCCCTAATCAGGGGCCCCGGCTTTAACCCTCTCCTTGCCAGTCACTAGACAGGGTCCAAATGCAACCAACCCCCACTGTCATGTGGCTCTCTCTCCCTCTGGCGGCTACACCACCTCTAGGGTTTTGGTGTCTACTACTCTCTGCAAGTTAATGGCCCCGGACACTTAATTAAGTTAGGCACCTAATTCCCACTGAAAGTCACAGGGATTTAGGCACCCAACTCACTTAGGCACTTTTGAAAGTCCCACTACACACCCCTATACCTTTGTAAAGCTGGACTTTGGTCCTTTAGCTCAAGTGGTTGAGACTTGTTAGCGCCAAAGATCCTGGTTTCAGTCCCCACAGATGCCCCAGCAAGGGGCCGGGAGGCCAGACAATTTGAGAAAACGTCTTTTGTGTGTGGACGCAAGGCCGGTCATCACAAAAAAATTCAGGTTAATCAGAACCAACTTCCCAGCCTAGACAAGCCCTTAGCCACAAACCCACACTTCTGAGGAACATGTGAGGGTCCCCACAATGGATAATCAGGGAATAACCAGCCCCTTGGGGGTATTTCTTCCTAACCCCTCAGTTCAGGGCTCCCTTATTCCCTGAAGCAGGAGGATGTATATCCCTACTTTTTACGCTGCCTGACATACCACAATGGTCTTCTCTGTGTAAATGCCTAATCCTTTTTTGAACCCTACTAAGCCTCGATATTGTTATCTAGCAGCAGGGAGTTCCACATGGGTTATGTAAACAAGTACATATGATTGCATCTGTTTCAAATGCGTTGCCTTTCAGTTTCTTTGAGTGTCCTCTCTTGCGATGAGACAGGGGAAATAGGAACACTCCAATCCACCTTCTCTGTCTTATTCATTATTCAGTGTATCACCGTCGTGTCTCTTCCTCTTTGTCTCCTCTCTGTACTAAACAGCCCCCGGCTTTCCAATCGCTCCCACATGGAAGTCTTTATGGGTTTCTAACCAGTTACTCAGTTTGAGCTGGGTGATTCGGTAAACACAGGGTGAAATTCTCTGTTGGTGTAACTCTTCTGAAGCCAAAGACATTACACCAGCAGAGAATTTGGCTCACCATTTCTGGTTATATTTCCTTCCCTCCAGCCAGTAATCTGCAAGCTGAGAAGAGACGTTTACACTGTTATATTCCAGAACTGCAGTTTCCTAGAGAGTTTTGCCTGATATTCTAAGTAGGCTGCTGGGTGTTCTAATTAGCCACAATGTTTATCACCTGCTGCATCAGACACGGTTCCAAGAAGTTCTTTGCATCCAGGATGCGGCTCCCAAACAAAGATTCAATGCAGGCCCAAATAGCCCAATCCAAATTTTCACCTCAGCCCCTTCTTAATAACTGCGTCACCCTGTTTTCTCTCTGCTATGCAGCCCCCTGCCAGCACTAGATAGGCTAGGGAAGAGATCTGCAGCCCAAGCATCAAAATTAGTTTATGCATGGAGTAAATAAGATGCATGCGACATTCGAACAGCTGGATGTTCATGAAGGAACTGGCTCTTTAAACCATCTCCAGCAGGTCTGATTCTCCTGGCACTGGTGAAATTTCATTGGAATTGCTCCAGATTTGCACCAGGGTCAGTCAGAGGAGAGTCAGCTAATGCTCAAGCAGGGGTCTGGCTTGTGGTTTCAAGTCCTGAGTCCCCCACTGATTTAACCAGCTGTTGGGCAAGTTGCTTAGAGCCAGAATCTGCCCACAATTATACAGCAGTAGGGGAGGCCTTGACAAGCATTCTCCCCTTCTTGCATGGCACTTGTAAAGGGAGAGCACAGACTGCTCGCAGCCCACTCCCTGAGGGTGTACAGCAGGGCCCATGGAGAGGGGAGGAGCGCGTGGCTGTGGTTCTGACCTTCTGCACCCGTGTCCTGCTCCTGTTTAGTGACCTCTGAAATGGGGATAGCAATAGTTACCTAGCTCAGAGGGTTTGCAACATGCTCAAGTGCTTTGAGATCCTTAGGCAGATAGAAAACCATATTTTTATCTCTGGGTGTATCAGCACTGCAGGGTTTTTTGCCCTGCCCCCACGCATTTTAGCTACTCTGTATTTAGAGCTTGATCTTCGTGCCCTATCAATTGAAAAATCCCCACTGATCTTATTGGAATCATAGAAATGTAGGGCTGGAAGGGAACTCAAGAAGTCATCAAGTCCAGCCCTCTGTGCTGAGGTAGGGCCACAAAAATCTAGACCATCCTTGACAGGTGTTTGTCCAGCCTGTTCTTCAAAACCTCCCGTGATGCGGGTGCCACAATCTCCCTTGGAAGCTAGTCCAGAGCTTAGCTACACTTCGAGTTAGATAATTTTTCCTAATTGGAAAAATTGGAGCAGGATCAAGCCTTAACTCGTTTGAAAGAGAATCTGGGAGAGAGGCCAAAGCGTGAATTTTAAATAGTTCCCGTAGATTCATAGCTTTCAAGTCCAGATGGGAATGTTACAATCAACAAGCCACCAAGAAAAGCAGGGCAGTTGAGAAATTGGCTGTAAAGGCTCAATAACTCACTGTCCATTACTTGGGATGGGATTCCAATGGGAGTTAGGCACCTAAATACCTTTGTGAATACCCCCCTTAACCTCTCAAGCCCTGTTATATGCCAGGTGGTGGATTTTCTCAGTATCTTGCTTTTAATATCGATTGTATTTGCAGAGGCTTACTTACTTTCTCTTTGGTATTAGCCCTGGTACCGTCAGGAACATATTTACCTACACTTGCTGGGGCAGTCTAAAGTGAACAGCTGAGTGGCTAGCTGCTGTATTACATGTGGGCGTTATTATTGTGCGTTGTTCACCAATTCAGGAGGAAGGAAACATAAGCTCTATTCAAGGGATTTTAGGAATATTAGCAGTGCGTTTCCTTTCTGAGAAATTTGCCATAGATCTTCAGGTCAGAAGGGACTGTTATGATCATCAGATAGGGAGAGATGCCTAGCAGATAAAGCACTGGATAGCGCACAGGAGCCTTGGGTTCTGTTTCCCAGCTCTGCCACTGGGTTGCTGCATGACCTTGGGCAAGTCATTTCACCTTTCTGTACCTCAGTTTCTCCCTGGTATTCCAGGGATAGTGCTACTTACCTCCTTTGTAAAGTGCTATGAGATCGATTGATGTAAAAAGCACCATATAAGGACTAGGTAGCCGATCTGACGTGCTACAGTACACAGGCCAGATAATTTTTGCTCCAGCAACTCCTGCATGGAGCCCAGGAACTTGTGGTTGAACGAGAGTGTGTCTTCTAGCAAGACATTAGCGTCTGATGTAAAGGCTGCAACGGATGGAGAATCCACCACATCCCTCGTGGAAGCTGTTCCAACGGTTAATTACCCTCCCCTGTGAAAAACGTGCAGCTCATTTCCAGTTTGAGCCTTGGTAACTTTAAAGTAATTTAGCAAAGAAAATGTAACAAGTGGATGGCCGAGCAAATCTTAGCAGGCTCTTTTGGCATGATTTAGTCAGCAAAGTCAGACACGTTTTGTGGCACTGGGATGTGGGTTAAATCACAGGTGAGTGTTGGAATGGGGATGGAGCTCGGCTGTTCTCAGGGGTAGCAGATGACAGAACGAGGAGCAATGGTCTCAAGTTGCAGTGGGGGAGGTCTAGGTTGGATATTAGGAAACACTGTTTCACTAGGAGCGTGGTGAAGCACTGGGATGGGTTACCTAGGGAGGTGGTGGAATCTCCATCCTTAGAGGTTTTTAAGGCCTGGCTTGACAAAGCCCTGGCTGGGATGATTTAGTTGGGGTTGGTCCTGCTTTGAGCAGGGGGTTGGACTCGATGACCTCTTGAGGTCCCTTCCAACCCTGATATTCTATGATTCTATGATGCGGAGGTCCTCTGCCCTGCTCTGAGCTCAGTTACACTTGTCTAATACAGAAACAAACTCTTCCAGGGGGTCGCCACCAATCCTGACCCTGGGCTGCGCTGTTAACAGCTGCCTTTTTGGATGTTGGTGGGCGTGAGTAAATCCATGTATTCATGTCTGACGAGCGATGACATAGTAACAGAATTTCACGGTCCGCTGCCAACCTCGAGCGGTCAGCCGCTGACCTTCCAGTGACCTGCCAACCCCAATCTCGTGCATGGTGCCTGCGTCACTCGCTTGATGTCAATGGAATTCCACCAGGGATGAAATCTAGCTGTCGTTGTGACAGGGGTTATATGCTCTGACACAGCGACGCACGACCGTTCTTTATAGCTTAGAAAACTGGGCCACTTTGTAACTTTGGCAGGTGGGCAAATACCAAATGCAGCCCTGCTTGTTTCTGCTTAGGGCTGGACTAGTTATGATGAGGAGCCCCTCCCCCCATCCCCCCCACACACACCCCATGTCCTGCAGATGCCTGCAATTTCCAGGGATGTCTCACTAAGGGGTTTTTTTGTTTTGTTTTTTTTTGCACTGAAAGCAAAAGTGTGTTTTACACCGAGGTAGCTATCTTGATGTGAAACCATAGTGGAGACAAGACACAGGTTGTTTTTTTCTTGCTGGAGCTAGCTGGTGTCAACCTTATAACTCCACACCTGGCTTTGAAAACACACCTCTTTTTGCAGCAGAGACGGGTCTGTCACAGCTCGAGGTACTTGGGCTGCAGATCTCTTCCCTAGCCTGTCTCATGAAGAGCAAACATTTCACTTCCTGTTGAACTTGAAAGGTTCCCCTCCCGCAAAACGTGGCCCCGATGGTATACGCTGATTGACGATGAGAAGTGATGCGATTGTCACTCTCGTACAGAGGACTTGCTGCAGTGGAAGAAACCAATGGTCCATGAAGACCAGGGGCCGGTCTATAGCAGTGGCTAGGAACGACAGCTTCAAAGGAAGTTGAGGAACGACCATCGACCACAGTGCCCCTAGCCGCCCACCACAACCACATGGGAAGCTTTATCATGACAGCTGCGGGCACTGGCCAAGTCTTGAAAACTCCAGTTGACGCCAGACTCATTTAAATACATGACAATGGAAACATTCTTCCTCTTCTTACTATGAGCAGCGCTGAAGCAACGGCACATAGAAAAGCGAACCTGGCTTCCCGGCAGGGTTGCATGAAGAGTTTGGCAACCACTAGGAAAGAGATTTTGCATGAATACCCAACAGGTTGCTGCATTGTGTTGCTAAGTACATTTATGGCAGTGCAGGCCCTCCCTCTAGTGGTCAAACGAATACCTAATTTTTGTCTGTTTTTTGACCCACCGTTTTTCCAGGGTGATCAGTACGTAATGTGTGTCAGAGCTGATCCCCGGCACCTCTGGGCCTGGCAGTTCAGAGCCCCGGCACCTCTAGGCTTACTGCGTCCATTATGAATGTAAAAATCTTGCTTGAGCACCAGCACCTCTTTCATTACAAATTAAGCACTGAGCGTGACGGCTGAAGTACCGGAGGTCAGCAGAAAAGGACCATACTCTGACTTAGTGGGGTTTTACAGAGTAACTTTTGATTTACACCAGGTTCTAGAGGACAGAATTCTGTTTGAGTTCTTGTTTTCTTTGGGTTTTCTTTTTATGTATTTGGGGGAGAGGGAAGGTGTGGGCATATCCCCATTAATTTTTTTTTTTTTAAACAAAAGCTGGGTTAAAAATACTTAAACAAATGCAAGAGGAAGGTCAAACTCGAAAAAGGTCTGTTAGAGAAAGAAAAATAGCTGCAGAAAGTTAAATAATAATAAATGCCTAGCTCTTATATAGCATTTTCACGCATAGATCTTCAATCACTTTACAAAGGAGGTTAGTATCATTATCCCCATTTTACAGATGGAAAAACTGAGACACAGAAAGGGGAACGTGTCTTGCTCAAGGTCACCCATCAGGCCAAGGGTAGAGGTGGGAATAGAACCAAGAGCTCCTGTGTCCCACCCCAGAGCTCCAGCCACTAGGCCACACTGCTCCGTAACAAGAAATTGCCAATCGGCCATGATTCACTGTGGCTTGACTGTCAGATACAACGAGTACCTAGCACTTCCATTGCAGCCACCGAGAGCTACAGGTGATCAACCCTTTTGAAAAAAAATCACATCACCGGTCTACACCGCTTTTGTCCTGGAATAGCTGTGTGGGTTGCAGGTTGTGTGTGTGTTTCTACCTTAATAGCAGGCTAGATTATTCTCCTTCCTGTACAAGGATAAGCAATGCCAGTATAAACACCTGTACGCTGGTAGAGCTGCATCCACGCGAAGGGCAAGTTGACACTTAAAACACAGCAGCACCAATGCAGCTAGAGCACTTAAGCAAAGACACTTAGCCCACGTCCCCGAGAGGCAGTCGCTCTATCGATGGGAGAAGCTCTTCCGTTGACATGGAGGTGAAGGTCGGTGTAACTAGATCGCTCAGGGATGTGGATTTTTCACACCCCTGAGCAACACAGGTACACCGACATAGATCTGTAGTGTCCGCCTGGCTTACGGGACTTTACTGCTACAGCAAAAGCAGGGAACGATACCAGTACGGTATAGTTAACACGTACATCCTGTGTATTCAGACACACTCTCAGGTCTTATTCTCTCTTTCCCTTTGGCCCCAAATGAACATTAATTAGGTCTTGTTGAACTTGACAATTTAAAAGGCCAGCCCTTCTCCGTTTCCTTCCAGGCCAAACTAGGCTAGGCCTAGCAAAGCTCAACACTGCAGACTTCAAGGCAATGACAGGTCAGACGAAATGGCTCCCAAGAGGGGTACAAGACCATGCTCCTCATTTTACTAAGTCCCAGCAGAGGGCTGCATGCTTGGGTTGACGTCAGGAATGGTGGATCCTATCCCTTGCTCTGCCCATGGCATGCTGGGTGATCAAGGGCATGGCTCACACCAGCAGGGTCTCTGGTTGCCCATCGATAAAACAGCCAAGAACAACGCACACCTGCATTTCAGGGGATTGCGATGTTCAACTAAAGGGGATGTGCAAGGAAAGAAAGTTGGATCTGGGCCTTTTGGGGCTTGGCTATGACACATATAAGGCTGAATAGTGCTCATTCTGGGAGCTTTTAAAGGGTTTTTCTTTGCTGCTTATTTTTTCCTCCTTAGATATAGCCAGAATATCAGGTCTTCACTTGCCGCATTTTGTTGGAGGACTTTTGGCATTACTCAAAGAAACTGGCCGTTTCTTAGCCCTTAAATGATGGGGAAGGGCCCTTAACCCTAAAATCCCTTCTCTAAAGCACTCTTCATAAAAGCGTAAACACTCTGAACAAGACCACTGCCATTTTCAGATCATCAGATTTCACTTCGTTTGACATCCGCAATAGCAGCGTATTGTCTTACCCAATAGCACCAGAGGCCCCAGTCAAGATCAGGGCCCCATTGTGCTGGCGCCATACAGACATGTAGCAAGAGACTGTCCTTGACGCAAAGAACTTACGATTTGAAACAAGACAAAATGTGGGAGGTGAAACTGAGGCATGCAGGGACAATGACTTGCACGGCTGTGGTGGAGCGAGAAATAGAACTGACAAGCGAAGCATGTTCCTTAGTATATTAGGCAAATATGTTCGGGGGAGAACTAGTGTAGGATTTGGGAATAGAACCCGGGCCTCCTAACTCCCCATCGAGCGCTCCAGCCACTAGACAGCACTGCCTTCCTAGTACCTCTTCCAGGATTGGGAAGCCCCTGGCTTTCTAGTGTTAAGAAAGCATTGACAAATGTGGAGGGGGGGAGGAAACCACATTTCAGGCCTCCTTTGTGCATCACACAGAATTAAAAACAGGGCAAACACCCTATTCCTTGTCTTGGTTTCGTTTAGAAACATTACAGTGGCCCATAGAGGATTAAGCGATCCTTGAAAGAGAGGTGCTAGACGAGTGTTTATATATTTTCTCTTCATACGCCTTGAAATGTACAAACTCCAGCACCAGAGCTTAATAGTCTGTAGTATGTCAGGAGGGTCCGCTGTCTCAAGCCCTCCCCTCCCCGCACTGTGGCTTCAATACAACTAAATGAGTCTGTATTGAAGGGCCTGTGTGCTCACAGGGGGTCTCAGGAAGCATCACATCAGCAAGACACCATGTAGGCAGAAGGGGATGATCTGTGCGGATCCTTTGAAGGCTGGGCCTTAATTAAGGTTCTGTCCACGTGGATCTCTTTGCGAGATGAGATTAAGATGTTCTGAAACTATTTGAAAAGAACCACACAAGCCCAACCAGATAAAGTTGTGCCTTGGGGAACAATTTTTATTTGTCAGAATAATCATCATGCCATGGGGAAGCTGGAAGTACAATACCATACTAAGAAAAATGGTATGAAAAGTACAAAAATAAGGAATCCTATATACGGCAGTAAATTACTAAAAATAAATATTGTAAACACAAAAACAACAGAACAGCTGAAATCTACAGTCAATCATTTCTGCTAATAGCTGAACGATCTTTGGCTTTAAATCAAATCTCTTCCTGCCCCTTAAGGAGCCCATTCCGAAGACCTCGTTAAGATGCACTTTTCTTTGTTTCAGGCCAATAAAGAGAATCCAGACTGTCTCTGGGACTAGCTCACATTTTACAGGAAGTCTGTGAAATAACCTCTCTCTATCTGAAATATACTAGGAGGACTTGTGGCACCTTAGAGACTAACCAATTTATTTGAGCATAAGCTTTCGTGAGCTACAGCTCACCTCATAGGATGCATACTGTGGAAAATACAGAAGATGTTTGTTTTTAAACACACAAATCATGAAAAAATGGGTGTTTATCACTACAAAAGGTTTTCTCTCCCCCCACCCCACTCTCCTGCTGGTAATGGCCCACCTTGATTAACATACACATTGTAAGGAGAGTGATCACTTTAGATAAGCTATTACCAACAGGAGAGTGGGTTTGTTGGGGGGTGGGGGGGGAGAAAACTTGGATTTGTGCTGGAAATGGCCCACCTTGATTATCATACATATTGTAAGGAGAGTGATCACTTTACATAAGCTATTACCAGCAGAAGAGTGGGGTGGGGGGAGAGAAAACCTTTTGTAGCGATAAACACCCATTTTTTCATGATTTGTGTGTATAAAAACAAACATCTTCCGTATTTTCCACAGTATGCATCCAATGAAGTGAGCTGTAGCTCACGAAAAGCTTATGCTCAAATAAATTGGTTAGTCTCTAAGGTGCCACAAGTCCTCCTTTTCTTTTTGCGAATACAGACTAACACGGCTGTTACTCAGAAACCTGAAATATACTATGAATCTTGCAACACAAGGTCACCTCCAAAAAGTAACGCTCCATCTTTAATGACGGCTTTAAAGCAATAAGGAATAATAATTCTTATCTCTTTCATAGCATTCTCCTCCCATAGATCTCAAAGTGCTTTGCACAAAGAATATGCAGTATTATCCCCATTTTACAGATGGGGAAACCGAGGCGCAGAGATTTTTTGATTTTTTTTTTTTTTAAAAAGGCCCTAATTTTTAGTGGGACTGAACATCCACAAAGCCACTGAGTTCAGTTGGGGTTGTGGAGGTATTCTGAGGAAAGCTTATGCAGAGAATCAGTGGCAGAGCCGGGACTAGAACCCAGCTTTTCTGAGTCCTATTATCCACTGGACTATGTTGCCTCTGAAATATTCTACTGCAATTTAGAGACTTATTAGATCGTGCGTGTTGCTTAAAGGCAGATTTCACGATAATTTGCACCTGGTCTAGCTCATTCTGCTCTGAGATCTGCAGGTTAAGGTTCTTCCTACCATGCACAATATTGCATAGTTTGTCCAATAAAAATTCCATCCAAGGTAACAGCCAAGTGAATAATTTGTAAGGTAGAAAGAATGGTTCTCTCTCTCTTACCCCTGGCAGCTAACATCGGGGAGAAAAATAAGTGCCGGCTTGCTGAAAGTTGAATCCCTGCCTTTCTGGAGAAGAAATAAACCTTACAATAAAGAGAACAAAGAAAATGCATCTTAATGGGAACGAAAAATAAGCCATCCTGAAACGTGTGGCAACATTTTCTTAGTGGAGGAAAGACAGAGCAGCGTTGAGAATCAACGCCCGTCTACATGATCTGATCTTCCTTTCTCATTCTGACACACATTAATATAACACCCCATTGTAATTTCTGGTTTAGAAGTTACAATCCCGCTTTGTCATGTGTCTCGGTTCCATTTCACATCGGCCAGCTTCTGAACCAAGAACAACGTCCCCCTGAAAAAGCTGCATTCACAACCTGCCATCAGCTATAAATTCTTAATATAGTTCTCCTAGCTCCTAAGCTGGAAGGAATGGTAAGACAGTAGCAGCTTTCTATATAGGTGTACTGATGCTTTCTCTTTCGATACAGAAAGGTGCACAAACTGTACTTTTAAAGCGAACAGAGGAAATATTCCGCATAGACACAACTGAGCCATATGCCGAAGACATACATGGTCTGGAGATGATCTGCTGCAGCTTAATTCAAGTGTACCCAGTGCATCCCTAAGAAGCTGTACAAGGAGGTACAACAGGCAGATGGGTCCTGAACGATCCACCCCAGATCCAAATTGTGGGGAAGCTCAGAGACAGCCTTCGCAACTAGCCCATTGCTCTGTAACTGGGCAAACCAAAAACTCAGATGGGAATTCCCTCTGAACTTTGAGAAAGTTTGGATCTGGCTCTCACAACTTGGTAGCACAGAGATTTTAAAACAATACTTCCCACATGGAAAGGCTTTCCTTTTGCACTCAAGAGCGCCCACCTCTTTGCAGATCTCATTGAGCCTACGCTGGGGAGAAATCCCACGAGCCACATAAATACACACTTGTCAAGATAAGAAAGCTCAAAGAGAGTCCTGGTAACTTATCCTGCTGCCATTATGCCTGTTCCATTTGCAAGAGAACAGGTATTTGGTGCTGAGCACCACCTAAAACATGTCGAGAAGCCTTCCACTCCCAAAGTCAATGGGAATTGCGGGTGCTCAGCAATTCTGGATCTGACCCTCATTCAGAGAACTTAATGTAGCTTTCCTTGCTCACCCAATTAAGTGCCATTGACTCCAATGGGACTACTCACCAAAGCCCAGATCCAGCAAAAAACTAGCACCTGCTTAGCTCAAAGTGCATGAGTAGTCCCATTGACATCATGAGATTGCTCCCATGCACTGAGTTCAGGGGGCACTTCAGGGCCGAGCACTGCAAAGCCCATTAAGAATCAGTGAAAGGACGCCCATTCACTTCAGTGGTCATTGGGATGGGCCCATAAGCAAGGGGTGAAGGACCATGCCCAGGGGCTGGTTCCATCTTGCAACCCCTTATTCATGCAAGTTGATCCACTCGCGTCAATGCAACTCCTCAGGTGAGAATTAAACCATTCGCACAGTCGTAACCCACTGTACTGCAAGGAAACGGGGCAGCCAGCATTGCCAAGCCCCTGAATCAGCAGAGCACTTAAACATGCCCTTAACCTTAAGTCACATACCCAAGTGCTTTGCTGAACCAGACCCCGAATCAGCTACAAAAAGGGATTGCCTTGGCCCCCCTATGTCATTGATTGCAAAGAAAGCATCTATGTTAAAAGTGAACTCATTCACTACTGGTGAAATACAGTATACAACCGCCAGATAATCCCTTGTCTTCAAGTTTATAAATATATCCCCAATTGTAACCCTCTCCACTGTACAGTAGATATAATCAAAGCAAAAAATGCCTTGATCAATAAGCAAATACTAATAATCCCAGTAAAAGAATCACACACAACTGCTTGGTGTTGGATGAGATGGTTTTCTGTTTTTTTTTTTTGTTATTTTTTTTTTAAGATAATTTATTTAAATTCATCTAAAGTTTCTAAACTGGATGATTCTCTTACATTATTTCTGTACACATCAATTTTGATTTTTCCATTTCTTTTATACTGTAATCGTGTGGCTTATAAAAAAATATAAGTATTTAAAATGCCAAGAGACACCTGTGGCGTGCTTTAAAATGGTGCTATTGGAATGGACACCCTATATAGAGATTCTTTTGGTAAAGAAGTTACCCCAAGCAGTATAAAAATATACAAAAAAAAACAAACAAAAAAAAATACACACAATTCTATATCCCTCCAAACGGACGGTCAGTTTGAGGTTTTTATGTGTATATCACCAGACGTGTGTTACCTCGTGTTAAATATTTACAAAAAAGTTTATGCAATTCCTCACCCACCCTTGCACAATTGTGTGTGTGAATTTGCTGGTTTTGGAAACAAGAAATTGGAGAATTGAGTTCGTCTGCACAGGTTTCTGTTGGCAAAATTATTAACTCTTTATCATAAAAGGCAAAGTGGTGGGGAGAGTTCTGCTCCACGCAGCAAGCCTGCTGTTAGCTTTGGGGATGCCAGTTTGGAAAACCAGAAGGATTTTGAAATTTTGGGTGACAAAATTACCTTTATTTCTTTGCCACTAGTGACCCAAGCTCCTGCACCCCCACACACGTGTTTAACTTTAAGCAGGTTAGTGCAGCCATCAACGGCAGTGGGTTACTCACATGCTTCAAGCAAAACACTGTGCGTGTTTGCAGGACTGGAACTGAATCTTGTAAGAAATTCCGGCCTGATTCCCAACTTGTGTTGAAGCCAATGGTAAAACTCCAGTTGCTTTCAATGGGAGCTGGAGGCGAAGAATAACATATTTGCAGAATAAAATGTTTAACCCTTTAGATTAAAAACAGCTAGAGCCTATTCCTGGTTTATTCCAGTGAGTAAACCAAGGACCTGCTCCTGCACTGCTAAAGTCAAGGGGAATTTTGTCACTGACTTCAGTGTAAGCAGAATTAGGACCGTGCTTGCCTCAATGGGGGCTTGCTCCCATGAGCAATGATTACTCATGAGTCAGAACTAGCAGGATCAGACTCTGAACTAACTAATTAATTTGTTCCCTGGCTGCTGCTATTTCTTTTAGTGCACTAAATACATAGCCTTCATACTTCCATTTCCCCTGATAATACAAGACCTGAAATGACTGCACCCCTCCCGTACATCGGTCCTCAGAAATTTCAGTCCTTCCACCCTGCTCCCAGACAGTTACTTTAAATAATAATAAAAGAGCATTCTGCACTAGTCTCTCAAACCACATTAAAACTAGTCCATAACAATCCCCCGTGCGCAACTATATACATAAAAGAAGTAAGATCTCTCGAAACATAAATACAGTGCATAAATCCAGACGTGACCTATGGGTTTTTTACGAATAAAGATACAGAGCTAGTTCACAGACAAAAATAAAACTAAACTCACCACATCAATTGAGGACACAGTGTTTGAACGGTTGTGGAAGAGAAACGGTTCATTTCAGCAATGTTTTTTTTCTATGCACGCATGCGTCAGTAGGGGCCGCCAATGGCTGCACTGGCCAACTACTATATTAATAGGAGAGAAGCTGGGAAATGGGACTACACCCTGAGTCCCCAAGTATTTCCAGGCACATGCTCTGCTGGTCAAATTAAAGAAACACCTTTAACTTGATCCAGCAGGTACTTTAATATTACTCATCACTCCGTACGGACACTTTGTATCCTTCGGCGCAGATTCAAACGCTGCGCCCTGTGCTTTTAAGAGCATTACCATGACTTTCATGGAAATAACACAGCCTTGATCAGGGTAAAAGACTAGTGGAGGTCTTTAACCCAATCTTAAACGAGGTTTTGCTTTCTAGTGTGCTGATGTTAAGACTTGGACATATACAAATAGGTATTGTTTACTACCAAAGTGACAATGCAGTGTCTTAATTGCTCCGGCATTATCCTTCTACTGCTAAAGAACAAACGCCATTGCAGCTGGGGAGGGAGGTTTAGTATTTTAAATAGGCTGCGGTGAAACAAAGAGGGCTTTGACTGGAAAAGTAGCTACATGCCCCGATGACACTTTTAGCTTTACTTGATAGGTAGTTTTATGGCATGCAATAGAACTCCTAAGAAAATAACTTCGAACACACGGCATCTCCGGTCTCAGTGGTGGTATCTCGATAGAACAAGCAAAGCGAAGAGTCTTAGGAGCTTGAGGAGCAGGAGAAGGAGTGTGTGTTGGAGGATGGGAAGGGGGCCGCTGGTTTGCTCTGTTAAATCCAAGCCTTCTGAAAGACCCCTCTTATCGCTGCCCGGCCTCCCGGATCCGGCACGCCACCGCCGTGATGAGTGCCGCCCCCTTGCCGCTGCCATCTTCTGATTGGAGGAAGGTCACTTCGCACTTCGGGGTCAGCTGCCTCACCGTTTCGTGCATGACTGAGGAGAAGCTGCAGCGGGTGGAGGAGGACAGGAATGAGTATATCTATCTCTGATGCTCCCCATCTCGACCCTAGGGTTTGGCCTCAGTTCATTTTAATCTTGGCTAAGAGGATGGTCAGAAGAACAAAGAGTTTCCCCCCAGCACTCCCACAATGACCATCTGGATGCATCATCTGTGGGGAATGAACCTGAGCCCTCTGCATCTAACCGCACGATCTCTACTGCTTGAGCTAAAGGAGTAAGGGACCCATAAACCTCTCTAGGTGGGCAAGCCAATCGATGGAAAGAGAGGCCCACTCTGTATTGAGGTGGGTTACATTAGGCACCATCCAACAGTACAAACTTGGACCTGAGCAGTCAGGCTGTGGACTAGGGAGATGCTCTGGGACGTGGTGAGGAACACCACCTCCCAGTCCAGCAGAGAGCCATTTCATGCCACTAGTACAGCCTCATGGCTATAGCAGTTGGTACCTGCTCTTTGTGAACGAGAACAACAAAGAGGATTTCGTCCCTGACTTTCGAAAAGCTGAACTGCCCAAAATGACATCCTCAAAGCTGGTCTAGCCCATAAAGCACTGCACAAGCCATCCCGGGGCAGAGGGAAGAATGCTTCTTGAGCCCTGCACTGACTCAATTAGTGAAAATGCAGACACAGCAACATGGTTATTCACAAACGAATGGCAGTCATGGACATTCAAGACCAGCTGGATACAGTCTTTAAAGCATGTCTCCTGGTCTCTAAAGTATGTCTCCCAGCCCTTTCCTAAGTGACCAAGACAAGGGTGCTTCCACCCCTTCCCTGCAGAACATATTCCATCATCTAATGGATCAGAACTCCTTCCTCCCCCCCAAATTTGGCCTATTAATTTCATCCCACTGTTTTAGAGCTGGTTGAGAAATGGTCACAGATTTTTGGCAAAAGATTTAGAAACAAAAATCTCAGTTTTGCACGGACTTTTACAATTTTTTCATCTCAATAAAATAATTTGTTTCGACACAAATTTTTCCCCTTTCATTCGCCCCTTTTTCAGTCCCTTGGGAAGGAGAAAGGGGGGGAAACCAATACCCCAAAAGTGAACATTTTTTTCATTTCAACGTGAAACAAATGTTTGGTTTCCATGGGGGGGGGGGGGGGGGAGAAATACCGAACTATATGAATATTTTTGGATTATCCAGAAAAAAGGTGGATGAAAAGTTTTCAACCAGCCCTGGTTCTTATGCCTGCCATCGTAGCCTGCTTGTGACTGTCGTATCTGGCCGCTAACGTCCCCTTGGAACAATCTCCGGCCTCCGGGGACTCTCACACAGGGTAACTTACTGAGGGTGCAGTTTGTAGAGTGTCCCGTCCACACCAACTGTGACCTTAAGGAAGTCCAGCTTGCGGTTCTCCCGGATTTTATCCACGACAGCTGCCATGCCAGCACCACAGAGCTGAGCAGCACGCCGAGCTACCACAGTGCAGACCTCCTTCACGATGATGCTGTCATCACACGTGCTCTCCAGGCCCAAGTGCTGGAGGATGGAGCGGACCTGGAGCAGAGCAAGGCAATCGCTGGAGGAAGGCAGACAGGGCAGGATAGAGGCATTAGAAACTTAAAGAAAGCCAGCTGTCGACATCAGAATGCAGGGACAGTCTGAACTCAGGATGCCTTTGGAAGTATAATTCTAATCTAAAGAATGACCTCAATTCATTCCTTCTCGGGCAGCATGACCTGTCATAAAAGCTTCTGTGGGCCAGGTTCTGCCTTTGGTGCAGCCCCACCGCTTGCCCTGGGCGTAAGTGATCGGAACTCGGCAAAGAATCCTGTTGATGATGCACAAGGAAGAAGAGATTTTCCAACTCGTTCTCCTGCAGCTGAGCTGATTCCGAGGGACTAAGAGAGTGAAAAGCAACAAGGTCTAGATTTTTAAAGCCTGATGCTTAACAATCTGTCCCACCTTGTGTTTAGCTTGGACACTCTGGTTACCACCTCTGGTCACTATACGCTGGAGGGTAGGGATAGGATACAGAGGGACCTAGACAAATTAGGGGATTGGGCCAAAAGAAATCTGATGAGGTTCAACAAGTGCAGAGTCCTGCACTTAGGACGGAAGAATCCCATGCACCGCTACAGACTAGGGACCGAGTGGCTCGGCAGCAGTTCTGCAGAAAAGGACCTGGGGGGTGACATTGGATGAGAAGCTGGATATGAGTCAACAGTGTGCCCTTGTTGCCA
The DNA here is from genome assembly GCF_965140235.1 of Caretta caretta. NCBI lineage: Eukaryota > Metazoa > Chordata > Testudines > Cheloniidae > Caretta > Caretta caretta. The sequence continues at coordinate 12,442,433 of NC_134231.1, read as the reverse complement.
AGAAGGATAACGGCATTTTGGGCCGTATAAGTAGGGGCATTGCCAGTGTTGGATCATATTAAAGAAGTTCTGTATTAAAATCACAAATGAGTTTGATTCCCCATAGTTTAAATTCCAGGGTATTACTAATTAAGAGGTCTCTTGGTTTTTGGTACTCTTTCTCTCCCTCTGTGTGCGAAACTTGCAAGCTGCTAATCGTGTTAGTACATTCTAAGACAGAGTCTGTTCTCAAAGCAATTCTTTGTAACAACAGAAACAGCACCCAGAGACTCCCCGCCCTTTTGTTGTATTCATCTTGCTTTGTTAACAATTGTGATTAAAATAGAGATAGAGGATGTACGTGGATGGATGCTTGGTGTGGATAATAACTGAATGATCAGGGAGGTGCCAGCCTAAGAATCCAGTGTCCATCGGCTGAAGAAGGCGTCAAGTGGAAACAACCAGAGGGCCCCCCCGGAGGGCAGACTGGAATCCACCCAACAGCCTCAAGAATGGGCGAACCAAAGAACAAGATAACATCTAGCAGCACGGAGCCGTCAGGAATGTGCTATCTGCTGATTGATTCAGCAACAGCATGATGAAGCAATTCCCATAGACTGGCATAGGAAGAAATTCCTATAAAATGGACTCTAGAAAGTGAGAACTTTGGGGTCTGATTCTGCAAACCAACTTCCAGGAGCATCAGATGAGCATCTGACAAGGCCCTGCTCACTCCTCACGTCCAGGCCACCTGGCCAGTGGCTTGGCATGAGCAACTCTAAGGCTGGTAACTATGATAACAACCTTGCAGAACCTGTGTGTGTGTGTTTGTATGAATGAATGTGTGAATAAATATGAAATTGAATGGAATGTTATAGCTATAACTAACTGCTTACTAGGATTCTTTCTGTATTCACAATAAATGTGGCATTTTGCCTTTTCCCCTTTAATAAGATCCTGCTGGTTTTTATTTTATTGGTATAACACCAGCAGATCGAGGGACGTGATCGTTCCCCTCTATTCGACATCGGTGAAGCCTCATCTGGAGTACTGTGTCCAGTTTTGGGCCCCACACTACAAGAAGGATGTGAAAAAATTGGAAAGCGTCCAGCGGAGGGCAACAAAAATGATTAGGGGACTGGAACACATGACTTATGAGGAGAGGCTGAGGGAACTGGGATTGTTTAGTCTGCAGAAGAGAAGAATGAGGGAGGATTTGATAGCTGCTTTCAACTACCTGAAAGGGGGTTCCAAAGAGGATGGATCTAGACTGTTCTCAGTGGTAGCAGATGACAGAACAAGGAGTAATGGTCTCAAGTTGCAGTGTGGGAAGTTTAGGTTGGATATTAGGAAAAACTTTTTCACTAGGAAGGTGGTGACGCACTGGAATGGGTTACCTAGGGAGGTGGTGGGAAAAACCTTTGAGGTTTTTAAGGTCAGGCTTGACAAAGCCCTGGCTGGGATGATTTAGTTGGGGATTGGTCCTGTTTTGAGCAGGGGTTGGACTAGATGACCTCCTGAAGTCCCTTCCAACCCTGATATTTTATGATTCCAGACCTGAGGAAGAGCTCTGTGAAGCTCAAAAGCTTGTCCCTTCCGCCCATTCAAGTTGGTCCAATAAAAGATAGGACCTCACCTGCCTTGTCTCATTTTGTTTTTGAAAAGGTATTTAGGTGATGCTCCAGTCAGTGTTGCAATGCCTAAGTGACTTAGGAGCCAGCCTCATTTTCAAGAGCACCTAAGTCACTTAAAGTGCCTTTCAAACTTAATGCTTCTATTTGTCACTCAGCTCAGCAGAGCTGACTGAATACCCAGGAGGCAGATCTGTTGGGTAGTAACGGGGCAGCATTTCATGTACAGTGGGAGTTCCAAAGGGGTCTAAGGAAATTAGACGCCCCACTCTCACTGGATTTTAATGAGATCTGGGTACCTAAATCCCTTTGGTACCTTTGAAAATCCCTGTTTTTCCACTCAGCAGCTCTCAGGAGCGTGAACTAAGTTTACATCATAATCAGAGTGGTGATTGCTTCATAAAGCCCCTGATTATGAGTGCAGAAGTTGCTCCTCCAGTTAATAACAATAACAATATAATTAATATCTAGTGCAGCGGGAATAGAGAGCTCTGCAGTCACTGCTTTGGTTCTTCCTCCACCACCCAAAACACCCACAACTTTGACAGTGTCACAGCCAGAGCCCTGGGATTCTACCTAGTTATTTACATGGAACTCATATGTACATCTGAGAATTTGGAAGGATTCTGGATCTAATATGACTCGGATGAAATTCCACTGACTTCCTTAGAACGACATTAGAGGCTCCTGATTGCTGCTTGCGTGGCAGATTTTTGGGAATTTTGGAATTTCTTGTGGAGTTTTATCGTGTGAGTCAATCAGGAATCAGAGCCTCTTCCTACCCCTCCCCACGTTCCCCCAATGCTTTAATGGATGACATTTTTTAAAAACGGCAACAGTTAAAGATCAACACTGCAGCCGAGCAGGGCGTGCAAGGCAGCATCCGCGAGTAACCACACAACAAACTGTAGCATGCGTGCGCAAGAAGGAAAGTATTTCAGGAAGAAAACATTGGGTCAGTGATATTACAAACAAATAGGGATTAACAGTCACTGCTGCGCGGGGGACTGGTTGTAATGCAGCATGAAAACCCTGGGCATGACATTGTTCTGCAAGAAGCAGACCCTGCAAGGGACCGAGTGGGATAAGTGGGGGCTAGAATCTGGCAAGCTGCTGAACGCTGAAAACCACAACTGGGCAAAATGTTTTATCTGACACGGGGGGGGGAGGCAAAAAAAAAATACAGATTTGGCAACACCAAAACATTTCGCCAATCATTTCAATTTAAAAAAAAAAAAATCTGAAAAAATATCAGTGTTTTATTTCAAAATGTCCTTTAATTTTATTAAAAACTCCAAAATGGTACAAAAAGGCTTGAAATCAAAACAAATTGCTCAGTTTCAGGTCATATGACACTTCGGTCTATGAACCCCATAGCAATATTTCCATTTGCCAAAAATGTAAAAAAAATTACATATATCAATTATGGTTAAACATGAAAACTATTTTTTATCCAATATTTTGGAATAAAATATTGAACCGAAAAAAATCTATTCCTCTCCCCCCTCCCCTCCAGCTGTACTCAAGACCTTGCTAAATTTCATTGTATATACTTTCCCCAACTCGATTACATCCCATCTGTACGAAAGGAGCAAGTGTCTTCGTTCATCCACCTTCCCTTTCTTTCCAACCCCTCCGTTCTGTGTCTGGAATCTCACCTCTCAATTTGAGACAGGAACTTCGTCTCGAATATCCCCCTGGTCTTCAGCCTTTCGGAGATCCGCCCCCGGAACAGCAGCCCCCGCTTGGTGAAGTCGATGAGGATGTTTCGGACAATCTCGCCCAGGTACATCCCGCTGATCATTTTTTCAAACCTGGAGTTTGTTAGGATATAGATATTCAGGCCAGTCGGTAAAGGCCTGTACTCTAAGAATGTAGGTGTATTCTTATCACTTGGCTAGTTATAGAGGTATAAAAGAAAGAATCAAAATCACCGTCTGCCGGTGTAAGGTCCTTCTCTTACTGTGACAGTCTGAGGCCCTGTGCTTAGGCTAAGGCCTTTGGCTAAGCAACAGAGGCAGCCATAAGCTGGGAAGCGAACAGTCACATCCTCACATTCCAAACTAGTCACATTGAAATAAGGTGCTATAGGGCTGTTAGGAATACAATCCTGTCCTGATAATGCCTGTCACCTCCAGAGAAAGGGAAGTGCCTAGAAAATGTAAAAGGAAACTTAGTCTGATAGCATCCTGTCTGGCAAGAACTCACTTATCAATAGCTGGGATGTGAAATCCTCACTTCTGTATTGTTTTGTCATTATAGTTCCCACTTTGCTATTGTTTGTCTGTATAATCTCTGTCTGGTTCTGTGATTGTTCCTGTCTGCTGTATAATTAATTTTGCTGGGAGTAAACTAATTAAGGTGGTGGGATATAATTGGTTACATAATCGTGTTACAATATGTTAGGATTGGTTAGTTAAATTTCAGTAAAATGATTGGTTAAGGTATAGCAAAGCAGAACTCAAGTTTTACTGTATAGCCTGCAGTCAATCAGGAAGTGAGTGGGTGGGTGTGTGGGTGGGGGAAATGGGAACAGGGAATGGGGGTAAGGAAATTGGAATCACATTTTGCTAAAGGGGGAAATGGGAACAAGGAATAGGGGTGGGGAAATTGGAACCATGTTTGGCTAATGGCAGGAATGGGAACAGGGACCCAGGTGTAAGGCTCTGTGGTGTCAGAGCTGGGAAGGAGGACACTAAGGAAGGAAACTGGAATCATGCTTGCTGGAAGTTCACCCCAATAAACATCGAATTGTTTGCACCTTTGGACTTCGGGTATTGTTGCTCTCTGTTCATGCGAGAAGGACCAGGGAAGTAAGTGGGTGAAGGAATAAGCCCCCTAACAGAGATGAAAAGGTCCAGCTGAGCATGGGGTAGGAAGGACAGGCTGGGGGTAAGGCAAAGGACTGGGACTCTGGAGATTTTGGTTCCACGCCCAGCTCTGCCACCGATTCCCTGTGTGATCTCAGGCAAGTCACTGAATCTTCCCCACAGTGCCTCAGTTCCCCACCTGTACAATGAAGATAATACTCCCCCCTGCCTTAGCTCAGCTGCAGTGGGGTGAGAACCACCTGGCTCTAGGATGGGTTTGTAGAGGAATTCTAGACTGCCCTTTAAATACTTTGCGTCTCTCACAGCACCTTCTTTCCAACGATCGGAAAACAATGGGCTGGATTTCCCTGCCACTTAACAAGGGTGCACATCAGTGTAAACACCACACACTTCAGCAGAGTTACTCCTGATTCGCACCAGGGGGAGAGTGAGAGGAGTATCGGGCCCAGTGAGTTAAACCGGACACCATCCCAGTCAAGTTGTAGCATGATCCCCCCGCACGCTGTGGGGGAAAAACAGAGGCACAGAGAGATGAAAAAGAAAGATGATGCTCACAGGGCTTGCTCCAGCCCCCTGGTGTCAGTGAGAACAGGGTCAGGCCCTTCGCACTAAACTAGCTGACTTTTTCTTAAGTGTCCAAATTTCCATCCCAAGTTCTAGCCTCAGTTCAGAAAAACGGGGAGGAATCTTCGTGATGCTCAGGTACCATGTCATGAAGCTAATGGGACAAATCCTAGTCCCTGGCCTGCAGCCCAGGATGTGCTAGAGAGATCCCTGAATGCCATGTGTTCTCCAAGAGAGCGTGGAAAGCACGGCAGTCTTCAAAGCTCCGTGCACGCACACACGCACCTTTGTTTCCCAGCATTGAGAGAAAGTTCGTCCACCGCCACATCAAACTCTGTCCGGAAGTCATCCAAGCAGCCGTTGTCCCCGAACGCCCCCCACTCCATGTTAATGCACATTCTGCCCTCTTCACCCTCCACCAGCTCCACATTCCTCATCTCCTCCATGTAGCAGGCGTTGCTGCCCGTGCCTGTGGCAGAAGAGCACAGAAAGGTCTAGAGGCTCCCGAAACATCACTTGCTTTGAGGGGGATGGAAGGGAAAGCAAAAAAAAAGGGGGGAAGATAAGAGCTCTTCTACTACTGGTAGTTAAGGGAGACTGGGGAGAGAACTATCCCAGATGCTGTCAGTCGCTGGCCACACGCAAGTAAAAAGCAACTTAAATTTAGTGGGGGTTTTTTAGACAGAAATATAAAACGTTCAGCTCACCCACCCGGGGCGGGCACAGAGGCTCGGGCTTCCCCCCCCAATGGGGCGAGCCGGTGTTCATGGCACCAATCCCACAGGGAGACGCCGAGACTTGCCACAGGCTGGATGGAATTAAGCAGTGGGCCGGATCCAGCCCGCGGGCCGTAGGTTCTGCACCCCAGTGCTAAAGCTTGCTGAAAGTCACTTGGGCAGAATCTAAATTTTCCATGGGATCATGTAGTTTTCGACAACAAAATTTTGCCAAGGAGAAAATGGAAAGAGTTTCCCTTGCATGCATCTGACGAAGTGCATATTCACCCACGAAAGCTTAAACTCCAATGCGTCTGTTAGTCTATAAGGTGCCACAGGACTCTTTGCCGCTTTTACAGATCCAGACTAACACGGCTACCCCTCTGATGCAATTTCCCTTTTGACATTTTTGGAACAGAACATTTTGGTTTTTCTTTTCTACACCGATTTTATATCGTTCATAAACTGAAAAAAGGTTGACATCGAAAGAAAAAGCCGGTTAAATTGACCCCAAAGCAATTTTTCTTCAAAATTTTTGTTCTGTGGAAATTTTGAAATTCAGTGTTTTGTTCCAATTCAGAACAAAAACAAATTTTGAAATCGCAGAAAATTCCAGTTCACAGTCTGCTGAAGGCCAAATATTCTGCTGACAATTCCACTGAAGTCAATGGAGCTAACCCGGTAGATCATCGTCCGGTATGAGTTCAGACATGCTAAATTAAGAAGTTTCTTTGTTAGAAAGCGGGCAACAGAGTTTGGGGGTTTTACTATTACTCTGTGCAACCCTGTCAATGCACATTTCACAGTCTTATGTGACACTATCTCTGCAGCCTGGGCTACACTATGCTCAAATAAATTGGTTAGTCTCTAAGGTGCCACAAGTCCTCCAGTTCTTTTTGTCATTACCAGCGTCCTTCATAGTCTTTCACCATGGAAGGCTTACACCTGCTTATACCACGTCGGAATTTGGTTCCAAATACTCAAGGAAATGAAGTTGTTTGGGGCTGGGGGAAGGCAAAAGATTTTCACTCGCTGCCATTTTTCATTGAAATTTTAAAGATTTTAACATTTTTCCTCACCACTGGTGGAAATTTCTGATGTGTACTAGCTCTCCGGGGGAACAGCTAAAAGAAAAAGGACGTGAGTGGAGTACAGAATAGGAACTGGCTACGGGGGAGAGATCGGTTTGTTATGTAAAGCTTCAGTTCTTACCAGCGATGAGCCCGACTTCACAATAAGGATCTTCATAACCACAGGTCATCATGGTGCCTACTGTGTCATTCACCACTGCTACCACATCCAGATCAAACTCCTGGGGAAGAAAGGGCTACCATGCATTATTCTGGAAGAACCAGCACCTTCTATGCGCCCTTTCACTGTTGCATTCAGAGCAACACCCTCAACGTGAATGATGCAGAGCAGAAAGGACCTGACTTTTTGAAGTCTCCCTATGTCGGTTTTATACATCTCCCATTACTGGGATCAAAGCAACTAAGGGCACGTCTACACGGCATTTAGACACATGCGGCTGACTCGTGCCAGATGACTTGGGCTCAGGCTAAGGGGCTTTTAACTGTGGTGCAGACGTTCAGGCTCGGGCTGGAGCCTGGATTATGGGACCCTCCGACTTTGCAGGTTGGGAGAGTCCCAGAGCTTGGGCTCCAGCCGGACTCGGAATGTCTCGCTGCTATTTTTTAGCCTCATTGCACAAGACATGGACTCAGACTCGCAGACGTGTCTCCTCCCCACCAGGGTAGACTTGCCTCAGATGGCAATATTTTGTATTTAGGATTGTTCATCTGCAGAGCCAAGCACTTTAGGAAGCTGGGCCTGATCCAAAATACCCCAAACAAGGTAAAACTGCCTGTAACCTGGCTCATTTACACTGGCATGCTGAAGAGCCGGGATGACCTTGCTAGTGTTAGAACCTGCAGCTGTAAGAAGTTCACCTAATGCCCTTTTTCAGAGCACGTTATGTGTTCCCGAATTCACAGCAGCACAGCACACCTAAATCTGCTACAGTTGCCAGCTAGGGCCTTAGTCCAATCGCTCAAGCTGTAGAGACCCTTGCTTTTAGCTTTGGAGGTCCCAAGTCCAACCCTTGGTGAGGAGTAAGATACGACAGTCATTTAGCCATTTTCTGACCTTACGCTCAGCCAAGTAAATTTCCTTTCTAGCTGCAGTGAGAATTCCAAACAGATCTGGATTATCTGAGTGACTAGTCGCAAATTCTCCCTTTCATTTGCACACTGATCGCTCAGATCAGTTGTCCCATGGACATTCACCTCTCTCCTATGAATAGCTTCTTTCAACAGGTTCACCACATCTTCTCCTTCACAGCCAGTAGCTTTGAACCCTTTAGTCCATTTCAGAAGTATCCCCTTAAAAAGAGAACAAAAGATACAATACAGTCACTTAAGATCTGTTCCGGTAAGAGTGCTTTTTGTAGCTACATCTGTTCACATACACGGCTAAAGGGGACTGTGGTCAAGATTTAAGATCAACTAGTAATTTTAGGTGCCCAACTGGTGGTAACTTAAAGGGTCTGATTTTGAGAGTAAACCTATTAGCCAAGATGGTCAGGGATGCAAGCTCATGCTCAGGGTGACCCTAAATCTCTGACTGCCAGAGGCCAGGAAGGGAAGACGGGGGTGGATCACCCCAATTGTCCTGTTCTGTACAACCCCTCTCCCTCCTAAAGGTCTGGCACTGGCCACTGTCGGAGACAGGATATTGGGCTAGATAGACCATTGTTCTGATCCAGTATGGCCATTTTTATGAGAGAAGGCTCAAGAATTCCTTAAAATCAGGCCCCTTTAAGGCAACAAGTTGGGCACAGTGTTCAAACTCTTGGCCAGCCTACTCAGAACCTATTTAAGGGAGAGCTTTAAATCACCTTTTGATATAGGAGGACACCAGCTGACCTGAATGGTACATGTTTTTCAACAGATACTGCTACACACAGAGGGCGGAGCCTAGATATTGTTTTCGTCAATATTAACTAGAGCTGTGTCCTCCTCTTTGTTGCAATGATACAGGTTATTAACACAGGAGGAGTTTTTTTAAGGCATCAATGGATGCCTAGCTCCCATTCCTGCCTGGGGAAAAGCTTCCCATTGATGTTCCCATTAGTCCTGGCAGATATTCACCGAAATATTTGCAGTAAATAGCTCTGCGACGTGACATCTTAAACCAATTCCAATTCGTTGTTTGTTTGTTTTTTAAAACACACCAAGCTCTTTCACACATGGCATTGCAATAGGCTTTACAGGGAGAGTTAAGATGCTAGAAAGAAAAGGAAGGTTTAAGGTGAGGTTTAAAAAGGAAAGGACTCTGGATGTTAGAGGGCGGGGGGGGGGGGGGGATGGAAAGTTCTTGGTAGGGAAAGGGTTAAAAATGAACTAAAGCGACAAAGTGGATGGTCAGAAGGGGAAGTAATAAGAAAAAAAATGAGGGATTGCAGGTCTTGAATCTGGGCCCCTGGAGATTACAGCCACCACTCAGCAGCCTCCTGGCACCAGTGGGGAGCACGAGCCGGTGGACCTTAGCTCACCAGAGGCACCACCCATGCAACTCCTGATTGGAGGAGACATCTAGCCCCTCTGATTGGCTCAGACTCATTATTTAAGCCAGAGGAGGCACAGGAAATTGTCCGAGCAACTAGGTGAATCCTTGGCTGGCTGCTACATCAGAGGCCCTGTCTTCCTGCTTTGTTCCAGTTCCTTGCTTCTGCACCCCAGCCCATGATAGTGACTCCGGCTCCAACCCTTGGCTTGACTCCTGACTGACCCCCGGCTCCGACCCCCCCCCCCCCCCAACTCCAATTCCTAATTCCTGCTCCAACCACTAGGCCTGACCATCACTGCTCTGACAACTAGGTCTGACCACTCGCATCCTGGTCCACGACAGGAACTAAGGAGAGCCAGGGAATAATGTTGTATTGCACCCTCTATCTACATTTGCTCTATTTAGATCATAAGCTCTTTGGGGCAGGGACCTCTCCTTTGATATGCCCAGCATTGCTTGTGGGTGGAATTAATAAAAACATATATAGTAATAATGACATTTAAGAACTATCACAGACGAGGGTATGACAAGTCACGGGACATCCCTCCATGGAGAGCAACCTGGAAGGGACAGAGATGAGGACGAAGAGAGTACAGTTTGCGAAAGACAACTATGGGCAGCTTTCCTCTAGTAGGATTTAGCCCCAGGATTGCTGGGACACAATGAAGATGAGATTAGAGTGGTCAGAGAGGCACAAAGAGAATTTTGATGTGGCTAGGAAGCCCGGGCAGGTAACTAAGGAGGAGGTCGACGATGGTCCATCTTGGAGCAGAACTGCTCTGCCAACGGTGTTCTGGAAGACTATGGAAGAGGGAACTACAATAGGATGGAAAGGGGGTAGGGCATAAGCAAGATTTCAGGTCAGGTAGGGTCAAGATAAGGAGAAATGTCTAGAGGTGGCAACAGACTCACAAGTGAAACAGGAAAAGGAAGTTTGAAAACGAGGATGTCATCTTCTAATCCTTCCCTCTGTTTCTGAACAGTGTAGCAATACAGGCTAGTTAGTAGGTACAGATACCAGGTAGCTGGATATAGGTTACCTCATCAAGGTTATTCTGTTGGCAAGGGAAAGAGAAGGTGAATCCCATAGGAAGTGACACGCCCTTCATCCCCATGTATTCCAGGAAGTCAGAAATGCAGTGGACGATGTGATCGAACAGCTGTAGACAGACAACCAGAGGCAGTTGCTTTAGTAACTGCGGAAAACTTGATTAAGTACCAGGCTACCAGCTAAGTAAAAGTGTGTCTGCTGGTACTAGCAAAGATCAATGGGCTACCACGTCAACTCAGCTGCATAACCAAGTAGTGAAAAATCCATCTCCATTGAGGTCTTCCTCCTGTAGCTAATTATACAGCGGCACCTAGCTATATATAGTCAAAATTTAAAACACAGTCACATTGGGCCTTATCCTGAGCACTGAATTCAATGGGAGCACTGGAGGGCTTGATGGGGATAAGTTACCAGCAACACAAAGTCTAGAGCCATAAAAATCTAACTCCAAACTCAGGTGATGCCTGAATCCAGCATTTGGGGCTGGGTTACCCATCTGCAATGGGATACAAACCCCACCCCATCTCAGCCCCAAATTTATCACCTGAAGTTTCAGGCTTTTCTCCTTCAGCCCCCTTTTCTTTATTTAAAAGATTTTTCTCTGCATTTCTCACACAGGTTAAAAAACGAAACAAACTGTGTTGTTGGTTCAACGTTAATACAGTGTTCTTCACCCAGAGGAATGCAAAAGCTCTTTACAAACTTAAGAGACACATGCCTTATAGTGAGAGGCTACAGGAACTCAATCTATTTGGTTGATCCAAGAGATGGCCAAAAAGTGACTTGATTATGGTCTGTAAATACCTACACAGGGAAGAGATTTCAGATAGCAGCCAGTTCTAATTGAGCAGAAAAGGGCAGAACATGATCCAGGGGTTGGAAGCTGAAGCTAAAACAAATTCAGACTTTAGAAATAAAGAGCTTTTTTTTTTTTAAACAGTGAGATTAGCTCACCATTGGAGCAACTGACCCAGGGATGTGGTACATCTGAAGTCTTTAAATCAAGACTTGGTCTCTTTTTAAACAGTTACGCTATAGCTCAAACAGAAGTTATGGGCTTGATGCAGAAGTTATTAGGCAAGCTTCTTTGGCCCTTATTCTGCAGGAGGTCAGACCAGATGATCACAACAGTCCCATCTGGCCTTGAAATTGATCAGCCGATGAATCTGGGGGCTGATCTGCATTGCCGAGATCACGCTCCACTGTCGCTGATGCAGTGGGTGTTGAGGAGGCTCAATCTCTCCAAAGAGCTGTTTGGCACCTCACGAGAGGGGGCATCATCAATGCAGCCACCTCTGGGATGGAAGCCCACAATTGTTCCACCAGCACAGAGCAACACTAGAATTAAGGTTGTGTTCGCTCAGTTATCCTGATCTAAAGGGCTTCTCTGCATTATGGGGGCTATGCCACTATGGCCCCACATAGTGTAGCTGCAGATTACAGCAGCAGAAGGGGGTTTTCCGTTGCTGTAGGAACTTCACCTCCCCGACTGACCATAGGTAGGTCAACTGAAGCATCCTTCCATCAGCCTAGCTACTTCTACCCCCTGGGTTAGGTTGACATAACTATGTCCCTCAGGGGTGTGGATTTTTCATCCTAAATTTAAGTGCACACCAGGCCTAACTGAAATTGCAGGGGAAAATTATAAGCAGGAAGAAAATTCTTCTTCAGTACCCTCTTCATTTGCTTAGTGCTGGGATAAATTCTCTGCTGCCTGAATTCTACCAGGGGCAGTGGGTTTATAACAGCAAGGAATTTGGGTCATGCTGATTTCCCAACATTTGCAGCTCTATTTTAGAACATCTGTGATTTACTCTCTTGCGAGTGGTATGGAGGGTAATGCGTCAGTGAGTCATTTCAATGCATTGGAGAGGCGGGAGTTAGGGGAGAATCTCCTTTTCTTAGAGCCTTGTTGCTTGTTTTCCAGACTCAGGAGATGGGTTTCAGGGACAAAGCAAGAGCTTGAGGCGTCAGGCTGGCTGCTAGAACAGCTGGATTCCTTGGAAGGCGGCCATGTGACAGGAGATATGAGCAAGGATGGATTAACAGAGCCCCATGGGCGTGATATAGTCAGTACAGTGCAAGATGGGAATGCTAAATGTGGGGCACTGTTCTACAACCGTGGACCTGGGCCCATGGTTTTGATCTTACTCTGGCTGTGAAATATTAGCGAGGCTTATTTCTTTGGTCTTTTAACAGGAACACACCCAGCTAGGCTGCAAGCTGAACTGACACCCCAAATCTCATCTTCTTTCAGGTGTCTGAATATTTACATGGCATGAATACATCACACCGACACCCTGCTCCCCCTCTCCTCACCAAGCCCTCTTGCCGTGGTCCCTTATTATCATTTATAACACTGACAAGTGAGCACAGAACAGCTGCATCTGTATACATTTTATAATGGGGCAAAAGGCAACACAGTGCCCAGAATTTGCTCCAGTGCAACTACTGAGAAATGCTACTAAACAGCCTGAAATACTTTGCAGAATTATACTTAAGTCACCGTGTGACTCTGGGAAGTCACTCAACTTCTGTGCCTCCGTTTCACTACCCATAAAATATGATCTTTGCACACCTTTACGAAGTGTCTGCATTCTATGAATGGAGAACACTATTGCAGCAGTATGAGTTACCTGAAATGGTTTTGACGGTTCTACAGATAGACATTACTAGTGCATCCATCTTTGGTGTCCAAGCATGTCGGTCTGCTGGACTGTGTAATTTCAGATCCTAAACCACACTATAATAACAACATTTCTGTGTAACTTCTCACCCTTAGATGTCAAAGCACTTCGCAAATGGTATCATCACCCCATTTTAAAGACGGAGGTACAGAAGGGGGAAGGGGCTTGTCCAGGGTAAAGAACAGGCTGGGGCAAGAGCCACGGCTAGAAGCCAGGTGGCCCAGCTCCCACCCCGTACCATAACCACTAGGACACTTCAGGCGAGACGCCCCCTCTTCTCCTTTCAAGCTGGCCCTGGCTCACCTCCTCTCCTGTCCCCTGCATGACCTCCTGCGGGATGGAGTAGATCTTGTTGTGCATCTCAACGCCGCGCCTAATCCCGCTCCGCACACGCACCAACAGCACACGGAAATTCGTTCCCCCGAGATCCAAGGCCAGGAAGTCGCCTTTTTCTGAAACCCAAACGAAGGCAGTTACAACACTGTCCACAGGGGCTGCCAGCGAATGATGTACCCAGATCACCCCAAAGACCCAGCCAGCCCCAACCTCTCATCTGCAGGCAGCAGAGCAACCGAGGAATGCAAAGTAAAGCGAGCAGGCGACACGAAGAGCCTGGAAATGGAGGGGTTAATCCCAACCTCATAGAGACCAGTGAAAACTGATGTCATGGGAGTTAAACCAGTGAGAGATCAGAATCCACCCTCTGAACTCTTCTGTTCTGGAGAATCGGAAGGAACCATGGAGGACCAATTCTCCGTCCCCATTATGCTTTGTACCAAGACAACGCATAGAAACCTCAACTGAGACGAGGGCCTCATTGTGCTACGTGCTTCAATCTAAATGGACAAAGCGGACAAGTTTCAGAGTAACAGCCATGTGAAGTGAGCTGTAGCTCACGAAAGCTTATGCTCAAATAAATTGGTTAGTCTCTAAGGTGCCACAAGTACTCCTTTTCTTAAAGCGGAGAAGGTGCAGGAGGGGAAGTAGGGACACAGAGCATGGAAGTGACCTGCTTACAGTCACGCTGCAAGGTCAGTGGGAGAGTCAGGAGTAGAACCCAGGTGAACAAAGTCCTAGTCCAGTGCTCTACCCACTGGGCCACGTTTCCTCGGAAACTGTTCCGGAACTTTCTTTGCTTCAAAGTGTGCATGAGAAACCCCAACGGCATGTGCAAATCTGAAGTCCAAAAATATAGGGCTACAGTCCCCAAAGAGCCACCCTGTTCCTCAGTGACTCGTGTTTGTTAATGCCCAGTGCCAGCTTGAGAGTCCACTCTGAGACAGGGCCTGAGTGGATTAGGCAGCACACAAGCGCCAACTCCGTGGGTGCTCCGGGGCAGGAGCACCCACGGGGGAAAATTAGCTGGTGCTCTGCACCCACTGGCAGCCAAGCTCCCCACTCCTCGCCTCCTTCTGCCCACCCCGAGCGCGCCACGTCCCCCACTCCTCCCACTTCCTCCCAGCGCTTCCTGCTCCCTCCCGCTGCCGCCTAACAGCTGTTTGGCGGTGCTTAGGAATTTCTGAGAGGGAGGGAGAGGAGGTGGAGAAGAAGCGGGGCAGGGGCGGGAACTTGGGAGAAGGGGTGGAATGGGGTCAGGGCCGGGGGAGGCCAAGCACCCACCAGGCAGAGCGGCCGAGCACTCACCAGGCAGAGCCCCCACCAGGCAGATCCAAACCCTGAAATACAAAGGAGCTCAGATTGCAGGTTCTGGCCCCTTGACAGTCTGATGTTCTATCCGGGAGGGGACAGGAGCGTTCACACACACAGGGTGTTACCTGTTCCATCCGGAGTGGCACACACGTAAGTGGGCAGCATTTTCACAGTGGCGTCCGGGTGCGACTCTTTGTTCAGTCCCCTCTCCATCTCGATCCTCATCCTATTCTTCACCTCCAGCAGCTGTTCATGGCTCAGCTTCAGGGCTTCCAGGGTCTTCTGCCTTGCCTTCTGCTGGGCTGCTAGCCTGTAGGCCACTGCCGTGACCATAGCGGCCCCTTTGCCGCTCCCGTCTTCCGACCGAACGAATCGGATGTCGCAGTCTGGCAGCAGCTTCCGCACGGTCTTCTGAAGGCGCCGAGCAAAACTGCACAGACAGAGGGGGAAGTGAGTGTCACCCACTGAGCGTGGTGCTCCAGGCCCCTCTACTGGTGGCTGGCCCACATATAGACAGCTAAGGGAGACTCGTGCTTTTAGATCCAGAGGTCCCAGGTTCAATCCCTGTTGCCTATACCCCACTGAGCCTTACGCAAAGCTAGACCTCATTTAGGTCTGTAGCGCAAGATCTTATCCACTGATGGACAAGCTTCTGAAGGCCTTTTCCTGCAGCTCTTTAACTTCTTCCATGCCCTCCTGTAAAGCCCTTTCACTCAATGCATTTTTACAAACATTAACACTGGTGGCACCTCAGACTGGCAGGAAAGCTGGGAAAACAGAGTCCCAGCGCAGCTGGGATTAGAACATGGGTCTCCACGCTCGTAGCCTGCGCCCTATTCACTGGACTACCCTGCCTCTCAGATTGCAACCTACGGGGGTCCAATTCCCAGGCCTCATGCTCTAAGTTCCAACACAAATTTAGAGGCTTGTTACAAACCATGCAATCTATTAAAAGTGACTTTGCTTGTGCCTTAACTGATACACTACTGATTTGGGCAATTGTAGCGGAGTGGTCACCCGCTCCCAGCCCAAAGGGATTAAAAGCCAGCCCTGGGAGAGGGCTGGGGCTGGGAGCCTTAGGCTGGGCTGATAGGGAGCCAAACAGACTCAGCTGACCCTATAAAGGGGCTGCTGAGCTGAAGCTAAAAAGACTCTCTAGCTTCTGAGAGGGAGGGACCTGGCTGCAGGGACCTAAGCAGAGTACCTAGATTAGAGCAGGGCTGGGGAAGGGCCTGAGGAGCTGGGGGAGCTCCAGCCAGGAAAGCCCCAGACTGCGGCCTAGTATTAGGCCCAACAGGTACTGGGGTTGCAGGGGACAGCCCAAGGTTAGACAGGCAAAGTTGGGTTTGGACCTGCTGCCTCTGTGATGAGCGGCTCATACTGCAGTCTGCCCCAGGGCGCGGGGGCTAGCTAGTGACTGGCAGGAGCCTACGACTGAGGCAAGGTAGGGATACGGGGTGGGGGTTCCCCAGGGCAGGGAGACCCTGCAAGTGAGGGGTTACTGCCAGGGGGCAGCGCCCCGGTGTACAAGGGGCACTGGGAGGGACACGGGGGGCCCGGCATAAGCGGGACACCGGCCTGCAGAGGGCCCTCCAAGGCTGGAAGTGGAGCTAATTCCCAGGACACCAGCAGGAGGCGCCGCAGGGGTGAGGCCCACCCGCTTACAGCCATGAACAGCATACAGGACTCTCACAGACATTACTGGGAGTCACAGCCCTGGGACTGGGTTGCTTTCAACCCCATCGAGCTGCAGAATGACCCCCAGGGCCATTTCCTCGCAAACGCATTGCTAGCCTCACTTAGGTCCTCCGGCTTACTGGGGGTGCTTCTTGTACACCGAGCCATCCACGCCGACGGTGGAGCGGAGCCTGTCGACTCCCTTGTTCTCCTTGATGCGGCGCAGCACTGCGGCCAGGGTAGCAGCACAGAGGTTCGCCGAGCGTGTGGAGACGATCTGGCAGATATGCTTGGTGGCTATGCAATCTTCTGCAGATGGGTCCAGGCCGAGCCTGGTCAAGATCTCGTGGGCTTTTTGTAGCCCTTCCTTCTCTCTGAAGAGCAAAAAAAGGAGTTCAGTGGAGTAGCCTGAGATACTGTTGAGTTAACTCAACGTGTTACAGGCCCAAGGTTTCTGCCAGTCCCACCTCTTATCCTGGAGGTTAATGACATAGAAATATAGGACTGGAAGGGACCTCGATAGGTCGTCTAGTCCAATCCCCAGCAACGAGGCAGGACTAAGTATTATCTAGACTATCCCTGACAGGCATTTGTCCAACCTCTTCTTAAAAACCTCCAGTGTTGGGGGTTCCACAACCTCCCTTGGTAAATTTGTTCCAGTGCTTTTACTCTTAAGAGGGTGATAAGTAACAGCCAACATGGATTTGTCAGAACAAACCATGCCAAACCAACCTCATTTCCTTCCTTGACAGTATTACTGGCCTAATGGATAGATGGAAGCAGAAGGCGTGATGCATCTTGATTTGAGCAAGGGCTTTTGAAACAGTCCCACTTGACATTCTCATAAACTGGGGAAATGAGATCTAGATGAAATTACTTGAAGGTGAGTTCACAACCGGATGAAAAAACGTACTCAAAGAGCAGTTATCAATGGTGGGCTGTCACACTGGGAAGTTTCAGAGTAGCAGCCGTGTTAGTCCGTATCCACAAAAAGAACAGGAGTACTTGTGGCACCTTAGACTAACAAATTTGTTAGTCTCTAAGGTGCCACAAGTACTCCTGTTCTTTTTGCAGACTGGGAAGATGTAACTAGTGGGCTCCCACAGGGGCTTGGGGCTTTTCAATATTTTCATTAATGACTTGAATAATGGAGTGGCAAGTATGCTTATAACGTTTTTAGATACTTGGTGTCATCACTCTGGGGGACAGGATTAGAATTCCACATGACTTTAACAAATTGGAGAATTGATCTGAAATCCATGAGATGAAATTCAATAAAGACATGCGCAAAGTACTACACTGAGAAAGGAAAAAATCAAATGAAGTAATAAAAAAAAAACAACCCGAAGAAGTGTAGTACTGAAGAAAAGGATCTGGCAATTATAGTGGATCACAAACGGAATACGAGTCAACAACATGATGCAGTTGTGAAAAAGGCTAATATCACTCTGGGGTGTATTAACAGGAAAATCAACTATAAGAGACTGGAGGTAATTGTCCCGCTCTACTCGGCTGGATGCTTGTGGATAAATGGAGAGAGTCCAGAGGACATCAACAAAAATGATTAGGGCGCTACCAAATTAATGGCCATGAAAGATGCATCATGGACCGTGAAATCTGGTCTCCCCCGGTGAAATCTGGTCTTTTGTGTGCTTTTATGCTATACTCTACGGATTTCACAAGGGAGACCAGCATTTCTCAAATTGGGGATCCTGACCCAAAAGGGATTGCCAAGGGGTTGCAAGGACATTTTAGGGGGGTTGCGGTATTTTCACCCTTACTTCTGCCCTGCCTTCAGAGCTGGGTGACCGGAGAGCGGCGACTGTTGGCCAGGTGCCCAGTTCTGAAGTCAGCGCCCCGCCAGCAGCAGCAGTACAGAAGTAAGGGTGGCAAAACCATACCGTGCCACCCTCACTTCTGTGTTGCTGCTGGCAGCGTCCCTGCCTTCAGAGCTGGGCTCCTAGCCAGCAGCTGCTGCTCTCCAGCTGCTACCCTGCTCTCCAGGGGAGCAGTACTGCAAACCCCACCTCCCCCACCGTACAAAATAACCTTGTGACACCCCCACAATTCCTTTTTGGGTCAGGATCTCTACAATTACAACACCCTGAAATTTCAGATTTAAATAGCTGAAATCATGAAAATTTATGATTTTTAAAATCCCATGACGGTTAAATTTGCTTCGAAGTGTGCATTAGAAACCCAACTGCATGCGCAAATCTGCATGGATTTGGACCATGAATTTAGTAGGGCCCTAACAATGATCAAAGGTTTTCAAACCAGACCCAGGAGGAAAGGTTAAAAACCTGAGGACGTTTAGTCTTGAGAAAGGAAGACCTGAGAGGGG
Source organism: Caretta caretta (assembly GCF_965140235.1). Classification (NCBI taxonomy): domain Eukaryota; kingdom Metazoa; phylum Chordata; order Testudines; family Cheloniidae; genus Caretta; species Caretta caretta. The sequence continues at coordinate 12,423,736 of NC_134231.1, read as the reverse complement.
GTGGGTGGGGGCACGATAACAGACTTGAAATATATTAAGGGTTGTTATAAAGATGACAGTGATCTCCACTGAAAATAGGAAAAGAAATAAATGGTTTAATCTACAGCAATGGGAGATTTAGGTTAGACAGTATGAAAAACTTGATAACTCTTAGGGAAGTTAAGCTCTGGAATAGGTTTCCAAGGGAGGCTGTGGAATCCCTCTCACTGGAAGTTTTTAAGAACAACTTGGACAAAACCCTGTCCAGGATGGTCTAGGTTTACTTGGCCGTGCCTCAGCGCAGAGGACTGGACTCGATGAGCTCTCAAGGTCCCTTCCAGCCCCACATTTCTACAGTTCTATCTCTTAAGTGATCACATCACACAGAGCAGGAGCGGGGGGCTAACCTGCTCAGTTTCTACTTGGTGTCTACACAACAGATCGCTCACCGTTGCCTTGACAGACCTTTCCCTTCCCAAGAGCACAGGTCTTGAAGAGGGGGTGGCCTCCCCTCCACTGTTGGGGGTTCACTGAGGATGGAACCATTTGCTCAGGCTCTTTCTTACTTACTTTTCAATAGCAGACACAAATCCAGTCTCGAAGTGTCCTGTGGTGAGCAAGCTTGGGGTGAGCCTTCCACCGAATAGCAGCTCCTCCTTGGCCATCTTCACCAAGATGAGCCTGACCAGCTCTCCCATGTACATGCCGCTGATCATCTTTTCAAACCTGCAGAGAAGTTAAGCACAAGGTTCAGTCCACTGTGCAAGCCATTCTACACTGTCACTTTAAGAGGAAGGATGTGGAGACATTGGACAAAGTACAGAGAGGGGCAACAAAAATTATTTAAGGTCTAGAAAACAGGACCTCTGAGGGAAGATTGAAAAAATTGGGTTGTTTAGTCTAGAAAAGAGAAGACTGAACGGGGACATGATAACAGTTTTCAAGTATGTAAAAGGTTGTTACAAAGAGGAGGAAGAAAAATTGTTTTTCTTAACCTCTGAGGATAGGACAAGAAGCAATGACTTAAATTGCAGTAAGGGAGGTTTAGGTTGGACATTAGGAAAAACCTCCTAGCTGTCAGGGTGGTTCAGCACTGGAATAAATTGCCCAGGGAGGTTGTGGAATCATTGAGGATTTTTAAGAGCAGGTTGGACGAACACCTTTCAGGGATGGTCCAGATAATACTTAGTCCTGCCACGAGTGCAAGGGACTGGACTAGATGACCTCTCGAGGTCCCTTCCAGTTCTTTAGCCCCAGGGAGCGTGAGAGTTCTGCAGGAGTGGAGCCACAGTGCCTGAGGCAGGATCTACACACAGAAAGGGCTTTGCTGGCGTAGCTGTAGCTGCATACTATACCAGCCCAGCGCTCCTAGTGTGGACGCAGCTTATATTAGTGTAATCACTGGTATACCATATTCCAGCCTCCCCACCCAAGGACAAAATAAGTACAGCTTTTCCCAGCCCAGCTCCGTCAGCCTGGGATCACACCTCTTCAGCACCCCTGACCAACACAGCTCTGCTGGCAGACGCTTGTAGAGTAAACAGGGCCTGAGGATACAGTCTTTAGAAGCGCTACGCAGCATTGAAAGTCAGTGGGACTTAGGCTCCGAAATCGCTTACAGGCCAGGTCTACGGTACGGCTGCTACCATGACACTGCTACGGCAGTATAGCACCATAGCGTAGACACTTCCTACAGCAATGGAGAGGTTTTCCCGTTAGTGTAGGTAATCGCCGAGGGGCAGTAGCTAGTCAATGCAGCACTCTTCCATTGACTTAGTCACAAATTCACTGGGAGTTAGGCTGGCGCTCAGGGGTGTGAATTTTTCATCTCCCTGAGTGATATTGCCAGGTCAGTCTAAGTTTTAAATGTGTCTAAGGCTTGGTCTATTTTTCAAACCATCATCCTACAACCCTATGGACACGGCCATTCGTCACGTATCCCAGAGTTTTGGTTAAACCACAGTAACATCAAAGCTCCAATGTAACAATGAGCACATGCTTGACGGAGGATTCTGGCCTTCAAATTAAAACAGCTAGAAACACTGCGAGAGATTTTCCAAGATGCACATGGGAGTTGAGTGCCTATCTCCCTTTGGAAATATACCCCACTTCTCCCATCTTATCCTGCAGTGGGTGAGTCTGTATGGTCTGCAGAATCCTGGGGAAATTGCTAAGGTACATGCTAGAACTTCTCCTGTGGGCACGGTTTGAGCTGCCTTGATAATAGCTGGACTGAACTGTGTGCACAGAAAGAAATGCAACTGTAAATGCTTAACATATACATACATAGATTAAAAAAAAAAAAAAATCAAGCCTTCAGGTGACTTCCTCTCCCGTCCATTGCAATTAGAGGTAAACCTGAACCAGAACCAAACTATTTCTGCATCTTGGAGGAAGCTCAGATCCAAGTTTTATGGACTGGGTCCACCTCTAATTTAAAAATCAATCTCTCAGTCACTGAGTTTGATATCTGTTGGTTGCACTGATGTACGAACACTAGGTGATGCTGTTTGCCTTCAGGTGAAGATCACTACATTGAATGGGAAATCCAGAAGTAGCTGTTATTCCATTCATTAGAAGATGAAGCAAAGCTGATGACAGGGTTGCTCTTGGTGGTTTGTACAGAAATACCAACCCAAATTTGTGCTACAGTCCTAGTTTGCATTTGTCTACCTTGCATCCGGTAGGGTCCTGTAACCCAGTTAACATATATGACCTCCTCCTCACACCAAAACAATCACAATAGAAGGACAAACAATACAAAATAAACCACCCCCCACATCTGAGCCAAAGCCAGGAATCTGCTTACAGTTGTTTCCCTGGATTGAGCGAACCCATGTCGATCTCACGGTCGAACTCTGTCCTGATGTCATTCAGCACGCCGTCATCTCCGAAGGCTCCCCACTCCATGTTTATGCACATCCGCCCTTCGTCACCTTCCACCAAGTCAATGTGACGCATCTCCTCCATGTAGCAGGCATTTGTACCGGTTCCTGTGCCAAACAGATCACAAGTCAGTCACCTGGGAGAGGGAGGGATGGGGTCTTCGTCACTGCTTCCCACACAGAGCTCCTACCCATCCTATAAGCATGGCCTAAATTGTTTGTTCTTAGATGCACACATTTACGCTTGGCCATACTGAAATGCATCTTCTTTGCCTGAGACCAGCTTATCATGCGATCCAGCTGGCTCTGTATCAGAGCCCTCTCCTCGTCCTTATTTACAATTCCCCTTCTTTGGGTTGTCTGTAAACTTTGTCAGTGATATTATGTTTTCTTCCAGGTCATTCATAAAAATGTTCCATAGCGTAGGACCAAGAACTGATCCCTGTGAGACCCCTAGTAGAAACACTCAGTGATGATTCCCCATTGACAGTTCTATTTGGAGATCTGTCAGTTAAGCCAATATTTCATGCATGCTACGTTCATTTTGTATCGTTCTAGCTTCTTAATCAAAACGTTGCATGGTACTAAGACGAACAACTTACGGAAGTCTTTGAATATTCCATCATCGCTATTACTTTCCTCAGTCAAACTTGTAATCTCAAAGAGACCTCGAATGGTTGGACGGGATCTATTTCCCATCAATGTTACACTGCGTCTTACCAACAATGAGCCCAACTTCGCAGTTGTGATCATCATAGCCGCAGGTCATCATTGTCCCTACGGTGTCATTCACCACGGCGACCACGTCAATGTCGAAGTCCTGAAACAGGCAAAGGGGAGAGACATCAAGTCAAGTTTGACCAAAACTTCCCGTTCCCTCATTACTAAGATTGATTGTGGGGGTTGGGGAAATCGTTACTTTAGAGGATAGAAAGAGTGAGGCTCCAAGGCCAAGATTTGGGATCCGTGCCTACAAATATTCAGCCTCATTTGGGCCAGGATTATCAGCTGGGACTAATTATTTTGGCTCGCTCGATTTCTCAGTGCTCAGCTGGAGACACCATGAAGGGGAAGATGTTCACAGGGCAGGTGGCTCAGCACTTCTTATCAGCTTCCTTCTTAAGGCATCTCAAGGTCAGCACTCGAAATCACTAGCTCCTTTTGAAAACCATGGCTCAAGTGGGGCTAAACGTTCATCAGCACAGATTCAGTGACGGAAGAACATTAATAGGCTGCCTATCTTTAGTAAAAATTGTTCCTTTTATAATGCTATTCAATGTCAAAGCACTGCACAAACATTCATTAAGGATCTCAACACCCCCTTGAGAAGGGTAGCTAAGTAGCCATGTTACAAATGGATTTATCTAGACTTCTATCAACCACCTGTCCCTGACACTTCGTGTTTTTAGAAGACTAAAAGTTATGATACAGGAAGGAAAACTTGCAAGAAATGCAATAAACCGTATAGACAATGTCATCATGCTCATGGAAGTAACTTCACATCCAGCCAGTCCACAGCCCTCTCCTGCCCCAAAATTTAGGAGGAATCCGTGTTGATTGGTGCTGCGTTAATAAATCTAGGCTCTGGCAGATCCAGACTAAGAAATCCAGGCTCTTGCAATGGGAGCAATTCTGGAGGAATCGACTCCTCCTGAAAGACTCCTGGCCAACCTCCCTACTTCCTGCTTTAGTCACAGGGCTATCAGCTCAAGCAGTCAGCTGAGGAGTCGGTAATGTACAAGGAAGAGAGGCATAGCCAGATCTCAAGCCATTTAAGGCTTTACAGGGAAAGATGGGGAACTGGAGGCAGAGGTTACTACATTTGTTTTTCTCCCTATCTCCAGTCCTTCCGAATGCCAGAATAACTGTGATATCAGAAGGTACACCAACAATATGCAATTCAGAGCAGGGGTGAATTCAGCGCTGAAGTAGTTCTTTGAGTACACCCACTTTCACAGCTGATAATGCAGTTTGCAGGAGAACAACATAAGAAAAGAGCAGAACACAAGCATGAGGAAGCACGAGGTTTGCTGTAATCCTCAACCAACAGAATCTAATCTGATTTAAAAAAAAAAAAGAGGAAGTTTGTTCAGGTTTTTTTTTTTTTAAAAAGAGCACAGCTGTCTTGCACTGGTTTCCAGATGAAGCGTGCATCAATCCGACCGACAACCCTTGAATGTGTCGGGTCTGAAGCCAAGTATAGCCACTGCTGGCATTTAGATAGTGCTTTTCCCAACCTGGAGGAACCCAGTCTATGCGAACACCTTGAAATACAATACCTTCCCTCCTGCGTGGAGGGCTGTAAGCTAGATCGAGACCAGGATCTATACATATTCTCTTTCTTCTGTTCCAAAGCCGAATAGAGTGCCCGGGGCGGAGCAGCTGATTCCCAACAACCTGGGAGTTCAGCACACGGGTAATGCTTACCCCTCGTTTCTTGATGGCTTTACGTATCATGGCAACCACGTCTTTCCCCTCCACGCCGCTGGATTTGAACCCTTTAGTCCATGTAACAAGGATACTCTACGAAAAGAAATCAGAACACCATATTATCAAACCTGGAGTCTTCAGCTGTCTTTCACTAAGGCCCTATCGCTACCCTTGGGATTTTTGCAAAAAAAACAACCAAACAAACAAAAAAACCCAACCAAACATAAAAACCCTTCTCCACTGTAGATCAGCTGAACTGGTATAAAAGACAAGGGTTTCCACTGACGCAACTTATTGCAGTAGGTTCCTGGGACGGGTTGCAGCACTGTCGTGTGTGTAGGTTATGACTGTGTAACTACATCAATATGAAAAGGAGGACTTGTGGCACCTTAGAGACTCACAAAAGCTTATGCTCAAATAAATTTGTTAGTCTCTAAGGTGCCACAAGTCCCCCTTTTCTTTTTGCGGATACAGACTAACACGGCTGCTACTCTGAAACCTACATCAATATGGTTACACTGGCAAGGAGTCTACACTATAAACTTACATCGGTATAACTACATTGCTCAGGGATATGAAAAATCTACATCCCAGAGCGATGCAAGTTATACAGACCTGGTGTAGACAGCGTTATGTCAATGGGAGATAGATTAATGACACTGACGTGACAAGCAATCCTGTAGGCATAGCAGCATCTTCGCTGCAGCGTTTTACGTGTTAACCTGCCTTGAGTCTCAGCAAGGCCCAGATTTCTGGAAATGCCATCAAAATACAGATGGGATGGGGAATTAGTCATTTACTTCCACCCGCATTAGAAATGCTAAACACAGGGTGAGGCTGACCAGATTCTACAGAGTCAGATGCTTCCCAAAGAGCTCAGGGTGTCATACGACTTCTGATTAAAAACAGTCTTTGGTGCTTGAGGTTTTCCAAACAAATCTAATAATCTGCCCTGAGCAGCAGAAGGCACTTTGCACCTGGGACTTTTACTATGATTAGTAGGTTTAAGAGATACTGATAATAGCAGGAATATTTTGGCCGTACAGCCGTGGAATTTGATTAGCTCCCACTCTGAAAGGGTTTCAGAGACATCTTCCGTTCTCTCTTATACAGAGCTTTTCTTCCCTAGGTCCCAAGGAGCTTTAGAATCATAGGGTTAGAAGGGACCACAAGGGTCATCTAGTCTAACTCACCATCTGTGAAATGGAGACTTTGTGAGTATCTTGGCAGGGAAACTGAGGGAAAAAAAGACAGAGAAGTACCTTGCCCCAGGCCACCCAATGAGTCAGTTTCCGAACCAGGAATAGAACCAAGATTTCTTGATGCCTCTCCCCACAGCTTTCCACGAGATCACCCTACTTTCCCCAAGAGAGCAGTATAAAGGAAAGAAAAGTGAATAGAAACTTATGCAGCATGTGGGTGCCTTTACGATGGAGTATTCGCTGCACATGGAGGATGTGCCAAAGGGACAGAAAAATACCCAGATGGCTACATTTCTGAGAGGTGAGTAGAATTTTTAGCATTCCAGTTATAATGGCAGGGAACGGGTAGAAAACGAGACCCACACAAGGATGCTAGGTACCAGAGGAGAGGGTACATGACAAGTGAAATGACCCGCATGCATCCAGAGGGCGCTAAACGAACAAATTTCACCTTGGGAACCCAATGCCACAGACAGTCCATCAGGTCACCAGAGTCCCTCCATGTAACAAGTCAATAGCTAAGTACATCTGACAGCACATCAATCCCTGCAGGAGTGCCTGCCCCCGCTCGCTGGTAGAAGCATTGCCAATGACTTCAGTGGGAAGAGGAGCATGGTGCACCATGAATGATGCGGAGCTTGACATGTCTGTTTGCATGTAGCGAGGGGACACATGTCCTGGGGCATTTGGAGCTGCTTTACCTCACGCTGCACACCTTCCCCCTACCCAGTGCCTGCATTCAGTTCCTTTTCCACCTGCCCTGCTCCCATCTCAGTCCTCAGTGTTACCTTTGTCTCTCCTTTCTGTACCTGGGGCTCCAGATCTGTCTCCACCCTGCCCCCTCTGCCACTAACAGCCTCTCTCGACATATGTGATAAACAGCTGCCCCCATCGGCCATCCAATCCTTCCTCTAAAATCCTCTTCTCAGCCAGCGTCCCAGCACACAGCTGGTGTTATTCACAAAAACAATCCCAAAAGATAATCAGCTCGGAGCCTTATAAATAACACTCCCTTTGCAAACTAGGCTGCCCTCAAGAGCAATTTTACCCTCCTCCTTTGTTTCTTGTCCTTTCCCCACCTTCTCCTAATGGTTTCTTGTCATATCTCATTATCTTATTTCCCCAATTTGGAGCGTAAATGCCTCAAGGCAGCAAATCTTCTTCGTTACTTGTCAGTAAAATGCCTTGCACGTTAATGGTGCCGTAGAAACAGATCAGTAATAACCACCAAAGAGTTGAAGTTCCATGTGTCAGCATGCAAAAGAGGCACTTCCTTACCTCAAGTTAGCTAACATGTGGTAACTAGCAAGAGATACAACCCACATGAAGACAGGGCAGTTTGTTCAGATTTTACTTCATGTTAAGTACCGTATGGTACCTAACGCACCTTTCTTCCTCGTGAAGATGCGTCCATAGTGTATGAAGACACGCTTAAGGTCTTTGCCGGTTTAAGGGAACAGATGTAAACTAAACCGAAGCAAGCCAAAGTCCACACTGCTTGGCACCAGTTTAACTAAATTGGTTTAAAAAAATCAATTTAAGTCAAATTGACGCAACTTCCATGTGCAGACCAGGCTAAAATCATATGGTGTGATTAAAACCTAGCTACTCTTCTCTTTTGCCTCGCCTGGTGGCTGGTAGCAGCCCAAGCCTCAGCCTGCAGGTCAATCTATTATGGCTTACAAGCCAGAGAAGGTAAAAGCTTCACATACCTCATCCAGTTTGGTTTGGTGGCAGGGAAAAGAGAAGGTGAATCCCAGGGGCAGCTTCTTGTCCTTCATGTTCAGCTTTTCCATGAAGTTAGCCAGGCATTCGGCAATATGATCAAATAGCTGTAGAACAGAGATCACCACCCATTAGGCTGCTCAGACCCTGAGTCGCTCTAATCTGTCTATTCAGCGTAAAGACCCAATCCAGCACCCATTGGAATGGATCAACACAAAGTCAAGTCAGGATCATTTCACAACTGAATGCGCTGGATCCTACATTACACTGGGTGCCACTGACTGTGTTTCGCTTGCCAATGTCTCTCTCCTTTATTCAAGCAATTCAGCTATTAGAGAGTAACCCTCCCCACAAAAGGAAACTTTTGGCCACCTCATGTAAGCCTACCCATAATACTGGAGGAAACTTTCACAGGCATGTTAAGCATTCCCTGTACTGCACCTGTATTCCTGATTGTAACTGGTTTGGTATTCGGGGACTTTGCAGACCACATTGTAATAAAAATCCAAATAGTTATTATTAAGACTCACTTATAAGTTGCCAATGACCATGGTGTCTAGGTGTAGTTTGCTTAGTTTAAAATAAATCCTTAAGCATGTCTTCTCTGTATCAGCCTGGAAGATTTTCAGAGACAGACAACTTTTGGGAAAGGAATTTGATCTCGTGGTTAAAGCAGGAGATTTGGGATTCAGGACTCCTGGGTTCTCTCCTTAGTTCTGCTGGTGACTCTTTGCAAGTTTTGACAAGTCACTTCACCTCTCTGCACTTCAGTTTGCCCCCTGTTATAGCGCAGGTAGACGGAACTACCTAATTTTTTGTCATGTGCTTTGAGGTCTTGGAATCTAGGGTATTAGAGAGAGCAAAATACTAGGATTCCCCATGACAGTTCAGGATGGTCCAGTACTTTGATAAAGAAAAAACCTCTCTTCCTTGGTTCTTTAGACCTTGCCTGCACTGAAGATTTGCAATGAATTTTCACAGAGATATGTTACCATAATAAATGCAACTGAGATTTAGTTATGTCTTCACCAAAGATTTGCAGGGTAGCTCTTTTAAGCAGTAGCCGCCCACCAGTGCAAACCCCTAGCGTAGACAAGGTAAACGGTAATAAGCAGCAGCTTTGTACTGGTGCATTGAACTCAGGTGTCAGGCAGGGGACAATGCCAGGGCGCAAATTTGTCTATCTGCACATGGGGCCCAGTGGGTGGCTGGAATGGAGATAAATTCCCAACACAGACAAGGCTCTGCCTGCTGCATCACCCAAGCTGACTGTGGATCGATCCTCAATATCCGTTAGTTTCCTTCTTCTAAGTTTTCAGCAGAGAACAGAGCACTGAACTCGAGTTCCCTCAGCTGTTTATTCCAGGCATTTCCCCCCCCTTTGCCAGACTGTAAACCCCGGGTAGTGACGAATCTCATTTAAAGCATTAACATCTCTCTGCAAGGCACTTTAAAGCGCCTTCTACGCACAAGGCTTTAATGAGAAAAGCGAAGACAGCTGGACAGACAGATTACACCAGTTTGTCTTCAAGTGGTATAAAGCAAAGAGGGTGGGGCGGAGGGGATGACTGGATTACAGTTTTAAAACTATATTCCCTAGGACTCACACACAACATCCCCCTTAACAGTCATTTACTATTATCTTATTCTGTTTGCATTTATTTTGTGTCAAACTCTATTTTCTCCCATACAATGCACACTGTTATTTTATTCCATTTGTATTTATTCTGAGCCAAAATCAACAGCCCAACAAAAGGGTTAGGAGACAGACAGTCGGACAACGTGTTTCATCATCTGCCTGCCTCTGTACTTTACACTTACACAGCTCTTTAATGAAGTACTTTGAGATGGAGAGAGAATGGTGGGCATCATTAGACTCACAAGTCAAAGGGAGAAACAGAAGCACAGAGCAGGGAAGGGACTAGCAGGTTGGTGGGAGAGGTGACAATGGAACCCAGGTGTGCTGACTCCTAACAACTTTAATCCCCACCACGTCAGCATCTTGCAATGACACTAAAATTTCCTTGCTCCACTCCCGCCCTCCTCTATCCAGAGAGCACGAGCCTCATACAAAGCTGCAGAGGATGCTCTCTGAGCACGTGTCATCACAGTACCCGCTGGGTGTCACCCCCTCACGTGGACAGCGAGAGAGATTTCCCTGGACAAGAAAGTGACTATTGATGATTACTTCTGACCAAGCAGAGGAGCATCTTTCCACTGCATGGTGCCAGCAACTCCCGAGGGCAAATATGATGCTGCAAGATGACATGTGAACTGATGGGCGGTGGCCGCGTGGGGGGGGCCTTTTATGTAAGATTTAAACTGGGATTAGGCACAGTTGCGGGAGGATGGAATCAGAGGGGAATTAGAGCTACATGCACTGTGCTTTACTCCTGTCCTTTCAATGCTGGCATCATCTCAGGGCAGACCAGAGTACCACCCTCTCTGGGGCCAAGATTTTTAGTGACTGGCAGTTTTGTATACTCAACATGAAACACCCTTTAAGGGGCCTAATTTTCAGAGAGTGCTGCGGACCTGCCTTCTGAAAACAAGGCCCTGTTATGGGGTCTCAAATTGGGCATCCAACGGCGGACACGTTGACACTAGGAAAAAAGGTGCATTTAACACTCATTAGAAATCCCTAGTGGAGAGATGGCAAGTTGTAGTCTGAACACGTTAGTTGTGAACCCTAGTGTAGACACCTGCCAGCTACCACATGTTAAAACACAAACTGGCCTGTCTACACTAGGGTAATGGGTGTTAAAAACCCACCTTCACTAGTGAAGGCAAGGCCCAAGGTACGTGAAAATTATTAGTTGCTTTTAAAAGCCTCGGCCTTTTGCACTTACCCAGCCCCGATGGCTGTCGCATCTGAGCATGGGTTGTTTCCTTCTCGAATACCCAGGAGAATCACGTCAGGAAGACATAGCAGGCTGGGTGAGCCAGCGAGAAAGTGTGTTCAGGAATAAAGGGTGGTGGGGGGAGGGGGAGGAATATTAAACCTACCTGTACCCCACTCCCACGCATGAGATCCTCTGGAATGGCATAGATCTGATTCTCCATTTCTACCTTCCGCAGGCCATTATCAGACACCTTCACTCTCAGCACACGGAAGTTCGTGCCGCCAAGATCCAAGGCCAAGAAGTCTCCATTCTCTGCAGGCGCAAAGAGAGAAGAATATCGTGTTAGAGGCCTCTGTCTTATTCTCACACACACACACTTAAAATGGAGCTATGAAATGACTGCCTATTTACATGGGCCAGATATGCTACCGCTGGCAGTGGTACTTGGCTGCTTTTAACAATAAGCAATAGTGGTTTCATGCACTTTACTGATTTGCTGAAATCTCTCCGTACAGTGCAATCGTCCTGCAATCCCTGCTCGGGCAGACACAACCAGCCAGCTCCACTGCAGAAATAAGGCACAGTCAGGAAAAGGGCTGAGTGAGCCTCTCTCCTGGCCAGACCCCCCTGACACAGCCCTGAACAGAACTTGAAGTTTCTCTCAAGGAAGAGTGATGGCCATACTCCCAATGCCTGCCCGCCATGAGGGAATCCCTACCCTCAGCACAGCTATCCCCTAGGGTGGAGGGGGTGAAAAGTACCCCCTCAGGGATGAATCTGACCCTACATCCAGAGACCCCTTCAACCAGTTAAAATGCAAGCAGCTCTGTGGTGGCGGATGAGGCAACAATGGGCCACAGCAAGTTGCACAAGGTAGTTGGGGAACTGTGGCCTGTGACACAAATAGCTCATACAGAGGAGTTATGAGATCTTCCGTGTCCACACAGAGCAGACAGCAACGCTGTTTTTGAGGCTGGAGCAGCCTGGTCTTAGTTAGAGCAGAGGAATTGAGCCAGGAGACCAGATGCAGTTCCTGACTTTTCCACTGCCTTGCTGTGTGACCTCAGGAGAGTCGCTCCATCTCCATGCCGAGTAATTCAACCCCAGGGGACCGGTTTCAAAGCAGGGCTTTTCTGGAGGAAGGATTCTGAAGTGTAAATAGGACAGACTGAGTGATCACAGAGGGACAGAATGGAAAGATGCCTCTGAAGCATCCCAGGACCATTGCCATGCGCTTGGGCAAACTTTGTAAGGATGGGGCTCCATTCTCCTCTCATCTACACTGGGATAAAACCGGCACAAAGCCCTGTGGCCAACAGGGAAATGGGAGTAAGAGCACTGTACTAGAAAGAGAGCTTAACACATAAGGCTCTGTATCAGAGGCCTGTTGTGAGGCCTGAACTAAAGTAGTGGTCAAGCCTTGCTAATATAAAGCAAAGTTAGCAAGAGCCAGGCGGAGAGCAGGAGTCAGGTTCTTCCCCATAGGGTCCAGGTGGGTTTGTACTCGACACGGTTAGGTACCACCGCTTGCCACAGCCCATGCTAGCATGGCTAGGCTACTATTTGATGACAACTAGCAGTGAGCAGGTCTGCTCGAGCTGGGAATCACACCCCCCAGCTTCAAGTGTAGACGTAACCTAAGATTGTGAGCTAGTCAGATCCTATGGCGATGTGACAGAGGGAGGCAGAAAACAACATAAGAGATATACAACCCTAAATCTCAAGGCTGTCTCCAAATCCCTCATCATTAGAGGGATGCAAAGCAGCGTAAATCATCTACTACTTGAAAGCAGTGTAATCTACCAGCATGACAAGCAGCGAGGGAAAGTGAATCGAGTTTATCTGCCTGTTTTGGTTGCTGTTAGCGGAGACACAACACAAATGCAGGCGAGAGACTCAGATAACGCAACGTGATTTGGCTAGGTCCCTCGGGCATAGCTTAACACACAGCTTCTCTGGAGTACGGCCTCCCTTTAATTAATTTGCTTTAGGAAGCCTGTAACGATTCACAAGTATTACTGAGCTGAACCCACCTCCCAAAGGAGATGGGAAGCTAATTCTATTTTTTAAAAAAGCATTGACTTTGCAAGAAATGCAAAGCGGGGGGGGTGTTGGAAAAAAAAAATCAGAGCTGAAACAATTGCTCATTTCTGTAAAGCTGCCTCTTCTACCCCCTGCCCTAAATCTCCTGTTTAAAATATCTTGTACTCCTGGAAACTAATAACTTGCCAAGACCAGATCCCAGGGGATAATTTCTTTAAAAATCTCATCCAAAATCATCCTTCCACAAGAGATCCCAAGCTGCCACGATGAAGAGAGTTTAAACTTGAACCAGCTCAATCTCTTAGCAGTAAGGGCGGTGTGATGCCCCATGGGACACCAGAGTTAGAGGCAGTGGCCGTGCACTCCCTTGCGAGAGATCGGAGTTGGATCTCTCACTCCTGGGGCGGGCAGGCCTTGTGAGGAAGGTGGCTGGTCAGCAAGGAAAGGAGGGAGAAACAGGTGCCAGATTCTCAAGGACACCCTCCTGTCAATCCCATTTTATCCTCCTCAGCAAGCTAGGAAGAGAAAGCTTTGCCCGAACTGTAACACTCTGGTTACGCCCTAATTACTTACACTCATGTTATAAGGAGGAGCTGCCAAGCTGGTTAGGTCATTATCTAGCAAGCACTGGACAGCCCCCCACCAACCCATCTTTATAAGGATTCAAACAACATCCCCACGCCCAAGCCAAGCACCCGAGAACTATGGGGTGTTTGAAACTGGGACCCAGATCACAACTTGTGCCTTCTCTAACAATAACTCAATGCCTTTGAGCATCCTAGATCAGGGAACTGTCTCTCCAGCAGCTGCATACAACAGACATCTGCTTACAGATGTCTAAATCTAGAGCTTGGGATAGGTGCCGTGAGATTTATTTTTAAAAATAAAAAGTAGACACTTTAATTTTAGGTAGGCTGAGAATCAGTGACAACGAAGCTTGGCATAGTACCCAGATGATAGAGCAATTTTTAAATATAAACAAAGACTCTTTCAGCCACTCTGCAAGGTAGATTTAGCCTCATCCCCATTTCACAGATAAGAAAACTGTGGCAGAGAGTGGTGTCTTTTGGGACTTGCACAAGGCCACAACAATTCAGGGGCATAGCTGGGATTTGAACTCAAGAATCACAAACTTCCATTCTATAGCCATATAACCCCAGCAAGGCACCACTGCTTCTCTCCTTGAGATACCCAATTTGCAGGTCAGGTAGCTTAGATCACCCTTGCATCAAGGTAAGAGGGTCTGAAAACTAACAAGCTTCTTAGTTTCTCTAATTCTTGTAACGGTCACCAAGACAGCCCTTGTCTATATCTGGGACTCAACCACCAATGAGCAGCAATGGGTTTAGCTTCACCAGTACAACCTGTAGGGAAAGCCAAGATCTGCACTGTGTTCAAGACAGGCTAATCCCAGTTACAGAGAAGGCCTGTGTTTCATTTCCAAAAGCATTTCTCAGGTGATCGGTACAAAACACCTGAAGGGACATTTAGAAGCTGCCAGGCTCTAAGGATTTTCAACGCCCGTTAAAATCACTGACTAGGACCGAGGGTGTCAACGATGTTGTCAGATGTCACCAGTGTGGTGCTCTGCTCTGTTCAATGTTGATAACAGTTGGCTGCGTGTGTGTGTTCCCTCTCTGTGCTGCCCCGGCTCCGCAGATCGCCAACACAGAAAACCCCGAGAGAACCCCCAATGACCACAGACTCCGATAAGGTACAAAGGCACCCAGCCAGGTTTATTATCCCTGGATCAGATGTCTACAGTTCTGCTAGTACATATGTGCTCCCTGACAATGGATCGGCTCAGTCAGTGGCAGGATTTACCATTGCCCCCTAGGCCAGACAATGAAAACTCTTCAAGGGTGCATTCTTATACACAAGTACAAACAAGTTTCACATCACTCCTGACGTATTGAGGTACACCCCCTCGACGTAGTAAGGTGCCGCCTCGCACCTTGCACATATTGGTTCGAACAAAACAACTCTATCCATCATAGTACCCTTTTGCCCCTGTCTTCAGGATGGGTCTGCCTGTTCTTTGTTATCTCTGTGAAATGTGCAAGTATCGGAGTGTTCTGGTATCATCCTGGCATATGTTTGTATCTCTAGTGCCCGGGACCTTTTAGGTATATGTATTTTTGCAACATCAGCCCTTTCTTTGCCAGCTTCTGTGACAGGGCCTGCCTCTGGGTCACAGTGTAACTTTGCTTTATGTTAACAAAGTCTTGACCATTACTTTAGTTCAGGCCTTAGGCCTCATACTAGGCCTCTGATACAAGGGTTTATGTTTCAGGGCCTCATCTTACCACAAGCCCCTCGTGGGAGGTGCTCAGAATCTGGCAGCATCAAGCCTTTTGAATGTGAAGTCCTTAGGGCACAGACTAGGATTTCCTCTAAGTCTTGTACCGCACCTTGCACACCAACAGCAGCCAAGTATTCAGTAATATGGGATGTGCAACATACCCAGGGTCACACAGTCTTACCAAAATAGCGTCCATCCAGGGAGCAACTCAATACCTGTTGCCATAAGAAACACGGTAATTATAGTTGATACCAGCACGAGGATCGCAGGACACACGAGCAGCAGAAGTAAAACAGCCACCCCTGGGGCTTTTAGGATCCGTTTTAATGTCAAGGTGTTATAAAGTGTCCGATAGACGGGACTGGTCATCCAGACTGACTCCCAGAGTTTTTGGGGGAGAGGAAAATGTTCTGGGGTAGGAAAGGAAGGCTTTTTGGGCAGGATGTTCTTATGAAGTGCAAAATCCAACTACGATTGGAGATGCCAATTAAACAATATTATTTGCATTATGGTAGTGCGTGGAGGCCCCAGTGGAGATCATGGCCCCCCTTGTGCTAAATGCTGCAGACACTCAGGGTATGTCTACCCTGCAATCAGAGGTGCGACGGCACCACATGGAAATATACCTGAGCTGGCTGGCGTCTAGCAACTGCAAGTACCGACGGCCGTGACCCTGCGGCAGCATCAGCTGTACAAGCCTGCCTGGGACGCTGGGTCATTCCGCAGGCATCCAGTCTGCGCTGTAACAGCGTCCCTGCTATTGGTAGCTGAAGCTTGTCTACACTACAGCGGCACAGCTACGGGGCTGCAGTCGTGCTGCTAATACTGTAGTATTGATGCTTCCTACCTTCCTTCTGTCGACCTCGCTGCATCTACCCCGGGAGGAGTGGGGGAGCGACATGACCCATGCTTGTGTGAGCTTGAAGAAATAAAACTGAAGCCCCGAATCCAAAAGGGGACTGAAATCCTGTGGCTTACACCATCCTCGGCCTGATCTGAGTAAACAGGTGCTGGGACAGCAGCTCTGGAAAGGGTTATTTTTCGCTTAGCTTTAAAATGTACTTTTAAATTTGTTTTCCCCCCGTTCTCCCCACCGCGCCCCTTGTACAGAACTTTAGAATTCCATGACTGTGCAGACTGAGACTCCACTGACTCACACGCAGGTCTGCTGAAGTGATCTGGAATATTCAATCCAGTCAGCTTAAAAAAAAAAAAAAGAGAGAGAGAGAAAAATTGGAGCCGCTCCAGACTTTGTCCACCATGGAAACAAAGGGGGTAGGTGGGGACACACCACAACACAGCTTTGTCAATGGCTTTTCTGTGCCTGTTACAATCTCATTGTTGTGGATCCACCAGCTAATCCTATTGCTGGGATTATTCCATAAAGTTTGGATCATTCTAGCAAAAGAACCAGGCTGGAAAAAAGGGCAAGCGTTCTAAACTTCAACACACCTGTGCCAAATTCAGCTGGCACAGTTATAGGAGTAGCTTAATATTGCTTTCAGGTCAGTGTAAACATATGGAGGAACCCCCAGTGTAAACCGTCAGTTCAGAATCAGGCCCAGTAAGTTAAGCAGTTTAACCTGACAATTAAAATAAAAACCTATCATCAGATGGGAACGACTTTGTTTGGTTCTGTCAGTACCGAGTACAATACAATACCAGAGCTGCAGTTTCATGCAGATCAGACATTCTCTATAAACTATGAGGAGTACGCTGGCACTTTAAGGACTAACAAATTTATTTGGGCACAAGCTTTCGTGTGTAAAAAAAACCCACTTCTTCAGATGCATTTTTGCCCACGAAAGCTAATGCCCAAATAAATCTGTTAGTCTTTAAGGCGCCACCGGACTCCTCGTTGTTTTCGTGGATACAGACTAACACGGCTTCCCCTCTGATCTATAAACTATGATATATTTAAAATCCTTCAAACCCACATGTGTTGTGACCTGGCTTTTCCAGGTGGGGCAATCACACAGTTCTCCCATTTACTTCAGGTATGGGTGCTCAGCATTTGGAGGGGGGGGGGGGAATCTGGCCTTGAGGTACCTAAGATCCCCTGAATTTCAATGAGTTTTGGACTTCTAATGCCCTTAGGTTTCTTTCAAAATCCCAGTCTAAGTACACTGATCTACTTGGGGATTCAGGCATTCCATTGAATACTGTGTTAGTCTAATTCCAATGTGGGTATTATACTCATGCGTGTGTGCAATGGAGTACCTGTCTATGGTAACATGGGGAAGGATGTAACATGAAGAAGAAATTACATCTTCGGAATGAAAGTGACATTTCAGGATTCTATCCCATAGGGCAAAGCAAAGGAGCAAAATATTCCAGTAACCTGGCTACCACAGATTTCAAAAGAAAAGTAAAACAATCAACTGGCAAGGTATATGAACTGCCTACGCTGTTGAGAAAACAAACCGAGCCTCTGGAGATTAAAACCTGGTAATTGAACACACCATTCTTTCCAGCAGGACTTGTGTTTGCTCAGGGTCTAAGCAAGAGGGTACAGAGATTGGGTCTCCTCTCGCTTACTCTGCAGTGCAAGTCAGGAGAAACTCTGTTGAAGTCAGTAGTGAAAACAGAAGAGAATCAGCATTGCTGAGAGCAAGCTGCATGTTCATAGCTTCCAAGAGCCATTTCGCTTAATAAAGAAGGTGTGGCATAAAATGGGTATGCAAACTATAACACTGCACCCTCCTGACTAATGCTTCCTCTATTTGAGGCCAGCGAAGAGATGGGGAAGAAGGAAATGGACAAATGCCACCCACACTTTCAAGTGCTGAGGGGAAAACCCACAAAGCTGAGAGGCACATTTAGATCAGACTTCACTTTCCAATAAAATGTGCCACTTGATTTGCCTTAGATTCGTTTTCTCTCTTGCAGCATGTTGTTAAAGCTAGACATGGTGCTGGAGCAGTCACAAGCTGTGTCTCGATTAACCCTTCATGTGGCAAACAGGCAGTGTGAGTGGCAGGAGCCAGCTTATAATGTTCTCCTGGGGACAGAGCCCAGCTGCTTGTTCAGATGCAGCTGACCCATCTCAAAAGCCCCATATTTCATATGGTATTCAGAGCAAAACATTGGTAGCAAGAGTGCCTGGTGACCCAAAAGGAGCAGTAAGGATTTCCTTTAAGAAAGATCCAGCTTGAACAATGAGAGGAACACAGAGCTCTGACAGTACAAGGTCAGTTGCCTCGCTTTTGCTATGTTACCTATGGGGAGATCGCAGCCTAGAGAATAGAGTGTTGGACTGAGAGTCAGAATACGTGGGCTCGAGTTCAGGATCTGACACTGCCCACCTCTTATGTCTCAGTTTCCTCATCTGTGAAGTGGGGTTAATGACGCCTCCTTGCCTTCGTAACGTGCTTTGAGATCTACAGATGGAGAATTTGAGGACTTCAATAGCTCAGACATAGGTGAGAGGTTTTTCGCAGGAGTGGGTGGGTGAGATTCTGTGGCCTGCATTGTGCAGGAGGTTGGACTAGATGATCATAATGGTCCCTCTGACCTTAATATCTATGAATCTATGAATGCTGTATAAGAGAATTACTATTGGTCTTTGTCTACAGGGGAAGCCTCCTTTATCCCTAACACCAATTCCCTCTTAGCGAAGACTCCAGAGACCCTGCTGCCCATTACAATATATTGTACCAAACTGAGAATTGAGCTCTTTTTAACTGTCCAACCACATCTCATTTGAGTAGGTGCCAATGTATTTGGGAACCTGATCCTGCAAGATACTAACAGCCCTCAACTCACCCTGAGGAGGTGCTGTGCAATGAGCACCCTCAACTCCCATAGGGCCTTAAATTTGCAACATCTGTCTGCTTCTGAGCAAGACTGAGTGGATTACAATTACTTCTAAAATGTGGAAGGGGCACTCATGTTAAGTATTAGACAACCAAACAATTCCATCTAGATGCTTATACAGAACAAGGAATTGAACCCAGTGCCTTAGCCACAAGACCCAGAGCAGAACCTATGATGGAAATGTATCCCCACCCCGCCCAGATTAATATTTAAACAGGACAGAACATGTGAACATCAATCACTAAGGAAAAAGAGCAAATGGAGTGGGGACAGTTTGTTAAAAAGTTTATGGTGGGATGTGTCCATCAGTGACACAATCATTTGGCGATTCAATATTAGGGATAGATTTGAACCGGGCTCTCGGTTTGCACCCACACAGTAGCGGCTCAAAGCTGACAGCAAGGGCCAGATTCTGCTCTCACTTAGGCTGACATCAAGGGAGTAACTCCCTAGAACTGACGGACTGAGAGGAGAATCAGGCTCTAAGATGTTCAGGCTGCTTAAATCTCAGCTCCTTTTTAGACTATGGGATCTCAACCACAGGAACAAACTGAATCTAACAAAAAATAAAATATTCACCCCTGATGGAAGAACCTGTATGATCAGAGAACTCCTCTCCCCGCAAAAGATATAGTTCTCCTGAGAGAAATCCCTCTGCTGAATCTTTGCCCAAAGGCATAGGAGCAGCAGTAGACTGGCAAGTCACTGTGCATCGTTGGATGAAACATTACCCAGGGTAAAGTTTAGAGCTTTATTGTTTAAAAAGCAGAAGATGCAGCAGCTCCAGGAAAACACCAAGATTCCTTCAACGCTGCCTAAGGCTAGCGAAACCAGAAACCACCTCCGGATGGGATTTGGCGTAGGGTTTGTATGGGGACATTGACATGCCTAGCAGAAACGCATGGCAGCGAATCTCAGAGCTCGGGGCTACAGGCTCGCGGGGCTTGGGCTACGGCACTAAAAACAGCTACGTAGACATTCGGGCTCAGGCTGGAGCTCGGGCTCTGAAGCCCAGGGACAAGGGTGAACTTCACAGCCCAAGCCACGATGTCTGCCCTGCTGTTCTGAGCACTGTGAGCCTGAGTCTGTAGACCCGGGCTCTGAGACTCACTGCTGCAGACACACCCTATGATGGCTCGGGGTCAGCGACACCAATGTCAGAGGAGCTGTTCTCACGAGACTGCAACCCAAAGAAGGGGACGCTCCGGGGCTCAGCTGGTCTTGCCAGACGCCTGCGACGTGGCTCAGAAAGGTGGATGAGTTACAGCGATGGAACAAGCCCTTCCATATACACTAGGACATTACAGCACCATAGCTACCCTGCTGTAGTGTAGACAGGACCACAGACAGAAGCAGCCAGGGGAAAAAAAACCCAAAGCAACAGCAGAGCAGCTGGAGACAGAAGGAGAAATGCAGACGGGTGCCTTCTTCTACGGCTCAGTTCCTCCTCCCTTTCCCTCTCCTGGATGCTGGCCACCGGGTCCCAGGTTGGTCGTTTCGATACAAAGTCTTTATAGCGGTGCCACCGAGGTCACCACGCTCTTTGGGCCAAAGAACCACTCCAGGACACACGCAAATACAGGTCCAGTGAAGTGGAATTTGCCCCAGAGTCTTCCAGATCCTCTACATACCCCTAGCTCACCCAGCTGATCTCCTATCTCAGCAGTCGTTGACCCATTCCCCACCCCTTTCCCTGCACTACTGATGCTGGTTCAGCTCCCCCAGGGCAGCAATGTTGGGAGAACCAGCGTCACAAAGACACCAGCTGCTGCCAGCATTTCAGCCGTCATGTCTCCTGTCCTGCGCAAGGTCAGTCTAATCAACCGGGTTACTTAACACCTCAGCCTCTTGGCTACCTTAGGGCTCCCCAATGTTCAGCTCTGCTGGAGGGAGGTCAGCAACTGTGGGAAACCACTGCCAAATTTCCTTCTGATGTCTTCATCAGGGGCCAGGGGTTATTCCATGTCACCCTCTGCATGTAATTGACTCCCTGACTTTAAACCAGAAATCCTTCTTTTCTCCCTAACCTAAGCCTCTCAGCGCTCTTTAAAGAAACAAACAAATCCTACACCCGGTTTCCTGACAGTCATTTATCTAGAAACTTTCCTAACAAATACCCCAGCTGATTTATTTATTGCTGGTCCTGAACGCTTTAGACAGATGTTACATCAGCAAATCAGT
The DNA here is from genome assembly GCF_965140235.1 of Caretta caretta. Lineage (NCBI taxonomy): Eukaryota > Metazoa > Chordata > Testudines > Cheloniidae > Caretta > Caretta caretta. Next base: position 12,402,330 of record NC_134231.1, on the reverse strand, counting down.
TTTAAAGGTAATCTGGTGATTGCACAGAGATCACAACGATTGGAGGGACAGTAATAAGCTGCCTTGGCTAGGGGACCTGGGAGAACAAAGCTGTCAGCCATGGGAGGAGTTTGTTGCATCTATCTAGGTTATTATACCAGCATCATTGTAATATCTGAGCACTTTCTGGGCACTCCTATGCTAGGATAGTGGCTGGCAGGAAGTGTTCAGTTAAAAGGCTCGACTGTGAGTGTGTATTATGGGGAGCTAAGGTTTCCCATTGTCACTCAGAGGTCAGTTGGCCTGCTGGCACTCCCAGCCCCTTGTGTTCTACCTGAGACTGTTTCTGTCCTGCAAGAAGGGGCATTCTCGGCTTGCGACCCCAGTGTGAATTAGGCGCAAGTCTCTTCAAGTCAAGAGAATTACACCACCAGGGCAAGTCGGAGAACTGGACCCTTCATTCCCCAATTCAAACACAACAGGAGGACAAAACAATCAGGAAGAGGGTGTAGAGAGGAACAAATAAGGAACAGAAGAGATCATTCCTCCACCAGCACCCCCACCCACATTGTACGCAGAACAAGCAATTCCTTGCAGCACTTTACCTGTTCCATCCGGGGTGGATCTCACAAACGAGGGCAACATTTTCACCGACGCTGTGGGGTTGGTGTCTTCTCTGAGACCCTTCTCCATCTCCTTTCGGAAGCGCTCAGACACCTCCTGGAGCGTTTCATCGGAGAGCCGCATGTGATAGAGGTATTTGTCAATCTGAAAGGTGTAGGAAAGCCAGTGGGTCAGCATGGGGGTCAGGCATTGTGGATGGACCCATGAGAATATTACCCAACCACGGGTCCTCGCTGGGGACTGAACCAGAGACCCTCAGCACCAATGCGCACCGGCCTTTCTCAATGGAGCAAAAGGAGTAATTCTTTTGGCAACAGTAGACTATCGTCTTCTCTATGGACCAGCTGCTAGCATGGTACATTTCCATACAGACATAGCACAGCGTTTGAAAAGGACCAAATCAAGCTAACGCCTCAGCTCAAATCACAACTAACACTCATCAGCTGAATTGAGTCACTACAGATAATACTTTGTGCTTCCCACATGCGTCCCTTCTCAGTGTCAAAGCGCTTCTCACATTAAGGAAGTAAGCCTCACAACCCCCAGGCAAGTCAGAATTATCCCCATTGTACAGAGGGGGAAACTGAGGCATGCAACTGCCTGGTCTGCTCTTCAGAGTTGCCAAGCACCCATCACTCTCATCAAACATTAATTGGAGCTTCTGGTGCTCAGCATCTCTGACAAATCAGGCTATATGTTACTCGTCTGTGGCCTCGTAGAAAAATTGAGGCAGAAGTAGGAACTGAATTCAAGATCCTCAAAGGCCATTGAATGCCTTAGTTACCAAGACTCTCCTCCTTAAGGCCTTTGAAACTAGCCAGCCTGTCGGTCTCTGGGAATACCAGTTTTATATCAACAGGGCAGGGTAAGCTGCTGGCCTCTCCCCCCAGCCGGGAAGGACAAACACCATGGCAAAGTTAGGATCAGACTTTCCACTCTGGGCTTCCTTTATTATTCAAACACAATAAAACCGTCAGAGTCCCACACCTAAACTGAGTCTTTTCCCTGACCCTAGACGGAGACAGCCAACCCCCGATTGAAAACATCCCTGCAGTTTAATTACTTGGTTTAAACAAATTAAAAAGGCACGTTCCTAGGCCAGCAACATCCAGCTGGCTGAGAAGTGACCTCATTCATGGACGTGGCCATATGACCACTAGGGTGAGCAAAATAAGTATCATTTTAAGGGCTGCTTTCCCCCCTCCCCCTTTTTCATTCCTTGTGTGTTTTCGGCCACACTGCCTCCTAGTTGCTCATGCATTTGGGACCAGATCCTCAGCTGGGCTAAGTCAGCTTAGTTCCATTCAAGTCAATGGCTCTACACCAATTTACACCCCCTTGGGATCTGTCCCTTGAATCGCAAACATATCTTTGCTATCCAGCCAGGATATTCTTACTCCCTAAGGAAAACTTCTGGTGTGCTGAATAAAGTCACAAAAAGAGGCCAGCAGAGGACAAGCTGACAGGCAGATGTGAACATGCAAAGAGTGACATCTGAAAGGGCTTGTCAGAGCAAGCTAGACAGGATTCCTTTATGGGACCTTTAAATACCATACAGCGGGGAAGCCAAATACTTATCTCCGCTTTCCCAGCTATGTGCTTTCACTCACAGGAAATCAGTTCCCACACAGCCCACATACCAATGCTGAGGTAACAGCCTTCAGTTATGCACCCCTCCTCCCACTCGGAGTGGAAAAAAACATGAGAGGAAAAGCACATGCCCAAATCCTCATTTTTGCAAGAGTTCAGGATCTAGGACTCTGGGCCTGTCCCATCTCCAGACTGCTCAGATGTTTGGACATGCTGGAAAGTCGAAACAAGAGCATAGCCAGGGCAAGTGGGAATGTGCTTGCTTTTTAAAATCAGATTAGCCAGGCTGTTTGTAACATTGCAGCCTTCAAAGCCTTCAGGAGCGGTTAGTAGTTGATGCATTGGACACAGGGCAAGGGGCACAATATTATTTCTCAGCTGTGAGCTTAATGCTGGAGGAATGAAGTCATTGTAAGTATCCTGCACCGCGGGTCCTTGCTGTTCTTCAGTTGTGCCCTTTTATAGTCTCCTTGGGAGAAGCCAGCCGTGCAGTTAACCAAGAACGAACTCAGCCATCTAGCAGGAAGATTTCACATGGGGTTTTCATCAGGCTAACTAGGCCTGCACCCCAACACCCTCAACTCTTGAAGATCCATTATCATCACACCCTGGGCCTCTCTTTAGTGAGAAGTACAGGCAGTTTTGAGGAGCCCAGTCGGGCCGTGCTCACCAGAGACACACACCCTCCTTCCCAAGCCAAAGTATTTATTTTTCCTCCCTTTCCCCACTTCACTTCTGATCCTTCTCTCCTGCTGCCCCATGGTGCTGCTGGTGGAAAATCTTTCCTTCCCCACATGGTAGCCAAGTGCTTTCCAATCACTTGCCAGCTGAGATCTACAATATTTGCTCTTCCACCTCCACCTATGGCAAGGTACAGCGAGCAGAGAGTTTCAATACTCTTGCTCAACAGCAGATGCCACGGTGCCCGGTTTGGGACTACATGGTGATGCACCTTGGCTGATCCCCACAAACCTCTCTCACTATAAGTCTGGTGCTTGCCAAGATCCTGATGTACTTACGATTCCATGGTATTAAAAATAATCAGCAATGTCAAGAAGCGGGGTGACCTTCCGCTAATTCCACAAAGCTCTTTAAAACCTGGATCCATCATCTCCTACACACTTAGACTGAGGCTACTAGCCATTAGTCTACCTTCTAGCTAACACAGGCAAGGCTGTAAGTCATGCTATCCCAAAGCCAGTCTGGGGAATAGCATTAAATGAATTTAAAAATACATATAACGTCAGCAACTACATGAGCTAGGTTAGAGAAATGGCCAAGTTTGGTTTCAAACTGAGGTCCCATTGAGCAAATAGTCCCCGCAGCTGAGGTATTAAGGCCCTGATTCAGCAAAATACTTAAGCATGTGCTTTACCCTAGTGATTTCAGGGACTACGCCGGGTGGGACATCACCAGTCTGAAACCAAGACTGACCATTCTCATGGAGCTCAGAGTTATAAACAAGTGTTTTATTGAATCAGGGCCAAAGTGATGACTCTGGACTCCAAGTAAGTTATAACGAAGCAGCATTTGTGGCTATTCGGACGGCATACGGGATGCTGAAATGCAAAGCTATTTGGAAATTGACTGTGTTATTTAGGAATGACCAGGAATGAAACTATTTGGCAATTAAATATATAACCCCACAATGCTATGTTGTTCCAATTAGCCATCTGTATTTAATGTAAGTAAATTTACATCTAATTATACAGGTACGATCTGGCAAGATGGGAGAATTAGTTTGTGACTGTGACAGATGAATGCCTTTGGGGAGGAACATCCTCGTTGGTTGTTCTACCTTTTTAAGATCATTGTCAATCTCAAATCAATAAGTTACTCGAGTGCAATCTGGAAAAGGAAATTTCTTTGGGATGGAAAAAAGTTTCACAAGTTAATGGTGTTTCCCTGAGGAAATCGAAACCAGGTAGGTGGCAGAAAGTTGTAGTACTGAGTTTAAGATGGCATGTGTTATACACATTCATAGCACACACAGCAGAGAAAAACATTACACTTGGGCAGAAGTTTAGTTCAAACCTCAGGAATTGTTAAGATTCCAGCAGAATGAGACACGAACAATCTGGAATGAGCTACGGAAAGACACCTAAAAGATTCATTTCCTGTTCCTTATTCTCCTATTAGCTATTGTCCAGACACTGTAAAAGCAAACCCTGAATCACAATTAGAGATATAAACTAAAGCAGGTGTAATGAGTAGGGGGCAATTTAAAATAGCTACCAGCTATTCAAAAATACCTCCAAGCGTATTCTGTATAAAGCAGAAAATCAAAGTCTAAAAACTAAGTCCTTGAAAAACTGACTATGGGGTAGTCTGCTTCTTGTCCTAAACTGTTGAACAGCTGCCGTGTTTCACCCCAGAGGTGGCTGCATTTCACCCGTGGGTGACAGGGTCCCTACATAGCCCTTACTTCACAGGTGTATTAAGAGGCTTATGTAGTTCATATTAGAGAAGTGTTTTTGAGATGCTCAGCTGACAGAAATTGTAGGAGACCTAAGCAATGATTATGAATAACTGCAATCCCTATTTGTGGAATTCAACCAAAGAAGGGAAGAAACTGCAATTACACATCTTTTACCATCCCGCATGATCTCTGTTGGCAGCATAGCTTTGGGAGGAATAAAGTGGAGATGGCCCTGAAACCACAACCCCAGAGCGAAAGCAGCCCCAAACTTTAAATTCAGATCCACATCCAAATTCTGCAGCTCAGGCCCATCTCTGTGTGCACACGGCTGCATTCCTGTAACGTGGGGACTGGTTACAGAAACCCTGTGCAAAGTCCAGTGTTATTGCCAATATGTTATGACTGAAGCCTCCATCAAATTATAGAGAAAAGGGAAATGAATATTTTAAATATACACTTATTTCACCTTTAGATAATGGTTGGACTTTTTGAGGGTAGGAAGTGAGAAATGATTAATACAAAACAAGGGAGCTCATGGCTGAAGAACAAGTCTCAGCTAATTTTGGGTGGCCACTTGAGAAGAATTTGTGCAGTAGCAAAGGACAGGACAGATGTACCTTACTCAATGGACAAGTTGTGAGGTTTCTCCTTTTCCTGCAAACTTGTCTCCCTCCTCTTGAGCACATGAGGCTAGCAAGGGGCTTGATTCTGTATTTATGTCCATTTTGTTTTCTGGCTGGATAAGATGTAAACCTCCAGGGCTGTCGATTTAGCACTTGGTTCATTTTCTGTCTTGTTACGTAGCATGGCCTACTGGATAGAGCACTGGGCTAGGGCTCAGAATACCTGGGTTCTATTCCCAGCTCTGCTACCTGCTGGGTGACCTTGGGCAAGTCACTTCCCCTCCCCGAACCTCAGTTTCCTCATCTGTAAAATGGGCATAATGATATTGCCCTCCTTTGTAAAGCGCGTTGAGATCTACTGATGAAGAGCATTAGGTATAGTTATTACTTTATTAATACACACTTATATTATCTTAGCACCTAATAGCTCCAATCAGATCAGGGCTAGGTGCTGTACAAACACGTAATAAAAGACATTCCCTGGCTTTAAGAGCTCACAATATAAAGTGTACACCTTAAGCACCTGATGCTACAAATATTTAAGCGTGTGAGGAGTTTTGTTCAAATTCAGTGCAATGTTTTCATGCGGAAAGAGTTAAACCCCATGCTCGAGTGCTTGCAAGATTGGTACCATCAATGCAGCCACTTGTAGAAGTAAAATCACTCAGGAGTAAAAGCACACAAATGCTTGAAGAATCAGCAACTCCCATGGAGTTAGTAACAGTACTAGGAGCAAAAGGAATGAAGAATCAACCTAATGGTTAAAGATTAAGGGTAACATTGTATGGATTAAAGCAGTACTCCAGTTATGTGGATCTTTTGTCTTGATTCTGTTTCCCCAATCGAGTGGCAACACTTATCTGACTACATCTGAATGTTTTGTAAATCATAGCATGATAGTAGCTTCCTGTTAAGTACAAACACTTCCTGCATAACAAAGATAATGCAGCATGGGAAGTACTACAGAGCTGTTTATTTTAATGCAAAAGAACCTGGGCACATGCTTGTCTTTGAAGGAGAGCAATGCCATTTGCCTTTTTCTATGAATCATCACTTCATTTTTTGGCTGATTTGTTCAGCTCCACAGACATGGCAAGAATTAAATTCAGAATAAATGTGTCCGGTTCTACAGTGTTTTCTCTCTCTAGTTCTTAGATCTGCTTGTGCATTTTAGAAGCACTGAGAGAATTTAATGTTAAAAAACATTAAAGGCCTTTTTTTTTGTGGTGGTGGTGGTGGACTGAAAGTTCGGTGTGTGTTAGAAAGAGCTTGTGTTTAAGTTGCAAAGTTTGGATCTGGATTTAACAGCCCCATGGTGATCAGATCAAATCTGGGATTTTGGTTTGACCTGCTCCACTGACAAGCCATTTACAATAGCTAGCCACAAATCAGGATGTGAAATACCCTTGAAGTTCAGAGGGTTAGTTTAGGCCTGATCTCTGCATAGAAGTTCTGCTTGGTATCAGGAACCTCTTCCCAAGTCCCACAGGATGGTGGCCCCAGTAGGTTTTCATTTTTACTCCCTATCCCAGCTACGGATTAGTAGAAATGTAATTAAAAAATGAAAGTTTCTCAAATTCTGAAGCACAAAATAATACTTTGAGGTCCTCTGATGAAAGACACTGTACAAACATTAAGCAATTCTCAAAACATCCCTAAGAGGCTGGCAGATGGATCACCTGACCTGCCACTAAAATGCAGTCACTTTGGTGGGGAATGCAGCAAGTGTTTAACAGCAGAGTGACACTGCCCCCAGTTTAGGACAGGAAGCAAATAATCACCCATCTAGCACTTTGTATCATCAGTGGATTTCAAAGTGCTTTGCAAAATTGGTGTTTTAATCCCCATTTTACAGAGGGGGAAACTGAGGCACAATGAGGCGAAAGCGACTTGCCCTAGGTCACATTCTGAAGCCGCAGGAGTACAGGGAACAGAAACCATTTCCCAGCTTGGGCCTACTGCCACAGCTAAGACCATCTGCAAACATACTGGTAAATTTAGGTCGGCAAATGTGATCACACGGGTGAGCATCAAGGGGTGGCCTAACACAACCCACACACACACACACACAGCTTAAAATCTTAGGGACAGAAGGAAGAAATTCTGCCACCTACTAAATTACAAGTCACAATATGCTGCGTGACTGTGTTTTGGGTACGGATTGCTAGTATTGACACTGATCCAGGAATTGCTCAGCATTTTGCAGGAAGATGCTGCCGGCCCTCACTCCCAACTGACTGCCCTGGAAGAACTCGGCACTTTGCAGAAATAAACCCCATTGTGACTTTACGAGAGCAGCAAAGCCTGACACTCCTCCCGGATCCTATTGCAGCACACTACAGCCTGAGTCACACAATTTCCTGTACAGCCAGTTTCCTCCCCACCCCCCTCCCTCAGGAGTCTCATTTTACAGGACAAAGCATGCGAACGGGACGCCTCGAGGGGTGGGGAGTAAGGAACCGATTACTAAGAGAAGTCATGCTACAGTGCATCATCAAGGACCGACATAGTCAGTCTTGCCCTCACCGAGTATTTTACGAGAAACCAGCTGCTGTTCGCAGCAGCCTAAGTGCAGCCCCCAGGAAAACCCCCACCCCAGCGCAGGGAGCATTTGACGCTTGTGGCTCAAAGCACAGAAACCAGAAGCTACTGTGTATTCCAGCCAAGCTTCCATTCAGCTGCTATCAGCTACTGCTGTTGCCACAGGACAAGAGAGGCCAGACAGAGATGAACTGTGATAAAACAGCCTCTGGGTTTTGTTACCTCATTTCTCCCCTCCCACATACACTTTATATTGCCAACTCTTAAAGCCAGGGAATGTCTTTTATTACGTGTTTGTACAGCACCTAGCCCTGATCTGATTGGAGCTATTAGGTGCTAAGATAATATAAGTGTGTATTAATAAAGTAATAACTATACCTAATGCTCTTCATCAGTAGATCTCAACGCGCTTTACAAAGGAGGGCAATATCATTATGCCCATTTTACAGATGAGGAAACTGAGGTTCGGGGAGGGGAAGTGACTTGCCCAAGGTCACCCAGCAGGTAGCAGAGCTGGGAATAGAACCCAGGTATTCTGAGCCCTAGCCCAGTGCTCTATCCAGTAGGCCATGCTACGTAACAAGACAGAAAATGAACCAAGTGCTAAATCGACAGCCCTGGAGGTTTACATCTTATCCAGCCAGAAAACAAAATGGACAGCAGGAGGACCCCACCAAAGTCCCTCTACCTTGACACGATACTATTGTCCAGCTGGCTCATTGTGCCCCCAGGCCACTCCACCGGAGTGTGGTGGTGGGACTTTATCCAGTCCCCCAATGGCAGGTATCCACAATGCAGAAACCACCACAATGGGACACTGAGCAGAGAGGCCCTTAGAAGAGCTGCCTGCAGGGCAAAAGTGAAGGGTATTGGCTGGGTATTTTGAGAAAGCTTGTCTGCCACAGACATTGCTGGACTCGTTCAGTGGCTGGAAGTTGCCAGTGTCCAGGGAACCATCCACCCACCATCCTTCCCCAGCATAACGACAGTCACAGTTTAAAAGGAAGACAATGACACTGAGATTTAAGAATGACTCCAAGTGACAAGGGGAAGAAGACACTTAAATCCTTCCTCTAAGCAAGCGAAAGAAAGAGCCAGTCACGTCAGAAAATGGTCAGATGGACTGGTATCCAAAGGAGAGTGGAAGTTTTACAATTCTGCAGAAGATGGAAGGTTGATGACTTCCACATAGCCGACTTGACTTGAAGAGACAGACAGAGACACTGTACTGAAAGGGCGGCCTCATTATGAAAGTAAAATTAAATAACTTAAACTTAGCTATTATCCCTAATTCGTACCTTTAGCTAGAAGGAAAAGAAAAACATACCAGCCCAATTTTTCAGCTCTGAATCACAAGTGTCCACATGCAGTTAGTACTTTTCCTAGCATTATTTCTGCCACAAATGACAGCAGTTAAAACATAATGGTTCAATCAACATTAATGTATGAGACATGCAGCACCGACCCAGTGAACGTGCCACATTCAAATATTAATAGTCTTAGTGTTTTTAAAGCACCTTTCATCTGTGGATTTCAAAGTGCTCTGCAAACATTCATTAAGTTTACACAATCCCTTTGAGGTTTGACAAGTGTTACTTCGACCCAGTCTACAACTGGGCAAACTGAAGGTGAAGTGACGTATGATTAGGACCCTACCAAATTCACAGTCCATTCTGACAATTTCATGGGATTTAAAAAAAATTGTAAATTTCATGATTTCAGCTATTTAGATTTCACAGCGTTGTAACTGTCGGAATCCTGACCCAAAAAGGAGTTGTGGGGGGGTTGCAGTACTTCTGCTCTTCCTTCTGCATTACTGCTGCCAGCAGTCCTGCTTTCAGAGCTGGGCAGCTGGAGAGCAGCGGCTGCTGGCCAGGAGCCCAGCTCTGAAGGCAACACCTCACCAGCAGCAGCGCAAAAGTAAGCGTGGCAATCCCGTACCCCGCCACCCTTACTTCTGCCCTGCTGCCTGCGGAGCTGGGTGGCCGGAGAGTGGCGGCTGCTGGCTGAGGGCCCAGCTCTGCAGGCAGCAGGACAGAAGTCAGGATGGCATGGTATTGCCACCCTTACTTCTGCTCTGCTGCGGGAGGGGCGCTGTGTTTAGAGCCGGGCGCCTGGCCAACACCTACTGCTTTCTGACCACCCAGCTCTGAAGGCGGCACAGAAGTAAGGGTGGCAACACCGCAACCCCCCGCAAAAAAATAACCTTGCAACCCCCCTGCAGCTCCTTTTTGGATCAGGACCCCCAAATTGAGAAACACTGGCCTCCCCCATGAAATCTGTATAGTATAAGGTAAAAGCACGAGACCAGATTTCACGGTCCGTGATGCGTTTTTTATGCCCGTGAATTTGGTAGGGCCCTACTTATGCTACGTCCTGGCAACTCTGTAAGTGGGGAACAGAACCCAGGAGTGCAAGCTCAGGGACTCAAGCTCTAATCAAGAGACAACATGACCTCTTGAACAGGATTGTGATCAGGAACGGTTTCCATCAGCCATGGTTGGAGCAACAGGATCAATAACCTGCTCAGATTTTTTTTGATTTTTTTTTTAATATGTAAATACTCTGTTCTTCCCCGGTCAGTTCCATGAAGATGCAAGTTAATGAAGTGTCATTTCACTAAATCAGTCGGCCAAGGTTATTGGTGGTTCTCCAACTGTGGTTTGCAGAGGGTGGGCTGCCTACCTGGATCTCCTTGTTTCCAACTGCTAAGGTGCATTAGAAACAACAAAGAGATACATTCACTACTTTCCGAATATTACTTTCCCGTGCATGCAACTGCAAATGGGAGACGTGATGCAGTCCACACTGAAAAAGCTGGAGCACCTATGCGTTATTATTGTTTGATTTTATGGTGTCCAGAGGCCCCCAAGTAACAATGGCAGGCCCATGGCAGCCACATCGCAAGAGACAGCCAAACACAATCTACTGTCTTGACAAAGAAACAGCACACTCGGCGTTCAAAGTAGCATGGCCATTAGCTAAAGATTTTGTTTTTTTAAAATAAGAGGGCTTACAGAAGCTTATTTAATACACAATTCTGAAAGAAATCCGAAGTCTGGAAGGAGTTATTTGGGGAAAGTATCTGTAAACCTATTTCAGCATACATAAACGCAGCCAGTGTAGCTGAACCTTCTGTCGAGTGAAAAGAACTTGTGGCACCTTAGAGACTAACAGGGCCAATTATTGCTTGCAACTTTTTCCCACATCCGAACAATAACCTTTGTTTGCTCTCCCTAGCAAGAGTAGTTACTGAAACAGAGGGACAGACCATGCTTTGCACACCACGTTCCTGGTTTGGAACCAAGTGAAATTCCTTAAGAAAGAACTTTATGCTAAGTTACTGATAAGGGCATAGCAAACTGAGAACAGCAAGAAAACCCAGAGCTAACGCACCAACACTATTTGCCTACCTCCTGTGTCTTGTTACATTACATATATCATAGGAGCTGATTCCACTGTTACACAAGCCCCGTTATATCGAAACGCAATGGAACAAGACGGAAGCCTAAACTATATTTCTTTACATATCAACTTGATTTTTGCTAGGTATTTTTACTTCCAATTTAATGCAACCACCAGCAGGGACATCGCAGACACGGTAGCATTTCTTAGTTTTACATCTGGTCTCCCTGGCGAGCGGGTTCTTATCTGTGTCACTGTTGCTACAAAGGGAACATATAGTACTAAAACGAGGAAGTGATTTTTTCCCCCCTCGCTAAAAAGGAAGCATTAATTGGAATTTCGAAATCCTGATCAGCAGCTTCAGACGAGCTAGAGCATCTGTGTGTATGTGTGTACTGCAGTGTATGACCATAGCACTTAGAATTGAGCTTTACTGGGTGTCCATATATGTAACAAAAAGCTGGTCCGTCTCTAAGATCTAATTTAAGGACATTCACCAGACTAGCTGGAGAATTCAGAATCCATTTTCAGATAAAGTTTCACCATCAGAGTGACCCCCCCCCCCCGCCAAAATAAAAAGGGGGGGGGGAGGATTCACCTAACTGTTCATTTTCAGAGACCAACAGCTGGTTCTGTTCAAAGCAGGACAAATACATTTAGGTTACGCAAATAAGCTAAACGAACACTAGTACATTTCAGTATGTCCACATTCTGAATACATAATTACTTGTGAAAATTGTAACTATACAATAATAGAGTGAGATCACACAATTTGTTGATTTGCATTTTCAATCCAAGGACTGAGACCGTGGTTTGCTCAAGTTATGCATATGTTTTTTGTATTAATTTTTCTTTTTTTTTTAAAAAAAGCACTGTTGATATATTTGCCGTTCACTTTCCAGACAAAGCGGGAGGCAGAGTTAATTTTTTTGTTTTCTAACTGGTATCGAAAAACACATTCATGATGTAACACAGGTTTGGTGGGGACTAAAATTGGGTTCAAAGTTCCCAGTCACAACATAATTCACTGCCTCCCCCTCTCAACTTCATCAAAAAGCCATTTATTTGGTTTGCAAATCCTGAGTGACCTAGACTATCTCCTCAACCCTGCTCTGTTACCAAACCGGACATTCGGCATATATCCACACTGTGTCACCATCCTGCTAATACTGATGCTCAGTGTGTCCCCAGTTAAACTCCCCTACCCCACAAGATGAGGGGGAAAGGGAAAGCATTGAACTGCAGGGTTTTGACACATGGCATCACTGAAGAACCCTCTTCGGGCTTGCAGGGAGGAACCCTCCAGGGAAGGTTTTCACATAAATCTAAGCATCCCACTCCGACACGTCCTAAAATAACCCTCACTCTTATAGACAGAGAGCCTAACCCTAAAGCAAAACTTTAAATCGCAAGGTCCCCATCCTCCCGCCCACCATGGAGCAGGCCAAGCGGAGAGAACAATACTGGAACCCAAAGAAGGATTTATATTTCACCACTGGCGCCCTAGGGGGGTGAGGGGGGGCGCTCTAACCATGTGGCTCAAGCTAGGCCTGGGAATCAGGAAATCTGGGTTCACCTGAGCTCTGCCTTGGCCTTCCTGTGGGACCTTGGGTAAGTTACATCCTGTCCCTCACCTCCCCTAGCCCCCAGCTATAAACTGGGGGACAATACTTACAACCTTCTGTGACTGGGGGTAAGAGCCCTGGCTGGAACAAGCTACAGGAAGGTTATTGTCTATAATGGGCCAAAGCAAAATCTCAAATCCACGGAGCGAGGAACTTTGGGATGCTTTAAAAGAAACAGTTCTGTTGGCTGGCGGGAAAGTGCCCCCTGATTTCCCAGCCGCCCCACCTACTCCAGGGCTGGGAGGGAGGAGATTTAGCAGGCACTGAAAGGGTCTGGCGGACAGGGACATACATGGGTCCTGTAAAACCCAACAGCAGGAGTGGGATCTGCATTCCCAAACTGCCAGGAAATTAATCCCAGGGGCGCCCCCATCCATCCTGCTGGGCCAGGCTTTGGCAGCAAGACAAGGGGAGCCAGAACAGACTTCCCTCCCCACAGACACTTTGCAGCCGCTTCCTTTCCAAGCGCATCCCTGTGTTGGAACTAAACCCCTGGGGAGGGGAAAAACACCTTCGGAATCGGCCCCTTCCAGGATCAGGTCACATCCTTCCACTCACCCTTAGCCCGGTGGGCAGAACCCCCCAAACCAGAGGCACTTCTCCCCACAGCCCATAGGGGGTGGGGTGGAGACATGAAGTCAAGGCAAGACCCCCTGGGGCCGGGGACCCCCCCTATTCTCACGATAAAAGCAAGGCAGTGGGAAGACCGGCCCCCCCCTGCAGCTGCGGACCAGGGGGTTAGGGCACCCCCCTCTTGCCGGATTTGCAGAGCGAGACACAGGACGTGGGGTATGCTTGGAGTTCCCCAGAACGGGACCTCCTAGGAGGGACCCTGAGCTGTCCCGTCCACCCGCCGCCCGGGCTCCCAGCTCCCCGGTACTGGGAAGGGGGGGGGGGGGGGAGAAGCCCACTTCACACTCCCACTATTCGCCCCCCCCCCCCCCGAAAAATAAATCGAGAGGGACGCACAGCCGAACACGGGTCAGCAATTCAACCTGACCCGGGGGGGGGGGTAGCGCTGCAGCTCCCCCACAAGGGGATCGGGGGGGGGGGTAAGCGGGGAGTCGCTGCAACTCCCCCACAAGGGGATCGGGGGGGGGGGGACAGAAACACCCCCCCCCACACCCGGAGCCAGGTATCGCCCGCTCCAGTCCCCGGACCGGTGAGTTCTCTCCGACGGGACAGGCACATGGCCCACGTTTCGCTCACCCCCGGCTCGGTATCGATACCCACCGCAGAGCTCGGGAACGGCCTCCCCGCCCAGTCCGTCTGTCCATCCGTCCGTCCGTCCGTCCGGGGATGGGGCGGGGGGGGGGATCGATTATAGCCTGCAAAGTCCGCCTCGATCCCTCCTCCAGCCGCGGGTCCCGCTCCGAGCCTCACTCACCCCCTTACACACTCACCCCCTTACACACTCATTTACACACACATACTTATTTACACACACACACACACACGAGGTATCGATGGGGGGGGCTGCGCCCACCTTCTGCCCTTGGTCATGGCTGAGCTCGGTGAAGAAGTAGGCGAGCAGGTGGGACGCGATCATCTTCCGCGGCGGGCGGGAGCCGACGCCGGTCTCGATCAGCCCGGCCCCGGCGGCGCAGGAGCGAGCGGGCAGCAGCCGGCACGTTGGTCACTTTCCGCTGCAACAATGTGGCTCATTCAAGAGATTCCCCCGGCCCGGGAGTGACGCGCCCCCGCCGCCCGGCTCCCATTGGCCAGGGCGGGAGGGTGTGTGCTCCGCGGGGGGCGGGGCGCGCGCCTCTGTCTGTCTGTCTGGGCGAGCGGGGGCCTGTCCGCCCAGCGTGGGTCTGGGCACGGGTGTGTCTGTCTGCACTGAATGTGGATATGCACATGGGTCTGTCTGCACGGCCCCTCTATGCATGGGTCTGTCTGTCTGCACTGAATGTGGATATGCACATGGGTCTGTCTGCACGGCCCCTCTATGCATGGGTCTGTCTGTCTGCACTGAATGTGGATATGCACATGGGTCTGTCTGCGCGGCCCCTCTATGCATGGGTCTGTCCGCCCAGCATGGGTCTGGGCACGGGTGTGTCTGTCTGCACTGAATGTGGATATGCACATGGGTCTGTCTGCACGGCCCCTCTATGCATGGGTCTGTCTGTCTGCACTGAATGTGGATATGCACATGGGTCTGTCTGCACGGCCCCTCTATGCATGGGTCTGTCTGTCTGCACTGAATGTGGATATGCACATGGGTCTGTCTGCGCGGCCCCTCTATGCATGGGTCTGTCCGCCCAACATGGGTCTGAACACGGGTCTGTCTGTCTGCACTGAATGTGGATATGCACATGGGTCTGTCTGCACGGCCCCTCTATGCATGGGTCTGGGCGCGGGTCTGTCTGTTTGCACTGAATGTGGATATGCACATGGGTCTGTCTGCACGGCCCCTCTATGCATGGGTCTGTCCGCCCAACATGGGTCTGAGCACGGGTCTGTCTGTTTGCACTGAATGTGGATATGCACAAGAGTCTGTCTGCACGGCCCCTCTATGCATGGGTCTGTCTGCCCAGCATGGGTCTGGGCACGGGTCTGTCTGTCTGCACTGAATGTGGATATGCACATGGGTCTGTCTGCACGGCCCCTCTATGCATGGGTCTGGGCGCGGGTCTGTCTGTCTGCACTGAATGTGGATATACACATGGGTCTGTCTACACGGCCCCTCTATGCATGGGTCTGTCTGCCCAGCATGGGTCTGGGCACGGGTCTGTCTGTCTGCACTGAATGTGGATATGCACACGGGTCTGTCTGCACGGCCCCTCTATGCATGGGTCTGGGCGCGGGTCTGTCTGTCTGCACTGAATGTGGATATGCACACGGGTCTGTCTGCACGGCCCCTCTATGCATGGGTCTGGGCACGGGTCTGTCTGTCTGCACTGAATGTGGATATGCACATGGGTCTGTCTGCACGGCCCCTCTATGCATGGGTCTGTCTGCCCAGCATGGGTCTGTCTGTCTGCACTGAATGTGGATATGCACACGGGTCTGTCTGCACGGCTCCTCTATGCATGGGTCTGTCCGCCCAACATGGGTCTGAACACGGGTCTGTCTGTCTGCACTGAATGTGGATATGCACATTGGTCTGTCTGCACGGCCCCTCTATGCATGGGTCTGGGCGCGGGTCTGTCTGTCTGCACTGAATGTGGATATGCACACGGGTCTGTCTGCACGGCCCCTCTATGCATGGGTCTGGGCACGGGTCTGTCTGTCTGCACTGAATGTGGATATGCACATGGGTCTGTCTGCACGGCCCCTCTATGCATGGGTCTGTCCGCCCAGCATGGGTCTGAGCACGGGTCTGTCTGTTTGCACTGAATGTGGATATGCACATGGGTCTGTCTGCACGGCCCCTCTATGCCCGGGTCTGTCTGTCTGCACGGAATGTGGATATGCATGAGTCTGTCTGAGCCCAGGGATGTGTGTCTTCTTGTTGGCCCTGTGCATGGGTCTGTCTGTCTGAGCACAGGTCAGTGTGTCTGCAAGCACTGCATGTGGCTATGCCTGCGTCTGTCGGAGCATGGGTGCCTCTCTGCACTACATGTTAGAGAGGCAACTTGGGGGCGGTAATATCTTGTATTATACCAGCGTGTCTGAGCACAGACAGGGCTGTATCTAGGTGTGGGTCAGTCCATCTGAGCACAGAACTATGCGTCTGTCCGTGGTGCGTGGGTCTATGCATGATTGGCTTGAACAAAGAAACCTTACAAACAGCTACGTATATACAAGAAACCCAGGGATTGCCACACCTACCTTCACAGATCCAGCAATCACCCCAAACACACCAAGAAATGTGTTCTCTACAGCCAGGCTCTCAGATACCATAGAATATGCTCTGAGAAGAAAGTCCAGGATCGATACATGAACACACTAAAAACTGCCTTCACCAAAGAAGGACACCCCACCAGAGAAGTAGATCATGTCGTGAAATAGGCCACCAGACAACCTGCTTCAATATAGAAATAAAACCCCTTTCAGCCCCTAGTTGTCACCTGCCAACTGACACCAAAGCCCATATTAGGTATCATCAAACAATTACAGCCCACACTCGACGGAGACCACATCCTGAAAGAAATCTTTCCTGAACCCCCTCTTCTGGCCTTCAAACAACCCTCTAGCCTCTCCAAGCTCATCATCATAAGCAAGCTCCCCATAGACCAGAACACGCCAACTTAAAAGTGGCACCGGACCATGTCAGAACAACAGATGCAAAACCTGTAGACACATCTCCATTGTTACAATCATCAACATCCCCCCACAACACCCCTTTCAAGATCCATGGGTCCTACACATGCCTGTCACAACATGTGGTGTACCTCATCCAGTGCACTCAATGCCCCAATAACAACTATTTGGGTCAAACCAGACAGTCGCTACACTCTTGAATAAAACTCACACAGAGAAATGATAAAATACAAAAACACCCTATCACCTGTGGGTGAACAATGTTCACAAAACAATCACTCTATCTCTGACCTCTCCGTCCCCATCCTCAAAGGAAACCTGCACAACACCTCCAAAAGATGAGCCTGGAAGCTTACATTTATAACTTTGCTTAAAGAAAAGGAGGACTTGTGGCACCTTAGAGACTAACCAATTTATTTGAGCATGAGCTTTCGTGAGCTACAGCTCACTTCATCGGATGCAACATGTAACTTTGCTTGACACTAAAAATCATGGATTGAATAGAGACACTGGATTTATGGCTTATTGCAACAATCTCAAACCCCTCCAATTGCCCCACACCACCAGCTTTCCCCCTGCCCTCCCTATGACTGAGAGGTGTTAATGGTCCACTTCATTTTGAAGGGTCCCTTGAAAAATGTGCTAACTACTTATGCTAAACAATCCGCTCCACCTCCTATTTAGTTGTAAAAAGAAAAGGAGTACTTGTGGCACCTTACAGACTAACCAATTTATTTGAGCATGAGCTTTCGTGAGCCACAGCTCACTTCTCTGTGTGTATATAAAGTCTGCTGCAGTTTCCACGGTATGCATCCGATGAAGTGAGCTGTAGCTCACGAAAGCTCATGCTCAAATAAATTGGTTAGTCTCTAAGGTGCCACAAGTCCTCCTTTTCTTTTTGCGAATACAGACTAACACGGCTGTTCCTCTGAAACCTATTTAGTTGTGACACTCTGGGCTTGTCTTCATGTACAGCGCTGGCCCAGCACCACCGTGGTACTTTAGTGAAGACGCTCCTATGACCATGGGAGAGCTTCTCCCGTCCGCACAGTTAATCCCTCTCCCCGAGAGATGGTAGTTATGTCTGCACCATGGGTTAGGTCGGTGTAACTACATCACTCAGGGGGTTGGGTTCACACCCCTGAGCGACGTAATTGTACTGATGTAGCTACGTAGTGTAGACCTGGCCTCTGACTACGTTTCCCAAGAATATTTTGTATGTGTGTGATGTGCATGTTTTGTATCTGTGTGAGATTTCTATGTCTACATTTGTGTGTGTAGTGCGTGTGTGTGTGGAGGGGAGTTGTGCATGACATATATTTCCCAGACCAGAAGAGGTCTGTGGAAGCTCGAAAACTTGTCTCTCTTACCAATCGCAGTTGGTCCAATAAAAGATATTACCCCTCACCCACCTTGTCTTTCTAATGTCCTGGGACCGACACAGCTACCACAACACTGCATACGCATGGGTCTGTCTATCTGAGCACAGCGCTGTGTGTCAGTCCGCATTGCATGTGTCTATACACGGGTCTGCCTGTCTGAGCATAGGGCCGTGTGTCTAGGCTGCAGAGTCTGTCGGAGCGCCGGGCTGTTTGTGCTGCGTGGGTCTAGTTTGTATGGCTGCCTGTGCACGGGTCATCTGCCTGTGGATCAATCACTGCACGGACCTCTCAGCCAACGGGTCTGTACATAGGAATGTGTGTGTGTCAGTTATTGAGTGAGTCTGTTTTTCAGAGCTGGCTTTAGGATTTTGGAAGCCCCCAGCAAGGTTATTCAAGGGGACGGGAGGGAGGAAGCTGCTCCCTTCCCCAGAGCAGGAGGATCATCCTGTTACAACACAAGATAGACAACAGCAGAGCCCATACTCGTCTCACAGTAAAACTGAGAGTGACTCACAGAATTGCTAACAGGGCATGAGCACTCACACACACAAACACATGGACACACAGGCATGTCATGTGCAACACAGGATAGCAGGGGGCTGCGAGTTCTCCTGGGAACACGTCTTACGCGCCTCTCTCTCCTGCTAATTCGACAGGAGTCAGCCTCCGCTGCCTGTATCGTTTCTACCATCAGACGGGTCTTAGCAGCCTCTTTTCTTCATGCCTGGAGATTTGTGTATGTGTGTGTTTGTGTGTGCAGTGCTTATTTAACCATTATGGATGCTCTGACCTCTTCTGTGGAAGCCGTCCTTTCAAACAGTTTTAAGAAATTCCAACAGTCAGCAGATGTGTCGTAGAGTGATTACTTTGGGAGGATAAAGAGTCAAGTTCCATTTCAAACCTTTCCACCAGTGAAATTCAGGATTTCAAAGAAAGCATGGAGCTTGTCCAATGCAGCCAACAAAGCCTGCTTTCCTCAGCCAAACTCCATCCTTTTTGGTTTTTTTGTGGGTAAACCAGGCCTTGGCTGACCTTATTTCATCATGCAAAAGTTAGAGCTAGGCGTGTGCCTCTTAAAGCTGGGGAGAGTTACGTCAAGAGATGATTCCATATAATCTTTTCAGCGTGACTCCATTTCATTGGCCCCCTCATCCAGCTTTTGCTAAGTACCAAACTCTTTGTAGTGAGGGCAAAATTAAAACATAGTGTTGGATAAAAATAACGCAGCACATCTGTCCCTTTTCTCCCTATGCTGGGGTTTGAATCATAAAGGGAACCTGTGTCTTCTGGAGGTTAGAACAGGAGCCTTGAAGCCAGGTCTCCTCCTCTAGATCTTATTCTTGCCTTGCTTTGCCTGGTCAGTGCCTCACTTAACTTTTCTGTTCCTCAGTTTCACCATCTGTGAATCAATATATTTGGGTCTGTGACAGAGTGGATTGGGCACTAGACAGGGAGTCAGGAGACCTGGAGTCTATTCCCACCACTGCCACTGACCTACTGGGTGACCTTTGGCAAATCCCTTTGCCTTTTCGTTTCCCTCCTTCCCTATGTTTGTCTTATGTATTTAGCCTGTAAACTCTTCAGAGCAGGAATTGTCTCTTGCTATGTGTATCCACAATGCCTACCACAATGATCTTGGGTTTCAATGCATGCAATATGTTATGTTTATTTCATGGCACAAGCTCTTCCATTTCCTTTGCCCTTGATTCTGCTACCCTTACTCCCCATTCTTCTCCGGGCGTAGCCCCACTGAAACCACTGGGATTATTTGCAGAGTAAGAGATTACTCAGTGTAAATAAAGGTAATATAACCTGGTATTAGATTGTTTTATGACATTCTAAATAATCCCATTTTCAAACTATATCTTCAAATAAATTATTTTAGAATTCCTTTCACACAAAACAGCACTTCTCAGCTGTACAAAGAGACTGGCAATCATGCCAATAAACCCAGAATAGAGTGAACAATGATTCAAAGGCATTTCAAGCTGCACACTTCACCAAAACGCTGGAAGCAGCGAAGAAAATTATTTAATTTGGGGGATGGTTCATGAAATTGGATAATATTAATAAAAGAGCTATTTCCATTGACACAGGTTTTTTTAAAGACAATTGCAGATGCAGAGCTGTCTTATTATAGTGACAATAGCTTCTCCTTAGCTTTCAAGAAGGGAGTGTTGTCTAATGATCAGAGCACGGGTTCGGGAATCAGGAATCCTTGGTCCTATCTACAACCACCACTGACACACTGTGGGAGCCAGAGGCAAACTGGGCCTAATCCAAAGCATGCTGAAGTCAATGAAAAAGACTCCCAATGGGCTTTGGATTGACCCACTGTACCTCTGAACCTCATTTTCCCTATCTGTAAAATAGAGGTTCATTACTCATGTTTGAGGTCCTTGAGTACAAGATGCCCTAGAAGAGCAAACCATGGGCCAGATTCTGAGCTAGGGTAAATTGGCGTAGCCATGGAGTTACACTGGTTTTTCCCATCAAAGGATCAGGCCCTCTTATAATCCTCCACCCAGCTATCCTAATTTGCCTGAAGGAATCTTGGAGATCACATGACAAGAGCAAATACAACTTTCAACTGCGCCAATGTCCCTCACCATTGCTCTCCAACCAAACAGAACATATTGGACCAAATTCAGCACTCCACGAAGCAGACATATTAATACATAGTTCTTACATAGCACTTTTCATCCGTACATCTCAAAGCAGTCGGTATCATTATCCCCATTTTACAGAGGGAGAAATGAAGGCACAGAGAGGTGGAGTGACTAGAACAGAATCTAGGTATTTGGGGAGCCAATGGCCATTGTTTGTTGCACCTCTTTTCTGCAGTGCTGTAGGTGTCCCGTTCAGAGGTATTTATGTGCTATTCATGTAATGAACTAGCTCTAAAACCCACTTGGCTGAGTGTGGTAGATATTTGGGATTATCTCAAAGCTGGAGGAATTTCAGAAGCTGCACCCAGTAAATTCTTGGGGTGTATTGTGGACAACTTTTTGTTTCAGAAAGTGGAGAAAGTAACCAGGAAGACAGCCATTTGGGACTTGATTCTGACTAACAGGAAGGAATTGTGACTCTGAAGAAGGAAGGCAATTTGGGTGCAAATGACCATGAAATGATAGATTACCTGTTTCTAAGGAAAGGAAAAAGTAAGAGTACCAGAGTAAGGACAATGGCCATCAAAAAATGGACCTTAAATTCAGAGAACTGGTAGGTAAGGTCCCATGGGAAGAAAATCTAACAGAAGAAGGAATTAAGGAGAACTGGCAGTTTCTCAAGAAGATAATATTAAAGGCACAACTGCCAACTATCCCGATGCAAAGGAAAGACAGGAAGAATAGTTAGAAGCCAATATGGCTCCATCAGGAGCTTTTCAATGACTTGAAACCCGAAAGGAATCCTACAAAACGTGGAAACATGGACAGATTGCTAAGGAGGAGTACAAAAGACCAGCACAAGTATGTAGGGACAAAATCAGAAAGGCTACAGCACAAAATGAATGACGCCTAGCAGGGGACATAAAAGGCAAGAAGAAGAGATTGTTTAAATACATTAGGAGTAAAAGAAAGACAAAGGAAAGTGTAGGTCTACTACTTGTGTGGGGAGGAGAGCTAATAACTGGTGACATCAAGAAGGCTAAGCTGTTTAATGCCTATTTTGCTTCGGTCTTCCCTGAAAAGGTTAATGGTGACCAAATCTTCAACACAATTAATATTAACAAGGGGGAAGGAACATAAGCCAAAATAGGGAAAGAACAGGCTAAAGAATATTTAGCTAAGTTAGACATATTCAAGTCAGCAGGGCCTGATGAAATTCATCCTTGGGCTCTTAAAGAACAAGCTGAAGAAATCTTGGAACCATTCGCAATTATCTTTGAGAACTTATGGAGGACAAGTAAGGTCCCAGGGGACTGGAGAAGGGCTGACATAGTCCCTATATTTTAAAAGGGTGAACAAAGAGGACCCAGGGAATTAGATCCCAGTCAGCATAGCTTTGATACCTGGAAAGATACCGGAACAAATTATTAAACATCAGTTTGTAAGCACTTAGAGAATAATAGGATTATAAGGAATAGCCAGCATGGATTTGTCAAGAACAAATAAGAACATAAGAACACCCATATTGAGTCAGACCAAAGGTCCACCTAGCACAGTATCCTGTCTTCTGACAGTGTCGAATGCCAGGTGCCCCAGAGGGAATGAACAGAACAGGTCATCATCAAGTGATCCATCCCCTGTCGCTCATTCCCAGCTTCTGGCAAACAGAGCCTAGGAACACCATCCCTGCTCATCCTGGCTAATACCATTGATGGAGCTAGCCTCCATGAATTTATCTAGTTCTTTTTTGAACCCTTGTTGTAGTCTTGGCCTTCATAACATCCTTTGGCAAGGAGTTCCCCAGGTTAACTGTACATTGTGTGGAAAAAATGCTTCCTTTTGATTGTTTTAAACCTGCTGCCAATTAATTTCATTTGGTGGCCCCTAGTTCTTGTGTTATGAGAAGAAGTAAATAACACTTCCTTATTTACTTTCTCCACACAAGTCATGATTTTATAGACCTCTATGGTTTCCCCCCTTAGTCGTCCCTTTTCCAGTCCCAGTCTTACTAATCTCTCCTCATACGGCAGCCTTTCCATCCCCCTAATCATTTTTGTTGTCCTTTTCTGTCCTTTTCCAAGTTCAATATATCTTTTTTGAGATGGGGCAACCCCATCTATACGCAGTATTCACGATGTGGGCGTACCATGGCAACAATGGTATATAGAGGCAATATGATATTTTCTGTCTTATTGTCTGGCACATGAACTTGGCAAAGGTATGGCAAGCATTGCTAAAACACAGGCACTCCTAAGTAGGCGATATTCATGTAAACACATTCCTGGGGGATGGCTCAGGAACACACTGACTCGGAGCATGACAAGGATGGGAGGACAGGATGATGGATGGAGACATTTTGTTCAAACCAGCAGGTACAAGGTGTCGGGTTGGGAACTACATTAGGTGTGTTATATGGAACTCGTTTGTATCAATGTATAAAAGAGAAATCATAGGCATGGCACCTTTGTCCAGCCGAGAGGGCAGCAGGAAGTCCTGATGCTGACTGACCTGAGTCCAATGTCACTAGCATATCCGTGTTAGGGTACCTGTAGGGTCTATGGGGCACAAGGACCAAGTGGACTCAATCAACCATGTAGGCTGCAAATGGGGGAGACTTAGGCTAGGGGAAGCTGATTAGGACGAAGCTCACCTGTGAGGGAACAAATGGGACTTCTACAAAGGAAGCCTGCAGTCCCTCTCCATGAGGTAAGGGATGCATCCGATGAAGTGAGCTGTAGCTCACGAAAGCTTATGCTCAAATAAATTTGTAAGTATCTAAGGTGCCACAAGTACTCCTTTTCTTTTTGCAAATACATTAAGGGCTCTTAGAAAGAGGACTGTGATCAATTGCTCTCTATGTCCACTGAAGGTAGGACAAGAAATAATTTAGGTGAGATATTAGGAAATATTTTCCAGCTATACGAGTAGTTGAACTCTGGAATAGGCTTCCAATGGAAGTTGTAGAATCCCCATCGCTGGAGGTTTCTAAGAACAGGTTGGACAAACACCTGTCAAGGATGATTTAGGTTTATTTGGTCCTGCTTCAGTGTAGGGGCCTGGACTTGAAGACTTCTTGAGGTTCCTTCAAGCCTGACACGTCCATGATTCTATGATTTACTTGTATTCAGGCACCTGCCATCGACACATCTACCCACAGCTGCACCAGATACTTTCTGACAACATCTCATTAAGCCCACATCCACACACACCCTGAATTTAAAACAACCACTTCTTTACATTGCATTTTCTCACACATGTACCAGAAACCTTTAATTCTATGCCCAGCTGGCTCACGTTTCATTGTTTGAAATAGAAAACTGGCCTGGTTACTTTTGTTTCTCGGGCAGATGTAAGACAAAGCAATGGAACATATCCACCCCTCAGCTGTGCTGGAAGGCATAAATCCAAGATCCTGCTGACCTACAAGCCACTCTGCTAGGACGACCCATACCTCCCGATAGTGGGCGGGGAGGGGGCACAAGGAAGGGCAGAGTGAGGGCAGAAGCTTCAGCAGATGTTACTGAGCATGCTCAGTCTGTGTGATCATGCTCAGTACAAGCCAAGCAGTTAAATCTGAGGGGGGTGCAGCCCCCCCTCACCCCCCACATTGCTTCTGGACTAGCTGGCATGGAAACAGGCATGGGATTAGAGTAGGAGTGGGAGCAAGGGCTGGCAGGAGCAGGAGGAGTTTGTCAGCACCACTAGGCAACACAAATAGGCTGGAACTAGGGGTGCTGCAGCACCCCTGGGCTTGAAGTGGTTTCCATTATATACAGGGTTTACAATATATATACATGCGTAACAGCACCCCTAGTATACAAATGGTTCCAGCACCTCTACTAGGCAATGGGAGAGTTCCCAGTCAGATAATGATACTAAGCCGACCAGGAAGGAAGACTGCTTCCCTTAGGGTCCTATATAGCAGCCTTGGGATCACCTGGGTGGATCCTTGCCTGTGGACTGGCTGAAGAACCCTGGCTGAATGGGGTGGGGCCTATCAAAAGAGGTCATTGTCTCTGACTCATCACACTCTCTGGCTCAGGCTCAGAGGTGACTCAGGAATGACTCATCACACAATCCCCACTCAGCACAATGTCCCCTCCAGATTCCTAAGGGCTTGTCTACACTACAGACGCGACAGCGGTGCAGCTTCTGGGTCACTACAGTGTGGACCCTGTAGTGGTTTTTCTGTCACTGTAGTTAATCCACCCCAACAGACTATGTTAATCTACGTGTCTGATAATTCTGTTCTGTACCAGAGCTTCAACCAGTTTGCCTCCGACTGAAGTCAGGCTTACTGGCCTGTAGTTGCCAGGATCACTTCTAGAGCCATTTTTAAAAATAGGCATTACATTAGCTACCCTCCAATCACCTGGTACATAAGAAGGCCCATACTGGGTCAGACCAAAGGTCCATCTAACCCAGCATCCTATCTTCTGACAGTGGCCAATGCCAGGTGCTGATTTAAGCAATCGTTTACATACCAAAGTTCTGTAATTTCATATTTGAGTTTCTTCAGAACTCTTGGGTGAATACCAACTGGTCCTAGTGACTTATCACTGTTTAATTTATCAATTTGTTCCAAAACCTCCTCTACTGATACCTCAATCTGGGATAGTTCCTCAAATTTGTCACCTAAAAAGAATGGCGTGGGTGTAGGGATGTAGACCATATCCTCTGCAGTGAAGACTGATGCGAAGAATTCATTTAGCTTCTCCATAATTGCCTTGTCTTCTTTGAGTGCTCCTTTCACACCTTGATTGTCCAGTGACCCCACTGACTGTTTGGCAGGCTTCCTGCTTCTGATGTACTAAAAATAAATTGCTGTTATTCTTTGTGTCTTTAGCTGATTACTCTTCACATTCTTGCTTGGCCTGCCTTATTACACTTTCACATGTGACTTGTCAGAGTTTGTGCTCCTTTCAATTTTCTTCACTAGGATTTGACTTCCTATTTTAAAGGATGCCTTTTTGCAACTAACTACCTCTTTCACTCTGCTGTCTAGCCACGGTGGCATATTTTTGGTCCTCTTGCTGCTTATATATTATAAATAATTTGGGGTATACATTTAGTTTGACCATCTATTATGGTGTTTTTAAATAGCTTCCATGCACTTTGCAGGCATTTTATCCTTGTGACTGTACCTAATTAATTTTGGTTTAACTAGCTTCCTCATTTTTGTATAGTTCCCCTTTTGGAAGTTAAATGCTACTATGGTGAGTTTCTTTGGCATTTTGCCCCCTACAAGGATGTTAAATTTAATTACACTTCGGTCACTATTACTGAGCAGATCAACTATATTCACCTCTGGGATCAGATCCTTGTGCTCCACTTTGGTCTAAATCAAGAATTGCCTCCACCCTGCGTGGGTTCCAAGACAAGCTGCTCCAAGAAGCATTCATAATGGTGTCTAGAAATTTTATCTCTGCATCCCTTCTTGAGGTGACAGACCCAGTGGGTGTAAGGATAGTTGAAATCCCCCATTATTATTGCGTTTCCTGCCTTTATAGCCTCTCTAATCTTCCTCAGCATTTCACAATCATCTGTCACCATCCTGGTCAGGTGGTCGGTAGCCTATTCCTACTGCTATACTCTTGTTGGTCAAGCATGGAATTTCTATCCATTGAGATTCGATGGTACAGTTCGAAGATTTTTACTATATTTGACTCTTCGCTTCCTTTCACAAATAGTGCCACTCCCACACCAGCACACAAGTGCCACAAATGACAGAGCCTGGCTTTAGCAGCATCTGCCGTTCAATCACTTCACATTCAAGGTAAACTGCTCTTTAAACTCTACTGGTGCCATGGAAAGAAGAGTTTTCAGAATATCCCAGGCACTTTCCTGACCCGTCACCACAGCAAGCAGCTGTTACCCATCCTGTGAGACATGGCGACCTCACTTCCTGTTTACCTGCAAATCCTTAGTCATCTGGAAGACCTGCAGGCCCGGGGGAGCGTGACGGTTCTAAGTGGGGGACAGCCATCTGTGTTTTAGATCTCGATTTAGATCAGATAGGCCCTGTAGTGGGGTGGCAACCCCACTCCTGGAGAAGAGGGATTGAAAACAGCCAAGATAGGCTGATTGGGGAAGCAGCCAGAGCTGTGGCCAGCTCAGTTAGGGCCCAGCTGGCCCTTATAAGAGGGCTGGGGACTGGGAGCCGGAGGAATGCCACTCTAGCCCCGGAGTGGGAAGGGGTAGCTGCCTGGGAGCAAGGTACCGAAGCAGAGCCGTGCTGGGGAGCTCCAGCCTGGTAGCCCCCCAGGCTGCAGGCCTTGTGGAAGGCCAGTGAAAGGTACTGGGGCTGCAGAGGGGCAGCCCGGGGATAGGCAAAGGCAGCAGGTCCAAACCCTTTGTCAGTGATGAGTGGCCGTTACAGACTGCAGTCTGCCCCAGTGAGCGGGGGCTAGATGACGACCGGCAGTAGCCACTGAGGCAAGGTGGGTTTAGAGGGTTGGGGGTTCCCCTGGGAAGGGAGATCCACAGCGTGGGTACTGCTGGGGCAGAACCCCGAGGTAAAGGGCAGCGGGGTCCGGGAGGGACACGGGGCCAGCGGCAGGCAAGACACGGGCCTGCAGAGGGTGCGCCGTACGCAGGAAAAGAGCTAATTCCCAGATGACCTGCAGGAGGCGCCGCACTGGTGAGTCTTCACTTTGCTACAGGCCCCCTTCATTTTAGCCTTTGTGTCACCTCTGGACCCCTCAACTAGGGCCTTATCTATCAGGCTCTGCAGGTGAGATGAAGGAAAGTTTTGCTACTGGAAGTGCAGAAGAGAATAAAGGAAATAGTCTAGACTAGAGGGCAATCACTCCAATTTCCCTATCAGGTTTCCCTCAGAAATTCTGGCTACAGCTTTGTCTGAGCATGACGAATGGTAAAGACCCCTCAGGAGCCAAAACAGGCCCCGGGCGGTCGTGGCAACCCCCACCCCAGATTCTTTAGTGTCGCGAAGCAACCAGCGACTGGTTGGTTGGAAACCTGAACCCCGAGTCATTTCCCTTGGGAGCTCAATAAAGGAGGCAGGACAGCTCAGGACAGGATTTTCAAAGACACATAAAAAGGACAGTCTCATAGGAAGCCTGACACCAGTAGAAAATCCCCTCTGTTCCCTGAGGAATGGCTGAAGTTGTATGTACTTTTGTTGGCTTACTTTGCCAACATTGTAAACATTGTCTAAATATGCAGTCAGTGGCCACATGTCCAGAGCACAATAGGCACTAAGTGGCAGCCACTCCAGGAGAGGTTGGTGCCTGCTGTGGACTCTGCTCCCTTTCTTGAGGTGAGCCCTATGAGTCAGGTTTGAGGCAACTTACCTGCTATCTGGAAAACCGTTCCCAGAGAGTAGTTATCAGAGGTTCACAGTCAAGATGGAAGGGCATAATGAGTGGGGTCCAGCAGGGATCAGTTCCGGGTCCGGTTCTGCTCAATATCTTCATCAATGATTGAGATAATGGCAGAGAGAGTACACTTATAAAGTTTGTGGATGATACCAAGCTGGGAGGGGTGGCAAGTGCTTTGGAGGATAGGATTAAAATTCAAAATGATCTGGACAAACTGGAGAAATGGTCTGAAGTCACTCGGATGAAATTCAAGAAGGACAAATGCAAAGTACTCCACTTAGGAAGGAACAATCAGTTGCACACATACAAAATGGGAAATGATTGCCTAGGAACGAGTACTGAAGAAAGGGTTCTGGGGGTCATAGTGGATCACAAGCTAAATATGAGTCAACAGTGTAACACTGTTGCAGAAAAAGCCAACATCATTCTGGGATGTATTAGCAGGAGTGTTGTAAGCAAGACACGAGAAGTAATTCTTCCACTCTACTCCACGCTGATTAGGCCTCAGCTGGAGTATTGTGTCCAGTTCTGGGTGCCACATTTCAGGAAGGATGTGGACAAATTGGAGAGAGTCCAGAGAAGAGCAACAAAATAGATTAAAGGTCTAGAAAGCATGACCTATGGGGGAAGATTTAAAAAATTGGTTTCAGAGTAACAGCCGTGTTAGTCTGTATTCGCAAAAAGAAAAGGAGGACTTATGGCACCTTAGAAACTAACCAATTTATTTGAGCATGAGCTTTCGTGAGCTACAGCTCACTTCATCGGTTTGTTGAGTCTGGAAAAGAGAAGACTGAGAGGGGACATGATAACAGTTTTCAAGTATGTAAAAGGTTGTTACAAGGAGGAGGAAGAAAAATTGTTCTTCTTAACTTCTGAGGATAGGACAAGAAGCAATGGCAGCAAGGGAGGTTTAAATGGCTTAAATGGCTTAAATGGCAGCAAGGGAGGTTTAGGTTGAACATTAGGAAAAACTGCCTAACTGTCAGGGTGGTTAAGCACTGGAATAAATTGCCTAGGGAGGTTGTGGAATCTCCATCCTTGGGGATTTTTAAGAGCAGGTTAGACAAACACCTGTCAGGGATGGTCTAGATAATACTTAGTCCTGCCACGAGTGCAGGGGACTGGACTAGATGATCTCTCGAGGTCCTTTCCAGTTCTATGATTCTATGAAACACAAGGAATTCGGTCCCAAGGCTCACTGGTCCTGCTTTGAGCAGGGGGTTGGACTAGATGACCTTCTGGGGTCCCTTCCAACCCTTATATTCTATGATTCTATGATTCTATGACTAGCCCAACACCTTCAATACACCCACACACAACAACCAACAAACTGAATGGGAGCTTTACTGTACTTTGTGAGTGGGAGAGAAATGTCTCGGAACTTCAGCAGGGCAGGATACTCGACCATGCCTTTAAAAGCATGGCTGCATCAGAACAAACTGTAATTGATCACCCCGCAGGTGGGAGCTGGAAATTCCTGAGTTGTACTCCCAGTTCTACCACAGTCTTGAGAAAGATCCTTCAAGTTGTTGAGCCCCTTGCAGGGCGCAATTTGGCTCTCGTGGGCTTGGCTCCTCAGTCGCTCTGATCCAGATCAGTAAAATAGGGATAGCGGTACTGACTTCACAGGGAGGGTCTGTGAGGCTGAGTGCCTACAGGCTGCTTTGAGATCCTCATAGGAAATGCACTGCCAAAGTCTACGCATCCTTTTAATATTATGCCACAGTTATGTAAAGTCAGGGTCCACTGAGGTGAAACCTAATTGAGGACTAAGAGAAATGCCCCACAGCCAGGAGAGGGGCTTAGATAAGATTTTAGCTGAACACAGAAGAAATCCAACTTGGGCATAAAGAAACACCTTCTCCATGCATAACTGATGGTTATTTGGCATGTTGTTGCATGAAGCTCATCTGCTCTTGCCAAGGACAGACTTACTTTCTATATGCCAGCATCTTCTGAACGGCACAGATGTCTGTCACGACAGATGTGTTGCTCATTTTTATTATGATTGAGTTATAGCTGTGGCAACTAAATCCTCCCAAGGATTTCCCTGGCTACTTCGCTAAATCTGTAATTCTGCTGGACGTTTGTAAAGGAATTTAAAAAGACAAACCAGTTCTTTTTTAAAACAAGCATTAACAGAGACCTCTGATGTATTTTTAAAATATGTCTCTGATGTGATTGCATCTGTCATTTTAATAACTTCCGTTTGTGTTTTGACTCCAAAGCAAACTGAAGGCATTAAACATCCAGGGCCAGATTTGCAGCATGACTGCAGTGGAGCAAGGCCGACTCTCGCCAGCTAAGACTGTGCTCTCCCAAGTGCTCACAGCTCTTAGAGCAATTCAGCGGGCTACGAAAGAGCCAGTGCATTTAGGTCATAAAAGCTCAGTTACAAAGGGCCACATTTCTGCCTTTCAGCTGCATTCAAGAGCCAGCCTTAGCCTGCTTTGCTGAAGACAGAGGCAAAACTCCCATTGACTTCCTACAGGAGTCACGGGCCTGATCCAGCATCCAGCGGAGGGACAGTCTGTGGGAGTCTTTCCTTTGACTTCAATGGGCTTTGGATCAGGCCCCAAACCCTGCCGTCCTCACAACTGCCATTGACTTAACTGAAAGTAGCACTGGGCCCTTTGCTTTGACAGATTTTCCTGCTCTCTCACCACACCATAAGAAGGTTAAGGGGCGGGAGAGTTTAAATCTAATTTCACTCCTCGGCTAAGAACGGTGGTGTTTCAGGACATGAGGCCCCCAAAGAAGTTGGTTAAAGTGTTTGAAAGTATGTTAATGACTAAGTTTGTCTACCAGGCAGTGAATGAATGTGTGTGTTTCCACAGAGTTGTAATAATACAGTGCACATGGGCAACCCTTTTGTTTGAGGGTCTCCTCGTGCTTTACGAACATTAATTCATTCTCACAACACGCCTGCAAGGTGAGTCAGGATCATCACTGCACGAGTGGGGAATCTGGAGCACAGAGGCAAAGTGACAGCCATGTACACAGTGAGTCAATGGCTCAAGAGGAGACAGAAGCCAGGAGTCCTAACTCGCAATTGTCTCTTGCAACTGACACACATGCTGCTTATCAGCATGAATAATTTAGCCACAGCTCTGCTGTCCTATCCCAGAAGAAATTGCTGCATTGAAAATTCTCTGGGCTGGTATGAGAGGGGGAATCATAATTTTATGGCTTAATGAAAAAATATTTCTCTGTTTTCTTGTCTTTTGCAAAAACAAAGCAGTTTACGCAGACAGACAGAAGTGCCACCCTGCTGGGGAGTAAGGGGAATAAATAAATTGTCTCAAAAAGCTGGCAAATAGACATCTGAGTAAAATATTCAATATCATCAATATTCCTAGCTTTTGCTCAGAGATAGTAGGTCATTTTTGCTACCAAAGAGATGCTGCTGTTTTCTTTGCCACATCTGGCAAAAAGCAACTTTGACCCTGAACCAGAATCTGAAATCATTGCATCAGGCCACTTGTCAAAGTTTCCCTGAACGAAAGTCTGAAACTCAGCTGGATGGTATAGCTAAACAACAGCATCCTCCTGCAGTGAGGGTGAGTGTCTGTCAATATCACACACCTGCCAATCTCATGTACCCGCGCCCACAAAGCTCAGCCAAGAGTTTCAACCCACTAAACAAAAACTTTCCTTCTGTCTCCCTTCAATTGCACCTTTTGCTCCCATTGGTTTCCTGTAAGGCTGCTGTAAGAAAAGACCATGCAGAAACGACATTGACATCTACACCGGAAATTTGCCCATTAGAAAAAGGCTTTGATAATTCCCAACATGACACAATCCTCTGGATTTTAAAGAAGTCATTTAACACCCTTAAGTAATCATTTGCTATTAGTTCGCCAGGACCAGTCAAATGATCTCCTGATATCCAGGTCAAGCCGAGATGTAGCTGGTATACAGGTCACTTCCTACCCTAGGTAGCAAATCTGCAATCAATTGAATACCCATGTGTCCTGTCTGGGGAGCCTTCAGGTTACACGGGGATGGAGCAACTGCACTACAACCTATTACTAGCTCCTAGCTAGGAGGATGAGAATAGGCGGTTAGACAATAAAATCCCTGTACCTGAGGGAAGCCAGCCCCATCCTTCGCGTTCACTGAGCTTTCAGCCGACATCTTCTACTTCTGGAGACAATTTGGGCTAGTGGTGGTGTCGGGATCCCCTGCCCAGGAGAGGTTCAGAACTGAGGAAGTTAGCGTAGAGACAGCTTTATCATCTCTGATCCTTGCAGAGGGAGGCCCTGAACGTCAGGCCTGAGGTCACTGGCTGGGCAAAGTAGAGCTAAATACGGATTTCAGCAACCAGTGATTTAATCCCAGAGATCGTGATGAGCACAAATAACTCATTCCTCTGGAGAAAGAAAGAGGCCTAGGTTAAAAAACTAAAAACCAAAGCAACCTTGGAAGGATGGGAAATTAACTCCAGGCCAAATTCTGCTCACTCTGACGTCTGTGTAAATCCAGAGCAATTCAACTGAAGGCACTGGAATTCACTGGGATAACCGAGGACTTGTTTGTGCTGCAGTTTTGGCACTGATGCTGCAAGAGGGAGAACCACCAGTGTAGTTGCACTGTATTAGTGAAAAGAGTGACTTGCACCTGGGTTAACTGCACCAAAGGCGGCAGTGTTGCCTAGTGCAGATTGCCTAGAACGCTCGACAGTTTGAGGAGACTTGGGTTCTATTCCTGCCTCTGCCACTGTTTTGCTGGAGGACTTTGGTGACTCCCTCAGTCTGTGGCTCAGTTTCCCCATCTGTAAAATGAGAGTAAAGGTACTGACCTCATTTATAAAGGGCTGTGAGATCTCATGAAGAGCACTATATAAAAGCTAAGTATTACGATGAAGTCACGCATGCAGCACGCCAAGGCTAATGGGCCTGACTCGCGTTGCCTTGTGCATGTGCTTCCATCTGTGCACCGTGGGCATCAAATGCTACCAGAATAGACGTGTTTTTACATCCACGAGCGTAGATGACTGTCGAAGGTACAGGGCAACAAAGAATCAGGCCCTAGGGTAGCGATGTATTAGTGTCATTACAATCAACCCTTTGGTACTACACGAATCAAAGTAGCAAATAATCTGCGTAGCTGTACCCGTGCAAATTCCGCAGAGCAAAATTTAAAAGGCAGCTATTGTTTCTAACACAGATAACACCATTCATACGATTCCTCAAAAGCCTTCACTTAGGGCTTGTCTACATGCTGCTGCAGGGTGGACAACAGGTGTGTGAATTGTAGTGTGTGCTAACGTTGTCCTGGGTAGACCTGGCCGGCACAAACTAAAAGGTACCAGTGCAGGTTAATGCAGCCCTGTTTACATCAATGTAAACTTTTTAGTTCATGCCAGCAGGTCTACACATGGCAGTTAAGGCACAATGTGTTACTGTGCTCTACAGTTCACATCTTTGTAGTCCGCACTACAGCACCATGTAGGCAAACCCTTAGAAGAACTCACTGCATGGCTTGCCCCTTAAGGGCTGGGGCTAGCCAACCCTGACCACAGAATGAGCAACGTCTGGGAGAGATCATGGTGATTGCCCTATAAAGAGCAGCAGGAGGTGGCCATGCAAGTGGGCTGCATATAGTTTGATCGCACACGGTCAGGAACCAAAAGAAAATCTCTTGGGTATGAAAGCGAAACCAGATGCCACGTGTATGCAGTAAACATCGCGGGTTAAAAAGCTTGCTTTTAAAATTCCAGGGTATAGGGCCTTTAGACAAGACCAAAAGCTAGGAAGAGGACCAGGCATTTGTACTTTCATAAGGGAAAGCTTAAACTACACGGTAGTAGAGAATAAAGAAATAAGTCTCGAATATAATGCTGATGAAATCCCAATGCAGAAAAGAAATTGTCCTTTAAGGACTTATAATATCTATAACTCGGGTAGGAAATTAGAAAGCTCGGGGTTACAGGAAATAGTGAAGAATGCTAAAAGACCCTATATGATATGTGGTGACCTAAATAGTCATCAGACATCCCCACAATGTAAGACAACTGATAACAAGGGCACATGCTTAGAGAAGTTAATTGTTGAAAACAATCTAGTGGCACCCCCAATTATATTTAATGCAGCAGATAGTAGGTAGTTCTTCTTGTTAGACCTGGCAATTATAACACCAAATATTGCAAGTAGATACAACTGGAAATAAATAAGGAAGAAGGACTGGAGAGTGATAACTTCTCTATACTTACTACTTTTCAAGTCAAAAGTAAGGTTAAAGGTAAAGTGAGCTGTAGCTCACGAAAGCTTAGGCTCAAATAAATTTGTTAGTCTCTAAGGTGCCACAAGTCCTCCTTTAGATTTTTTTAAAGTATCAGGTGGGTAATTTTCCAACTGGGAGCTGAATTTGTGAGCTTGTAAAGATCCCGAATTTGTGAATGTTCATTGTGTGAGTGATGACATAGAGAATTTCAATGACCGTGCATTCAAGGGATTAATAGCAGCAGTTATAGCAGCCATACCTAAGATACTCAAGTACCATATGCTGGAATGCAAATGGTAATTAAAGAAAGGAACAAAGCCTATAAAAGAGCTTTTTGCTATTCATTGTATTTTTTTTTTTGCTCGTGAACTATAAAAGAAATAAGGCAATAGCACAAAGACTTATAAAAATATCAAAGAAAGTGAGTTGGTAGAAGTATTGTGGGCAGATAAGGATACCAAGACATCACAAATATACAGGCAAATTAGAAGAATGAATGGAATTCAGACTAAGAGCAGTCACATCCTGGGTCTTATCAGTACTTCTGTTTTGTCAGTTCCAATAACAAGAAAGCAGAAGTTTGAGCAGAAACTTTCTGAGGGACAATCATCAAAGTGCAGATTAGAAGTCAATTCATTGAAGAAAATCATGAACTATTACATAGGGGGAGTAAACATGAAGACACTATACTGAACGAATAGTTTTGTAGGCTGGAACTTGAGCTAGCTATTGGTATCAGTAAGAATACACCCCCAGGAAAAATTATACCCTACCAAATTCATGGTCCATTTTGGTCAATTTAATGTCATAGGATTTTTAAAATAGTAAATTTCATTATTTCCATTATTTAAATCTGAAATTTCATGGTGTTGTAACTGTAGGGGTCCTGACTCAACTCGGAAGGCAGCAGCGCAGAAGTAAGGGTGGCATGGTATGGTTTTGCCACCCTTACTTCTCCCCTGCTGCTGCTGGCGGGGCGCTGACTTCAGAGCTGGGCACCTGGCCAACAGCCACTGCTCTCTGCCACCCAGCTCTGAAGGCAGCACAGAAGTAAGGGTGGCAATACTGTGACCCCCCCCACACACGAACCTTGCAAAGCCCCCCCAACCCTCTTTTGGATCAGGACCCCCAGTTTGAGAAATGCTGGTCTTCCCCGTGATCAAATTTCACAGGGAAGATCAGATTTCACAGTCCATAATGAGTTTTTCACAGCTGTGAATTTGGTAGGGCCCTAATTATATACGCAACATAATGTTTAACTCTTTCTCTGAAAGCAGTTACATAGTTCCAAGAGAACTTTCAGATATTGTATGTGGAAAAAGGAGTGATACACGCACTAGTAATTCTAATACGGAAACCAGGCAAACTATCCACAGAAGTGGATGTTGATGGACCTGCTGCCCTTACATCCTGGCTGGGTAAAATTATGGAAAGAATGGTGAATGGAAGATTGGTTGCCTAGTTGGAAAACAATGGCATTATAGATAATGGTGGTTGTTGGAGATGAAGCAGCCCCACTGATCACATTGTTAAATTAGAAACTGAAGTACAAAACCATGTGAGGCACAAAGCTTTCATGACAGCTGTCTTTCTCGATGCTGAAAAGGTGCATGACATGCTACAGAGGGAAGGCTTGTTCAAAATAGGTGCACTAGGGATAACGGCATGAATGTATGGAGGGATTAGAAACTTTTTTGAGTAAAAGGACCGTGCAGGTCAGAGTTAGGCAAGTTATGTTGACTATATATAATATTAAAAATGGTACACCACACGGAAGTGTTATTAGCCTGGCCTTATTTAGTATTACAATAAATGATCTCCCAAAATGACTCAAGTGAGCGTCACTCTGTTCACAAATGATTGTGCATTGTGGGTTAGGAACAGGAATATTGAGATGGCAGAAAAAGAGAATCAAAAAAGCGTTACGAGACACTTCTGACCGGGCAAACGCATGGGGTTTCAAGTTCTCCATTGCCAAAACCAAAGGACTGATCTTTACAAAAAGGAAAATGACAAAGGAGTATAAACTGTATCTGTATGGAAAACAAATACTTATAGTTAAAAGATTTAAATTCCTCGGGATAATATTTTATACTACATTACTTTGGGAAGATCATATAGAGTTTATTAAAGATAAATGTAGAGGAAGGATTAACCTTCTTAAAAGTCTTGCTGGGATTGATTGGGACGGGGGCGGTAGACAAGAAAACACTGCTGATAGTATCCAGAGCCTTATTCAGACTGGTTTCGGATCGACATCAAAATTAGAACTTACAAAATTAGATTTAATACAAGCCCAAGCACTACAAATAGCATGAGGTGCGTTTATTACAACACTTATATGCATGCTACAGATAGCGTCTAGTGAAATGCCAGTTACACTATGAATGAAACGACTGAATCTAACCTTCTGAGCCAAATTTAATGGGAACTGCAACAATGAAAGTACCAAATATATGAGGATGGTTGGGAGTTCCATAGGCGGACTATTGCACGTGATGTTTGAACCCCACATGCCACTCGAGTGACAGCGTGGATGCAGAATTTGAAAGACAGGGAAAAGCGAAACGATATCAGAACTTTTAGACATGGGGAAATGTGTTCTGGATGCAGTCACATGTTCCAACATGAATTCGGATTTATCTTATAAACTTAAGAGTAAAAAGAGACCGTAGGTATTAAAAATGAAAAAAAAAGATGAAAAGTGGAGTCAGTTTTGTCAAATATATGCTGATGGGTCCATAAAAGAAAAACAGGAAGTGCAAGGAGAACATATTTGTATACACAATTTGGAATTAGTATATCTAAAAGAATATCCAATTTTGTAGCCGTCACGACAGCCAAACTAGTAGCAATAATGCTAGCAATAATGGCATCTGGGATGTATGCCCAGAGCGATGGTCTTTTCTTTTTTTATTTGATCTCCAGCTTTTTGGCAATAAAAAAGGGTGTCTCAAGAAGTAAGAGTGATTTAACCAATGAAATTCTATTTCTAATAACAGAACGAGTACAGATGGGGTCACATTTAACATTAGCTTGGATCTCCATGCATATTGGGGTAACGGAATGAAATGATGGACAAAGTAGCTAAACACGCAGTAAGAAATGGAAAGATTGACATAGAAATACCCTATTCAAAAGCCTAACACAGAAAAATGTAAAAGAGAAATGGTGAAAAACTTGCACTAACAGAAAAAGAGGAAAACATTTTTTTAATTGTGCCCTAGAGTTGAGGATAATGACATACTTCTGGGTCTGGATAGGAAAAATGAAGTGCCATTGTGGCTTAAACAAAAATCTTTTTTTAAATAAATAGACACAAAGATGGATCAGTCCACTCTGTAAGGTGGAAGAAAAGACTGAGCACCTTTGATGGGTCGGTAACGGCTTTGATAAAGAAAGGGAAAAGCTTGCTGAGGAATTCAAACATCCTAAGGTAAGAAAAAAAGTTACATCATGTTATTTAGCAAAATCAGGGAAATGGGGTTGTATTAGGATTGTTACATTACCTGAAGGACACAGGGCAGAGCAAGAGACTATAAATGACTGGCAGATATAGACTATTCAGTTAAGTCTGCTTCACCATTAAAAAGAAGAAAAAGGAAAGAAAACAAAGGGGAAAACGCACAGGGATCAGAGATGGCTAGGAGTGAGCAGGGTCCATTAGACAGTCCTGGGAGTTAGGACTCCAGCCAGGTGTGGTCTCGGGGGTGGTTTGCCAAAGCAGGAAAGGTCCCAAGAAGGAAGAGAAACCTTTGTTGCATGTGGACTTTCGGATGGACTTTGAAAACTTTGTTGTGAGTGTTTGTTGCTTTAATAAAGCACGATCTGAGAAGAGATGGGAATGGACAGAAGAGTTTATTAAACAGTCCAAGAGGGGAAACTGAGGCAGCCTGCCATTAGTGTGACTCTAAGTCAGGAGGGGGCACATGGGAAGTGGCCAGCCTGGTTACACTCACCATGTGTGATATTACACAGTCTCCTTTACAGCATGATGCCCCCTAAATCCGTAGCACAAAAACAATAATACCACACACATCTATAGTGTCTTGTGTTTGGGGCTCTGAAAGCACTTTGCAGACACTAATCCACGCAAGAGAGACGCATTCTCTACCTTTGTAAACATGCTGCTCAGAGCAACCGAAAGCGGGGCTCGTTATTAAAGAGGATGCCTCCGAACCAAAAAATGCATTACACAAGAAACTAGCACTAATTCAGAAGCAGTTGAGTAAACTGCATCACTGGCAAGGGGTTCTAAAAGACATCAACAGGCAACAAGGAAAAAACCTGCAGAAATGCCTCTACCCGCTAGCAGATTGAGAACAGGCTTCTGCTAGTATTCATTCCCATGAAGCAGACATGATTAAGGGAGGTGGTTGAATTTAAATCTTTGAACTGTATTTGTAACTTCAAGCAAAGTGGAATTGATCTTCCCACCTTGCATAATCGGTGATGTAATTTGTAGTATAAATATAAATAGAATGTTTCACTGCATGACAGTGGGACACAGCTAAGTGTAAAATAAATGGGAAAGAATTTGAAGGGTTTTTTATAAAACAAAACAAAAAACCGCAGCTGGATGTGGAAAGAGTCAAGATCCTCTAAGCCAGTGTTTTTCAAGGACCAGTCCGTGGACGGGCGCCGGTCCCTGAGCTCTCCCTGACACTGTTTAGGAAGGCCGCAAGCCGGTCCCTGGTACCAAACAGGTTTGAGAAACACTGCTTAAGCCAGTGGCTCTCAACCTTTGCAAACTACTGTATCCCTTTCAGGAGTCTGATTTGTCTTGCGTACCCTCAAGTTTCACCGCACTTAAAAACCACTTGCTTACAAACTGAAAAATGGCTGACTTTCTCATTTCTACCATATAACTATAAAATAAATCCATTAGAATATAAATATTACTCCTACATTTCAGTGCATAGTATATAGAGCCATATAAATAAGTCAATGTCTGTATGAAATTTTTAGTTTGCACTGACTTTCCTAGGGCTTTTTATGTAGCCGGTTGTAAAACTAGGCACATATCTAGATGAGCTGATGTACCCCCTGGAAGACCTCTGAGTACCCCTGGTTGAGAACCACTGGCTTAAGCTGCATCGAGTTAGTTCATCTGTTTGTATATTACTTGAGCCTACAAATGCTTACTACCAGTTACAGCTGTCAGTACTGAGAGGCGTCCCATTGACTTCAATGGCTCCTATTGACTTTGGTAGAGCTACACCCAGCAGTATGCACTACTAAGAGCAAGTACTTGCAGGATCAGGCCTTAGTATTCATTATTTTTATATGCAACCCGCACTACAGAAACATGTCCGTAACAATTCATGCACAAAATAGCCTGGCGCCAAGTCTGATCTCACTCGTGCCGGGTGTGATATTCCATTAATTTTGGTGGAGTTATTCCTTCTAGCATAACTCAGATCAGAATCAGGCTCCGTATTCTTTGACCTACCTCGCCAGGGTGTTGTGAGGCTGATTAGTATGGACCATGTGAACTGGAACCATAAACACACTGAACATTAAATCCCACCAAATGAGGGTAAATCCATCCTCATCATCGTATCCACTCATTATACTCCACACTTGAACATAGCCATTATATGAACAGCATACCCCCATATCTCGATGTCTGTACTTTGACCCGTTAAACTTTTACCCCCAACTGGGGAGACTGCAGATTATGTATTCCTTACGCCAACCG
Source organism: Caretta caretta (assembly GCF_965140235.1). NCBI lineage: Eukaryota > Metazoa > Chordata > Testudines > Cheloniidae > Caretta > Caretta caretta. The sequence continues at coordinate 12,362,061 of NC_134231.1, read as the reverse complement.
TTCCTAAAACGAATTTCGCACCCCTTGATAATCTGTACCTTATTCCCTGATAACCAGAAACTTCTATGCTTAAACTCTGTACCGTTTTTTTTTACTTCAACATCATCTTAATAAAATTATTAAATTTGCTAAGCACTTTGACAGTGCTTCCTGCTGAGTATTGTTATTCACTACAGAAGCAGAGAGCATTAGGATCATAATTTGCAAGTAATTCATTTTAATGAGGGGAATTTGGTTCCACCCCAGTTTCCTTCCAGACTGAGCCCAGGGCAGTTTCACTTTTTAGCCTGTCAGCCACAGCTAAAGCATTACAATGTTCATTGGCAGCTGCAGCTGTTTTTTTAGCAATAAGCGATGCAGCAGGCAGGCTGATTATTGTAGGAAAGATCTTTACTAAGCAGACATAGAGGCTAGGGCTAATGCTGAGAGGTTGAAATGTTCAGGCTTGGCCTTGGCCTCTGGGACCCCGTGAGATGGGAGGGTCCCAGTGCTCAGAATGTCTACACCACAACTAAACAGCCCCGCAGCCCAAGCCCTGCAAGCAGGGGTGCTAGAACAATTTGTATAGGGGGGCAGGGCTGGATTAACCCATAGGCTAATAAGGCTGTAGACTTAGGCCCTCCAATTTTTAGTCCCTAATTTTTAGGCCCTACTGTAGGTACTCCATTCCATACTGAAGTTACAGCTGAGCGGGGCCATCAGAAATTTTTTGTCTCGTTACATATTGCTTTGTATAAATTAATCCCTCAAGACTGCAAACTCAATTTATGGCTGCAAATTCAATTTATCCTCTCCATCCTCCCTTCTGTCTTCTAACAAGGGCCAAAAATGTCCTCCGATCCACCATGACTCAAGAGCATCTCGGTGCTTTGTCCCACTTGAGCACTTAGAATGAAATAGTCAGGTCTTTGAATTACGATGACATCATTCATGACTTTACCACAGCTAAAGCTGGGGGTGGGAATGGTTTGTTGGAAAAGTTAAGTGTAGTGAGAGTAGAATAAACTAGTTAATTTGACGTAAATAAATAATATGTAACTATGCATATAGATAAATATTTGACTTTATAATTTTTTTTTTTTTTGCAATATGTAATTCATACTTAGGTTCTTCCCTCCCATTAGCCTTAGGCCCCTCATAACCTTAATCCAGCCCTGTGAAGGGAGGTGCTGAGAGCCACTGAACCAAACTATAAACCCTGTATATGATGGAAACCACTTCAGGCCAGGAGGTGCGGCAGTCCTCCCCCACCCGCCCCAGCAACCCTTGTTCTAGCACCTATTCTTCAAGCCTGAGTCAGCTGGCACGGGCCAACCGTGCGTGTCTACTTGCAATGTAGGCATACCTTCAAAGCCAGGCCTGGCCCCTGAAGAGCAGAAGACCTGGATTCTATTTCCAGCCACCTCTGCCAATGATTCACAGCATGACCTTAGATCGTCTTGGACCTTAGTTGGTGTTGGTCCTGCTTTGAGCAGGGGGTTGGACTAGATGACCTCCTGATGTCTCTTCCAACTCTAATCTTCTACGATTCTCCCCTCTACATCCCTCTGTTTCCTCTCCCTTTGTCTCTTCTCTCTTCAGAATGTAAGTTCTTGGGGGCAGAGGCTATCACCAGGTGTTCCTATGAATGGTATTATACTGAAGTAGATTCCTCCTGAAACCTGGCACTTTTCCTCCAGTCCCCGTCATTCTACTACAGCATCAGATTTTTAATTCTACTTTGTATTGAGAAACTAAAGGAGGAAATCAAGAAGCAGCCCTTGTTTAGCCTTTTTCATGAGGAGTGAAAGTAAAGTGGTTAACAGCCAATTTAGACTCCCCATAGAAGTTTTTAAAAACAACCTATAGAGTCCGATATCAATTCAATGTGCAAATTTATAAGACTGTTTTAAAAATTCTATATAAAGGATCTCATTTGCTATTAAATTCTATCTATAGGTTTTTAGAATAATTTCTACACAACTCTACTTGGTTTCATCCCTATTAAAATCTACTGGACTTAATATCAGTAAGGAGAAGTTAGAAGCAGGTGGGGAAAAAGCCCCGGCTAGCAAAGGAGTTTGTTTTTAAAGGATTTTGTGTCTCTTATGAGCCTGAATGGTGCTGATCTCTTTCCATATTGAAGTTAATATTCCAGCCGTCAAGATGTATTGATATAAATACTTATGAAGAGCGAATGATAAGTTAAGAAAATCATCTAAAATTGCACAACTAGCCCAATGCAGTACGCATATGGCTTTTGAAATCTGTGTTTTGTTGGCTAGTTATTTACTACTTAAGACTAGAAGCTCTTTGGGATTGTCTTTTTTTCTATATTTGTACAGCATGTAACACAACGGGTGCTGGGCCATTACATTACTTGCTGGGCTCCTAGTAGTCACTGCAATACAAATATACAAACAGCAACCACCATCCAATCATGGAAAAGAAGGGGACTTATGCAACCTACCAGCAGCGAACAGCAAGTCTTTACAACGCATCCTTCAAGAAGTATGTCCAGCCTAAGAATCAACCTGGGAAGAAAAACCCACAACATTTTTGGACTAGATTGGAATTTTGCAAGCTGTTTGTGGACAAATGAAGAGCCATGAAAATAAAGGACTAAATGAATCGTTGCCAACTTGTTTACCCCCCTGTAGTGTGGAGCTCTGAGGTCAGTGGGTCTTGAGAATGGACTGGGGCTCCACTCTGCCTTTAAGGCCCAATCCTGTTCCAGCCAATGGGCCTAATCCTGTGAAAAGCTGAGCAGTTTCTGCAAGACGCAGAGTGTTCTCCGTTCACATTGAAGTCCTACCCTGGCATGTCTTCAGCCTGTCCCCCTAGGGTAGGGGATTTAAAAGGAGCTGAAGATCTGGCCTCTAGATTAGATATGATGGATCATACTCTAGTGGACAGTCCTGCCTTGAGAGGCAACATGGTCCAGTGGCTTTAGCAATTGACTTAGAAGACATGGATTCTATTTCTACCTCTGCCAATAATTCACAGCGTGACCTTGGGCTTGGACTTCCCCTCTACATCCCTCTGTTTCCCCTCCCTTTGTCTCTTGTCTCTTTAAAATGTAAGCTCTTGAGGGGAGAGGTGTTCATACAGACGGTGTTTGTACAGACGGTTCCAAGCACAATGGGGCCCAGATCTTTGCTGGCACCCCAAGCCACTACAGTTATACTGCTATTAATACACTGACTGGGAGAAGGACAGGATAACCTCCGTGATCTTTCCCTGTCTGTGAGTTTGTGTCGATGAATCACAACTGTATGAAAGTTACACTTTGCAAGAGCTTCCCCGAGAGCGGAAGTCAAGCAGGGACCAAAGCGCCGAAGCACACAGAGCATGTAATTGAACCAGTCAGTGAGCACGGTTCTACGCAACCTATTTTCAATTGGGTGGAAGGTGATTGAGGAGGGTTGTGACGAAGAAATGGGGATGATTTATAACCCTTCCCCCAGGGCACCTACCATGAGATCCAGAGCAAGGCAGATGTGCGAAAGGAAACAGCTGCCCAGGGGGTGTCTGAAACCCACATCACAGGTATTCCCAACACTCTGCACTGGAGAGTGTTAGCATTAGGAATGCAAATAATAATTAGGGAGACATGGAAGCTATTAGAAAAACATACCACGATGCAAACCTAGGGCTTGATCCAATGAGAGAGAATCCCATTGACTTCCAAGCACAGTGGACTGGGCCCTTAGCATTCACACTGATTGTACTTGGCTGTGGGAAAGGCGTGCAGGGGGCTTGAGTGGGAAAGAGGCACAGGAGCCTTCCTCTCCATCCTTCCTGCAGGAAGTGGCTTGGCACAATGGCAGTCTTTGTGTTCCTGTGCCCCCAGGGACTGCTCTGACCAAGCTGTGCAAGAGTATTCCCTTGTGTCCCTTGAAAACTGCCTTTTCAGGGTGACTCCTTCCACTTGTATTTCAGTGGCTGTAACGTGAACTCAGCCTTGTGATAGGAGCAGTGCGATCCAAGCCCCAGGGCCAGGTGTAGGGACACCCTCAGATCCCTCTATTATTTGCAGTGTGAGCGAGAGGGCTTGTGAGTACAGTTACTTTGGACTGAAATGTATGAAACTTCATAGATTCCAAGGACAGAAAGGACTACTGTCATTATCTAGTCTCACCTCCTGCATAACGCAGGCCATAAAACGTCCCTGACACAGAACTTCCCCGCCAGGGGATGTTTTGAACACCAAAAGTATAACTGGGTTCAAAAAAGAATTAGCTAAGTTCCTGGAGGACAGGTCCATCCATGGTTATTAGCCAAGATGGTCAGGGATGCAGCCCCTTGCTCTGGGTGTCCCAAAACCTCTGACTGCTAGAAGCTGGGGCTGGACGACAGACTATCACTTGATAAGTTGCCCTGTTCTGTGCACTGCCTCTGAAGCATCGGGCATTGGCGACTGTCGGAAGACAGGATACAAGCTAGATGGACCATTGATGTGACCCAGTATGGCCATTTGTATCTTCTGTTTAAACTTTACCCACCAGTGCTTTTCCAGATGAACCATATAAGAACCAAGCAGTGTCCAAGGAAAGGCAGAGGCCTGTCTGGAAATGCTGGAAGGCTTGGCACTCAGGAGAGGCATAGAAAGTTTCAGGGGGGAGGAAGGGGCTAAAAATGGCCATGGCTAGCAACTTGCTTCCTGATTTTAGGGTCATTTACTTAACCCCTGGGGGCAAAAAGGTTAGGAGTCCTGCTGCTTATACTAATCCATCTCAGCCTATAAGCTTCCTTCACCTGTGTCCTTCCCTAGGAAAATCTCTTTGGAAGCTCCTTATGTATCCTTATAAGACTAGCACAGATCATAAACTAACACAGGAACCCTTCATTTCCTGATGCAGTGAGAGCTCCTGATATCCAAGGGGCAGGCAGTTCAGTTTACTCCTGGTACCACATGGTGTTCTTCAGTGATCACTCCGTGCTTAGGGACCCTGTATTTGCAGGCGCTGAGCTCTGCTGTCTTTTGTCCGGTGCCAGTTGGCTTTGCATAACAAGAGCTTCACAGTGTCCCACCCAGACTCCATCTGATGGGAAGCTCTGCCCTTAAAAGCACAGTCCCTAATACCACAAGCTCATGATGATGTTTCTGTTCCCTAATGGGATGAGCATAAAAATCAGTGTGTATTGTGACTCCAAATGCATGTATAGGAGACTATTCTGGTTTCAGATACATTGGATCAGATTCTCTGCTGGGGCCTGGCCCAAAAACCCATTCAGTGGCCTTTAGAATCATAGAATGTCAGGGTTGAAAGGGACCTCAGGAGGGCATCTAGTCCAACCCCCTGCTCAAAGCATGACCAATCCCCAATTTTTGCCCCAGATCCCTAAATGGCCCCCTCAAGGATTGAACTCACAACCCTAGCTTTAGCAGGCTGATGCTCAAACTGCTGAGCTATCCCTCACTTTAGCCTACTAGAGTCTCTCCGCTGACATTTGTCTTTGAATCCTGCCCTGGTGCATGACAGTTTAGAGCAGGTGGAGGATCAAGACCCCTATTTCTACCAATGTTCCTGACGTTCATTAGAACATCTGAAGGCAGCGTGAACCCTGCCGGAGCCACTGTGCTTAAAGATCCAAAGCCCAGTGGAGTCAAGGGAAAGGCTCCAAAGCCATCTTGAGAGAGGGAGTTTCTTGCCCTGAGCACATGAGAAACTGTATTCCCGGGTCTGCACGGGCTCTCCGTTGGCTCTCCGGCGGAGTTCAAAGTGTTGTTTTTAAGCTATTAAGCTGTAGATCAAGATAAGACGTCTCTTTCTAGAAAAGAAGATGCTCTAGTTCGTCCACAGGATACGGGCTTAACTCGGGATTTACTGGGCGCCATCCAACGAGTGGTGTTCCACAGGTCAGACCAGATGATCCTAATGGTCCCTTCTGGCCTTATGAAGCTATCACTAGCCTAGGGTCTTCCTGCCTCAGCATCTGCTCTCAGCCCATAAACTACTGCTGCAGTTGAGATCAGAAGGGGTGGGTGAGTGGGAACCCCCTATAGGAAAAGGGGGCTGCTGGCAGAGAGTTCATTAGGATGGTCCCTTTCCCCTGGCATGCACTCTCCTATCCCAGTCTGAGAGAGCAGGATGTCCAAAGTCCTGGGCTGAGTCTTCCTCCTTTTGAAGGCAGTGGAGGCCTGGGGCGGCTAAGGGTGGGATTTTACCGGGATTTGACAAAACAAAGCATCCACAGTGCTCTGTGGTTAAGTGCTCACTTTGCATTTTGGATGGGATCCTTCTGGTTTTCAATTTTTTTCTGTTGGTGATGACCCCTTTCACACAGCAAGCCTCTGAGCGTGACACCCCCCCCCTTATAAATTAAAAATGGGGGGGGGGTGTTAATTTAATGAGGGCTTGGGGCTGTCAGCCCAACAGAGCTGACAGTCTGTGACCCCCATGTAACCACCTTGCGACCCCCTGAGGGGTCACGGCCCCCAGTTTGAGAACCAGGCCATGATGCATCTTTTAGATCAAAAGGTACATTCATTTTGTCACAGCCTCTCATGCTGCTGGAGGACATTTTAAGAACACTCAGGCGGATAACCCTGACAGAAAAGCTGCATTCAGTTCTCTTTTGCAGTTGGTAAGGGAGCAGTGTTGCCTAGTGTGGACAGACACTGGATTTGGGAGACCTGGGTTCCATTCCTGGCTTGGCCATTGGCCTGCAGGGTCCCCATGAGCAAGTCCCTCAGTTTATCCATCTGCAAGATGGGAATTAAAATGCTGACCTCCTGCGTAAAGCTCTTTAAGATCTACTGGTGAGTACTAGTGATTAGTTTTGGGGCGGGGGCTGTCCAGCACTTGAGGCTGGAGCTAGAGGCATGGTAAGGAGACCTTTCTGCTGTCCTGCATCCTTGGGAATTCACTCTTGGGGCACTGGCTCAGCTGTCTTCCTTTTCTGTAGCATCTGGGTTGCAACAATTTCAGCACATCTTGTCTCACTGACAGATCCTTGGCTGCCCTCCAACGGGGGTTCCAGCAGAAGGTGGGAGTCTAATCTCCAGCATGGTGGGGGCCATTCTGACCTCATCTGTGCCAGAGTGAAAGAGAAGTTACTCTATAAAGTCGATGGAGTTACAGCAGTGGCCCATGAGAGCAGAATCAGACCCAGTCACCCACACTATGGCCTCGGAGCCAAATTCTACCAACAAAGATGAGCATGGTTAAAAGATGCCAAGTGAGACAGATGATTGAAATAGGTGGACCTGATAGCAAACTCACCCATACTACTGTAATTGCATTGACTTCAGCACAGTTACTCCTGATTCACAGTGGTGTAAAAGAGATCAGAATTCAGCCCGTCTATTCAGAGCTGAGCACACCCAGCGGCCCTTAGAATTTGGGCCTTTACCTCTGCCTCGTTTTAGGCTTTGATTGAAAAAGGGGGAAGAATGTCCCTTCTTTTCCTCCCCAGGGTGTTGGGAATCTTAATTCATTAAATGTATGGCAAGGGCTTTGAGATGCTCAGATGAAAGGAGCTGCAGAAATACAGAGGATTATTATAATCCCTTTCCCCCTCCTAACCCCCCCTTTTGTGCTGCGCCCACACACGACCCCACCCATTCACATGAGCTCATCCTGGCCGAAGGAAAGCCTTGATCGGCCTAGAAGAGCCTCTCTCCTAGCAGACGTGCAGCAAGGGGAGTGGAGGGGGTGTGTGAGGCATGTGTTCATTCACATGGCTTTTAAATGGATGCCCTCTGAAGTGCTTAATCAGCTCAGCAGCTGCGGGCATCTGGTGCCGCATCATGTGAGAACAGCTTCTGTGCTTATTCAGAGCACTCTGAAGGGACCCCCCCCACCCCACCCCAAGAAGCAAAAGGGGAGGGGCAGGGCAGAAAGCGATGCATGAATATCACTGAAACAAAGAGACACAGAGAAATAAAGGGAGGCGAGGACCTGGCAGCGATGGAAGGAAAGAGCTGCCTGCCTGAGCGCACCATGGCAACATGCCATCAAAGCCCGTCTCCACGGCTGAATCAGCCTTCCCGGTACGTGATCTCAGGCATGCAGGCTGGGGCGACTTTCCCTCGCCCGTGTCATGGGATGAGAGTTTATGAGCTTTAAGCAGAGGCACAATTAATTCAATCACATTTAGATGATATAGGTTTGAGAGCATGCCATCGCATCAGCGCCCGAAACAAGCTCTTCCCCTGGAATGACCTGGCCTCACCAATCAGGTCTGACCCAATTCTCTGATCTCATGGTGCAATGGGCAAGCTAGGCAGTGTCTGACAGCGGGAACCAGAGCCCCTTGCTATAGCTCTGACAATAAGATGGAGGGAGACATTTGAGATGGGGTCACCTCTCTCTCCTGCCCTCCCCTCTGCCTGGCAGAGACAACTGATCCTCACAAAGCAACTGGTTTTTGCCTTCAAGATTAACTGAATTGTCACAAATTGTAGCCATTAAAATAAAACATCCCCAGGGAGGCTGTCTACAGATCCTTCAAGGTCTTCACTCCCCCCAGTAGCAGTTCCCCAAGCAGAATATTATCAAGTTACTGTATATACCTCCCAGGCATCCAGGATAAATGTTTCCAGCAACTTCATGCAAGTTTGCCAAGTATTGTTCTTTCTTTAGATGGGAAAACAAAGGAACAACGTCCCTAGTCTATCAACAAATGAATCCCTGCTCCAAGGGTTGGTCAAAAGGGAGAAATTGGTGTTTAAAATATTGGTAGTGCACACTGGCCCATATGAGAGACCTATGTTAACTGCCCTGGCAGCATGTGTTAGAAAAGGAAAAAAAAGCATCTCCGGTTGAATTTGCAGGGGGAAATGGGTTTACTCAAATCCAAATCTTACCATAAGACCAGGATCCAGATCCTGGTCTCAGTGCTGCTGGTATAATTTGGTGTCACCAAGATGCATTAGCCTTTGGTCAAAGTAATCCCTGGGCTAATATGGTGAGGATAGCATGGGATTATTGAGAGCCACCAATTAATTATTTCTTGGCTTTCTCCCAATGCACCTGTCCCATTCTATGGCCAAACCACGACTCTGCTAAACCCCACATTTCTGAACCCTACAACCGATATAAGCAGAGGAAAGAAAAAGCCTCTCAGAGTATCATTCTAGTTAGGGCACTATACAGTGCAAGTGTTAATAGTTATAGGTGCTACAGAAAGACCCAAGAGACAGATAGCGCATCTCCCATCTGAGGGATCTCAAAGCACTTGAGAGACCTTAACGGCTAAACTGTTCTCTTGCCTTGCATTGCCACAGAGGGATGCTGGGAAGGATGCCCTCCACACCCAGATATTCAGAAGGGGCAGGGCAGGGGGGATAGCCTCCCCGAATGGGGGGTTCACGTACCACCTATGCACACATGCCTTTCAAGGAGCAACTGAACAGAGCCCTGGCCCCGACATGCCGGTCAGCAGAGCTGGCTGGCCCATGGGGATGGGTCTGATGCCAAGGTTAAAGTAAGAGGGAGCAGGAAAAAGCACAGACAGCTCCCCCAGTTCTGCTGAAAGCAGAAGCGGGGAGCTCCCCCTCTTCTGCCTGCCTTGGGGGAGCAGCACTCCCCCAGTGCACCCCCACCCCATCTCCCTCTGATCCTTGGCTGTGCAGTGAGATCTCCCCTCTCGCCCACCCTCAGTTCATTTTACTTGAACAACTGCAAAAAAAGGGGAGGGGGCGGATTAAGAGTTATTCCTGCCTCACTGCTCCCTGGTACAGCTAGGGACCCCTGGGGGCCCAGCACAGCTTGTTGCTTCGAGCTGTGCCTAGCTAGCGTCATTGTAGCTCTGAGGCCAGATCAGTGTAGGGAAAGTCCTCCCTCCAGAACTGCTTCTAGCCACGTGGAGTCTGATGGAGCTTTGACTTGGATTGTAAGCTCCTTGGGGCAGGGGCCATCTTTGTGTTTGCACAATGAGGCCCCGAGGCAGCATGGGAATACAAATAAATGACAGGCCTGGTTATCATTTTTAGGGAGATTTCCACAGCGTAGGCCAGGCCCAGAGGAGAAAGTCCCTCCACGAAGCAGCTGAGGAGAAAACTGATGCTCCCAATCACACAGCGAGTCCCAGAGCTGGGATTATAACTCACCGCTGCCAGCACACAGCCCATGGCTCTGATCACTGTACTGTGCTCATCGCAGCAGACAGTACCCCCTTTGTACCTTCACTTTGCTACATTTCTAAGCACTATGGACCCAGTCCTGCAGGGGGAAGGCCCCACATTTACTGGGCAAAGAAAGCAATCTAACAAATAAATAAATGAATGAAAACAAACGTGTGTATGTTAGAGGAGGAAAGACACAGAAAATGGATTTTAGTGTTGTGCTTTAGATAAACCCTCTGGAAGCTTACATACATTTTGAAAATTATACAAAATACCTGTACTCCAGACCTTTTAACTAAGCCTTTTATGACGATTTAATCAGTGTATGTTTCCCTTAATGGGCAAGCTTTTATTGTAATCACGTCATGATTACTTGAGGCAATAATCTAATCCGCAAATAATACTGATTAGTCCAGTTGGGAATGTTTGCTTTTCAGTTCACATTCAGAAGGTTTACGACAAAAGAGGCATGAGAGAGAGGGTTATTTTTTTGTTGTGGTCAGGTAGAATTTTGTTCTGTGCAACAAATTCCATGGAAAATGTAATAGCTCTGAAAGTTTTGCCAAATTCTTCCTTGCCACAGTCTTGGATATCATTGAGTTTAAAAATCATTCCGCCTACAGCCTTGGAGTCTGAAATTTCCACCTGCCTGCAGACAGGGAGGGTCTCCTTCACAGAAACTCAGTGTAATTCACAAGAGCAATTGTAAGTCTCTGGGAGCGTATCTAAGTTCATTCCTATTGTAGATTTCAGAGGAACAGCCGTGTTAGTCTGTATTTGCAAAAAGAAAAGGAGTACTTGTGGCACCTTAGAGACTAACCAATTTATTTGAGCATGAGCTTTCGTGAGTTATAGCTCACTTCATCAGATGTGTTTCCACGGTATACATCTGATGAAGTGAGCTGTAGCTCACGAAAGCTCATGCTCAAATAAATTGGTTAGTCTCTAAGGTGCCACAAGTACTCCTTTTCTTATTCCTATTGTACTTACCATTAAGTCTGCAACCACTTTCCACTGGGGGCTTAATTCTCAGCTGAGGTAAGTCAGCTCAGCTCCTTTGACTTGTACACATTCTCACGGATCTTCAGCTGGTACATGTCATTATAGTAGCACCTAGAGCCCAAGTCATGGATCATGACTCCCGATGTGGGCGCTGTGTGATCAGAACAAAATGGTTCCTGCCCCCTGGTTGGGTTACAGTGATTGGATTTCCAACTCTTGTGATTTTATCTTGCGTCTTGCAAGATTTGGTGCATTTTTTAGACCCTAGCTGCCAGATTCATGTGTTTATGTGAGAATCTCAGCTTTCATTTCCAAGACAGCTTTTAGCCCTCAGTGTTGCAAGAAAAGCTTTAACAATGTGATCCGAGGTTGACCCTAAAGGCTCAAAAATCAGGAAACAAAAGTTGCTGGTATTTAGTGTAACATTTAAAAACAAAACAAAGTGTGATACAAAATGCTTAGAGTCCCTGCACTAAAATATTACAAGCTAAGACAGAGTGTGAAAAGGAAATGGTATCTCCAGTTTGCAGATGTGAAGTTAAAGCCCAGAGATTAAGTCACTTGCCCAAGATCCAACTGGATTAAACCCCAGATGTCTCAAGTCTTTATCCACTGCCATAACCACAAGGCCATCCTTTCTCTCAGCTACTGCACCATTATCCTGTTCTCTCAGATATTGTACCACGATTATCCCCATTTAACGGACGGGCAAAGGGAGGTACAGACATAGGAAGAATTCAAGGTTTCACAGCACATAAGTGGAAGCCCTGGGTCTAGAACTCAGGGTTCTTAGCTCCTAGTCTAGTGCAGCGGTTCTCAACCAGGGTTACGTGTATCTGTGGGGGTACTCAGAGGTCTTGCAGGGGGTACATCAACTCATCTAGATATGTGCCTAGTTTTACAACAGGCTACATAAAAAGCCCTAGCGAAGTCACTACCAACTAAAATTTCATAGACAATGATTTATTTATACTGCTCTGTATACTATACACTGCAATGTAAGTACAAGATTTATATTCCAGTTGGTTTATTTGATAACTATATGGTAAAATGAGGAAGTGAGCAATTTTTCAGTTATAATGTGCTGTGGTACTTTTGTATTTTTATGTTTGATTTTTTAAGTTTTTAAGTGAGGTAAAACTTGGGGTTACACAGGACAAATCAGACTCTTGAAAGGGGTACAGTAGTCTGGAAAGGTTGAGAGCCATTGCTCTAGTGGACCATGAAACCTCCCCACTACTTGATGGGGAAGAATGGGAATAAAACAAACCTAACCAGGAGTTCCTGGACCAAAGCGTGGCCTGCAGTTCCTCCAGATTGACACCAATGTAACTTTGATCCCTTGACTTTGAGGGCAGTTGTTGCCTGCTTGCTCCAGGCCAGCAGTTTGGCTCATGCTGTTTTTTTGGAGACACTTTCTGTAATTTGAAAACATTTATCTCTGCAAGCTCCAACACAGCTAAAGCACTTAGGAAAGAAGCGTGCTGCCGATTCGAACAACTATAGCCTGACATTGTTTCCCCTCACCCAACGGGCTTCCACCACCTGAACATCTCAGGGAAAGCTAGTCTTTAAAATCACTGAAATATGAAACACTGGCCAAGTGGAGAGAACAGAGCGGGCTTTGTTTACTCCCCCTTGCTACTGCTTCAACAAGAGACAAAGTGCTGCATGGTGGGTGATTGAGGGTATATCTTCTGACATGTCTGCATTTAGATCATACCAGGAAAAAAAAATGTGACAGTTATATAACAATCAGTGCTGCGAAGAGAAAGATCTGTGATGCAGCGGCAGGCTGGGCTCAGACTTAGTCCAAATTAATCAGCGTAGGAAGGGTACATGATTGTAGAATGCAACCATATGTCATAAAACGTCAAGACGACCGGAGCTGGTCCGAAGTGAGAAATGAAACGCTGGTTAGGGTCACCATTAGGTTGTTGCTGGAGGCTTTTTTTACCCGCCTTATATCGCGCCACTCCGCTTAGTGTCTGCTGCTGTTTCTGTACTTTAGCTTGGGGCAGGTTAACTTGGAACAAGAGGCCCAAGCTTGGATTTCCTTCCCTTGAAAATCAGGCTAGTTGTGTGACCCATCTGCAGGATCTAAATTCACTCCCGCAAACAATTCCATCCAAGGGCTCCATTTAGGCACAATAAGCAGTATGCAGACTCATAAATCTTGCCCAGTCATAGACATCTGGAGAGTGTGACTTGTCTTTGGCATACCGGGCTGAGAGTCACCACCTGTCTCCAGTGTGCGGGAATCTAGCCTGTGCCAGCTGGGTGTTCGTGCCCTAACACAACCAGCCTGTCAGATGCTCAGCCCTTCTCCTCTGGTGACAGCAGCCTCACCTTTGCCCTGCGGGTTGATGGTAAGTGCACCTTAACCCCTAAGTCCCTTCAAAAGTGGTGTCCAGCCCCGGATCACTGGATACCCACAGAAATCCCAGATCCGCTGTTCCCCAAGGAACAGTGTACCCCAGTTTACCAGCTTTACTTTAGACACTACTCTTGTATCACCCACGGCCCTTGAATTCAATTTTATTGAGGAAAGAATAGAGATTCAAACAGAAACAAGTGAGAGTGATGGAAACAAATGGTTACGTACCAAAGAAAATCACAAAACGTGAACCGCAGCCTACACTTATTCATAGGGATTTTTTCTATCTGATAAAGTAAATTCTCACCCCAAAATTCAGCCCTAGTCATTCATGAAGCACCCCCTCAAGGTATCTCCTCAGTGAAAGGATCCAGACTGTCCTCCTCCACCCTTTGATACACTGAATCAGACTTTTGTCTTTATTCACAGACTGTTATATTTCACTTCCAAGTGGTTTGGATGTTTATAGTTTATCTTTGATGGTTTTCCCTTGACTTTTCGGGTTTGGTGCCAAGGTACACAGTTGAGCAAGACATTATAATTGGCTAGCCAGGGAGGGATGACAACTTCCTCCTGCTTGAATGGGCCATCACCAAGTCATATTATTAGCTGGTGGCTCCATTTTACTCCAAGATAATAAGGTCACGATGTCAATATAGTTACATTATTCCTTAAATAGTCCCTGTATGCATATCTCGCAATGATTATGAGTATCAATAAGTTTCATACTTCCAGTAGAGACCTCACATGCCATCCTTTATGTATAAATACTATGAAAGCAGTTTGTTAGTTGTAGTGAGTTTGTCAGTTCTGAGACAGGAGTTGCTTGTAAAGAACAGTGAACCCTTTGCCAGTTGGCACCAGTGGGCCCGTCTCGGTGTCCTGGAGGGTCTTCAGACAAGCACAGGATTTGGAGGTACAAGACAGATATCAGGGTGATGGACACAGTGCCCAGAATCTGGACAAAATGGAGTACAGAGATAGAATCTAATTCTTCCTCATTTATACCAGTGAAAATCCCTTGTTTAGAGTGGAACACCTCCTGATTTACACCAAGGTATGCGTCAGGAAAGTCAGACTCCTAAATTTGACTTCCTGCTCTGCCACAGACCCACTGTGTGACCACGGGCAAGTCACTTAACTTCTGTTTCTGCCATGTGCCCCCATCTGTAAAATGCAGACATGGGTACTGAGTGGCTTGATTCTTTAATGTTTAATGAATGCAAATATCTATTTGTACTGTACTTATCTGTATCCCCTTTTATGCCAAGGGATTTCCCACCCACCTATGCTATAAACATGGGGGCCTGAATTTCACAGGTGCTGAGTACCCGCAACTCGCACTGAGACAGTGGGAGCTACAAGTGCTCAGAACCTCTGAAGATTAGGCCAATACAAAACCACTGAAATGACTGTACCGTTGCTGGCAGTGGGGGGGTGTGTGTGTGTGTCGCTGGAAAGGGGAAGGAGTCAAGATATGTTAAATCTGTGGCTTAAACCACTAAGCTGTCCCCACTCTGATGTTAACAGCTTCCAGAACAAAGAAAATGTGGCTAGCGGGTCCTCATTGTAAGAAAATATTTGAAAACCAGGCATGTCAGCTTAGCAATTGCATTTTTCCTGGGTATGCTGCACTTAATGAGTCCCATTGTGCTTCCTGAACATATATCATTCATAAGGGTAATATAACGTATTGTGGGTTGAAAGCCCCTCTGATCTACTAAGCAGGAACTAGGCATTTTTAGCCCTGCTCCTGTTGAGAGATGTCTTTGGAAATAGTCAGTACTGAGAAATATACTACGATGCTACAGAGTACTAGACAGAGCTGGTCAGTTGCAAAACCCTCACAAGGAGGGAGAGCTAGGATCTGGTGAATCCCTTTGACACTGTGTTCACTATGTGTTTCCCACAGCCATTTTTAAAACTCCCATTTTATTCAAAGAGAACATTCTGTGCCTCAGTTTCCCCACTGTAAAAAGAAAAAATACTTGGAGAAGCTTACAAAAAGATATGGCATATAGTGCAGTGAGCTACCCAAGGTTGCAGTGAGTCAGTTGCACAACCAGGAATGGAAGCCAGCTGTTCAACATCCTGCCATCTTCTTTGAAGACTGGCTCGCACTTTGTCATCACAAAGGCTAATATGCCACCTGTAGGTCTGTGGCACACTGTGGAGGATGACAAGGACTGAGATGCTGAAGGAGAGATGGAACAATCATGTGTGTTCTGCTGGGGCACCAGGAATTACTCTGATTTATATGAGTTTGATGTTAGGAGTCCAATTCTGATCTCTGTTTTAAGTCAGGTGTAACACAACTGAAGTCAATGGAGTTACATCAGTATGAAAACGCTATCTGGACTTTCCTTAACACATAAGTATTCAGATATCAGCTATGTAACATCCCTTGTGGTAGACAAGGCACTGACCTCTGTTATAATACAAAGGGGACTTTGAGGCTGCTGGACACAGACACACCCTGTGGTTCTCTCTGGCTCCCAGACTGAGGCCTGGTCTACACTTAAGTTTTATCAGCATAGCTCGCTCGCTTAGAGGTGTCTTATGTTACTGATAGTGCTTTGAGGGTAAAAGCCCCAGTGCAGATGCAGTTATACTGGTATAGCTTATGACAGCTGGGGGAACCGGCATAAACTATACCAGTATAGAAGGCACTTTAAAACCACTATAACTGCATCCCCACTGCAGGGTTTTGCTGATATATACTGATATGATACCACCTAAACCTTCCTAGGGTAGAGAAGGTCTCCCTAACACAGCTAGTGCTACCTGATTTTCCACAGCATCTTCTCTAAACCCTGCATGCACTTTCCTGTTTGAGTGTTACTGAGAACGGCTCCTAATGTCTCAGCTCAGGTCAGAATTACCTCAAAGTACAGGGACATTAGGGTTCAGGATTCAAGACTCCCTCTTTACTGCTGCAGGGTGTCCTATATTCTTGCAGGCCAGTGTCAGGTATGAAATCCCTGCGGGCAACAGCCAGTGGAATTTCAACCACACTCAGCTCAGGAATCCCAGCTCGAAACCAGGAGCATCTGACCACAGCAAATTCCTGGACACAAATGCCAGAATTGAACGGTCGTTTCAGGACAAGGCTGACCCTGAGGGAGGGAGAGGAAGAGAGAGAGAGAGCGAGGGAGAGCATCAGAGCGTCAGCCCCCGGCTGAGCGGCTGCATCAGTAAACCTTCCAGACACTGCTTTTTGGAGCATGCCTCTTCCGAGCAGAGCCAGCCCCGGTAACAGCTTTAATATTTAGTGTCTTTCATTCAAAGCCATCTCCCGCTAGTGTAAAACCAAAGCACCAATGTGACACAGGGAAGGAAGCAATGATAGAAAAGCCCCAGGTCCTCCAAACAAAGCAGTAGCAGATTCCATAACTCCAGAAGTCCCTGACACTGATAATCCACCATCACCCTAGGTCAGGGGCTCTCAACCTTTCCAAACAACCGTACCCCTTTCAGGAGTCTGAGTTGTCTTGCATACCCACAAGTTACACGCCACTTATAAAGGACTTGTTTACAAAATCAGACCTAAAACTACACAAGTGTCCCAGCACGCTCTTACTGAAAAATTGCTTCCTTTCTCATTTTTACCATATAACTATAGAATCAATCAATTGGAATATTTATTTTGTACTTACATCTCGGTGTGTATAGCACATAGAGCGGTATAAACAAGTCATTGTATGAAATTTTAGTTTGAACTGACTTTGCTAGTGCTTTGTCTGTAGCCTGTTGTAAAACTAGGCAAATATCTAGAGTTGATGTACCCCCTGCAAGGCCTCTGCATACCCCCAGGGTGCAAGTACACCTGGTTGAGAACAACTGCCCTGGTGCTTCCCACTGGGATGCTACAGGAATTTGCAGAGTCTCTGGAATGCAGCCACCTCCCGGCTTAAGGCAGCAGATTCCAGTGAATGGAGACACCACTGAGAGAGACAAAACAACCTAGTTAAGGGCCTGATCCTGCAAGGTGCTGTAAAGTCAAGAGGAGCTGAGCATGTGTGTTCAGCATCTCACAATATCATGTCCCAACTTTCCAGAGCAGCAGTGTAGTTTCCTGGTTTGAGCAGAGGGGCTAAGGGTGCTGGGCTTTATTCCCCACCTGCTCACTGCCGCATGAAGACTCAAGCAGGTCCATTAAGACCTGATCCAAAGCCCACTGAAGTCACAGCGGACTGGATTCTGCCATCTTTACAGTACTCACCGCTTGCAGAGTAAGGTGCCATGCCTGGTGTATGAGGGTGGTAGAAGTGACTCAGTAGGGGTACCCTGAGTGCAAGGATGGCATGAGCCTGCCCGGAACCTCTCTGGGCAAATGAGGGCCTGATTGTGACCTTGCTCACACCATCATAACTGTGTTGAGCCAGCTGGAGCTGCTCTGGGTTTACACCATTTTAGGAGAGATCATTGTAAGGCTCAGTTTATCCATCTATCAGAGTAAAAGCGCAATCACGCCCTGCTCTCAGGTGGCACTTTTCCTCTGCAGATCTCAGAGCACTTTACTAAGAAGGGCAGTATTGTTGTCCCCATTTTACAGATGGGGAAAGTGAGGTACAGAGAGGGGAAGTGACTTGCCCAAAGTCACCCAGCAGCAGAGCTGGGACTGGAACCCAGGTCACCAAAATTTCAGTCTGCTACAGCATTGATTTGCCTAAAACCAGATTCCGCCACCCTCACATACATGGAGCCTGGGCAGTACCTTACTTTACAAGTACTCCCATTGGGGTCAGTTATGCCTCTGTCCCAAGCCGCACCTGGGGGCAGTGTGTATACAGCCCAGGAGCAGATAGATGAAGAGTCACCATCCTCTGCAATTGCCCAGCGGGCTGTACTCTGTGCCAGACCCACACCTGGTGCACTGTTTGTCCCCCAGCACAGCTGTGCTGACCAGTGCTGTGGGGGTGGGAGCCAGGAGTACACAACCCCACCCCCCATGTATCCTGGGAGGTAGAGCATAGTTGCATTGGCTAGCCCAGAAGTAGGGTGGCACAGCCAGGGCTCCATCCACCCAAGCAGGAGGGGGAATAGCAGCCCCATGGCTGTGTAGCCAGGCCCCCCAAAATGGCCCTTACTTCCAATTTTCATTATACTAAACCAAAACCATTCCAGCCGGTCCAAGTCGTTGGGGGAGCAGTAACACGCTTCCCAACAGCTAGAGTCACAGCCAGAGCAGGGACGCACGCTGGGGCACCCTGGAGAAATACGAACGCTCCAGGAGATTTTCCGTGTACCTTTGGAACGAAGTTACCAAACTGGTGCCTGCTGATTTTTACACCCTGTTAATGTCTCGGCTCGTAGACTACAGCACTAACGAACTGCTTCAAGAAGTGGCCTGCCCTTCCGCAGGTTTATGTGCCAATGACACATCAGCACCCGCTCCTGACTGGTAATCCCAATCTGGCAGCTGCCCAGAAGTCTTTGGGTGGTGGCCGGCACCTGACCAAGAAGCTTCTTGCCAGTACCAGCTCCGCCTAGCCTGACCTGTCGTATCGCATCATGTTAACCTCAGCTATGTCAGCCGAGGTAGAGCCAGGTGACTCATGCATTCTGGGATGATGTAAGTCTCCAGTTGCTTCCTCCTCACCCTGACATTAAAGTGGTGGAGAAATTTTATGTTATAGTCTATGCAGGAGTGGAAGCTCCCTAAAAATGGGGGGGCCACTGGCGCCCAAACCATGGCCCTGCCCCCTGGGCCGCCCCTTCCCCTCGAGGCCCCACTCACACTCTGCCCCTTCTCCTGGAACCCCTACTAGGGTGACCAGTTGTCCCGATTTTATAGGGACAGTCCCGATTTTTGGGGCATTTTCTTATATAGGCACCTATTACCCCCCACCCCCTGTCTCGATTTTTCACACTTGCTGTCTGGTCACCCTAACCCCCACCCTCGCACCACCCCTTCCCCTGAGGCCCCGCTCCCGCACCACCTCTTCCTCCAAAGAATCTGTCCCCTGCTCGCTCTTCTCTGCCCCTCCCCTGCATCGTCGGCCTTACCGCCGGTAAAAGGTGATGGAGCCATGGCCTCCTGGCCCCTCCTGTTCCACCGACACTGAATCTGTATTAGCCAGTCAGGTTTCTAGAAGGTCATCCATCGTCATTATTTATTTGTATTGTAGTAACAACTAGGGGCCCCAGTCTTTGGCCCGTTGTGCTAGGTGTGGCACAAAAAAGACAAGACACACAGATGACCCCTGCCCCAAAAGCAATCTAAACATAAGAGGAGGTAAGAGGTGGATTCAGACAGCAAACCAGGAAACAGTGAGACGGTATACAACTACTTTGCATTGCTCCATTGTGCATTTCATCTGCAGGGCCGCCTTCAAGAGTTGGTCATTATAATTATCCCCATTTTACAGGTAGACTCCGTGTACTGACATGACTTTAGTCAGTCCCAGAGACAGGCAAGAAAACTCTGGTCTCCTGACGTTCCCGTATGAGATGACAGCTCTCTCAGTGGTAAAGACCTGCAGAATGAACCTTCAGCTCACCTCCCTTGGAACTAGCTTCTGACCCAAGTTACAAACAGAGCTGATCAAAATTACTGACATATAGGAGTTGTGTTAAATTTCCAGGGGACTCAGCCACCTCCATGGCTGTTTGAAGTTTTCTGGAGACTGGGGAAATTGTTGAAATCAACTCCTTTTTGATTTTTGATTTTGGAGATGGTCAAGAATTTTTAAAAGCAAACAAACCCCTTCTGATGAGCTCTCTTTACCCTGGTCGTCTGAGAGACTCCCGTGGAATTGCATGAAGTGTGAGTCAAAGTACCATGTCGATTGCTAGGCTTTAAAAAAAGCCTGGGTTTTTTTTGTTTTTTTTGTTTTTTTTGAACAAGCCTGTGCCTTTACAGGCCGTTACACAGCAGACAATTATCTTGTCACAGCAGACAATTATCTTGGCTTTTCTAGGCCCTTTTTTTCTAAAAATCCTCACTTGTTTTAGAAAACCAAAGCCCCATTTCGCCCCACCGAGTTGGTTTGAATATCATCCCCATTTTAGAGGGGAGGCAACTGAGCCCAGAGAAGTTAAGTGACTTGCCTGGGGTCAATGAGAGAGCCAGGACTAGAACCTGAGTTCCAATTTCTAGCTTTAAGAAATCAAATGCACTAAAATATTCCTTGGCTGCAACTGCCAGTGTTGGTGGGAGACCCCCCGAGGGGCAAGGTCAGTATGGTCTCCATGAACCACTGAAATTTTGGCCTTCCTTCAACGGTCACCACTAATACCAGCTGTTGTGTGGCTTTGGTGTGGCACCTCCACTTGGAAACTGGCTGACTGAGGATCCTCTACACTCTGAAAATATTTCGTCCTGCCGTGAGTGCAGGGGACTGGACTAGAACACCTCTCAAGGTCCCTTCCAGTCCTATGATTCTCTGGTTCTGTGATTGAAAGCAGGCCACAGAACAGCTATCAGAAGATACCTTTAAGATCTATGGAGCGCAACGTTATTTTGGTCCTGAATCTTGCTGTTAAACATGTTTCAGAGTAGCAGCTGTGTTAGTCTGTATTTGCAAAAAGAAAAGGAGTACTTGTGGCACCTTAGAGACTAACCAATTTATTTGAGCATGAGCTTTCGTGAGCTTATGCATCCACTGAATGCATCCGATGAAGTGAGTTGTAGCTCATGAAAGCTTATGCTCAAATAAATTGGTTAGTCTCTAAGGTGCCACTAGTCCTCCTTTTCTTTTTGCTGTTAAACATCTGGCTTGTTGCCCCCTTGGCTGAGTATCTCATCAAAGCGATCACTCTTAGTAGCACATAAATAAGGAAGGAGAGATGAGCAGCCAGGTTCCATTGGCACAAAGGCCTTCTAAAGGGGATGTACTTTATAGGGCATCACTGGAGGTGCAATTAGCAGCTCCCCAGGGGTTAAATCTCTGCCGTGAGTGGCTGGGAGCAGATGTGAGGGGGATCAGGATTTGGAACATAGTGAAGCTTTTGCATAAGAATTCAGAGACAGCCAAACAAAGGCATTCCTGACCCACCTGCATGGGGAGTAGCAGTCAGTTTGCTACTAGTCTCCTCTCAGAGTAGTGTAAATAGGGGTAGGTTATGTTGGCTTTACACCAGCGTAAGGGATAGCGGAACAAGGCTCAAAAGGTGCAATGGCAGACCAAAAGGTACAGTGAATGGGCAACTAGCCAAGGGCAGAAGAAAAGTTTTCCCTTTTCACTAATGCAAACTTCAAAAGCCAATCCACCCCAATTCCCTACCCTGCCTGAGATTTTAGCAGGGAGCTGTTTGTTTCCTTCCCTCCATGGGCTCCATCCTCATATTTACAGACTACCTGAAAGGGGTTTCCAAAGAGGATGGCTCTAGACTGTTCTCAGTGGTAGCAGATGACAGAACAAGGAGTAATGGTCTTAAGTTGCAGTGGGGGAGATTTAGGTTGGATATTAGGAAAAACTTTTTCACTAGGAGGGTGGTGAAACACTGGAATGCGTTACCTAGGGAGGTGGTGGAATCTCCTTCCTTAGAAGTTTTTAAGGTCAGGCTTGACAAAACCCTGGCTGGGATGATTTAATTGGGGATCGGTCCTGCTTTGAGCAAGGGGTTGGACTGGATGGCCTCCTGGGGTCCCTTCCAGCCCTGATATTCTATGATTCTGTGGAATCTTTCCAGGCTCCTCATACATTTGCTACGTGTCTAATGAAATGTCCTCAGATTGCTCATTGGCTTGAGGTTTCTAGTCTAACGACTTGGTTGCTTTCATCTGAAAGTCTCATTCCTGATGTCTGTTCGAACCTGCCTTCACTCTTTATATATTTGCATGGGTACCATGAATAGACAAGGTAGATATTCGTCTAGGAATCAGTATTGCCAATCGCAAATGTTCAAAAATATTGAGTCAAACTCACCAACAATCATGAGATTATGTAAAGTAATAGAGTTGGTGTTCTTTTTATTTGCCTTCTGCTTCTGAGTCTTTAGGGTGCATTGGGAATCCCATTTTGAAGCTTTCTTCACAGCCGCGAGGGCTTGAAACTTACTTTTTCTTTAAGAAAGAAGGCTGAAATCATCGCATTTCTCCATGACTCCAGGAGCTGGGGCTTTAAGGAAAACAATAATTATCATGACACTCATGACAAAATCATGAGAGTTGGCAACACTGCGTTCTCACCTTAGTTCAATGGATTTACACTGGTATGAGTTACTCTGGAAATTACACATCTTAACTGAGATCGGAACCTGGCTTTGCGTCTTTTGGTTTAATTTAAGAGAAACTCGCTTAGCCAGGCTAAGTCAGGCTATGCAACTGATCCTACTAAAGTGTTAATTACAAGAGGATTTTTGTCGTCTTTATTCTGATAACAAGGCTAATCCAGCCAACAAGGCACCTACAGCACTTGATTAAGGCGTATTTAATCAAGAAAACACACGATTATGCAGGGATTAGGTACCATAAGCAGAGCAGGGATACTAAAGATCAGAGTCTGGAAGTCAAATGGGAAACTGAAATCCATGGGCCACTGATTTCAATGGAAACAGGATCAGGCCCTGAATGTGGAGAGCAGCTTTGTTGAAATTTTAACATGCAGCTCAGTATTTAAATACTATGTTTTCCCCAATTAATCTTTTCAAAATATTGTTTGCAGTGTTCTTGTAGCTGTATTGATCCCAGGACGTTAGAAAGACAAGGTAGGTGAGGTCACATTTTTTATTAGACTAAATTTCTGTTGGGGAAAGAGAGAAGCTTTTGTGCTTAGACAGGTCCCTGACGAAGAGCTCTGTTTAGGGCGAAAGCTTGTCTCTTTCGCCAACAGAAGTAGGTCCAATAAAAGATATTACCTCCCCCACCTTGTCTCTTCAAAAGATTTTAAGAGTCTATAAGATGATAAGGGAAAATTTTGCTATTTGAATAACTAATCCATTCAAAGAGAGATCAGGCCTGGTTCATTAAAAGCCACTATCCTTAAGAAGGGGCTACTTTCTTAAACAGTAGTACGTTATTCCCTGATAACCAGAAACATCGATGTTTAAACTCTGTACCATTTTCTTTTAATTTTAACATCATCTTAATAAAAATTTTAAAACAAGTAGTTCAACCAGATCCCTGTTCCACAGACATGGCTTTATCCAATAAGTGCCTTTTCAGAAAGGATCTCTCCTGAGATTCAAGCCAACAGACCCTGGCTCCAAAGAGCATATTGGCCTACCCAGAGATTAGATCTAAAATGTTTGCATTATATACGTAGCCAGGAATTCAAGTCATTTGGATAGCTTTGCACTGAGACATGCTAAATTTCTGAATGTTTAAGAACATAAGAACAGCCATACTGGGCCATACCAAAGGTCCATCTAGCCCAGTATCCTGTCTTCTGACAGTGGCCAGTGCCAGGTGCCCCAGAGGGAATGAACAGAACAGGTAATCATCAAGTGATTCATCCCCTATTGTCCATTCCCAGCTTCTAATGTTTGTCAATGGCTCACCCTCAGCCATGGGCCCAGTACTAAAAACTGCAGCTGACTGACTGTTCTGAGATGGTCTGGAGCTAGGGTGACCAGATGTCCAGATTTTAGAGGGACGGTCCCAATATTCGGGGCTTTGTCTTATAGAGGTGTTTATTCCCACCCCCACCACCACTCCCTGTCCTGATTTTTCACACTTGCCGTCTGGTCACCCTGTCTGGAGCTGGGTGTACTTGCTTCTTTATGACAGGTTTCAGAGTAACAACCGTGTTAGTCTGTATTTGCAAAAAGAAAAGGAGTACTTGTAGCACCTTAGAGACTAACCAATTTATTTGAGCATGAGCTTTCGTGAGCTACAGCTCACTTCATCTGATGCAGTGAGCTGTAGCTCACGAAAGCTCATGCTCAAATAAATTGGTTAGTCTCTAAGGTGCTACAAGTACTCCTTTTCTTTTTGCTTCTTTATGTTCATTGTCAAAGGCAGGGAAGGAACTGTTATATTTTACATGGTAAACAGGATGACAGAGTTTGGGTAAGTGACAACTGTCAGCACTAAGCAAGTAGTAATTAATGGTGTGTGGCCAGCATGCTTGTTAACTAAGAGACACCAAATGAAAATAATCCCTTCTGTGAAGATCTGGTAGCTGAAACATCATGGGCCTGATTCGCTACTGCCTTGCGCCCTGTACAATCCTTTACCCCAGTGCAGAGTGGGTGTAAAATGGTCCCCTGCTGATTCGTTGCAGTTGTACATCCACTTTGCACAGGTGGAAAGGGACTGCGTAAAACAGAAGGCAGTAGGAAACCCAGGCCCACTCTGCACTGCTGTAAATGATGGCACATTTGTAAGGCTGTTGCAAGGGGCTTGACTTTTTTACATCACTTGTCTGTGCATCTGAAATCTCATTGCTCCAGAGGGTCCAAGAATATTTTGGATCCACACAGAGTCTGTGTCACAACTGTTCTTACTTAATATGTCCTCAGCAAAGTGTTCCCATATGCCTGGATCCAGCCAAGGATTTCAGAGTGCTGTACCAGCAGTTCATCTCTCAACTTGCCTTTGCTGCTCCTGCAAAAGCATATGGACTCTTAGTATATCAGCCTACCACTCCTTTCAACACAGGTCTGATAGCACATTTAGCTCTGAGCTTGCTTGGGACAGGCAGACCCCGGATTTCAGACTTCTCATGAGGCAACACACTCAGTACCCCCTGGGTGCATGCATGTCCAGGCGTGGATCAGGAAACTTGGCCGGCAGTGTTTGTGTAATTGCACAGGTAATTTGTAATTGGCTGGACTTGAAAGACGGTGATCCTGAAAGAAGCAAATCTTCCTGGGTCATGCTGGAGCAAGGGAGCCGGAAGTCAGGAATTGTTCAGAGCAACCCTTGCACAATTGTGACACACAATGAAAATGTGTCCTCACCTCTACTCTGCTCTCAGCCTCAGGTGATGGTCTCCCAAGGTACCTTCCAAGACAGTCCTCCATGTGTCTTTCTGGATGAGCCCGGAGGGCTGCTTTCAGTCCCTTTCTGTAATTTATCAACCACATGGTACCACAAACAAGCCCATTCTCCGTTTTATCCCTCAGCGAGCCAGGCTGTGATCACCATTACATCATTGTAAGTCAGGAGAAACTGCAATGCCGTTTGAGGTTAGACTCTTGAAGACTCCAGCGAGGAAGAATCTCTAGAGGGGATGCATGTTTAGGGGTGTGTGTGAAAGGAATGGGATGCAGAAGATCTGGATTCAGTTCCTAGCTCTGCCGCAGGCTTCTTGTGACCTTGGGCAAGTCATTTATGGCTAGGCTTTAAAGAGTGCTCAGAAAGTTGAGTGCTCAGTGCTTAAAATCTGTCCCTTTTCTCTGCCTCATGGAAAATGAGGATAACACATGCTTTCTCCCACCCTGTATGTCTCTTGTCTATTTAGACTGTAAATTCTCTAGGGGAAAAACCAAGAGATCTGTGTGTAGAAAAACACACTGAAAATTTAATCCAATATGAACATTTTCTGCAAAAGCGTTGGAAATATTTGATCAACTCTGCTCTTTAGAAATGGGCCTAGCAGTTGAAGAAGAGGGGACTCGTTACACAGTGGCCTTCTCTTCATTGTGCTGCTGGACTTCAAGGAATGCTAGACTTCAAGGAAGGTCGGATTACCATATAGCCACAGAGGACCATAGTGGTAGCATTGCTGAAAAGGGTCTGGGGGTGAGAGTGGATCACAAATTGAATTTGAGTCAACAATGGGACGCCGTTGTGAAAAAGGCTAATATTCCAGGGTGTGTTAGCAGGAGTGGTGTCTGTCAGACACATAAGTAACTGTCCCACTCTACTTGGTACTGGTGAGGCCTAGGGCAGGAGTATTGTGTCCAGTTCTGGGCGTCACACTTTAGGAAAGATATAGACAAACTGGAGGGAGTCCAGAGAAGAGCAACAAAAATGATCAAACATGACCTTGGAGGAAAGGTTAAAAAAACTGGACATGTTTAGTCTTAGAATCATAGAATCATAGAATCATAGAATATAAGGGTTGGAAGGGACCCCAGAAGGTCATCTAGTCCAACCCCCTGCTCGAAGCAGGACCAATTCCCAGTTAAATCATCCCAGCCAGGGCTTTGTCAAGCCTGACCTTAAAAACCTCGAAGGAAGGAGATTCTACCACCTCCCTAGGTAACGCATTCCAGTGTTTCACCACCCTCTTAGTGAAAAAGTTTTTCCTAATATCCAATCTAAACCTCCCCCACTGCAGCTTGAGACCATTACTCCTCGTTCTGTCATCTGATACCATTGAGAACAGTCTAGAGCCATCCTCTTTGGAACCCCCTTTCAGGTAGTTGAAAGCAGCTATCAAATCCCCCCTCATTCTTCTCTTCTGGAGGCTAAACAATCCCAGCTCCCTCAGCCTCTCCTCATAACTCATGTGTTCCAGACCCCTAATCATTTTTGTTGCCCTTCGCTGGACTCTCTCCAATTTATCCACATCCTTCTTGTAGTGTGGGGCCCAAAACTGGACACAGTACTCCAGATGAGGCCTCACCAATGTCGAATAGAGGGGAACGGTCACGTCCCTCGATCTGCTCGCTATGCCCCTACTTATACATCCCAAAATGCCATTGGCCTTCTTGGCAACAAGGGCACACTGCTGACTCATATCCAGCTTCTCGTCCACTGTCACCCCAGGTCCTTTTCCGCAGAACTGCTGCCTAGCCATTCGGTCCCTAGTCTGTAGCTGTGCATTGGGTTCTTCCGTCCTAAGTGCAGGACCCTGCACTTATCCTTGTTGAACCTCATCAGATTTCTTTTGGCCCAATCCTCCAATTTGTCTAGGTCCTTCTGTATCCTATCCCTCCCCTCCAGCGTATCTACCACTCCTCCCAGTTTAGTATCATCCGCAAATTTGCTGAGAGTGCAATCCACACCATCCTCCAGATCATTTATGAAGATGAAAAAGAAGAAAAGAAGACTGAAAAGAACCTGAGAAAAGAAGACTGAAGATGGGAACCTGAGACAGTCTTCAAATATGTTAAGGGCTGTTATAAAGAGGACAGTGATCAATTGTTCTCCATGGAGTAGGACAAGAAGCAATGGGCTTGATCTGCCGCAAGGGCGATTTAGGTTAGATATCAGGAAAAACTTTCTCACTCTGAGGGGAGTTAGGCTCTGGAATAGGCTTCCAGGGAGGTTGTAGAATCCCCTGGTCATTGGAGGTTTTTAAGAATTGGTTGGACAAACCCCTGTCAGGCATGGTCTAGGTTGACTGGGTCCTGCCTCAATGCCGGAGTTGGACTTGATGATCTCGAGGTCGCTTGTAGCCCGACATTTCTATGGTTCTATATTTATCCCTGTTATAACCCCACTGTACTCCACTGAATTTGACCTCATGTATTAGCTCACTAGACAACTAGTGAGCCTCCCTAGCTGCCGTCTATGCTTGAAGGTCTGTATGTAACTCGGAAAACAGGCATATGCTTTGGTGAGCAATTCTCTATGGCCTTAGATCATCCTGGAAGGGGATGTTATAGAAATGTGAATAACAGTGGTTTTCAAGTGGGCCACTTGGGTGAGAAGGCAGCTCAGAAGGAGCACCACGTTCCCTTTCCACCTCCCTGTTATCCTGCAGTCAGCCGGGGACAGTCTGGCTCCCAGCACAAGCTGTCCCGGTCACGAGGGACATTCTCTTGGCAGGCACCCCTTTGGACTGTTCCACTGGCTGGCTCTTGTCAGTGTCTCCTCACAACCCCTGGCAACCTGCCTCAGTCCCCACCCCTCACTCCACCTGTATGCTACCAACAATTCTCTACGCTTGAGGAATTTCATCTTGCCTTTCAGGGCAGCATGAAATCTTTGTGCTACTGGAAAGGTGCAAAAAAAAAAAAAAAAAAGGAAGACCTGGCCCTCAGAATCGGAACCCAGCCTGAAATGTGCAAATTCCCCATACATCTATGTTGAACCAAACCCAAACCTCAGCTCTAGCCATCCCTGGGGCTTTGGGTGTATTCAGTCTGACCCTTATTCTGCAGCTCTGCCCTCAGTTGGCTCCAAGAAACCACCTAATGCCTATTGCATAGGACCGATCAAAGGACTAGCCTGACCTCCTAAGCTGTAAAAAGCAGAACTCGGCTTTTTACGGAGCTCCCTGAGAGGATGTAACAGCTGCCCTTCCAGAGTTGAGCTCCCTTCCCTTCCCCCCTCAGTGCTGCCTGCAGCCACACTTCCAATGGGAGAGACCAGTGTCCTCACATCCCACTCATAGCATAAGTCTAGCCCTGTTGAGTTCAATGGGACCGCTTGCGTGATTAAGGGCTGCAATGGGGGAAAGCTAGAGCGATTTTGTCTGGGTCTGAGCAAGGGGCCTGGCTTGGCAACCTGTCTGTCATCAGGACTATCCCGGCTGGGCATGCACAACATGCCAAGCTCCCCGTGGGAGACACAGAACACCCCAAATACCCTGGAAGGCAGAGGGAGACTATGGCCCTCAGCCTCATGCAGGATCAGGCCCCACGTGCACGTCTACTCAAGGCGTTGCCCAAAGCCTCTCCTCTCTAGTCCACGGATACCGTGTCTGGCTTCAGTCCAAGGAAGGACGATTGCGATAGTAATCATGGAGCTACAGGGTATGAATGATCCTGCAGCCCTGGCGCTAGGCACCTCAGCTGACCTTCCCAGAAAAGTCACTGCAATAAAAAATGATGATCCATCCTATCATTTTCCAATCGCAGGCCAAGTGCAAGTGTCACTCAAGCCACAAAACCTTCCAGGGCATCAGCTGGTGCCATTCACAGGCCTACAAGACTAGACACAAGGGAGGACCGAATGTTGGACTGTGCTGAGAGATAGCCCAGCCAGTCCATTGGCACAAGCCAGATGAACGCTTTGGGATTGCATTAATTACTTGCTACAAAGCCCAGCCTTCAACTGCAAGCGCTACTGAGGCAAACAGCTCAGGGTGGTTCGGACAAAGGGATTAAGCATAGGTATGAATGACAGTAAGGAGGTTAAAATTATAAAGCCTCCATGGACATCCATGCTTCAGGGAATAAGCTGATCCTTTCTGGGGTCAGGAAGAAAACTCTCCAGCATTGTTGTGGAGTGGATTCTATCTTCCCCTGGTTTCACAGTAACAGCCGTGTTAGTCTGTATTCGCAAAAAGAAAAGGAGTACTTGTGGCACCTTAGAGACTAACCAATTTATTTGAGCACAAGCTTTCGTGAGCTACAGCTCACTTCATCGGATGCATACATCTTCCCCTGGAGGAACTGAGCCAGTGAAGAGAAGCATCGTGCCCCTGTCCACTTCGTAATTCTAAGCAGAAGCTGACAGATAGATAAGGACCAAAGTCTGTATTTTCACTGGTGTAAATCCAGGACACCGATGATTTCAGGTGGATTTGCTTCAGATTTGCTCCAGGGCAACAGGACAATCGGTCCCATTTCTCTAGCATGACTGCATTAGTAATCACCACAACGTCCTTCTCATCAGATCTCCCAAGCTCCTGTTTGTCTACGATATGCCTCGCTGGTCACTTGGGCTTCCCACATGACTCACTCCCATGATGATCATCACAAGACACTGTCTGTTCTTGCCAGTTGTGCCTCAGTTGACAATAATAATTAGTGACCTTATTGACAAGGAGCTTCACGCTCACCAGCCTTGATTCTGGGCAGATGCCATGTAACACACAGGGCCCTATCTCTGCACCTGATCCTGACCTGGCAGTAGGTTTACACTGATTTGCATCCGATGAAGTGAGCTGTAGCTCACGAAAGCTTATGCTCAAATAAATTGGTTAGTCTCTAAGGTGCCACAAGTACTCCTGTTCTTTTTGCGAATACAGACTAACACGGCTGTTACTCTGAAACTGATTTGAGTGTAATTCCTTCTGTTTTATAGCAGGATGAGCAAGAGCAAGGAAACTGAATTGAGATAAAGTAAATTAAGGCCATTTTAATTCTGAATGAGAGTATCCATCCGTGTGTGTGTGTGTGTGAAGTGGGAGGGGGATTTATGTGGTTTAACTAATCTTCTTTAAATTCAGATTAATTTTTCTGACTGTCTCCATGTAGACAAGCCCTGGGCCTTTATTTAAGTGTTCCATATGATGCAAAATAGCACGCCACTAAGGGGGCAGAGTTCCATTTCCACTTGAAAGACAGATCAGATAATATCTGCTGTAAATTTGCTGTCCAAACACAGAGCTAGATTCTTAGCCAGTTTACATCAGCTGAGGATGTGGTTCAGAGTGCAAAGAGACAGAATAGTATCTCCCCGCTCCACATATACTTCGAAGCAAAGCCGTCTCTATTTGAAACGTTTCCCTCTGGAAGATGGAGTTGTTTTGTTTCTTAAAACTAGCTGCAATGATGTGATGTGACCACACCAATTCAGTGGCCTTGTACTTTGGCTAGTGGGGAGAGAGTGCATTAACATTTAAGTTGCAGTAGTACCTAAACACCACAACAAGGTTGTGCCCCATTGTGCTAGGTGCTGTACAAACCATGAGTAAATAATATCCATAATATCTCTTTGTGTGTGAATAGACATAAATACTCTTACACAGCATTTTTCATCAGTAGGTCTTGAAGTGCTTTGCAATCAGTATCGTTATCCTTAGATACTTCTTCCTTAGAGGTTTTTAAGGTCAGACTTGACAAAGCCCTGGCTGGGATGATTTAACTGGGAATTGGTCCTGCTTTGAGCAGGGGGTTGGACTAGATGACCTTCTGGGGTCCCTTCCAACCCTTATATTCTATGATTCTATGATTCTATGATCCCCATTTGACAATGGGGAAACTGAGGCAGATCAGTACAGTGACTTGACCAGAGAATGTCTGTGCTGCTGTCCCTATTTCTTAACACCAGTTCAGCAGGGACATCTCAGTCTGACTTTTGGATAGGGAGAAGGCACCCAGGTGTTGGAGGAAAGGGGCGCTTTGTTGTGTGTCACTGGATAGATACGGTGTTAGCAAAACAGTATGCTGCCGTGACTTGCCAAAGGTCATCCAGCAGGCCAGTGGCAGAGCTAGGAATAGACCCCAGCTTTCAGTCCCAGGCCAGTGCCTTATAGTTACTAGGCCAGTCCCTCCCCCAGCCAAGAGGCAAGATGCAGCAGCTGGATGAGGCAAATAAGCAGGCTGGGGTGTAATGTAGGGAGATCAGGGAACTGAGATCATTAGGGCCCAGCTGGGAAGAGTGGTTTTACAGACTTACTCCAACACAGCCAAACCGAAGCTAGCAGAGTGTCCAGTACAGGCATAAATTTAACTTTGCTGAAGTTACTCCGGATTAAAATCGACACAACAGAGCAGGATCTGATCCTCCGCCTAAAACTGCTAGACAATGGGGGCCAGACCCTCGGCTGGTGTGAGCAAAGATCCATTGCCAGCTGAGGGTCTGACCCCAGTTCTATTAACAACAGTGTAACTCTATTCACTTCAGTGGCATGAACCTGTCTTTAAACCAGTGTGAGATCATCAGCAGGTCCAATGGCATCAGTCCCTCATACCTAAACATTCCCAGTTATCAAAATAAGGGCCTGTTCTTCTCAGACTAGTTTGACACTGGTGAAACTCTGTTGGCTTTAGGGGTGTTACTCCTCTTTAGCCTGGTATAAGCAAGACCAGAATCAGGCCCAAGAGTTCCAAGGCTGCATCAGGGCCTGGCCTCCCCCGTCAGTCCATTGCACGCTTATCAAATAACCAGTGCCAGGCTGTGATAAATTTAGTAAGGAGTGCAACACATTTGTAGTGAGCAAATTTTGCCCTAAATTTTCCATCTGGACAAAGAGTTTATGCCGCTAGCTCTGTTCTATCACAGACGAATCCATTCTACGCTTGCATACCTTAGGTCCTCCATCATTTCTAGTGACGTTCCATGAAATGGCGTTTTCCAGGCGGGGCAGCCTTGCATGCAGGGTGCATGCAAGGTTGCGCCGTGCAGAGGATGCCATTTTGTTCTATAATCTACGTTTGGGGTCCGGATGCAGTCCATGGGCCGCCAGCTGGACTATGGCTTTTGTGAATTCTGGGGCTTGGGATGCACGCATTGCAGATGTAGGTGGCACCTCCCTGCAAATAACTTGCAGGTTTCCATTCTGAAAGCTGGCTCAAGCGAGCACACAGCTAAGGGGGATAAAAAGGAATCCAATCAACAAGCAAATGACCTACACAAAATGCAGCACGGCAAACTCTCTTACATAAAGGCAATCCTCAGAGTCAATCTGCTTATGTGCAGCCCTGGAAACCTGACAAACCTCATCTGATCATGAACCAGCACTTCAGCAGCTACCGCCATTAACCCCTCCCTTGCACTGCATTCTGACCAGAATTCCCTAAGTAATGCCAAAGGCAAATTAGGAACAGCAAATTCCAAGACATCCCATTTCCTGCCTCTGGCACTGGCCAAGACCTGTTGCTTCAAGGGAGGGCGATAAATTGCCGTAAGGCACCTGTCTTCACCAGTGCTGCAGACAGGCCCATTACAGTCTGTGGGATTCCTTCCAGGGCTTTCGGGTCAGGCCCATAAAGTGGAAAATAATTTTGTCCTGGCCCTGCGCAATTCTACACCCTGAAGCTTTAGGTTCGGTTACTGCTCAGTGTACCCAGCTGTAGGTCTGGCCTATTTAAAGTTATCCATCTAAGATAGCACAGAGCCAGTGCACCCTTAAACCCACAAATTAGGGCTCAAGTGGTGCAGTGGTCTTGTGCTCGGCCCCTGCACAGGGGGAACTGTCACCTTGAGGCATGGGTTGTACCTCTGTGGGGTAGGGGCTGTCTTCCTATGGGGTTTGTGTATGCAGCGCTTGCCCTTTGTGGGTCCATCAGGAATACAGTGACGCCATAATAAAAGGCAGGCAGGCCAGGGCTTTAGGGGTTTTTTGTGCAGTGGCAGGAGTGGGATTTTGTGACCCCTTTTGGAAGCAAACTTAGAAGGGCTCATGCAACCCTATTTAGAGAATGATCCGCTGTGGATGAGCTGCCCAAAGCTCTCACTTCCTCTCTGCACAACACCCCCTCCTAGTAGAAGTGATAGTTGCTGAACTCACCCTGCACTGGGAGGGACCCAAGACTGAAATCCATCCAGTAACCTGGTGTCCCTTGCACTCTTTGCAAAGTGCTACTGGTATTTCTTTCCTACACAACGCTGCCAGTGCAAGACAGCCCGATGAGCAAGAGTCTCAGATGTATCCTCCTGCGTCATATAATCAAGCACTTTTATCCACCAGGTTGGCCCCATGCCCGTATCTGATGTTGATAAGCAGCTGTGTACGTACTCAAAGACCCACAGGTGGCATGTGATAAGATATTGTATGCAATGCCACATGGGGAACCTATCTAAAATGCGAGTTGAATTCAGATTTACTAAGATGCATCCGATGAAGTGAGCTGTAGCTCACGAAAGCTCATG
The DNA here is from genome assembly GCF_965140235.1 of Caretta caretta. Classification (NCBI taxonomy): domain Eukaryota; kingdom Metazoa; phylum Chordata; order Testudines; family Cheloniidae; genus Caretta; species Caretta caretta. The sequence goes on along the minus strand of NC_134231.1, from coordinate 12,328,299 downwards.
CTCAAATAAATTAGTTAGTCTCTAAGGTGCCACAAGTACTTCTTTTCTTTTTAAGATGCCTTTGTATGCCAGCAGTAAATTGTACAGAAGGAACGACTGAATTCTATTATATTATACCTGTGGGCAAGAACTAGGACCTTACGTGGTGATCCCTTTTCAGATCTCTCAGCTCAGTCACAGATGCCCTGTGTGATCTTAAGCCTGTCACCTACACCCAGATCTAGGTATTTAGGTTCCTAACTCCCATTATTTCAATAGGAATTAAGCACTTAAATACCTTTGCTGATCTGGGTCCTTGTGCCTAATTTTCAGAAGTGCTCCAGTTTCCATTGTAAATTGTGGGTGCTCAGCATCACTAAAGAGTCAGACTCTGAAGCCTCCAGTTTTCCCATCTCTAAAGTGGATTATTTCAACACTCAATTCTTTAGCTTATAAAGCAACCCAAGATCCTTGGATTGAGGGCACTAGAGAAACACCAACATCCCTCTCTGTAGTACAAAGAGTGCTTTAACATGAAGCTTGCACAAGTGTTGTTTCCCATATACCAATAAGTTCCTTACCCTAAAGACAGAGGTGTCAAATGGGGCCCTCCCCTTTTGGTTATGGCGTGACTCGCTGGTCAACCTCATGCCTCTTTGCCTCAGTTTCCCACTTTGTGAATGAGGGAATAATGAGACCGACCCACGCTCCAAGTGCTAAACAGGGTCACTGTCAAACCTGTATCTCCTGCATGCAGTCCAATGGGACTGAAATGAGCGCTCTTTGAACCTATGCTTTAAAGAGGGAGCCCTTAACCACGCACAGATTTAGCACTGCTCTTTGCCAACGGAGCACAGAATCTCCCCTTGTGACTGAAGACTGGGGAAGAGAACTGTGCAGCCAGTCACATCAGCTGCCTCGTGAAATAGGCCATGTCAGATCCCAAGTCACGTGTTTTGGCAGACGACCTTGGGGAAGCTCTGAGCTGGCATGAGAAGCTACAGTAGTAAAACAAAATATTCAGATGCACCGGTGCCTGTTCTCAGATCTTGAAGGTGGCCCCTTTCCTTTAGCCATCTCAAGTGCCTTTCAGGCCAGCAAACTCCAAGAGAAGGAAATCAGACCTGTGAAAGTTGAAAGGTGATGGAAAGATTTTTTAAAAGATTTTTAATTTTTTTAAAAGAGAGATGAAGAGAGGCCATCCACAGAGACAATAGGTCCTTTAAACAGAACCACTCATTTGCCATTTTTCAGTAATTCTGTGCGGGAAGCTTCCTAAATTCCTGTCCTTGAGAGAAATTGTACTGAATACTATGTGCCAAGTTCATGCCTGGTTTAACGAATGACGTCCACACTTGGGATCAGCTGGGGCCCATAGGTCAGCTATGCCAACCCTCCTGGCTTCGGGGAAAGCAAAAAGCTACCACACCATACGCACACGCACAGCATCAGAATGCAGAGGGAACATTCATAGTCCTTGTCTACCCTGGGGGCCCCATTCCCCACCCACTTTCTCCTTTACACCCATGCAGAATGGGTGTTAAATGCTGTCAGATCACACAGGTGAAGGCTGCAGGGAGTCAGACCCTTACGCTGTGTTTTGCACACACGGACCATCTACTGCCAGGCCTTACATGGGCGCCGGCAGTTGTAATCAGGGCGTTGGAGCGGAGCCCGGAGCTGGAGCATGGAGCAGCTCCGGAGCAGTGGAGCTGCAGGTTTTTGCCTAGAGCTGGAGCAGAGCCGGAGCACAGCTCCAAAGCCCTGGTTGTCATGTAGCTGGAAGTCAGTCTCTGGTCCTATCGACTCAGAAATCAAAATGCCAGGTTTGCCTTGGGGGCAGCTACAACCCTGGCAGTGTGTTAACGGATTGAAATCCAGAAGCCCCAGGATTCCTGTATTCCTGGGGCTGCTCTTTGCACGGATTTAGCTACACCTATTCAAAACCAATTTTGTTACATTGGTAGAAGGAGTGGGGAGAGACAGACTGTTTTGACAAACCCTCAGAGTCACCTTAGGGTCAGGGTAGCATAGATGTTTCTGAATTAACTCTTAGGGGCAAGGCTTGGTCTTCACCACCACAGCAAGGGAAGTTTCCTTGGGGAGAAACTGGTGCGATTCTACTGCTCAAGGGAGTTCAAGACTCGGTGTGCCCTCAGATGGGGGATGAAGCGTGAAAGGAGTAAGGGTGGGACAAGGGCAAGCCAGAAAAAGCAGGAAGCTGTTCCACCAAATGGGAATGTCGGGGTGTGCCTGGCTGGGCCAGCTGCTCCGGCTGGGTGCTGCAACCAGGATGCATCCCAGAGGGCCAATTTACAGCTGCTGCCAAGAACAGGGGATGGGTACACTTTACACCTCTGCCATGCTTTGGCTGGTTGTAGCTGGGAAGTACAAAGGGGTCCGTGGAAGCACTGTGGACCTATGACACAACAGTGGGCTGCGGTGGGGAGCTGAGTTACAGAAATAGCAATGTGCCACCATTGAGCATCCCCTGCCCCCCGAGCCACAGGGGGGCTGATCCCGGCTTCTAGCCCCTGCAGGCATAATGCTGCTGGCAATGGAGCACCACCTTCTGTCTCACTGCCTCCTTCCTATTCCTGATGCAGCGGTATCTTAGTGATAAATGATCCCTTATTGCATATCCCTACAAGGTGCCCTATCCAGCCCACACCTGCTGTAGAACCAGGGTATTTTCATACAGGTCAAGAGAAGCAAAACCCCCCTCAGCTTAGAACTGGAGATGCTTGCTGCCTCTTGCATCTTTAAACACCTTTCACTTCCCCTCTCATCTCTCCCCCTTGGGCTGTAACAGGCGATTGCTATTTATAGTGATTTATTTTGTTGCAAACCAAGATGACTGCATCTTGTATCAGGCTGGAATAACCAAAGAGCTTTCCCAGGCTTTAGACCATTCAGCTTTTAGCTAGCTCCCAGGGACCGTTCCTTTGTAACCTCCAATAGGCTTCGGCACTTATATTAGCCTTCGTGCTGCACCAAACGGGGAAAAAACTAGAGGTAGCGGACTCCCGCTGGGTCCAAAGGCAGAGAGTTTATCCTTGCATAGAACGTGACAAACTGCACGTGGATAACAGACAGCGGTGACCAGAGATATTATCACGGTCTAGTACCCAAAGAGAGCTCACCCCAGCCAGCTTAAACAAACCTACTGGGGAAGCAGGCACAAAGGACCTCCTCGGATATCAAAGTTGTTTAAACATGTAGGACTGTCATTGTCATGACTTGGGACCATGCAATGGCACGTTACATGCGTGTTCTGTCCATCCCAATGCTAGGTGCTTGTGTTTTTAGTTACGTTCCCTAAATGATTTCTCCAGGCTAGCTAGTGACTGATTCATGTATGTGTGGTTTTGCTGATTGCCTGTCAGCTGATCTCATTCACTTGTCACTGCAAGCACGTTGTGATCTCCTCAGATCAAAGATATGAGGGAGGGAAGCATGACCTACTAACCAGTGGAAATTGGGAGTCAGTTCTAATTCTTGGCTCTGCTTTTAGCTTGCTCTGCGATTCAGGATAAATCCCTTAGGGCTGAGCGGGGTATTTGGATTCCTAACTCCCACCCTAAAGACAGGGGTATCAAATGGGGCCCTCCCCTTTTGTTTATGGCATGACTTGATGTGACCTTTCTCCTCTTTGCCTCAGTTTCCCACCTAAAACTTAGCTACAATGACGTAGCTACAATGCTCAGGGCTGTGAAAAATGTCATGCCTATAGCTCCAGTTAAGTCAACATAACCCTAGGGCTAGGTGGAAGGAAGGATTCTTCCCTTGACCTAGCTACCATCTCTCGGAGAGGTGGATTAAGTACATCAGTGGAAAAAACCCTTCCATTGATGTAGGAAGCGTCTACGGTACAGAGCATAGACATACGCTTAGGGTCTCGCCCCAGTTTGCAGCAAGCCAGTGGCAGATGTGGGAACAGAACTCATCCCACCAACGCCTGCTCTAACTACAGACCATTCTTCTGGTGATTCTTTAGGGATTGTTTCCATCTCAAAGGAACACAGGTGCAAATCATAAGATGAGAGTGGCTCAGTGCTGGGGATAGGCAAGTAACTGAACTTTCCTCTCCCTCGGCCAAGTCAGACATTAGGAGCATCCAGGAGGCACTACCGGATAGCACGCAGAACCGTTCTGCGCTTTGCCTGTTCTCTGCTGCTCTCGATGACATCCGTCTCCAGAGACACCTCTGAAATTTGCCCCGAGTCTCAGCTTTGTTTGCTGTGCTGCCAGCCACGTGGAAGGCGTAGGGAGTGCTGCGCCTGGCGTAGGCACTCTCCATCTTGGAGAAATAAGATCTGGTGCTTGTAATAGAGATGTGATGTGCCACTCAGCCCGTCTGCAACCCCTTCCTTAATGAAGGTAATTGAGCAACCGGTTGCTAGAGCTGGTCCCTCAGCTAGAGAGGAAAGCTGCTAGCTAATTAAGTCTGCAAGATGAGATGTGGCCCCAGTACATCCCTGCCTACAGGTCTAGTCATTTCTCGTAAGTTACAGCATTTTGCATTAGCATCACTATGCAAAAAGAAAAGGAGTACTTGTGGCACCTTAGAGACTAACCAATTTATTTGAGCATGAGCTTTCGTGAGCTACAGCTCACTTCATCGGATGCATACCGTGGAAACTATGCAGTAAAGGGTCTGTCATTGATTCCACTGCTTTGAGGGGTTGAAGAGTTAAGTGTGAATGAGCTATGGGTAGGGATGCCAGCTTTGGTTGGATGAATTCCTGGAGGTTTCATCACGTGACTTAATCTTTAATTAACCTTCCTGGAGACTCCAGGACAGTCCTGGAGGGTGGGCAACCCTAGCTATCGGCCAAGCCGCAGATCCTCAAAGGTATTTAGGCTCCTAACTTCATAAATCCCTTCGTGGATCAGGGCCCAAGACCCTGTATTCAGAGTTTCAGCCCAAGAGCAATGTTTTGGAAAAGTCTATTTCACAGTATGTGATAGAAGCACAAAACCCAGGGCAGTAGTATGCAGTGGTTAGTTCAGGGAGACCCAGTTCTGTGTTAGAGATACTGGCAGGAGAGCAGTGGGGATGAGCACCCTTCAGTGGAAATCCTGTGGGGGGCTAACCTATGTTTCTGCCCTGGATGGGAACCAACGTTCCCTGTAAATTCATGCATGATTCCGGAACTGGCCCGGAGAGCCAGATAGGAACCACTAGGACTCCTCCTTCTCAGCCTGGAGCTGGCTGCTTCCCCTGCTGAGTCTCATCTCCCATCGCTCCCCATTCCCCCCCATCCCTCCACCTACCAGTTCCCATTCGCCGCAAGCTTCCGCCACCTCTATTGCTGGGAGGGACTCACACCCCCATCTGTCACAGGAGTCTGACAAAGCCAAGAAAGAAGCCAGCTGTGATGACTTTGTGTTATGTGGATATTTATCCACTGGGAGGACTCATTTTTTCCATGATCGCCGATCCTGCTGTCCTTTGCGTGGTGCACGATGGTACCAACGTAAGCAGAGTCAAATACAGCAAAGTGGCAAGCATAGGGCCTCTTTGCTGAGCAATAGTGAATCACAGGCCACTCACTTGCAAGTGCCCAGGCTGGAGAAGGGGCAAGGCGTGGGCATGTCTGAAGAGACGTGAGTTTAAGCAAAACCCTCATGCTGCTACAAGAATTTTGCTGTGCACGCTTGTGCATCTCTTACAGCTTGGAAGGAATGACTTGGCAGCCTCACAGCAGTGATCACCCTCCCTTGTGCGTATGATTGTGAGCTGGGCAACTCCCTATCTGCACTGAAGAAGAATCAGACTTTAAACTATAACAACTTTTGGTGGCTCCTGACTAGAGCTGGGTGAAAAATGCCAAACCTGAAACAGAAAAATGGCAAATTTCTTGTTTTATGCAGTGGTGTTGTAGCCATGTCGGTCCCAGGATATCAGAAAAACGAGGTGCAGGAGGTAATATCTTTAATGGACCAACTTCTCTCAGTGAGAGGAAAATTAGCAAATGTTTTCAGTGAACTAGAGCAATCTGCCAACCCATATTCCAACCAGTGACCGAGGAGCAAAAGGGTTCATAGGGCATTAATTCCCCAAGGGATCCAGTCCTCCCGGAAAATCTGAGCACTTCACTTTCCAGTAAGGATGCCTTCCATCGGAGATGGAATTAAAGCCACTTGCCCTCAGTTTAATTTGTAAAATCAATTCTCCAGAATGCCGCCCTGATTAGGTTAGCAATAATGTGATTACACAGATCTGCCTGCTGGATACAGTAGCTCATTACAGAGGATTAAAAAAGGAAATTTAGATTTTCAGGGTCCTGTGGCAAGGTGGTCATAAAAGCCTTGGTGGATAATTTCCCCTCCTCTTCTGCTCTCTTTGCAGTTCATTTGCCACAGTGCTCCTGATACAGACCCTCAGCTGGGCTCTGCCTGTGAGACGCATTTCCCCCCAGGGTAGGGGGCCAGAACAAGGCCTGGGCAGACTTTAGCCCCATGTTCAGCACTCACACAGGCCTTGCAATAGCCCTCTGCACAGGGGTGAGTTGCCCTCAGAATGAGTGAAAGCAATAAAAGCAGTGCAGCTCTTTCTCCAAGGACAAGAATGGACCAGAGCTGGGAAGCGCGTGGACCTGTGCTGAAGAACCAAAGCGTGGTGAGTGACTGCAGCTCCCAGGGACTTCAGATGAAGTGGGGATTCCTCAGCAAAAAAACAAAGGCTTGAAGGGCTCAATCCACAGGAGAATCTAAGCTGGGATAAATCAATGCCTTTTAGCCCCGTAAGTGTGCGGTTATAGCCTGAGTCTCATACCTATTTTGAGTTACATGCACATCATCTGTGAGTCTAACCCAGTGTGAGGGCGTTTGAGTCTAAGCTGGTGTTACACATACCCCAGGGGGCTGGAAGGAAAAAGCGACTAGCAGGTGAGTTTAAAAATGTGTAAATTAAGGTGGTCTGCCCTTTCTTCTGAATCCACAGACACGACCCAGCTCTTAGTGAATGCTTTTTATCCATAGAGCTCAAGCACTTTACAAAGAAAGGTATCGTGCCCATTTTACAGATGCGGAAACTGAGGCACAGAGAAGCGACGTGACCCAGCAACTCAGAGCTGGGAGTAAAACCCAGGCCTCCTGAGTTCCAGCACTGTCCAGCAGGTTGCACTTTCTCACTCAAGTAGAATAACCTGAACAGAACCCTCAATGGGCCAGGGTTTGAGACCTGCAGGTTTCTGGCCACGAAGATAATGCTTACACTTCGCCATCACTGTGGTAGCCTAGTGGATCGAAAGTAAGATAATGCCTTGCCTGGGGGTTTACACTTTGCATCTCAAGATCTCAAATCACTTTATGAAGGTGGGTAATTATCCTTACGCTCCTTTACACATAGGGAAACCGAGGGGATGTGACTTGTCTAAGGGCACCCAGCAGGCCAGTGGCAGAGTTAGGAACAGAGCCAAGATCCAGTCCCTGCTGCAAACACAAGACCATTCTGTCTCCTCTGCATAGTTTTAATCCTCTGACTGTGGTGGTGGTTATAAAAAGTAGACTCAGGGATTCATTTTCCCTCCAAGTAACACTGAGGGGGAACTACTGAGGCGTATACAGATATGCACACATGCGAGCTCAGAATAGAGTTTGAACCAAGAAGGATACTGACCATGCTGTACCTACTAACAAATACCATCAGCTACTGCTCCGTAGAACCGCACCTAGTTCTCATCAAGACAGCCACGCTGAATTTTATTAACATTACTCTGCACCCCGATGTCAGAATTATCCAGACCAGTTTAAATGTTAGATCCGTGCGATGAACAGTCAAGCTCTGTTTTGCAGCTGCATGGCTTTGTAATGTCAAACGTTAACATTTCCCTGAGCAGAGAGAGAGAGAGAACCACTCCATATAAAAGGCAGTCTTTCTATAGTGCACCTTTCTCCAAGCAGCCAGCTCGGTTCTTATTCAATGACCAAGTGTTTCCCAGAAAGTCCACCCAGTGAGCAGAAGGCAGGAACATGTGCACGACTCAGTGACTCTGAGAAAAGCATGTGGAAAGCAGAAGAGAAACTATTCATAAGAAAAGTAACACACACACACCCACTCCAGAGGAAGAAGTAGTATGCTCTATAGGACGTGCAAAGCTGCATGCCTCACAAATTCAGTGAATTGAGAGAATTAAGGAGACAAATCTGGCCCTATTTAGAAACCCCTAATGCCAGCTGAAACAAAAGCAGTTATATAAGATCTTATAAAATTTGAAAGATGCGCTTAAATATTCAAGCAGATCACAGCAGCTTAGCCCGACCATCTGAGCTGCAGCAAGCTAAACCTACAGGATCCGGGTTCAGTTAGGATTCACGCCTCATGGGCTCTTTGTCCAGACTCCTTGCACAGGCACAGAAGTTGCCTGATCAATACAGGTCTCACATGGGCTAAGGATAGAACTGGTAGAAAGCAGTCAAAAACGCAGGGCTGCAGAGATCACGTTTCATGAAGGGGCAGAGGATTTATGCCCCCAGGACAGGCAGTGGTTTGGAAGAAATCCATGGGCCTCACTCGTCTTATGTACACCAACATAAATCAAGAGTAACTGTTGGAAGTCAGGTTTCAGAGTAGCAGCCGTGTTAGTCTGTATCCGCAAAAAGAACAGAGGACTTGTGGCACCTTAGAGACTAACCAATTTATTTGAGCATAAGCTTCCGTGAGCTACAGTTCACTTCATCGAATGCATTCAGTGGAAAATACAGTGGGGAGATTTATATACATAGAGAACATGAAACAATGGGTGTTACCATACACACTGTAACCAGAGTGATCACTTAAGATGAGCTATTACCAGCAGGAGAGCGGGGGGGGGGGGGGAGGGTGCGGGTGGGGGGGACCTTTTGTAGTGATAATCAAGGTGGGCCATTTCCAGCAGTTGACAAGAACATCTGAGGAACAGTGGGGCGGGGGGAGGGAGGGAGATAAACATGGGGAAATAGTTTTACTTTGTGTAATGACCCATCCACTCCCAGTCTCTATTCAAGCCTAAGTTAATTGTATCCAGTTTGCAAATTAATTCCAATTCAGCAGTCTCTCCTTGGAGTCTGTTTTTGAAAGTTTTTTTGTTGAAGAATTGCCACTTTTAGGTCTATAATCGAGTGACCAGAGAGATTGAAGTGTTCTCCGACTGGTTTTTGAATGTTACAATTCTTGACATCTGATTTGTGTCCATTTACTCTTTTACGTAGAGACTGTCCAGTTTGACCAATGTACATGGCAGAGGGGCATTGCTGGCACATGATGGCATATATCACATTGGTAGATGTGCAGGTGAACGAGCCTCTGATAGTGTGGCTGATGTGATTAGCCCTATGATGGTGTCCCCTGAATCGATATGTGGACACAGTTGGCAACGGGCTTTGTTGCAAGGATACGTTCCTGGGTTAGCGGTTCTGTTGTGTGGTGTGTGGTTGCTGGTGAGTATTTGCTTCAGGTTGGGGGGCTGTCTGTAAGCAAGGACTGGCCTGTCTCCCAAGATCTGTGAGAGTGATGGGTCGTCCTTCAGGATAGGTTGTAGATCCTTGATGATGCGTTGGAGAGGTTTTAGTTGGGGGCTGAAGGTGACGGCTAGTGGCGTTCTGTTACTTTCTTTGTTGGGCCTGTCCTGTAGTAGGTGACTTCTGGGTACTCTTCTGGCTCTGTCAGTCTGTTTCTTCACTTCAGCAGGTGGGTATTGTAGTTGTAAGAAGCTTGATAGAGATCTTGTAGGTGTTTGTCTCTGTCTGAGGGGTTGGAGCAAATGCAGTTGTATCGTAGAGCTTGGCTGTAGACAATGGATCATGTGGTGTGGTCTGGATGAAAGCTGGAGGCATGGAGGTAGGAATAGCGGTCAGTAGGTTTCCAGTATAGGGTGGTGTTTATGTGACCATCGCTTATTAGCACCGTAGTGTCCAGGAAGTGGATCTCTTGTGTGGACTGGTCCAGGCTGAGGTTGATGGTGGGATGGAAATTGTTGAAATCATGGTGGAATTCCTCAAGGGCTTCTTTTCCATGGGTCCAGATGATGAAGATGTCATCAATATAGCACAAGTAGAGTAGGGGCATTAGGGGACGAGAGCTGAGGAAGCATTCTTCTAAGTCAGCCATATAAATGTTGGCATACTGTGGGGCCATGCGGGTACCCATAGCAGTGCCGCTGATTTGAAGGTATACATTGTCCCCAAATGTGAAATAGTTATGGGTGAGGACAAAGTCACAAAGTTCAGCCACCAGGTTAGCCGTGACATTATCGGGGATAGTGTTCCTGACGGCTTGTAGTCCATCTTTGTGTGGAATGTTGGTGTAGAGGGCTTCTACATCCATAGTGGCCAGGATGGTGTTTTCAGGAAGATCACCGATGGATTGTAGTTTCCTCAGGAAGTCAGTGGTGTCTCGAAGGTAGCTGGGAGTGCTGGTAGCGTAGGGCCTGAGGAGGGAGTCTACATAGCCAGACAATCCTGCTGTCAGGGTGCCAATGCCTGAGATGATGGGGCGTCCAGGATTTCCAGGTTTATGGATCTTGGGTAGTAGATAGAATACCCCAGATCGGGGTTTCAGGGGTGTGTCTGTGCGGATTTGTTCTTCTGCTTTTTCAGGCAGTTTCTTGAGCAAATGCTGTAGTTTCTTTTGGTAACCCTCAGTGGGATCAGAGGGTAATGGCTTGTAGAAAGTGGTGTTGGAGAGCTGCCGAGCAGCCTCTTGTTCATATTCCGATCTATTCATGATGACGACAGCACCTCCTTTGTCAGCCTTTTTGATTATGATGTCAGAGTTGTTTCTGAGGCTGTGGATGGCATTGTGTTCTGCACGGCTAAGGTTATGGGACAAGTGACGCTGCTTTTCCACAATTTCAGCCCGTGCACATTGGCGGAAGTACTCTATGTAGAAGTCCAGTCTGTTGAAGTCTGTTCGACCTTCAGGAGGAGTCCACCCAGAATCCTTCTTTTTGTAGTATTGGGAGGAAGCTCTCTGTGGGTTAGTATGTTGTTCAGAGGTGTGTTGGAAATATTCCTTGAGTCGGAGGCGTCGAAAATAGGATTCTAGGTCACCACAGAACTGTATCATGTTCGTGGGGGTGGAGGGACAGAAGGAGAGGCCCTGATATAGGACAGATTCTTCTGCTGGGCTAAGAGTATAGTTGGATAGATTAACAATATTGCTGGGTGGGTTAAGGGAACCACTGTTGTGACCCCTTGTGGCATGTAGTAGTTTAGATAGTTTAGTGTCCTTTTTCTTTTGTAGAGAAGCAAAGTGTGTGTTGTAAATGGCTTCTCTAGTTTTTGTAAAGTCCAGCCACGAGGAAGTTTGTGTGGAAGGTTGGTTTTTTATGAGAGTATCCAGTTTTGAGAGCTCATTCTTAATCTTTCCCTGTTTGCTGTAGAGGATGTTGATCAGGTGGTTCCGCAGTTTCTTTGAGAGCGTGTGGCACAAGCTGTCATAGAATCATAGAATATCAGGGTTGGAAGGGACCTCAGGAGGTCATCTAGTCCAACCCCCTGCTCAAAGCAGGACCGATCCCAATTAAATCATCCCAGCCAGGGCTTTGTCAAGCCTGACCTTAAAAACTTCTAAGGAAGGAGATTCCACCACCTCCCTAGGTAACGCATTCCAGTGTTTCACCACCCTTCCAGTGAAAAAGTTTTTCCTAATATCCAACCTAAATCTCCCCCACTGCAACTTGAGACCGTTACTCCTTGTTCTGTCATCTGCTGCCACTGAGAACAGTCTAGAGCCATCCTCTTTGGAACCCGCTTTCAGGTAGTTGAAAGCAGCTATCAAATCCCCCCTCATTCTTCTCTTCCATAGAATAAACATCCCTAGTTCCCTCAGCCTCTCCTCATAACTCATGTGTTCCAGTCCCCTATTCATTTTTGTTGCCCTCCGCTGGACTCTTTCCAATTTTTCCACATCCTTCTTGTAGTGTGGGGCCCAAAACTGGACACAGTACTCCAGATGAGGCCTCACCAGTGTCGAATAGAGGGGAACGATCACGTCCCTCGATCTGCTGGCAATGCCCCTACTTATACATCCCAAAATGCCATTGGCCTTCTTAGCAACAAGGGGACACTGTTGACTCATATCCAGCTTCTCGTCCACTGTAACCCTTAGGTCCTTTTCTGCAGAACTGCTGCCGAACCATTCGGTCCCTAGTCTGTAGCGGTGCATTGGATTCTTCCGTCCTAAGTGCAGGACTCTGCACTTGTCCTTGTTGAACCTCATCAGATTTCTTTTGGCCCAATCCTCCAATTTGTCTAGGTCCCTCTGTATCCTATCCCTATCCTCCAGCGTATCTACCTCTCCTCCCAGTTTAGTGTCCTCTGCAAACTTGCTGAGGGTGCAATCCACACCATCCTCCAGATCATTTATGAAGATATTGAACAAAACTGGCCCGAGGACCAACCCTTGGAGCACTCCACAGCATAGTCTGTGTGGTATGTAGATTGTAATGGATTTTTTACCTTCAGTCCTTTTGGTATGACGTCCATCTGTTTGCATCTGGAAAATCATCATGTGCCAGCAATGCCCCTCTGCCATGTACATTGGTCAAACTGGACAGTCTCTACGTAAAAGAATAAATGGACACAAATCAGATGTCAAGAATTATAACATTCAAAAACCAGTCGGAGAACACTTCAATCTCTTTGGTCACTTGATTACAGACCTAAAAGTGGCAATTCTTCAACAAAAAAACTTTCAAAAACAGACTCCAAGGAGAGACTGCTGAATTGAAATTAATTTGCAAACTGGATACAATTAACTTAGGCTTGAATAGAGACTGGGAGTGGATGGGTCATTACACAAAGTAAAACTATTTCCCCATGTTTATCTCCCCCCCACCCCCCACTGTTCCTCAGATGTTCTTGTCAACTGCTGGAAATGGCCCACCTTGATTATCACTACAAAAGGTTTTCTCCTCCCCTTCCCCCCTCTCCCTCCCCCCCCCCCCCCCCCCCGCTCTCCTGCTGGTAATAGCTCACCTTAAGTAATCATTCTGGTTACAGTGTGTATGGTAACACCCATTGTTTCATGTTCTCTATTGTATATAAATCTCCCCACTGTATTTTCCACTGAATGCATCCGATGAAGTGAGCTGTAGCTCACGAAAGCTTATGCACAAATATATTTGTTAGTCTCTAAGGTGCCACAAGTCCTCCTTTTCTTGTTGGAAGTCAGGGGAGTTAATCTGGTATGAAACTACCAAGGGCAATCAGAATCTGGCCCTGTGTGTGAGGCAGCCGCTGTTCGGAAAGAGTGTTTCAGGAGGCAATGTTCTGTATTGAGTGGTACATTCAGTCATACTTAACTTGGTCCCTGGTGTCCAGATGTGGGTCTCAGAGCTACTCAAATAATAGTGTTTGCTCTTTAATGATCTCAGTACATGGGACCTGGGTAAAGGGTATACAGGGGCCTTGACTAGCGCTGTGCTAGGTTCACTGGCAGTTCGAACAATGGAAAAGGTTTTGGTTCATGAACATCCACCACCTGGTGAATCACTAGCATAGGGCAGACCCAACCATTTAAGACGGGAAGTAAGACCATCGCAGAATCCATCTGAAACAAACTGGTGGGACATAGGCAGTGTTCGGCTTTGGTGATTACACTGGGTTCATACCCCTCTTCACACGAATAGAGGTTTGGGGTTGCTAGTTAACAGATAGCCTGGACCCTAGTTTTGTATCTCAGCCAAAATAAACCACCAGCATTTGCATTCTCTTGTGCGAGGGTGGGACACTGGCTCTAACTTGACTCATGGAAGACTGCCACCTGCTGAGTCACGAGCATCATTTCCAGCAACGCAGAGATGTTCCTTGGGGAATGTCTACACTGCAAAAACATCCCCACAGCAGTGACTCTCAGAGCCTGGGTGAGCTGACGCAGGCTTATGCTAAGGGGCTAAAAATAGCAGTGGAGACATTCGGGCTCAGACTAGAGCCTGGGCTCTGAAATCTTGCAGGGGGGGGCAGGATCTCAGAGCCCAGGCTCCTGACGGAGCAAGATCATCTGTGCCGCTATATTTAGCCCCACAGCCTGAACCCTGTGAGCTGGCGGCAGTTCACCTGGGTTCTGAGACTCGGTTCCGCAGGTCTTTTTTTTGCAGTGCGGACGTATCCTTAGAGGCTCCCGTAAAAGTGCTCATACCTTTTGATTTGGTAGGATCTGATAGGCTCACAGCATAAATCTGTTATAAGTTATTTGATTGTGATTGATGCATCCGATGAAGTGAGCTGTAGCTCACGAAAGCTCATTCTCAAATAAATTGGTTAGTCTCTAAGGTGCCACAAGTACTCCTTTTCTTTTTGATTGTGATTGTATCTCCACAGAGCTAAATGCAAACACTTCTTCCTAGGGAGAACAGTTCACCCTTCTTTAGTTGGAGGTGACGCTGCTAACATTGAGGTATCTCAATATTAATACTCTTCCTGAATAGAGCTGGGGTAAAGTTTTGCATCAGAACAGTTTTCTGTCCAAAAACTGTTGATTTGACCTAGTCAAAGTGTTCACAGAAACATGTTGCCATTGATTAAAATTTGTTTTCAAAAATATCTAAATGAAGTGTTTCCAGTATGCTCAAAGTGTTCTAATTTGACCCTGTTGAATTGTTAGATTTTATTTCCAAACAGTGCTTTCACTTCAAAATCTATAAGAAGTTGCAATCAAAACAAACTATTTTTTATCTTCTTGTCCACCCAAAATGAAGTTTGGGTGAAATTTTGAAGTGACCTTTTGGAACAAAAACCTGTTTCACAATCACGGAATTTCCCATCAGATGGAAATTCCAGTTCCAGCACCGCTCTAGCCCTAAATAGCACTCAAGGGGATTCTCCTTCATCCTTTCATTAGGAGCAGATATCAAGTCGATTGAAGCCAATGGAGACACACCCATTAACTTCAGGGGGTGTGGAAGCCAGATCTTAGCAGTCTGAGACTTGTTTTCACTTATAGTGCTGCAGCTGTGCCTCTGTGGTTCTTTGTGAAGACACTACCTACACCAATGGAGAACTTCACCTCTCAGCGTAGTTAATTCACCTCCACCGGTAGCTATGTCAACGGGAAATGTCTGTACCAGGAGTTCAGTCGTGTCACTCAGGGGTTTGTAGTGTAGACCAGGGCTTTGCATGTGGGAAGCTTCGCCAACCATGAGGGGAAGTTACAGAGGGATGCGTGGGGAGGAATGCTGATAATTGAGCAACTCCTCTGAAATAAACTATTTCCCCATGCTAATTTTCCCCCTGCTGTTACTCACACCTTCTTGTCAACTGTTTGAAATGGGCCACCCTGATTATCACTACAAAAGTTTTTTTTCTCCTGCTGATAATAGCCCATCTTAATTGATTAGTCTTGTTAGAGTCGGTATGGCAACCCCCACTGTTTCATGTTCTCTGTATATATATATATCTTCCTACTGTGTTTTCCACTGCATGCATCTGATGAAGTGGGCTTTAGCCCACGAAAGCTTATGCTCAAATAAATGTGTTAGTCTCTAAGGTGCCACAAGGACTCCTCGTTCTTTTTGCTGATACAGTCTAACACGCTGAATCCTTTGAAATACACTCCCACCTGTCATCAGTGGGGTGAGGAAAGATGGCTTTCATTAGCCTTTTGGAAGCCTTCCCATTATAATCCTTGCTACATAGAGTAAAAGGGCCTTGCGTTCTTTGATCTAACTTTGAGAGAAAATGCAAATCCAGTTTGTATTCTATATGCAATCATATCTGAGCACATGAGTTGGCTAAATACACCTATGACCCATTCCTTCCAGTAATCCCTTAATTTGAAACAAAATCTGGCTCCATTAAGTTTCTTTAGTGTTTTTTATCTTCAGCGATTCCTGTGCTAGTGAAGCCCTTGATTTAACTTCCCTGGAGTGTGAAGCCTCTTGTTAAATCACAGAACATGCCCAGCAGGGCAAGAGTCCCACAATGCCCTGGGAATGCTCCTTAACCGTCACCTGCAGGGACAGCGAGAGGAGAGTTCAGTCTTTGGCTTCTCTGTGGTAGCTGCCAGTTTGGGATAAGCCGTGGTTATGATTTTTGTTGTTATAATATGGACACATATCTACTGAGAGTTGGTCTCTGAGTCACTCTCCATTCAGAGGACACTTGACAACAATCAGATGGGTCGTATGACCTTATGCTGCTCCTCTGCACAGGGATGAATTTCACCCTCAACAAATTCTCTATGAACCCTTCATTGCTCTAACAAAAAGAAGCCTGTTTCCTATGACATCTACGGTACTATTTGTATTTCCATCACATTAGTGACATCATGCACTATGGGAAACAATATCCATCTTCTATCCCACCCTGAGCACAGGTTTCAATGAACATAAGAACATAAGAATGGCCATACTGGATCAGTTGAATGGCCCATCTAGCCCAGTATCCTGTCTTCCAGTAATGGCAAGAGGGAATGACCAGTATAGGGCAATTATCAAGAGATCTGTCTCCTGTAGTCCAGTTTCAGCTTCTGGCAGTCAGGAGTTTAGGGATACCCGGAGCATGGGGTTGTGTCCCTGACCATCTTGGCTATTAGCCATCGATGGACCTGTCCTCCAAGAACTTAGCTAATTCTTTTATGAACCCAGTTATACTTTTGGCCTTCACAACATTCCCTCAGCAATGAGTTCCACAGGTTGACTGTGCGCGATGTGAAGAAATATTTCCTTCTGTTTGTTTTAAACCAGCTGCCTATTAATGTCATCGTGTGACCCCTGGTTCTCCTGTTACGGGGAGGGGTAAATAATACTTCCCTATTCACTTTCCCCACACCAGTCATGATGTTATAGACCTCTATCATATCCCCTGCTGATGTCTCTTTCCTTTTCTTTTTGCGAATACAGACTAACACGGCTGTTACTCTGAATCCTAAAATGAACAGTCCCAATCCTTTTAATCTCTCCTCATACAGAAGCTCTTCCGCGCCCCTAATAATTTTTGTTGCCCTTCTCAGTACCTTTTCCAATTCTAATAGATCCTTTTTGAGATGGGGCAACCAGAACTGCAGGCAGTATTCAAGGTGTGGGTGTACCATGGATTTATATAGAGGCACTATGATACTTTCTGTTTTCAAATCGCTCTCTTTCCCAATGGTTCCTGCCCAAATAACTGTGCCAGCACCATGAAAGGCTTTTGCATCTCCAAGGGCAAACAGAACAGCTAAAGCTTCCACATGATGCCCACTGCCAGCTAACACACCCTCAGGGGACTCTATCTTAATCTTTTATTAGCAGGCTATAAAGCGGATGGTGTGGATCTCTGCCAAGCCAGGATCATTGAGGGCAGGCCGCCAAGTCCTGTCAGTAACCCATATCGGACTGAACTGCTAACAACATAATGGCCTGCCCGTGCATGCAGGGTTACCAAACAAGTTTCCAAAAGTGCTTAGCAATCTACAGCACTTACTGAAGTGTGTGTCCTCGGTAGGGGCTGCGGGATGCTGAGCCCGTTGGAAAATCGAGCCACTGCATGTAGGTGCCTAAATGGGAGCTGTTGGGTGCTGTGCTGCCATCATTTGAAAATCGGTCCCCACGCTGGGTAGCTAAAGATGATTTCCACTGAAGAGTGAAAATGAGTCAACGTTAGTCTCTGCCACTCATCGGGTCACTCCTTTCACTACAGCATAATATTAATATAACATAGAAGATGATTCATATCAAGAGCTACATTCAGGTCAGAATTAACAGCCCATTTACACAGGAGCCTTCTGTGTTTGTCAGATGTACAGCTCATGTGATTCAGTGATTAAAAGACACACAACTGGGGCAGATCCTAATTTTTCAGTCCTCACGCAGGCAAAATTCACTTTCAAGAGTAAAGAGTAGAGGGCCTGGCTCTTGACTTTCAAATAAATGAATCCCCTCGCTGTCATATAGAAGTCACCCAACTTCCAGTTATGAACAGACTATATTAATAGGATATTCTAGTATCTTGTAAAATACTTTACATCCTTTTACTATCAGCTATAGAAGGGGCGATATTATTAATCGCTAGACCATAGGACCTGGAATAGACTCCTGGATTCTATTCTCAAATCTGCCACTGACCCATGTGACCTTATGTGAGGGTTAGTAAGTGCCTCAGTTCTGGTACATGAGGATTTCAGCCTAGTGTTGCAACAGAGCAGCTTCCAAAAATTAGTTCAGCCGGTAGAGCATGTTTGTTACCTTTTATGTTATCCTTAATGTCAAACACCGGCATCTGTGAATGACCAGGGTAGTAGCAAAGGAGTAAATGTGGCACGACTCAAACAGAGAGCAACTGAAGAAGCTTCATGCAAATATTTGCAGACCCTGAGTTTTCATTTGTGCTGGAAATGGCCCACCTGTTGATCACTTTAGATAAGCTATTACCAGCAGGACAGTGGGGTGGGAGGAGGTATTGTTTCATATTCTCTGTGTGTATATAAAGTCTGCTGCAGTTTCCACGGTATACATCTGATGAAGTGAGCTGTAGCTCACGAAAGCTCATGCTCAAATAAATTGGTTAGTCTCTAAGGTGCCACAAGTACTCCTTTTCTTTTTGCGAATACAGACTAACACGGCTGTTCCTCTGAAACCTTCTCCACAAGTTGGCTGTTATTTGCAAATAATTTAAGGACCAGTATACGATCATGTATTTTCTCCAAGCTACAGCACTTTTGAATTGTAACAGCATGATTGCAACACAGTGATGGGAAATATCTTTTAAATCCTGACTGATGGTGGTGATATTTTTGTCATTTTGTGAGAAGAGAGGGAATTATATGGTAAGAGTAGAAAATAGGTAAAATAGTGACATCTAGTGTTACATTGCAGCTGTTGGCAAAAAATCCCTCTCATCACTAATAATCAGATTCTCAAAATAGCAAAATCTGTCCCTAAGTTCGGTATTTAGGAGATGAATACCTTTTCATGCAGGTTATGATCCACACCAATCTTACACTCAAGTCAACCGGCCGATCACAGTGAACTCTGAGTAACAAAATTGAGGATTAACCTGCTGAAAAGCCTATAACAAAATTGCCATGTTGCCAAAGTGTGTGTGTGTGTGTGTGTGTGATGAATGAATGAATGAATGTCAACTAGAGACTAGATCAAAACAGCCAAAATCCTTTTAACTGAAACTTTAGATACATCTGAACCCAGGTTTCCTGCAATGAATATTTTCTTACTCATTGAAGGAATTGAAATCAATTTCTGATCTGTTAGACTGTTATAAATGTGTAGTAACTCTGTTGAACTGCAGATTTACACCAGTGTTAATGAGATCAGGATCTGGCCCTAATCAATAGTGGACAGAGTAAAACCTTGGCCAGGTAATACATTGTTAGAGCAATCCTAAAGAGTGTGGGGAAGAAAGGAAGTATTGTATTAACATGGGCCAGGACCCCACTGTGCTAGGGACTCAACAAAGAGACAGTCCCTACCCCAGATATGAAAGGTATTTGGAAAGGTTTCTAGAGCAACAGAGGCAGCATGCTGTTCTGTCCACAAAGACAAGTATGCAAGTACCCAAAGGATGGGAGCAAACCCATGTAAGAATTAGCAAGAAAGTGTGCATGGTGCTGATTGTAAGGGGGCTGAGAAAATAAGCCCCACACTAGCGTCAATGCATTGAGCAGGAGGTTGTTGGATATGATGGGGATCTTGTTTAGATACTTGTTATACCATTAAGGAGAAGGAGGAAGTTTGCTACCTAAGTGGAGATGGGCTCATGCCGCAAAGTTTGGACTTAGATCTCAACCTCCGTAAAACCTGAGGAGTGTGGTTTGGATCCCGAGTTTAGGTCCAGGTGCAAGGTTTGAATAGATGTTTGTTCGGGTGTAAAAACAGGGGATCTCTGGTGTACTGGCCTAGGAAGCATGGAGTGGAATAATGCCTTATTAGGACATATCATCTGTGAACAATAAAAAAGAACAGCACGAGAGAATCTGCCACACACATGCTGTAGCTATTCTGGGGTGAACCAGAGGACTTTGGTCTTCTGGGCTATCAATGTGGGAGCTCACAAGAGCATTACATTTAGTGGAGATGTAAATATTAATATTTTGTTCTTTCATGGCACTTTTCATCTGAAAATCCACAAGTCTTACCATAATCCTGTGGTGGTATTTTACATATGGGGAAACTGAGGCACAGAGAAGTTAAATGACTTGCCAAAAGTCAGAGGTGGAACCAGGAACACCACCCAGATCTGTATCGCTTGGTGCTGTGCTTTAATTACTAGATAATTCTGCCTCCCATAACTAAATAGAACACAGCAGATTTGATAAATGAGTGATAAAGAGAGACTCTGCCTTTAATTTCTTGGCTCCAGTTCTAGCCACTGTAGTGAAAGTGAATGTTCCCAGCTCACGTGTGCCTTGGTATATGCTCTAGTTCAACCACAAAAGATATGGGTTTAATGCAAGAATTATGGGGTGAGATTCTATGGCCTGTCACACTAGGTGATCATAACAGTCTCATAGGCTCATAGACTTTAAAGCCAGAAGGGACCATTCTGATCATCTAGTCTGACTTCCTCCATATTCCAGGCCACAGAACCTCACCCACCTGCTTCTGCAAAGGCCCATAACCTCTGGCTGAGTTACTGGAGTCCTCAAATTTTGGTCAAAAGACTTCAAGTGACAGAGAATCCACCATGTACTCTAGTTCAAACCAACAAGTTACCCATGCCCCATGCTGTAGAGGAAGGCGAAAACCCTCCGGGTTGTCTGCTGATCTGATCTGGGGGGAAATTCTTCTGCAGCACCAAATGTGGTGATCAGTTAGATGCTGAGCATGTGGGGGAGACCCACCAGCCAGACCCAGTCCCTTCTAGCCAATGAATATATGGTGCAATAGGTGGTTAATGAATATATTAAGTTTAGAATCACACTTGCAAAGTGTGCACATTTATTATAAAAAGAACAGGAGTACTTGTGGCACCTTAGAGACTAACCAATTTATTTAAGCATAAGCTTTCATGAGCTACAGCTCACTTCATTGGAAGCTTATGCTCAAATAAATTGGTTAGTCTCTAAGGTGCCACAAATACTCCTGTTCTTTTTGCAAATACAGACTAACACAGCTGCTACTCTGAAACCTGACATTTATTATAGAATCATAGAATATCAGGTTTGGAAGGGACCTCAGGAGGTCATCTAGTCCAACCCCCTGCTCAAAGCAGGACCAATCCCCAACTAAATTATCCCAGCCAGGGCTTTGTCAAGCCTGACTTTAAAAACCTCAAAGGAAGGAGATTCCACCACCTCCCTAGGTAACCCATTCCAGTGCTTCACCACGCTCCTGGTGAAAAAGTTTTTCCTAATATCCAACCTAAACCTCCTCCACTGCCATTTGAGACCATTACTCCTTGTTCTGTCATCTGCTACCACTGAGAACAGTCTAGATCCATCCTCTTTGGAACCCCCTTTCAGGTAGTTGAAGGCTGCTGTCAAATCCCCCCTCACTCTTCTCTTCCGCAGACTAAATAATCCCAGTCCCCTCAGCCTCTCCTCATAAATCATGTGCTCCAGTTCCCTAATCATTTGCATTGCTCTCCGCTAGACGCTTTCCAATTTTTCGACATCCTTCTTGTAGTGTGGGGCCCAAAACTGGACACAGTACTCCAGATGAGGCCTCACCAATGCCGAATAGAGGGAAACGATCACATCCCTCGATCTGCTGGCAATGCCCCTACTTATACAGCCCAAAAAGCTGTTAGCCTTCTTGGCAACAAGGGCACACTGTTGACTCATATCCAGCTTCTCATCCACTGGAACCCCTAGGTCCTTTTCTGCAGAACTGCTGCCTAGCCACTCGGTCCCTAGTCTGTATTTCCACAGACCCTTTAAGACTGCAGAGCTGCAGCAGATGGATGGTTATTTCTTGAGCTGTTTCAGCCACATTATAGTGCACTGACAGTTTCATACATCCTTTATTTCCTGTTGCTCTAATCCCAGTAATCCAAAACAGACTGTGCTTTCCTGTTTGACCTGATGCAACTCCTTGGAGTGCTCGGCATCTCATAATTTGAGAGCATTTGCCTTTCTCTGTAACTGAATTATTCCAATTTACCCAGGGCTTTGGAGCTGTGCTCCGGCTCCACTCCACCTCCAGGCAAAAACCTGCAACCCCACTGCTCCGGAGCTGCTCCACGCTCCAGCTCCGGGCTCCGCTCCAAAGCCCTGAATTTACCTCTAGTTTAATGAGCTCTCTGGAAAAGCCAACCTGCAATGCTATTTTTGCTGATATATTAGGTCCAGCTCCTCAAAAGTATTTAGGCACCTAATTTCCATTGATTTCAATAGGCATGAGGTGATGGGCCTGAGTGAATATGGACCCAATCTTGCAAACCTCTGCACACGAGTGACATTACACATGTGATTACTCCCAGTGATTTCTATCTAAGGTCAGTATCAGGCCCTCTCCACCATAGTATCTGAGTGCTTCACAATCTTTAAGGTAAAGGAGGACTTGTGGCACCTTAGAGATTAACAAATTTATTTGAGCATAAGTTTTCGTGAGCTACAGCTCACTTCATCGGATGTGTCCTCCAGACACCCCTGGGAAGAGTATTATTCTCCTCTATATCAGCTGGGGAACTGAGGCACTCAGGCAAGTTACTGGGTGTTAGGTACGCAAATACCTAAGGATCTGGGCCGAAGTGACTTGCCCGGAGCTGACAGGAAGCCTGTCGCAGAGCATGGGTTCCCTCAACATGGGTTACCTGGCTCTCTCTATGGAGCATGGAAAGAAAACCGAGGAGGGGAAGGTGCCCCAGTGCCTGGCCTCAGCCCCCCATTATGCACTGGGAAGGGGAAGGCACCCTCAATGCAGGGCTGCAGCCACCCCATTATGCACTGGGGGAGGGGAAGGTGCCCCCAATGCAGGGCTGCAGCCCTCCCATTATGTACTGGGGGAGGGGAAGGTGCCCCAATGCAGGGCTGCAGCCCTCCCATTATGTACTGGGGGAAGGGAAGGTGCCCCAATGCAGGGCTGCAGCCCCCCCATTATGCACTGGGGGAGGGGAAGGCGCCCCCAGTGCAGGGCTGCAGCCCCCCACTATGCACTGGGGGAGGGGAAGGGGTCCCCAATGCAGGGCTTCAGCCCCCCAATTGTGCACTGGGGGAGGGGAAGGCGCCCCCAGTGCAGGGCTGCAGCCCCCCCATTATGTCCTGGGGGAGGGGAAGGCGCCCCCAGTGCAGGGCTGCAGCCCCCCATTATGCACAGGGGGGAGAGGAAGGGGCCCACATTGCAGGGCTGCAGCCCCCCATTATGCACTGGGGGAGGGGAAGGCGCCCCCAATGCAGGGCTGCAGCCCCCCATTATGCCCAGAGCCGGGCAGATCCCCCCCGACCCACGGCTAACCCCCTTTCCAGCAAGCGGTGAGAGGACCCTGTCTCCTGTGCTGTCCGGGGGCTACCCCAGCCCGGCCGCGGCCAGCGCCCCCCGGCGGAGAGCGGGGCCGGGGGCGCCCTGCGGCAGCCCCAGGTGCGGCTCCTTAGGGACGCAGCGTGCGAGCTGCTTAGCGCGGGCTGCGGGCCAGCGACTTACCCCCGGGGCCTCCAGCGCAGCGTCTCCAGGGGGGAGCGAGACACCTGTCCTAGGGCTCCCTGCTGCCCCTCCCCCGGCTGAGCCAGGTAACCCCCCCTTGCTCCCCCCCTCCACACACAGAGGGGGTGAGCAGGCCCCCACTTCTTCTATCCCCCTCTCCCGGGGGGGGGGCGCCTATTGTATTCTCTATTGACTCCTGCACCCCCTCATCACAGGGAAGTCATGCACATTTTGGGGGGGGGAATGCTAGGGCACCCCCATTGCACCTCTGTGGAGTCCTACACCGCCAGAGTCATAAGTGGGCAAGGGACACCCCGGAAGAACTGCTACTGCCCCTTCTTGTGTTTTCTGGGGGCTCCCAGAGCGGCTGACCCTCACCCCCCCCCACCCTGGTGAGAAGTGCATTCCTCCACTGTATTTTCTGGGGGCTCCCAGAGTGGCTCACGCCCCCACTCCCCGTGAGAAGTGCACCCCTCCATTGCATCCTCTGGGAGGGGTTCCACTGTGGCCACCCCCAAAAATAGAGCTGGTGAGCTCTGTGTTACCCAGGAGGAGGTATTTAGTGCCCTCTGCTCCCTGGGGCTGTCAGAGCAGCTAGCCACTGTTCCCAAAATACCCCACAGGTGAGTAGTGTCCCCTGTTATCCCTGCTAGGTCTCCCTCCCCAGACTCCCATGTTCCTGCCCAAAGGAATAGCCAGTCCCATTACCTGGGGCCGTGAGCAGAACAAGGAACGCGCTCGCTCTCTCTCCCCCTACCTGAGGTGCTCCCGTGCCTTCTTGGACCTGAGGGGCAACTGATTTGCTTTGAGACCTCACAGATGGCGGAGCAAGCGTCCGAGGAAGAGGAGCCGCAGCAGCACCAGGTGCCTCTGTTGGTGACCCCCGTGCCTGAGGTGCTGGGAGATGTCCTGAGCGAGCAGTTTGGCCCCCTCCCGTTCATGGCAGCCATCACCAGGATGAAGAGGCAGGCCTCCGGGCACTACCTCTCCACCGAGAACCTGGAGGAGGTCTTGGAGAGGAGACAGGCAGCTAACGCCAAGGAGAGAGAGAGGGTAAGGGGCCTCTTGTTCCCCCTCAAAAATAAACTGCTGCTTTTTGTTTTTTAAAGCTTCAGTGGGGCCAATAAGCTGCTGGTGAACCGGCTGTGGGAGGAAATGAGTCTGAACTTCTACATTTTATTTCTGTGACGTTCCAGCAGGATCCAGTGAGCAGGGTGGGAACGTGGTGGGAACAAGGTTCATGGTGTGAAGAAGGAGATCCTGATCCATGACTACAGTAATACAGAGAATAAGGGGAGCATTTTTCTGCCTGCAGTGGATGGGGTTGTGAAATTCTCACCGCAGTCTGGGCTTCAAACACTTCAAATCGTGGAGGGATGCTGATACAAAATTTCAGTTCCTGCTCAACTCTTCGCTAAAGGGTGCAATTAATTATTAGCGTCTAGCTTATCTTTGGCTCCTACGGAGATCTCTAAATTATTATTCAATGCTTCTGTTGGGTGATGCTGTAAAGGTGCAGTCAGCTCTGGCTCCCCTTGTGCAAGGTCAGGGGTGGGCAAACTTTTTGGCCTGAGGGCCACATCTGGGTATGGAAATTGTATGGGGGGGTCATGAATAGTAATGTAATAATAATAATAGTAATAGTAATAGAAACAGGGGGTTGGTGTGCAGGAGGGGGTGAGGGCTCAGGCTGGGGTTATGGGCTCTGGGGTGGGGCCAGAAATGTGGAGTTCAGGGTGCGGGAAGGGGCTCTGGGCTGGGGCAGGGTGTATGTGTGTTTGGGCTCCACCTGGGGGTGTGGGCTCTGGGGTGGGGATGAGGGACTGGGGATGCAGGAGGTTGCTCTGGGCTGGGACAGAAGGGTTCAGAGGGTGGGTGGGAGGGATCAGATTTGGGGCAGGGGGTTGGGGTGCAGGAGGGGTCGGGGAGAAGGCTCCGGGTGGCGCTTACCTCAAGCAGCTCCCGGAAGCAGTGCCATGTCCCTCCTCTGGCTCCTATGTGGAGGCGCAGCCAGGCGGAGTGGGGGCTGCCCCATCCTCAGGTGCCACCCCTGCAGCTCCCATTGGCCGTGGTTTCCTGCTTCCTGGCAGGAGCTCGAGGGGTGGATTAAAACCTCTAAAGGGCTGGATGCAGCCCTGGGCTGAAGTCTGCTGACCCCTGTGCTAGGTGCTGTCGGACATAATGACAGTCTCTGGGTCTCTAAAGAACTTAGAAGGTAAGAGTGAGGTTTTTTTACCCTTCCTTTTGGAATGACTTCACCCCCGCCCCAACCGATGCAGCTCCCCAACTTTCCCTGTGCGGCCTTCTTCAAATTAATCAGATTTGATACTGTTAGCCTTGCTACAGTAGCAGCTCCATGCGCAGAGCTATTCCTCAAATCAATGGGAGCTTTACACCTGGGGCAGCTACAGAAGAGGGCCCATGACATGTGCCTGGTCGCTTGGTTCAGCAATAGGTGTTCTTTGAATGCTTGTGAAAGTGATTCTTATCTGCAAATGAGGAGTGTGCACTATGTATTCTAGATAACCTATCCAAATAGAGAGATGCCTGGGTGATCAGCACTTGCCAAACATGTGTGCAAGCTTGCTTGTTGCTGCAAAAAACTGTTTTTGGAAGACCTAGGTGTACAAGCAACACTAGAGATTTCTATTTGGCTTGTCACCTACTCCCTCAACATTCGCTCAGTATCAATAATGTTATGGTCTCTGTGCAAAAGACTCTGATGCAACAAAATAACCAAGTTGTTATGAACAAAACGTTAAGAGATTCAAAATTCACAGCAACTCTAAGCTGGCACCGTAGCGAGTACAGACTGAGGAGAGAGAACTAAAAGGATGCACGGTGTCAATGCAAAACCCATTTGGCAGGTGAGTTTCAAAGAATGGCATGCTGGCGGAAGTGCAGCGTATCAGAATGCTGTGAAGCATCTGGGATGGTTAGAGTGGTCAGTAAACACAGCTGCAGCATGTGCAGTACGTCGTTACTTTCAAACATTGTCAGATAACTAATTGCGAACACAACTTGGTCCAATATGCCGAAGGTCCTTGCCCGCAGCTGGAGTCAGATCCTGTGCGCACACCTGCACCAGTAGTCCTTCTGGATTCAGCGGAACTACTCACGAGTTACTTGCTTGTGTGTAAAGTTGTCTATAGCGTTGTGGCCTAAGGCCCAGATGTTTACAGGTGTTTCTGTGCAGTCAGTGTTGCCACGCTAAACCGATTTAGGAGCCTCAGTCTCATTCTCAAAGAGGAGCGAGGCACTAAAAGGAGTTGGCCATTAATGGGATTTGGGCTCTAAGTATCTAAATCCTTTTGAAAATGAGACGGGGGGCTTCTAAATCGGTTTAGCATTGCGAGGCTGAACGCAGCAACGCCTAAGTACCTGGTGAGCTTAAAGCTTTCACGTCAGAATTGCTGTGAATTGGAGCAGTGATCGTCTTAGGCATTCTGTTCCTAATAGACCTTCTTGTTTAATGCTGCAGCACCCATAGTTCCAGCACCTATGGCCTCAGCTTTGCTATTTGATCATAACTGTGTGGTTACCTTTGTTTTCCCCAGGACACGCAGGTGGTGGATTATCCCACATATTGTTACTAATTCAATTGCACTTTATATTAAGGTTCCATTTATAAAGAGTTAATCAATGACTGATGCATGCGGTAGATGGCACATCAGTGGAAGGTATTACAGATGGTTACAAGCCACCTATCCGTGTGTTAGACTCTACAACCATCGATTAAGCATTTATTGAAACTGCATTTAATCTTTTCATAAAAGGCCACCAATTATTCTTAATGCAGAATGTAACGGATCTATTCAGTTTAAAATGAGCTGCCTTTAAAAGTTTCCCCTTTTCACCACTGGGTGGAGTTCTGCAGCTACCGGGCTAAATTTTGTTTAATTTCCTCCTTCCATATCTTGGATAGATAAAAAACTTGAACAGTGGCTTTTCGAAGCTGAAGACCATCGTGCCTTTGATACCTAAAGACCGGAAGCCTAGTAAGGTCGACACACTTAAAGCAGCCACGGAATATATACGCCTGCTCCACTTGATTTTAGAAGAAACTGGAGGCTTTGAGGTACACAAGAACCTTTCCCTCTCTGTAAAATACATCTGTAATTCTCTCAAAGGGTCGTGGTACCAGCATGTATGTGACTGCAACTTAATGACTCTTAATGTCATCACTAACATCCAACCAGAATTTGAGCTTAATTCATGCGTATCTTGCATTCAGTATTTAATATAATATGTGTTAAAACATCATACCCCCTTTCTACCTGTCCCTTCTACTTCGCAGATGTTTAATTGCAAAATAAAGCAGCACTTTAGCAATTGAAAAGCTGCCATTTTTAATGTTAAATGTATTGTATTTGGTCAGCTCTCCCTGCCATAGATGCTTCCTGTCAGTTACTGATTCATAGGAATACAAAAGTAGCTGGGTTATGAAACAAACCTTTTGTCATAAATATAAAGGGAAGGGTAACCACCTTTCTGTATACAGTGCTATAAAATCCCTCCTGGCCAGAGGCAATATCCTGTTACCTATGAAGGGTTAAGAAACTCAGCTAACCTGGCTGGCACCTGACCCAAAGGACCAATAAGGGGACCAGATACTTTCAAATCTGGGGAGGGGGAGAGGCTTTTGTTTGTGCTCCTTGTTTACTGTGGTTGTTCTCTCTTGGGACTGAAATCCATCTTCATAGAATCATAGAATATCAGGGTTGGAAGGGACCCCTGGAGGTCATCTAGTCCAACCCCCTGCTCGAAGCAGGACCAATTCCCAGTTAAATCATCCCAGCCAGGGCTTTGTCAAGCCTGACCTTAAAAACCTCTGAGGAAGGAGATTCTACCACCTCCCTAGGTAACGCATTCCAGTGTTTCACCACCCTCTTAGTGAAAAAGTTTTTCCTAATATCCAATCTAAACCTCCCCCACTGCAACTTGAGACCATTACTCCTCGTTCTGTCATCTGCTACCATTGAGAACAGTCTAGATCCATCCTCTTTGGAACCCCCTTTCAGGTAGTTGAAAGCAGCTATCAAATCCCCCCTCATTCTTCTCTTCTGCAGGCTAAACAATCCCAGCTCCCTCAGCCTCTCCTCATAAGTCATGTGTTTTAGACCCCTAATCATTTTTGTTGCCCTTCACTGGACTCTCTCCAATTTATCCACATCCTTCTTGTAGTGTGGGGCCCAAAACTGGACACAGTACTCCAGATGAGGCCTCACCAATGTCGAATAGAGGGGAACGATCACGTCCCTCGATCTGCTGGCAATGCCCCTACTTATACATCCCAAAATGCCATTGGATTTCTTGGCAACAAGGGCACACTGCTGACTCATATCCAGCTTCTCGTCCACTGTCACCCCTAGGTCCTTTTCCGCAGAACTGCTGCCTAGCCATTCGGTCCCTAGTCTGTAGCGGTGCATTGGATTCTTCCATCCTAAGTGCGGGACCCTGCACTTATCCTTATTGAACCTCATCAGATTTCTTTTGGCCCAATCCTCCAATTTGTCTAGGTCCTTCTGTATCCTATCCCTCCCCTCCAGCGTATCTACCACTCCTCCCAGTTTAGTATCATCCGCAAATTTGCTGAGAGTGCAATCCACACCATCCTCCAGATCATTTATGAAGATATTGAACAAAACCGGCCCCAGGACCGACCCTTGAGGCACTCCACTTGATACCGGCTGCCAACTAGACATGGAGCCATTGATCACTATCCATTGAGCCCGACAATCTAGCCAGCTTTCTACCCACCTTATAGTGCATTCATCCAGCCCATACTTCCTTAACTTGCTGACAAGAATACTGTGGGAGACCGTGTCAAAAGCTTTGCTAAAGTCAAGATACAATACATCCACTGCTTTCCCTTCATCCACAGAACCAGTAATCTCATCATAGAAGGCGATTAGATTAGTCAGGCATGACCTTCCCTTGGTGAATCCATGCTGGCTGTTCCTGATCACTTTCCTCTCATGCAAGTGCTTCAGGATTGATTCCTTGAGGACCTGCTCCATGATTTTTCCAGGGACTGAGGTGAGGCTGACTGGCCTGTAGTTCCCTGGATCCTCCTTCTTCCCTTTTTTAAAGATTGGCACTACATTAGCCTTTTTCCAGTCATCCGGGACTTCCCCCGTTCGCCACGAGTTTTCAAAGATAATGGCCAATGGCTCTGCAATCACAGCCGCCAATTCCTTCAGCACTCTCGGATGCAACTTGTCCGGCCCCATGGACTTGTGCACGTCCAGCTTTTCTAAATAGTCCCTAACCACCTCTATCTCCACAGAGGGCTGGCCATCTCTTCCCCATTTTGTGATGCCCAGCGCAGCAGTCTGGGAGCTGACCTTGTTCGTGAAGACAGAGGCAAAAAAAGCATTGAGTACATTAGCTTTTTCCACATCCTCTGTCACTAGGTTGCCTCCCTCATTCAGTAAGGGGCCCACACTTTCCTTGGCTTTCTTCTTGTTGCCAACATACCTGAAGAAACCCTTCTTGTTACTCTTGACATCTCTTGCTAGCTGCAGCTCCAGGTGCGATTTGGCCCTCCTGATTTCATTCCTACATGCCCGAGCAATATTTTTATACTCTTCCCTGGTCATATGTCCAACCTTCCACTTCTTGTAAGCCTCTTTTTTATGTTTAAGATCCGCAAGGATTTCACCGCTAAGCCAAGCTGGTCGCCTGCCATATTTACTATTCTTTCGACACATCGGAATGGTTTGTCCCTGTAACCTCAATAGGAATTCCTTGAAATACAGCCAGCTCTCCTGGACTCCTTTCCCCTTCATGTTAGTCCCCCAGGGGATCCTACCCACCCGTTCCCTGAGGGAGTCGAAGTCTGCTTTCCTGAAGTCCAGGGTCCTTCCCTGTGTCAGGATCCTGAACTCGACCAACTCATGGTCACTGCCTCCCAGATTCCCATCCACTTTTGCTCCCCCCACTAATTCTACCCGGTTTGTGAGCAGCAGGTCAAGAAAAGCGCCCCCCCTAGTTGGCTCCTCTAGCACTTGCACCAGAACTTCATTTTCTCTTTCTTTGCCTCCACTTTTCAAGTGGAAAAAGTAACAGGGAGGATGGGTTTTCCCCCCACTTTCACTTTACCTTTATCCAGTAGCAAAAAAGAGAAGGAGGCGAAATTCCAGTGCCCAAACTTTTTTATTCCCCCCCCCCCCCAAAAAAAAAACCCTGAAAGGGTAAAATTTTTTATTTGAAATAAAAACTGGAGTTTTGAAACTTTCTATTTTTTCTATTCCACCCCCCCCGGGGGGGGGAAGGGAAACGGAGGGGATCCCAATTCCGCCCCCCCCCACTGGCTTTAGTCCTTCAGCCTTTTAGATTTGGAGGTAGCTTCCAGATTGGCTAGATCTAAAAATACTTCAGTGAAGCTTTCGGGAAGGTACGTGAACCCGGTCAGGGTTTGTATGAAGAAGCCTGCAGAATGGAGCAGAAAGCTGGAGACGCACGGAGCCTTCACGATAGGGTTGGCCCTCCAGTGTTTTTTATGCACTGCAGCATTTTGTCATGAGCTGCAAGTATCTTTGAGGGAAGTCCTAAAACTCTGCATGTGTATAAAGAAGTTTAAGCTGGCATAATTTACATGCTAAGCATCTGGAAGAAGGTCTATGTTGAAGCAGGGGGGTAGTCTACTTTCAGTTCCATATTCTTGCTCTCTCCTGGCCTCTTGGTAATTGAGTTGCACAAACTTAGATGCCTGTATGCCCAATTTGACACTGAGCCCAACCCAGAGGTGATATGCACTGAGGAGTGGGAGTCTGATGTCCCTATCTGCATAACCTGTATGCTGTGGGGGCTAGAATATGGTACAACTTACCCCCTGGGATCCTTCTAGGATTTCTAAGACTCCTGTTCTACGAAGACACCTTCAGCCCTCATCTCTCATATTTAAGGTTATAGAGATTATTCTTTGTTACCACTTACTCTCTGTTTTAGTCCTTCCTTGGCTCCTGTGTAGCAGCTGCCATCCTCCCTTTTTTTTTAAGGAGGCCAGTTGGGTTGGCTTCTTAGTACTGGTTTCTATATGTAATGGCTTACTGCAGTAGAGACATCTGCAATACCTTGTTTGGGGGATGGTTACCTAAGCTGTCCAGTCTTTACGCTGCCTTCTGTTGCTTCTAGAAATTGGAAGACCCTGTTGATCAGGAGTTAGCCAGCAGCGTTTCCATGCCCGTCTCCTTAGAGGAAGGTTTTGGGGGAAATGCCTTGCCACAGAGCGCCAGCTGTTATATCAGGACTGAAAACGACATGAGCGTACCTTGGACAAGCAATGCAGTGGAGAGCCCTGTGTATGTGTGGGGCCGGAGCATCCTTCCTTCTTACTTGGGGATCGTACAAATCCAGAAAAATGGAAGGCTGGTAAGAGCGAATGTCTGAGTTTTATAGAAGTGGGGCGTGGGGGTGTATGTTCCACTTGCTCTGTAGGTGAATAGATCATAGACTTGTAGAAATGTAGGGCTGGAAGGGACTTCAAGAGGTCATCTAATCCATACCCCTGTACTGAGGCAGGATAACCCCATACCTATACCATCCCTAGATGTACTATTATAACCTTATTTTTTTGACCTCTAGAGTCCTAAATGACCTGCAATCTTCCGACATGGGAGATTGCTCTCCTTGTGTGATGCTGCCATAGCTGTGATCAGCAAAGGTGCTTGAGTGGAAAGGAAGTAGGTGTGGCTCTACTGAAATGTCCTTAAGTTGCATCTTTCTCTCTTGCCTGTTGGTCCACAATTGCTTGAATCTGTTGAGCTCTAGGGCATGTTGCAAAGTCCACCTCTTCTCACAGGCATCCAGAGAAGGCTTGGGTTTGGGCAGTTAGAGGGTGGGGGATTTTTGTTGAATTTAATTCTCTTGGCTGGCTGGCTTTATGTGGATCACGTTTTTTAACTTTGGTTTTTTGGAACACTTTTTTAATGAATTCTTGTAGTTCAAATTTTGCGAGTATGTTTAGATCTCATGTTAGGTATCTAAAAAGTGAAACCAACATTATGCACTTGTCTGTCTAAATTAGGCACCTAAATAAGGGGGTTCCCCCAGAGGTGCAGTGCACATGTGCTTCCCCATGACTTTAACAAACTGGATGCTCAGTAATTCTGAAAATCCAGCTATTCAATGAAGGACCCTTCCATTAGAGCATAAGGGGTTTTAAAAATTGTACATCCTTGTTTAACATCAGGCTTCTGAGTTGCTCCATCCCAAGACCCTTATTGTAAAGTTCACCTTGTGGGAAAAAGATCCTTTTTTAAAAGTGCTGTAATCATTAAAATAGCATGAGGAGGAGGGCATTGTGCATTGGCCAGGCCTCTGAGAAAGCTGCAAAGCTGGTTTCCAATCTTGTAATTTAGAGTTCTACAAAGTACACAGTAGTTCACACAAACAAGTACTTGGCTGCAGGCAACTCTGTTTTATCTGTAATTGTAACAGACGAGAGCATGAGAGGAAGTTTCAGATATTGATTCAGAATACAACTTGCTTCTGTTAGCTGAGGCTTTATTATCATTATTACAGGTCTCAGAGTAGCAGCCGTGTTAGTCTGTATTTGCAAAAAGAAAAGGAGGACTTGTGGCACCTTAGAGACTAACCAATTTATTGGAACATTTATTTGAACTACAGCTCACGAATGCTTATGCTCAAATAAATTATCATTATTGTTTACGAAGGCACGTGCCTAACTGCAAACCCTGTAGCTTTTCTAGTATTCATCGAGCTCAGGTCTATTCAGCTTGTGCACGTCTCTTTAAGAACTGTCCTGCTGCATTTGCTTTCAAATTTGATTTAATGCAATCCTCAGAAGCAACTTCATGAATATCTTTGAATAAAGTGTCCGAATTTCTTTTTTTAAAGGTGTATCAAACAAATCACTAAAATGGCCAGCTCTCCTGACTAGGCTGAAGTAAGTTGTCTGTACTATCTAATAACCTGGTGCAGGGCATTTTTAGTTTATTTGCTGTCCGATTACAGTGCACGGAGCTTGATACTACAAATCCTCATGCAGTACTAGGTGGGAAAGCACAGGTGTCTGCTCTCCATAGTGAGTGGAGGCTCTGGGCCAGCTGCTGGAGCTATCGCTGATTTATGCACGCTGAGGATTGGGCCCGAGGTATGGCTACAGGAAAGATGGTGTTTCCTCTGCCGTGTGTTGGCATGCCTCCTGCATCTGCTCCTTTGCAATTTGTGAGGGTAAAAATCAAGGGGTGGCATGAAAGTGGAGGGGATGAGCCCCATCATAAATAAATCTAGGTAAGCCTCTGAGGGTGTCCACATTCTAGGTATATCTTGCTTAATAATTTCAGGGGCACCAGGCATTGATGTGCCTTGGTCCCTCCTATTCTATGCCTGTGTCATTGAACAGTCTAATCTCCTGTGAGCTGTAATCTTTTGGTTGTTGGCTTTCGTGTGCGGGTGCTGGGTGATGCTAGTGGCCTGTAATACACAGGAGGTCAGATTGGATCATCGGGTAGTTCCTTCTGGCCTTAAACTCTGACTCTTGACAAGCCCTGCCACTAGATATTTTTTTCATTGCCCGGTAACTTTACTTCCTAAAACTGCTCCAAGTTATGGTCTCTTAACCACACTGTCTTTCAGGTGTCAAACACTATGGATTCGTGGATGATCTTCTTTTCAAGTGAGATTTAATGAAAACTTGAGTTTCCCGGGATGGGTTTTTTTTGCTTTACGAAAACTTTATTTAAAAAATTCAATAAACTACCAGAAGCTGAGTGTTCTCTCTAGCTTGTGTTTTTTTTCACTCTTGAAGCCTGATCTTAGTTTTATTTCGCAAAAGAAACGCTTTTCTTAATGGCTAGCAGATGCACAGATGTGCACAGAAATAAGTAGAGCTGGTTGGAAATTATTATAATTTTTTTTTACAAAGGTTTTTGTTGGAAAATGCAAATTTATTGAAATGGGGAACAAAAACAAATTATGAAATGAATTTTTTTTCCAGCCAACCCTAGAAATAACAAAAGGGGTGAATGAAAACAGCTCTAGTTATTTTGGTGCAAATCTGTGTGTAGACAAACATTAATATAGTAAACAAATGGACTTGTGTTATAAAAACTTCCTCCTTTTATATAAAGTTAGCTTCTGTCCTCCGAATTCCGCAATGAACTTTTCATCTTTAAACTGAGATGCAATTACAAACCAGCATTCAAGCCCAGATTTTCAAAACTGGCCCCTGATTGTTGTGTGCTGTAGTTTTGGACCCCCCCTCCCACCCCCACTACAATTGAGTGGTTCGAGCAGGGGCTCAGCCGCCTCGGGCTCCTAAAATCCGAGGCTGTGTCTATACTGAACTAGGGGCATGATTCCCCTGCTCGCATTCAGCTAGTGCAAAGATAAAGAGTGGAGCGTAGCGTAGCCACGCTGAGTACAAACCTGCCTCAGTGCTACGCATCTGCTGCCAGTACCCATGGCTATGCTGCTGTTTATACTGGTGTTAGTCATGCACACAAGCAGGAGACTCACACCGCTAGCTTGTAGTGTAGACGTAGTCCACAGTGATCCAGTGACAGAATTAGGCTAGGGCAAGTAAACATAACTTCTGCAAAGCTGAGAATACCTGCCCCCCTCCCCCCCGCGCCATCATGGGGAGCACTAGAAAAGGGCCAAGTATCTCTCATTACCTTTCATCGCCAAGCATTTTATCCACAGGAGCTGTTTGTAATGATCTATCAAAGAGAACTTGCATTGCTTTGAGATCGTGAGCTTTGCATAGATTGACTTAAGCCTTCTTGTGCAGCTCCCAGCAAGCTGATGGAGTGTTTAGTCACACCAGCAGCTTCTGGGCTAGAGCTTGACCGCTGTTTAATCGCGCACAGGAATGCTATGCAACCGTTTAGGAAGAGTGTGAAGAAACAGTCAGGGTTGACTAGAGTGGAGAGAGGAAGGATGATCCTGGCAAGATGGAGCAGCTGCTACAGGACTCAATTAATAAAGAATTAAAAGAGGGGAATATAATTAATGCCAATTAAAATGGGTTTATGGAAAATCCTTTTCTGATGAGATTACAAGTTCAGTTGATAAAGGTAATACCGTTGATGTAGTACTTAGGTTTCTGTAAGGCATTTGACTTGGTGCTGCAAAATGTTGTAGGAGGAGCATTGCCAGCAGATCGAGGGAAGCGATTGTTCCCCTCTATTCGGCACTGGTGAGGCCACATCTGGAGTACTGCGTCCAGTTTTGGTCCCCCCACTACAGAAGGGATGTGGACAAATGGGAGAGAGTCCAGCGGAGAGCAACAAAAATGATCAGGGGACCGGGGCACATGACTTACGAGGAGAGGCTGAGGGAACTGGGCTTGTTTAGTCTGCAGAAGAGAAGAGTGAGGGGGGGATTTGATAGCAGCCTTCAAGTACCTGAAGGGGGGTTGCAAAGAGGATGGATCTAGACTGTTCCCAGGGGTGGCAGATGACAGAACAAGGAGCAATGGTCTCAAGTTGCAGTGGGGGAGGTATATTAGGAAACACTATTTCACTAGGAGGGTGGTGAAGCACTGGAATGGGTTCCTAGAATCATAGAATATCGGGGTTGGAAGGGACCTCAGGAGGTCATCTAGTCCAACCCCCTGCTCAAAGCAGGACCAATCCTCAACTAAATCATCCCAGCCAGGGCTTTGTCAAGCCTGACCTTAAAAACCTCGAAGGAAGGAGATTCTACCACCTCCCTAGGTAATCCATTCCAGTGCTTCACAATCCTCCAAGTGAAATTTTTTTTCCTAATATCCAACCTAAACCTCCCACACTTCAACTTGAGACCATTGCTCCTCATTCTGTCATATGTCACCACTGAGAACAGTATAGATCCTTCCTCTTTGGAACCCCCTTTCAGGTAGTTGAAAGCAGCTAGCAAATCCCCCCCTCATTCTTCTCTTCCGCAGACTAAACAATCCCAGTTCCCTTAGCCTCTCCTCCTAAGTCGCGTGTTCCAGTCCCCTAATAATTTTTGTTTCCCTCCGCTGGACGCTTTCTAATTTTTCGACATCCTTCGTGTAGTGTGGGGCCCAAAACTGGACACAGTACTCCAGATGAGGCCTTACCAATGTCGAATAGAGGGGAACGATCACGTTCCTCGATCTGCTGGCAATGCCCCTACTTTATACAGCCCAAAATGCCCTTGGCCTTCTTGGCAACAGGTGCACAGCTTCTGGTCCACCATAACCCCTAGGTCCTTTTCTGCAGAACTGCTGCCTAGCCATTCGGTCCCTAGTCTGTAGCAGCGCATGGGATTCTTCCGTCCTAAGTGCAGGACTCTGCACTTGTCCTTGTTGAGCCTCATCAGATTTCTTTTGGCCCAATCCTCTAATTTGTCTAGGTCCCTCTGTATTCTAGGGAGGTGGTGGAATCTCCATCCTTAGAGGTTTTTAAGGCCTGGCTTGACAAAACCCTGGCTGGGATAATTTAGTTGGTGTTGGTCCCACTTTGAGTAGGGGGTTGGACTAGATGACCTCCTGAGGTGTCTTCCAACCCTAATCTTCTATGATTCTATTTTTTTATTTTAAAAAAATCTAGAATGATATAAAATCAACATAGTGTGCATTAAACAGTGGTGGAGAGGTCTCACTGTAATTGTTAATGGTGAACCATATCTGAGCAGGTGTATTTCTAGTGGGATCCCACAGGGATTGGTTCTTGACCCCATGCTATTTAACACCTTTATTAATGACCTGGAAGAAAATATAATCACTAATCAAGTTTGCAGATAACACACAGACTGGGGGAGTGGTAAATAATGAAGAGAACAGGTCACAGCTACCAAGCAGTTTGGATTGCCTGGTAAGCTGGCTGCAAACAATGTGTTTTTAATATGGCTAAATGTATATGTCTCGGAACAAAGACTATAGGCCCTACTCCATGGAGGACTCTGTCCTGGGAAGCAGTCTCTCTGACAAAGATTTAGGGATCATGGTAGATAATCAGCAGAACATGAGCTCCCAGTGTAATTCTGTGGGACAAGGGCTAATGCAATTTTTGGATGCATAAACAGGAATCTCAAGTTGGGTTCTAGAGGTTATTTGACTCTGGTGTAACCGCAGCTGGAACACTGTGTCCAGCTCCCATGCCCACGGTTCAAGAAGGATGTTGTTAAATGGAAGAGGGTCCATAGCAGAGCCACAAGAATGATTAAAGGACTAGCAAACATGCTTCATAGTGAGAGACGCACAGAGCTTCATTTACTGAGCTTAACAAAGAGAAAGTTAAGAGGCGACTTGATCACAGTTTAGAAGTAGCCGTCGAGGGAGTAAATGTTTGAAAATGGGCTCTTCAATCTAGCAGACAGATATAAAATGATCCAGTGGCTGGAAGTTGAAGCTGGACAAATTCAAAGTGGAAACAGGGTGTACGTTTCTAACAGGAATTATTTTGGGCTGGCTCTGTGGGCTGGCCTGAGTCATGCAGGAGGTCAGACTAGAAGATCACAATGGTCCCTTCTGGCCTTGGAATCTCTGGTTTGGGCACTGGCCTATGACTTGAGAGACATGGGGGTCAATTACCTTCGCCACAGACTTTGTGTGTGACCTTGGGCAAGTCACTAACCTCTCTGTGCCTTTGTCCCCTGTCTGTAAAATGGGGATAACAGCACTGCCCTACCTCACAGCAGTGTTGAGGGAAAATACATTGAAGATTGGGCAGAGCTCAGATACTACGGTGTGACTGGTGACATATGAGTACCTTAAATAGAATGGAGAAGCACCATCTACTACAGTACACAAATGTGCTCTGCTGGCCTGATTTCTCCCCCCCCCCCTTAATACAGACAAAATGTCCATTAACTCTAGAGAGAGCGTGGCTGGCCCATCTCATAGTAGCAGAGGTCACAACGTTCTCCGCTACCTTAACGGCCAACACGTTGCCACTCCCAGCCAGCGTGCAATTTGCGTTAGCCACTTCTTGTGTGCTTTCCAGAGTAACATCATCTCAGTGACACTGCAGTCAACTTGCAAGTGTCGCTTCACGGGAAAGATCTTATTGCCATATTTGTTTCCCAACGGCTCTTCTCCAGAGAAGCTACAGGCTCCGAGGTCTTCTGAGTACACGTTCTCTTCTTGATCTTGGACAGGATTTGAGGCTTTGATGTTGAAAAACAATAGCTGAGTTAAAAAAAAAATTAGGGTGTGTGTGTAAATAAGACAGCTACAGACTAGGGACCGAATGGCTAGGCAGCAGTTCTGCGGAAAAGGACCTAGGGGTGACAGTGGACGAGAAGCTGGATATGAGTCAGCAGTGTGCCCTTGTTGCCAAGAAGGCCAATGGCATTTTGGGATGTATAAGTAGGGGCATAGCGAGCAGATCGAGGGACATGATCGTTCCCCTCTATTCGACATTGGTGAGGCCTCATCTGGAGTACTGTGTCCAGTTTTGGGCCCCACACTACAAGAAGGATGTGGATAAATTGGAGAGAGTCCAGCGAAGGGCAACAAAAATGATTAGGGGTCTGGAACACATGAGTTATGAGGAGAGGCTGAGGGAGCTGGGATTGTTTAGCCTGCAAAAGAGAAGAATGAGGGGGGATTTGATAGCTGCTTTCAACTACCTGAAAGGGGGTTCCAAAGAGGATGGCTCTAGACTGTTCTCAGTGGTAGCAGATGACAGAACGAGGAGTAATGGTCTCAAGTTGCAGTGGGGGAGGTTTAGATTGGATATTAGGAAAAACTTTTTCACTAAGAGGGTGGTGAAACACTGGAATGCGTTACCTAGGGAGGTGGTAGAATCTCCTTCCTTCGAGGTTTTTAAGGTCAGGCTTGACAAAGCCCTGGCTGGGATGATTTAACTGGGAATTGGTCCTGCTTCGAGCAGGGGGTTGGACTAGATGACCTTCTGGGGTCCCTTCCAACCCTGATATTCTATGATTCTAAGAGAGGACCATGCTAATTTGAAACCTTGTGGTATGTTATTAATGGAATAATTCTCACCCACTCAGCACCTTCCCTCTGCTAGTGCAGAATTGTTCCATAAACTGATATTCCTACTGCTCTTACATCATGTCCCTTGGGAGACTATTCCACAATCTAACTCAGTGACAGGATTGTTTTTATTCAACGCCAAAATAAAAAACCCAGTCGACAAAACTCCTGGCTCCCAATAGCTTTCATTAATCTATGGTGGAGGAATTAGTTGGATGGCTGCATCTATATAGAAAACATGGTCATAAAAATGCCTCATTGCATCATGTTTTCCACACTGCAGCAAGAGAGAGTCAGTAAAGGATGGCAGTCCCTAGCCCGTGCCCTGCTGTTGGGGACATGTGCCACTAGAGGGTGCCCGGAATGCGTAGGGAGTTGGCCTTTTGTCATCAAAGGTATTGTCAAATAGACGCCTTCCCCTCCAACATCATGTGAGCCCTGGATTTAATTTTGATGCCAACGTAAGGAGGGTGGGAGGAAGTGAAGCCTCCCTTCTGCATTCTCCCCCGCCCCCGGGTCTGTGCGGGAGCCCTAATTCTCTTCCAACTCTATGTCTGGGTGATATTGGCTGGAAAGTGGACTAGCAGGCAGGCGTGGTAAGGAAGCTGTTGCAGCTGACCTGTCAAATCGGAGAGCCTGCAGGATGGATGGAACAAGCTCATCTGCTTAGCTGTTTCGATTGGGAAGGCACAGGAGAAGAGATTAATCACTGCAGATATCAGGGCTGGGAAACAGATGCTAGAAGATGCTTAAAGAGGTAAGCAATTTTGGACTATTGCAACCCCTCACTCTTTTGGCTGTTCTGTTTGTGTATCTACTATATATTTGTAAATTCAAGCCAAGGTTCCCTGCTCCTTGCTAAACCCACGCAGGTCT
Source organism: Caretta caretta (assembly GCF_965140235.1). NCBI lineage: Eukaryota > Metazoa > Chordata > Testudines > Cheloniidae > Caretta > Caretta caretta. The sequence goes on along the minus strand of NC_134231.1, from coordinate 12,288,018 downwards.
CTGAATGCCAGTGTGGCTGGGAGACTTTGGGCATAGTGATGTTGATGTGTTTGAATTTAATTCCTGCAAGTCTAACATGGTGCATTGTCTGCTGCCTTAGGTGGAGTCTCTCAAGGACTAATAAGTGCATTCTCCAGGGCAAGTAAGATGGGAGTCAGTGCGTTTCTTGAAATGGAATGCTCCAAAAGCATAATTTGCAAGAGATAATCCCCCCTCCTACCCCCCATCTGACTGTATTCCAAATATCTGCAATAGAAGATCTTGTTGCACATTTTAATGGGGATACAGGAGAGATCATACACCTCAGACAGCTGAGTCCTCCCCCCATCCCAAATGCTTTTATTCAGGGACAAAAAATGTTTTTTGTCTGGCGAGACTGCTGTATGGCTTCCGCATCGTTTGATCTCAGGGAATCCCTCTTGTTTCCTAGGCAGCAATTCCTGCAGGGACACTTGGCTGCAGAGGGGCTGGTCTGGGTCTTGTGGAGTGGCTGAAATGTTAAACCTTTTGATGCTGAGACTAATACGAATGACTCACTGTACTATTTATTTTGCATGTGCTGGTTCTCTAACCTTTTCCAGGGCAGTTAAGAGAGCAACTTTAAAATCACTGATTTTAGTGTCCCTCCTGTATAATTTTTTTGGAATATCTGGGTTTGGCCTTCCCCACTGAATACAAATCACTTTCTTTTGTCCTCCCCATCTGAAGCTTGATACATTTATCTCTGTGACACAGGGTCGCTGCACATCTGCTCGCTTCTCTTCCCCACCCCCGCTTCTTCACAGTTCTCTAAAGTACCGTCAGATCAGCTATTCCCCACTGAGCTGAACCCAAGATGTATAATGTGCCTGAATCTGGCACTTCATAGCGTCCAAGTCTGTGGACAACAACCCTTTCCAAGCGTGGCCAGCACTCTGAGACATTACGACTATGGTCAGAATTTAAATAAAGCTATGTCTGCCCATTTATATCAATCCTTAATTATAGGTTTTTGTAAATACTCAGCGATATGAAGTCACTTGGAGGGATATTTGGGGGTTCTCTGAATATCTGTAAACTGGGGATATCTCTTCTTCTCCTGCTGCCTCTCCCATGCAGCTTGATTTTTTGGTTAATTCGTGGAACACCATACCACAAAGTAGAATTGGAATCTCTGGTGCTCCCAGGTGCTGAATATGGGGACCTTGAGGGTGGAAACTAAAGTTTCTAGGCACTGAAATACTGTATGTCTGACAGATCTGGGTTACAAAGCCTGTGTCTGCGCAGTTAGCACCTGCAACTCACCCCGATACAGCTTTGCTGGGTGTGTCAAAGGTGCAGGCTGGTGTGTAGATTCAGGGGCTTTTACTACCGTATCTTCTATTCTGAGGAAGATTAGGGGACACAGGTAAGATTCTGGCATTTTATCAATGTGCAGGCCTGCGGAGAGAAATTTTCATCCCTGGTACATCATGTTTGCTACATTTCACTTGCTATAGATATTTGGTGGGGGGCCCTGAGCCAAGTACAATTGTCTCCCCCCACCCCCTTTTCCCCACTCTCATCAGCCTTGTCTACATGTCCTGTTCCACTGAGCGGCACAAATTACAGGTCCTAATTTTCCTAGCATAGTCAGTGCCACAGAGACTGGGTGTGTCGACAAGACCGCATGGGAAAGGAATGTCTTCTGTCAATGCAGGGGACATGACCATGATAATAGTCTAAACATGCATGTGCAGGCTTTGGGGAACATTTATTTTCAGCAGAACCTGAAGGACTTAGACAATGGAAGTTCAATCCTCTTGAAAGTAATGGGATTGAGGTGCCAAGATCTCAAATACTTCTGGACATTTTGCCCTTCGTCTTTCTGTATCAAAACCCTTTATCCCAGATTAAAAAGTGAGTGGCAACTAAATTTAACCCTCTTCTATTCCAGTGCCCCATAATTCATAACTTATGACAAAACTAACTTTTTCTGTGTCAGTTCTTTGATCAGGCTTGTTGATGTTACCTATTCACTTCTCAGTTTAGAAATAACTCGTTCACGCCTGTCAAAAGGCCTGTTCCGAAGCAACGTAAACTCTCTCTTACGCCTTCTGATTTAACAACAGGCGGGGTGGGGCAAGGGGATGAAAAATTTTGTAAATTAGTGTCAAATGAGCTTGTGGCATCAAAATGCTTCAGAGGCTAAATTCAGCCAGACACAGGTGTTTCTCCCTAATGCATGACATGTGGGAAGAGGTCATTTGTGATAACCTGTCAGATGTGAACTGGTGGGCTGGAGTTTGGTCTGGATCTCCATCATCAGACCCGCATTAGTACGTGAACCATCTCTTAGGAAGTAACTTGGCCAGTAGGGTTTTTACTGCAGAACAAGAGAGCATGACTAATCAAAGTGTCGGGGCATTTGGGGCTTTCTCCTGAATTCTAATCGCCTACAGTTGAAGTCAGGGGAGTAGTTGCATCTCCAGAGCTACAAAAACATAACTCATCAGGTTATTTGGAGGGCCAGAGGTGAACATAGGTGTATGACCTTTAGGACAGCAAATCACGGGGAGGAAAGTGTGTGTGTGTGTGGAGAGAACCACTGATCTGCTGCTACATCCTGGATATTCACTGTAGCCGACAATCGAGAGATGTGGTTTACATCTAGGTGATCAATATGCAAAACAAGAGGTCACTGATTCTGGGTTTGTTACTAGGCTCCCTTGTTTCTCTGACTCGGACTCCAAATGGATTGTTGCTGAATGCGTTTATAAAGGCCTGTTCCACACACCACCTCCCCTGCTGATAAATATGGGGTGAGAAGCTAATACACAGTAAGCTCAGAAACCATAAGCATGGTCACTATTCTTTATTTCTATTACACTAGTTCCTAGAGATCCCGCCCCCAACTGAGACCCCATTGTGTCTGGACAGCACATACCAGGACAGGAGCTCTAAAATGCAATTAAGCATAAAGTAACACATTTCAGGTGCTTGTGTATCCTCTGAATAAACTGAAGGTGCAATTTACCTTGGCCTGGCTAGTTCCATTTACCCCTTTTATGTGACTTCTTGGTCACTGCATTTGCACACAGACGTGGACGGTGGGTGATAGACAGTGACACCAAATAGCCAGTGACTAAGTTGGCTTCTCATCAGTACTCTCAGAATGTCTGAGCTCTTGCAACTTAAACATGAACGAGTCTCTCAGGGTACTCTTGTTCTTCTAGGTTTTACTGCAGATGTATGGCTTTAAGGTCAGGGCCAGACTTAAGGGGAATTCAGTTCTTTGAGACTACTGCTTAGCCACAGTGCTTCATAGCTGGAGTCCCTCATCTACCAACAGGAGTAGAGAAGGTGAACCTGGCTTTACCCTAGAGTTCTTGCTTGAAGTGCCACCAATCATAGGCCCAGACCAGTATGAGTTTGTAACTTGCCCCAGTCTCTGAAGTGTCTAAGCTTGGGATTAATTTTCCAACCTCTAATGTATTGTGGTGTTGCAGCTAGGGTATGTTTCCCAGGCAAAAAAGATGTGAACAGGCTTTGCGGAGACCTGCTCTATTGAAGAGCTGCCATCTTGGATTTTTGTGTCAAGATGGAGCCCGCATCTCCCCACCTGCCAAAGCCCAAATGTAGCACGCTATGTGTGAGAGACTCAGAATGAGCGTTACCCTGACTATCGATGCAGGACAATCAAAAGGTTGCATGGCATTCCTTCCTTTGGTATAACGACTTAGCCTTCCTTTCCTGATTCTTTATTTCTGAGGTAAATTTTCAGCAGTAACAGTGAGGCGATACCAGGTCTATGTGGAACTTTGGGACTAAAGTGATGTCCCTCAAAACGAGGGACACTTGAGCAGCAGGATTGAAGGAATGTCAAGTTGGTGAGTAGCCCTGAGTGAGCAGAGGGGGCATCATTCCTTCTCTTAAACCTTGTGCATCACGATGCTTCCTCTTCGACTGCTGTTCAGAATTCCTTCTACCGATGTGACCTCACAGCCGCTCATTTTGTTTCAGTCACATTTATCTTAAATCAGGGTTTCCTTTACCTTGTTCTTGGAATTTAACAATGAGCACTAAAATATGTATGAGATTTATACTTTTGAGATATATACTCTGATGCAGTTCACTGGGATATTTCAAAAGGACCAAGCAGTCCTGCTTGGATAGTGTTTATATTTAGTAGAGAATGGAGCAGGGGCTCCCAAACCAAAAGGGCCCTGATCTTGACAGGGGCTTCTGATTACTACACTAATTGTTCTCCATGTGCAGGAGAGTGGATTCTCCATTTTTCTCAGTGGGTGCTGGGCTCTTATGGAAAATTTGGCCACTTTCATTTAGGTGCTTAAATGAATGCTGGGTTCTTTTTAAAATTTGACCCTAATTGTGGGTACTGTGCACTTCTGGAAAATCTGGCTGGCCAAGAATAAGTGTCTGAATCTTGCACTGCAGCTTACATATCAGTTCTTCCCCCAGTATATCAGTGGAATTTGTAGCCATTATGATTGGTCTTCAAAAAGAACAGGAGGATTTGTTTGGGTGCAGTAATCTGAATGTAGAGTGTTTTGTATTTTTTAGGACACTGGTCACCCAATCAGTTTTTTTCTTTAGATGGGCAGATTTGGCTGTCGTGAGATCCTTAATATATATGTGGTGACTTTGGAAAGACCTGATTAATTCTGACTACTAACTGAGCCATAAATAAAATGGACTGGGGTAACAGGCACCATACACAAGACATGTATTAGCTCCTCTGCCTATATTGTGTTCCCCACTCTTGACATGCTCTGGTGATGAGTGGTAAGACTGGTCATTAAAAGCAATCTAGGAAATAGTCTAGTTGCTTTTGTGGATCTTCATCAGGCTATGGGTCTCATCCTCAAAGACCTCCACAGGCTCCCTGTCTACTGCAGAATTACTCTCCTGATTTCCAAAACCCTGCATAGCTCTGCTTCATTTTACTGGGTTTACAAATGCAGCTCAAAGCCTGTCGTGTACCTGCTGCCTGAGCTCTGGAATCAGGACACCAGCCTCCCATGGTGACTCGTTCCCTTTCGCGTCCCCTGCTCCAGTTATAGAATCCTAGAATATCAGGGTTGGAAGGGACCTCAGGAGGTCATCTAGTCCAACCCCCTGCTCAAAGCAGGACCAATCCCTAACTAAATCATCCCAGCCAGGGCTTTGTCAAGCCTGACTTTAAAAACCTCAAAGAAAGGAGATTCCACCACCTCCCTAGGTAACCCATTCCAGTGCTTCCCCACCCTCCTGGTGAAAAAGTTTTTCCTAATATCCAACCTAAACCTCCCCCACTTCAACTTGAGACCATTGCTCCTTGTTCTGTCATCTGCTACCACTGAGAACTGTCTAGATCCATCCCCTTTGGAACCCTCTTTCAGGTAGTTGAAAGCAGATGCAAAGTAATTACAATCTCTCATCTTTGGAGATGCTCCTATCTTTAAGAGCGTTAACTTTTCCCTCCTACTGCCTGCTCTAGCATTTAAAGGAACATGTATTTTTGAATTTCAGAGTAGTAGCCGTGTTAGTCTGTATTCGCAAAGAGAAAAAGAATGCATCCAATGAAGTGAGCTGTAGCTAATGAAAGCTTATGCTCCAATAAATTTGTTAGTCTCTAAGGTGCCACAAATACTCCTTTTCTTTTCATGTATTTTTAGGTACTGGAACAAGCACTTTTCCCTTTTGGGGTGTGTTCTTGCATGGTTTATTCAGTGTTTCATCTGTCCAGACCTCCACTTACAGCTTGTAGAGTCTTTCGTTTTTAGCCTCAGTGCTGTCGCGTAACTCATTTGCCTCCCCCCTTGTTCCAATTTGTCTCTATGTAATTAATGTCAGCTGCCACTTCCTCTGCCTCCCCACCTTGTTCCCTCATCCCACGCAGATCCCTGAGCCTCATTCTCCCACTCTGTTCTGCATGCCATCCTCTGTGCCCCTCCGTGAAACACCTCCCACTCCTTCAAATGCCTCCTTTAAAATTCCCGTGGCCCTCTGTCAATCATCTTCACTTGCTGCTGTATTCTCAAGAGGACGGTTGTATGTGCGTTTATTGACTTGTGCATGCAAGTAGCTAGATGCATTTTCCCACTCACCAGATTTGTGTGCAGTCACAGCATTGTGCACGCAATCTAGATGCATAACAGCATACCTAAATTGCCTACAGATGGTGCCTTCTGTGTATTTTCATGGGCTTTTAGCTAATGTAGGCATACAATTGTGTAGCTAGACAGTGTGCATGTAATTTAGGGTTCTTGAACACTCAGACATAAACAAAAAAGACGATCAGGCTTCAGAATTTTCAGTCATCAATAGCTTGTTGAAATCCATAAAAATGTTTTCTAGTCTTCATGTCGCATTCCCTTACGGGCACAATCATTTACCTCTTAATTCTGCAATGTGCATACTAGACTGCGTAAACACTCTTTACTAACCATTCCCATCTAACCCCTCCATTCTTGTACCCTGAATAAATTACTGCTTTACTTGGAAATTCTGTCTTTCTGACTGCAACGCATCCTCCTACAACTATAGGCTCCATGTTCTGATACCCTAGTTGGCTAAATGAGGAAGATAGTCTTCGTTTCCATGGTTATTTTATATTCAGCTGAAATCCTTTAGCTGCTCTCTGAACAGAGCATATGTTGAGTAAAGCAGGAATTGTCCATTCTCATGTGGATCCTACATTTAAATCTAATGGATACATTTTAAGAGGATGTGATTCTGGATAGGCAAGGTACGAAAGTACTGCTTCCTGAAATTTACCAAGATGGTCTGTGACTGCCCTTTTTTGGGGCAAATCTTAACCCCCGACCCCAATTACATCATTGTCGAATACCAAATGTGAGGCCCCATCCTAGAAACCGTTACTCGTGTGATTAGTTCTTGATAGCAGTTCTGTTCTAAACAGGTGGGGGTTGCTCTTATGAGTCCAAGTTTGAAATGAGTGAAATTTAGTTGGGGATTGGTCCTGCTTTGAGCAGGGGGTTGGACTAGATGACCTCCTGAGGTCCCTTCCAACCCTGATATTCTATGGTTCTATGAGTGGACCTGTGCTGGAAGCTCTTTCGCGCAATGGCATTGGGTAAGTCCTCTCTTCAAGAGAGGCTAAAGCACTTAGCCTGAATCCCATTGACTTTCATTAAAACTAAGGCTCTTGAGTGCTAAGTCACTTTGGAAATGGGACTTAAGTGCTTTTGAAAAATGTATTACTTGTCCTTTGTTTGCAAATTGCCATGTACACTTACACACCATATAAATAATAATGTGTTTACTGTTTGTATCCAACTGTGACAACTCCTATTTCTGTAATGGTCTGACCCCCCTGCTCTCCATGTCCTTCAGCTTCTCCAAACAACTCGACTCCAACTTAGCAGCTCAAGCCCATGTGTATTTGAAACAGCAACTTATTTCCTTCTTGAAAACTTTCCTCATCATTCTTTTCTTTTTGGGGGGAGGTGGGCAGCTAACAAACCCCTGTGGGCAATGGAGGAAGAGAGATTCATGAAGGAAATGATCTAGGTTTTAAGCATCCCAGGTGGCCATATTAAACATTGGGTTGAATTTTTTTTTGTTTTAAATGATGGGAAAATGCCTTGAAGGCTGTGAAGCCTTTGCTGGTCAGTCTCATTTTTCTCTGCAAATGAGCAGGAGACAGATCAATCTTGGAAAGCTTCCTAGAAAGACATTTCACCCGGCAAGATGAAAAAGTGGGTTGACTGGGAAGAACACGCTATGGTGCAGATATTAGGACACTTACTGCCTTTTGGTTTACATCCATCTAACCCTTTTGAAACCAGCAACTTAACAGTATGGTTTCCACTTATTCCACTTTATTGCTAGGTTATAATGACCCGTGGCTCCAGAAAAACAGATGGGTTCTGATCTACCATTCCTTGTGCACTTAAAGAAGTCAAAATTTTCGGTACGCAAAGAATTTCATTGCATTATCCCCTATTCCAGTGCGGGATCCGAAAGGACCTAGCCACTTCTTGGACAAATCTATATTTGACTTTTTCAGCGGTGTTAACACATGGTAACTAACATGACTGTATATTCTAGCATCACCACCTTACAAATGTTTGTTCCTGAGTATGTAGCTACGGTTAAACACAAATAAGGACTAATATTTGTGTAGTGCGCACACTAGAATCAGTTCATTTCCATAGGTTAATTACATATGTTAACGTGACTGAAAAGTCAAGTGTAGACGTACCCTTTCAGGGCAAATGGGGTGTCCTCGCCAGCTCTAATGGGCTTCCTTGAAACGGGCTATGCAGGTGCTGTTTCAAATTCTTGGGCCCCTTATAGGAGCTGTGTGCTACACCACCGCCAATTCATGACACAGAGCCCTTTGGATCTTGGATATGTCAACACGCACGAAACATACAACCTGGGCCCCACCATGACTTAAAGTGAACCCCCCTGAGACTTCAATGCCGCGGAGCAGACGCTTGGGCTGGATGAATAATTGATGCTTCTGCCTGCAGCCAGAAAGCACTCTGGGAAATGGCATTAGAAGTGCGTCTTTAATCAATGATGTGTTTGAATGAACCTGGGAGGTGGGGAAAGGAGACGGAATGCCTGCTGGTCTGGGAAATCCCTGTGTGAATTCAGTGCTCCTGACGAGTGCCAGATAGATGACTCTGGAGATGGATGTGTTTCAGGTACTGTGTAAGTTTCCTTCACACTTCCACGGTCACTGTGCCTCAGCTCTACCAAGAGGCATCATCTCAAGGGCCAGGGGGGACACATTCAGGCGTTGGTGCTTCTGCTGAGGCTATGAAACAATGCTGCCAATGCAGTGTTGAGCTTTATGATGTGGACACATAAGCACCAGGATCTGAATGGATGTTACTACTTCAATAATAACGTTCCACTGCTTTTATTAGTGTGTTCTTCGCTTTCAGTATTTTGCAGAACAATCCTCCCAACCATTGTTGGAGTGAATACAATGGCCCTTTATCAGTGTTCTTTCAGGCCACCTGTCTTTCTGATTATCTGCCTTGCTTTGCAACTTGTGACCCCTTGTTTACAAGTTGTAAGAATAAGTTTTGGAGGACGCATTGAAAAAAAAACAAAAAAACTTCCACTGCAGCAGTAGTTCGATCGAACGTGGAGAGGAGATTTACACGCTTTCTATTGCTCTGTTTCTAAAGACCACTGCGGATGCGCCTAGCTCCAGTAAAGCCCTATATTACATCGTTCCCTTTAACAGCATGATAGAACCTCAGTTAGCTTCTGAAAAACTCTGAATAACATTCAGCACAATGTTCCCAGGGTGGGCACGGGGCCCGTCTTCTGGATGAGCCCTAACGGGGCGCTACCACTAGGAAAGATTGCATTTCCATCCATCGCCAGTCGCACCTGAAGGAATTTTAAGGCCTGGCTTGACAAAGCCCTGGCTGGGATGATTTAGTGGGTGTTGGTCCTGCTTTGAGCAGGGGGTTGGACTAGATGACCTCCTGAGGTCTCTTCCAACCCTCATCTTCTATGATTCTAAAGAGGTTAGAGAGACAAAACACATTCCATTTCACTTACTGTGAGGTTTTCTTCCCTCCCTTTGTTGCTCCGTGGCTGACGTACAAACACGCTGCCCTTTCGTTAGGGCAGACCGTGTAGCCACAAACTAGCCCGTGACAATGATTTCCAAAGACCACATCCTCCCCTTTCCTCACAGGTGTCTCTGAAAATGGATTTTCTAAAACTGGTGCCAGTGAGAAGGGGCTTATTTCCATAGAGACTGTCTGCCCCAGATTATCTTCTCCCTGATGCAGGAGTAATTCCGCTGAAGTGAGTGGATTTCCACCAGTGTGAAGAGAATCAGGCCCTATCCCTCTGGTGTCTAAATCACAGCACTTGGTGCATCTGCCTGGTACAGAGCCATATTGCAAATTCCACTGTTGTACATTATTAATACACTTATAAAACGAAGCCGTGTGAGTGAGCATCTCTGAAAGATTAATCAGGCACTGAACAGCATGCAGGTGCTTCCACTCTGGGCTGCCATACTGTCAGCTCTCACATGCTGGGTGTGGTCTGTACGAGGAGCAGAGTCCGCCACGTAAGCCCAGCAGGCTGCAGAAAGTGACGGCTTATTTGGCAACACTCTTGCCTCGAGCTAAGTTCTGCATTAAAGCCTCAGCACAGGGCTCAGATAGCGAACGACGTTTGGAGGAGCCCCTCTGTCATAAATTAGCTGAAAGACTGTACATGGCTTTAAGAGCCCACTGCAATCTTAGCAGAAGTTGAGCTGCTTGCCTGGCATCCTAGACGAATTCCAGTAGGGGTTATTCTGCTCTCTGGGGACCTTATTTGCAGCCTTCTGTTTGCTCCATCTCCTGTCTTTCCATGGTGTTGTCCTGTATTGCTGAAAAGCCTCTGTGTTCCACCTCACATGTGGCTGTATGTCAGTGATGGGTAAATCATCCCACTGTGTTTAATATAGGTCTATATGAATACTGCTGCACTCTGCAGGTCAATAAGTGGGCATAGTTTACATGCTGAACTCACAGAAGTGTGAGGCTGAAGCAGAAAAAAAGATAGTGGGAGAGTGAAAGGCTATCTTGGTTTTATCTGACACCTCTTTAAACCCTCTACTTGGTGGATTTTCCTGCCATGTTCCCTTTCTCCCTCTCGACACACGCATTGTATTCACCGCTCACAATAGCAGATGCCTATTTACTGCGGTGCTGTTTACATGGGTGTTTATGCCACCTCTGAATCAGGCCTTTAAACACAGTTGCTAGCAGCCTGGTAACACTGTTTCCCTAATTAGTGCAGATGAAAATTTACCAATGCACGCCGTTCTGCTGTATCCATACCTACAGCCACAGATGTAAAATATTTAAATATCTCTTGCTAACATAGCTCTAGAGTGAGCAGAGGCTGGGCCATGCTGAATGGCTTTGGGGCAGGGACTCGCTAAGGACAGATCTGCAGGACTGACTTCCTGGTTGAGCAGAAGGAGATCAGGACCTTGGACAAGGCACTGTCCCTGCTAGGGTATTTACTGTATGTGTTCAGAGTAACCCAAACAGCGATGCCCCAAGACGACAAAACAATCGGACACAATCCCTGGGAGTGTTGTTCTGCCTAGTCGCCCCTCTCCCTTTCCTGGTCTTTCTGTTCAGCAAATATACTCTGAACTAAACAGCACCTCTGACAGCAGTAAATAAACAAATCCTGGAACAAACATCATGTTTGCTGTTGTCACATAGATCTTTCTGTCTCTGTGTGTTCTATTCCTTTCCCCGCACCCTTTGCCTGTGAGAAATGTAACTTCTTTAGGGCAGGGAACTACCTGCTCTTGGGTTTGTACAGCCCCTAGCACCATGGAGCTCTGCTCTTAAATGGTCCATAGGCACCACCAAAATAAACATTAGTAAGAAACTCAGGATCTGTGTCAAAATCTAAATCAAGCCTGACGGGAGGTAACTGTAGGCCCTTGATGGGTCCTGATTTGCTAGGTTCCAAAAAGCCAGGTAACATCTGTGAATGAGCTGTTAGCTCTGGGGAAGTTCAGCTACATTTCTCCTGTGGAAGAACTATTGTTCCTGCTCAGCTCGTCCTGATTCTGTCTTTTGTCTTAGGCCAAGGCAAAGTGGCCTTATTTGTTGTTTCTTTACATGAATGTCATATTCAGTTCTGCACATAAGCAGCTGTTGTTTTAGCAAGGGGTTTTCCCAGAAGTATTCCTTGATAAACCCAGTGTCTCTGGAGTGTGAGGAAGTGTCAAATCTATTGGCTTATTTTGCCGATTAAAGAAACACTTCTCATCATAATCACAGCAGTACCGTTTGGCAAGCAAATGTTTGGCTTATGCCTTGCATCACAGAAACTATGCTGAGAATCTTGGGTGAAATTCTGTGGTCAGACTCAGTATGATCCTTTCTGGGATAAAAATCTATATCTTTAATAATATAGCACAGTGTTTTGCAAACCACCATGCTGAACCTCTTCAGACACATTGGCTAGTTTTTATTTATTAATAATATTATGTCTCAGAGCTTTGGTGCTTGTAAGCATCGCTTCATAAGGAGGACCATGTTCAGTAGCCCATTATCAAATTGCTATATATTATTTAGATACTTTTACTATGCTTGGCTACCCCATGGATTCCCATGCAATCTTGTTTTCACACATTCTTGTTGAGCCCCATTTCTGCATCAACACCAACAAAGAGACACAAAGTCAATTTTGCTTTTGTTAGCAATTGATTCCTTAGGGGTTTTTTATTAGTGGTCATCGATAAATAGACAATCTGGGCTTCATTTCAGTTTCCAGCAGGGTTGACTTTTATAGAAAGGCCCTGCTCCAAAGAGCTTCCAGTCTACATCAAATGTACAAGGAATGAGGAGATAAGAAAGGAGGGGATAGAGAAAGGGGGGACCATGGTTAGACAGTTAAATTGGACTATATGCTTGGGCGTGGGAATAAGGGGAATCACCCCTTTCTGCCTCTGCCTGGGGTACCTGGATTTTGGGTCAGGCGTGCAGGATTAGAGGAGGAGGAGGAGAATGAACTGAACCTCTCCCTCTCCAATGCACTGGCCAATGCAACTAAGCTGATGCCGGGAGATTGTAACTTTCTCCTGGCATAGGCTAGCAGAAAACTATTCCTCACCAGAGCCATGGGGAAACAAGGAGGGGATTGTGTCTGAGTCACAATGCCTTCCAGAGTTGTTAAAGGACTGGTGCAACATACACCCCGCTCCTTGCTCAGAGCTGGGCTGACCGGTGAAATCTGCCCTTTTGATGTTCGTCTTAGGCTCCTATCCACAAGGGAGAGAGGCAGCAATAGAAAGCATATGAATCCTATCAACAGCTGGCTGGATTTTATCAATTTTGGAATGAAAAATGGCTCTTTGACCCAAATGAAGAATTTTGTGGAAAATCTTCACTGGAGTTGAAATTTTCTAAGTTTTTATGAAAAACTGAAAGCTTTGCCTATTTTTGGCTTCCTTTTTTTTTTCCTTCTGCAAAACGTGCCTTTTTGGAAAATTTAAACAGTACATAACGCCCTATGAGAAATAATTGGCATCTTTCAATCAGCTCTTGTCACATCCTATTGTGAACAAACTTTTCAGGAATCATAGAATATCAGGGTTGGAAGGGACCTCAGGAGGTGATCTAGTCCAACCCCCTGCTCAAAGCAGGACCAATCCCCAATAAAATCATCCCAGCCAGGGCTTTGTCAAGCCTGACCTTAAAAACTTCTAAGGAAGGAGATTCTACCACCTCCCCAGGTAACGCATTCCAGTGTTTCACCACCCTCCTAGTGAAAAAGTTTTTCCTAATATCCAACCTAAACCTCCCCCACTGCAACTTGAGACCATTACTCCTTGTCCTGTCCTCTTCTACCACTGAGAATAGTCTAGAACCATCCTCTCTGGAACCATCTCTCAGGTAGTTGAAAGCAGCTATCAAATCCCCCCTCATTCTTCTCTTCTGCAGACTAAACAATCCCAGTTCCCTCAGCCTCTCCTCATAAGTCATGTGTTCCAGACCCCTAATCATTTTTGTTGCCCTTCGCTGGGCTCTCTCCAATTTATCTACATCCTTCTTGTAGTGTGGGGCCCAAAACTGGACACAGTACTCCAGATGAGGCCTCACCAATGTCAAATAGAGGGGAATGATCACATCCCTCGATCTGCTGGCTATGCCCCTACTTATACAACACAAAATGCCATTGGATTTCTTGGCAACAAGGGCACACTGCTGACTCATATCCAGCTTCTCGTCCACTGTCACCCCTAGGTCCTTTTCCGCAGAACTGCTGCCTAGCCATTCGGTCCCTAGTTTGTAATGGTGCATTGGGTTCTTCCGTCCTAAGTGCAGGACCCTGCACTTATCCTTGTTGAACCTCATCAGATTTCTTTTGGCCCAATCCTCCAATTTGTCTAGGTCCCTCTGTATCCTATCCCTGCCCTCCAGCGTATCTACCACTCCTCCTAGTTTAGTATCATCTGCAAATTTGCTGAGAGTGCAATCCACACCATCCTCCAGATCATTTATGAAGATATTGAACAAAACCGACCCCAGGACCGACCCTTGGGGCACTCCACTTGATACCGGCTGCCAACTAGACATGGAGCCATTGATCACTACCCGTTAAGCCCGACAATCTAGCCAACTTTCTACCCACCTTATAGTGCATTCATCCAGCCCATACTTCTTTAACTTGCTGACAAGAGTACTGTGGGAGACCGTGTCAAAAGCTTTGCTAAAGTCAAGAAACAATACATCCACTGCTTTCCCTTCATCCACAGAACCAGTAATATCATCATAGAAGGCGATTAGATTAGTCAGGCATGACCTTCCCTTGGTGAATCCATGCTGACTGTTCCTGATCACTTTCCTCTCATGTAAGTGCTTCAGGATTGATTCCTTGAGGACCTGCTCCATGATTTTTCCGGGGACTGAGGTGAGGCTGACTGGCCTGTAATTCCCAGGATCCTCCTTCTTCCCTTTTTTAAAGATTGGCACTACATTAGCCTTTTTCCAGTCATCTGGGACTTCCCCCGTTCGCCACGAGTTTTCAAAGATAATGGCCAATGGCTCTGCAATCACAGCCGCCAATTCCTTTAGCACTCTCTGATGCAACGTGTCCGGCCCCATAGACTTGTGCACGTCCAGCTTTTCTAAATAGTCCCTAACCACCTCTTTCTCCACAGAGGGCTGGCCACCTACTCCCCATGCTGTTATGCCCAGTGCAGCAGTCTGGGAGCTGACCTTGTTAGTGAAGACAGAGGCAAACAAAGCACTGAGTACATCCTCTGTCACTAGGTTGCCTCCCTCATTCAGTAAGGGGCCCACACTTTCCTTGGCTTTCTTCTTGTTGCCAACATACCTGAAGAAACCCTTCTTGTTACTCTTAATATCTCTTGCTAGCTGTAACTCCAGGTGTGATTTGGCCCTCCTGATTTCATTCCTACATGCCCGAGCAATAATATTATACTCTTCCCTGGTCAGTTGTCCTATCTTCCACTTCTTGTAAGCTTCTTTTTTATGTTTAAGATCCTCAAGGATTTCACCGTTAAGCCAAGCTGGTCGCCTGCCATATTTACTATTCTTTCGACTCATCGGGATGGTTCGTCCCTGTAACCTCAACAGGGATTCCTTGAAATACAGCCAGCTCTCCTGGACTCCTTTCCCCTTCATGTTAGTCCCCCAGGGGATCCTACCCATCAGTTCCCTCAGGGAACTGATGTCTTAAGGATGGGAAATTTACTCAGCCAGGGGAGGTGAGCAGGGGGTTGGACTAGATGACCTCCTGAGATCCCTTCCAACCCTGATATTCTATGATTCTATGATCTGTAACCAGTTATTGAGGGACCGAGTATCTCAAGCTGCCGATTGTCTCAAATAATGATTGCGAGGTCCTCAGCTCCCATTGACTTCATGGAGTGTTGCAGATGCTCCATGCCTCAGAAGTCTCTTGGTCCTAAATAACAGGCCTGATTCTGCAATGTCTTTCTAACACAGCAAGGCAGGGTATAAATCTATAGTATGTCCGTTTGCCATGTAGCAACCTCCTATGTGGATGCAACAACAGCGCCCTGAAAGTGCTGGAGTGTGGCTTGGCATACTAGACTTGGCTACTTAGCTTTCAAGCAGTATTACGGCAGACTGCACTCCAGGACTTTCACTGCCTCATAGCGGTGTCTACACAGGAGAAGGGGCACTGTAGATTCAGGGGCACTGTAGATTCACACCCTGACTTGCCACATGGTAATGCACCATAAAGACAAGCCCTAAGAGCTACTAAATACCTTCAACTCCTTTTGAATTCTGTAGGAGTTCTGGGTGCTGAGCGCCCCTCAGAATGCTCAGGACCCTGTAAAACTAGGCCCTGTGTTCTTGAGACCCCATGCTACTTGCTAAGAGGATGAGAGGCTTGATTTGTGGGAGGAGGATACTCTCTCAACGTGATGAAAAATTGAGTATGTCGCCAGACTGCTGGGAACAGATTCTGCACTCGGTTACATCAATGTAAATGTGACCTCGTAAATTACTCCATTGCAGCTACTCTGCATTTACAGCAGTGTGGATACAAATGGCTACATTCTGCTAGCATTTTCCCTTTTAAAATAGGTGTTGAATTTACCCTTCATTTTCAGGCTCTTTTCTGCGCAATGTGCTTCCTAAATTTGTCAATTTATTAAAAAATACAAACAATAGACGGAATTATATTATGTTCTTTTTATATGGTACTTTTGCTCTCAAAATACTTCATTTATGAAGTCCTCCTTCAATATTCTACCTTGTGATTGTTCTCAGATAAATCAGGGGTAACATTAATGAAACAATCTTGCACTTAATTAACATCTTCATTTTATCTATCTGGGGAAAATACCTGTGTTTATATAAACAGGCTGCTAGATATTACCATTTTATGGTTGAGATTTTAAAAGCTGACTAGGGGCAATTACAAATAATGGGAATTGTGTCCCTAAATTCCATAGCTAGATTTGAAAATACCAACCTCTGTTATACCTAAATTGCAGTACAGTACCTCCATTTTCCTTTTTTATCATTTCCATTTTTTTCCATTAAGCTTTGACAAAAACAGGACTACACTTCGTTCTGTCATGAGTAGCTAAAGCAAATTTTGCACGGCAATCATGCTAGCTAAAGGGAAGTGCAATAGTGTATATCTTGGTTACTGTGTACAAAACGTTTGTAAGTATACAATAGTGAACAGCCAGAGCCAATCCCAAAGCAGATCTGACAGGTTCATTATTCATGGGATATAACCTCTTGAGAATATGCTCAGCGGCTGTTGTCTAGCTGCCATCTTTAAAGAGGGGGATCATCACCCGAACAGATTTCATTTTGCTTTGCTTTGGTAATGCTTCCTGTGTAGCACACTCTCAAACCTAGTTTCTAAAGTAATGTGTTTTGCAATAATATCAAAATCCAGGTTAGCATATTTTAAAACTCGACACCAACACTTCTTTCAATCTGAGCATTTTTGTACTTCACCTAGGCTGGACTTTCAGGAAAATACAGCAGAGAGCATCTTGCAAAATGCATCTAAGAAAAGATCACGTTCACCCTATCATCTGCACTGCACAAAGAAGCAAGATTTGACCAGGTGGAAAGACAAATTGTTTGTCATTTTTAAAAGACACCCCCTTCTCCCAGAAGAGCATCAATCACTGTGGCCCCAATTCAGCAGAGCACCTCTGTTTAGCAAAGCACTCAAACACGTGCTTAAAGCCCAGTGAAGTCAACAGAACTTCAGCATGTGCTTTGCTGGATATGGATGGGTGCAGGGGGTATGTGCTTCGAAGCAGGGCTGCAGTGGAGCCTGAGCGGGTGATCTCATGGAAAACACTGTGAATCCTTAATGTGGGGCGGGGGAGGGAGAAAGACCAAATTTTAAAAAAAACAACTAGTTCCTCAAGTCAGTAGAGCTACTAAGATTTACCCCAGCTCAGGATCTGCCACTTTGCCTGTTACCCTCCTTATTGCACCAAGGATTTATTTTTAAGGTAGACTTGAAGCAGAAGGTACTTTTGTGTCTGGAAGATGGAACTGTGAGTGACGAGACGCTCATTTGCCCAAGTCTTGTAGGGTCCGATTTTTCCAAATACCTTTGGAAGCTGCTTGGATACCATAGTAACGGGCTTGGGAGGAGAACCGGATGCTCCATTCGAACCTAGCAGAATCAGGCCAAGTGGCAGGCCCAGTATTAGATAGCACAGAGTGGTTCTTGAGCCATACAGAGCCTGCACCTAGTATAATTCACTGGAGTCTTGCCCTGGACTTCATTGCAAGCAGGAGAAAATTCTAGTTGTACCTGAGGGCACTTGCACATCTCAGGATCATGCCTGATTTCTAAGCTGGTTGTGACCTACCTCGTTTACAGGCCACCCCACCATATGCATTCCCTGCTGTCACCCCCATCATCCCATCTCTGCAGTCTCGGTCCTGGGTTGGCATCGACAGCCTGGCTTGCAAATCAGTGACACAACGGTAGCACCCAATCAAAAGGGAAGAGACACAGCAAATGACCTATCAGGATGCTTAGGCTAGGGACCACCCCACTTTGAACCAAAGAACGATCCCCCGCCTGTGTGCTGCAGCCATAGAATGTAGCAAAATCTTCTTAGCAGACTTAATCATAGAAGATTAGGGTTGGAAGAGACCTCAGGAGGTCATCTAGTCCAATTCCCTGCCCAAAGCAGGACCAACCCCAACTAAATCATCCCAGCCAGGGCTTCGTCAAGCCGGGTCCTAAAAACCTCAAAGGATGGAGATTCCACCACTTCCCTAGGTAACCCATTCCAGTGCTTCACCACCCTCCTCGTGAAATAATGTTTCCTAATATCCAACCTAGATCTCTCCCACTGCAACTTAAGACCTTGCCATCAGGCCTTAAGCAGAACCCCTGAGGCCAGTGGAGAGTCCTGCTATCGGAGGGCCAGATCTTTGAAGTCATTAGAGTTACTGATACACCAGCTCCCGATAGTACAATATGACCCACGGGTTGACCTACTTTGGTGGAAGGACAATATAAGCTTTCAGGATTCTTGGCCTGCGTGTGAAGGCCTTGGTGTGACATGAGCATATTTAGGGTTTTCTGTATGTGGTGGGTATTTTCTGATTTCCCCTGCCTCCCCCCCACCCAGTGTTTAATAAGTAGGTAAACTAAAGTTGACTCTCTTTTTCTTGGAGTCTGAAGCAGGGTTTTTAATGACTTCAAGTATTTTTCTCTTGAATTGTACACAAAATTGGGCTCCCTCTGAAATGAGAGATTGGTGAGCAACGGTAAAACGTAGGTTCACACCATACTTATTTTCAACACTGCAAAAACTGTAAAAGTCAGGGATTTTCTGTGTGTATTTAATACAAAGCGGTTTATTTTGCTTCTGTTGGATTTTATTGGGTTTTAACCCACAGCAGAAGGGCCCATGTGTATTATAACAGCTTATGGGTTTGAGTCAACTGATGTCAATTGGGAGCAACTCCATGGGCCAGATTCTCAGCTAGTGTAAATCATAGAATATCAGGGTTGGAAGGGACCTCAGGAGATCATCTAGTCCAACCCTGTGCTCAAAGCAGGACCACTCCCCAATTTTTGCCCCAGATCCCTAAATGACCCCCTCAAGGATTAAGCTCATAACCCTGGGTTTAGCAGGCCAACACTCAAACCACTGAGCTATCCCTCCAACATAGCCTCAGGGACTTCCACCGAGGGACAACTTACACTGGCTGAAGGTCTGGCCCAATGGAGTGAGGAGAATTGGGTGTTGTGTACTTCCCATGCTGATTTTTCTGAGCACTTTAAATGATGTCATCCAAACGAGAAGTAATTCTACAGCAGGTGAAAATGGATCTGGGGCTTCTCTCGCCCCAGCGTGACACGGGTGTAACACCACTAAATTAAGTGGAGTCGCTCTTTACGCTACTACAAGTCTGGGGAGCTGAATTCAGCCTACCAGCGTGAAAGTTGCAGTTATTTAGTCAAGGCTTTCACCTTTGCCTTATCAGAATCTCCATGTTCCTTGCCATCTCTTTGTACTGAAAGGAGGTTCAGCTTGCTGTATGCTCAGATTTGCATTAAGAGACAGCGTGGGGTATTTGGGGGAGGAGCAGAGAGTGGGCTTTTCATTGCCCAGGGGAGAAATGGGAGAGGGAAATGAGATGCAGCATGTAAATCTAGGAATACATACATAAACATAATGCTCTGTGAAAGCACAGACAAATAACCTATGTGCTCTGCAATCTTTAATACTAAACACCAGCATAAAACACGCTGTTTTCATTAGATTTCCTGCTGTCTTTATTAGATTTGCAGGACAATGGTTCTTACGATTGTATTTCTTTCTGTAGGGTTCTGCTACTTTTTTTAAAGGTTGGGTACGGCAAGCAATGGAACACACACACACCCACACACACACCCCATAAATGATGCATGCTGCAGGTGCTGTTATTGCATCTGGTTCAAACCCCAGCTCTGCCCAGTTAAGGGCTTCGTTAGCAACTTGCCATGGGCCTGCAGCTCTCTTCTGATTTGCATGAAATGGAGCAGATTGCAGCTGCCCTGGTCCTCCTTTAGTCTTGGCGCTCACTGGAACGAGGTTTACACCAGCATGGTCAACTTCGGTGGAGCGGCTCTTGATTTGTATCCGGGCATGAGGAAATCAGAATCAGGCCTGGTTTTGTTCAGTATGATCAGCTTCCCAGAAGGTTAGGAGACTTGATTGGCCAGTTCCCGATTCCCATTACATTTTTCTGGGAAGTGGATGTCCATATCTCTTCTGTGTCAGACTTTTAAAGCTGCATATGTATTTTTGGGCCTGATCCTGTTAGGTGCGCTGAGAACCTCCAGAGACCCCAGGGGAGATGAGGGTGCACAGCAGTTTGCACAATTGGACCTTAGGAACCCCAGCCACGGACCAGGACCCCCCTGCTGACTCCGAAGCTGGAGCACCCATGGGGGAAAAGTAGTGGGTGCTGAGCACCCACTGGCAGCCCCGCGGATCAGCACCTCTCCTCCCTCCCGGCACCTCCTGCCTGCCGTAATCAGCTGTTCAGCGGCAGGCAGGAGGCACTGTGTGGGAGGGGGAAGAGCGGGAGGGGGAAGAGGCAGGGCAGAGGTGGAGCGGGGGTGGGAAGAGGCCGGGTGGAGACTTGGGGGAAGAGGTGGAGTGGGGTCAGGGCCTGGGGCAGACCGGGGGTCGAGCACCCCCCAGGAACAGAGGAAGTCGGCACCTATGCCCCACTGGGCAAGGTGCTGTACAAACACAGAACCAAAAGATGGTCTCTGCCCCAGAGAGCTCACAATCTATGTATAAGACAAGAGGTGTCACAAAACACAAGACTTCTTCTTTAGTTCCTTAGTTTCTCTAAGCAGGACTTAAATAGAATCATAGAATATCAGAGTTGGAAGGGACCTCTGGAGGTCATCTAGTCCAACCCCTTGCCCGGAGCAGGACCAATCCCAACTAAATCAACCCAGCCAGGGCTTTGTCAAGCTTGAGACGTCACCTTGTCTTTGCCCTGGTCCGCTCTGTAAAAGGGAACGTCACCCAACCCAAGGAAAATAAAACGTCAAACCTGCCTGGAAATATGGGAATAATCTTCCTATTAAAAGAGAATAGTATTAAGGGACATGCTGTTAAATAGCTGCTCGGTGGATAATTCAGACACTAAAAGCTGTCGGGTGCATTTGCGGCAGAAATCATCCTGACTAGCTATAGGGGAGGGACTTTGGTGACCATTTTGGCCTGTTTTTTTTAGAAATTGTATGTGTGCTTAATGGCCTGTCCTGGAGCATCAGGCAGACCTTGCCATACACTTGAAGGAATGAATAAATTACTGGTTATCCTCAATGGCAGCGATTGATGAATATCATGCTAATCGTGGGGCCCGATCCTGCATCGCTTGCCCACCCAAACAATCACTGACTCCTGTAAAAGCCAGGATTGTGCAAAGAAGGCCGGAGCAGACGCAGTGGAGCTGTGGTGGTAATGGAAGAGAAGGCAGGCCAACGAGAGGCAAGTAGAAATACCAGATACAAGAAATGTCTTTCCCAGGCTACACGAAAGTAAACTGTTGCATAGGGCAAAGCAGAATTTATCCCTATTTTTTTAAAATGGAGATACCCAGATTTTCCGGCCAGGGGCTCATGGTGTCTGTTCACTCTGACCACCTGCTTAACGCAGACCACAGAACTTCATGGCTCGTTCTGATGCCCAACACAGTAATTACAGTGGAACTAGAGTATGTTTTCTAGAAAGACATCAGGTTTTGATTTAAAGGTTGCGGGAGATGCAGCCTACCACTCGGTCAGCTGTACCAATGGTGAACTCCTTCACTGTTAAATAGATTGCCCCTTATTTCCACTTTGATTCTGTCTCGCTTCAACTTCTGGCTCTTGTATCTTGTTATGCCGTTTTTTGGCTATGTCTACACTACCCGAGTAAGTTGACCTAAGCTACGTCAACTCCAGCTGCATGAATAGGAGCTTAGGCCGACTTACTGCTGTGTCTACACCTGAGTTGCAACGTGCACGTTGCAAAGCATTGAAACAATCAAATGCTTTCACACTACTCCACATGGAGTTCCCTTTCTATGAATCTACTCTGCCCCAAATCCTCTTCCCGGCTCTCGTAGTGCCATGAAAACAACAAAGAGTCCGGTGGCACCTTAAAGACGAACAGATTTATTTGGGCATAAGCTTTCGTGGGTAAAAAACCACTTCTTCAGATGTTTACCCATGAAAGCTTATGCCCAAATAAATCTGTTAGTCTTTAAGGTGCCACCGGACTCCTTGTTTGTTTGGTGGATACAGACTAACACAGCTACCCCCTGATACTTGTAGTGCCATGAGTTTCTCATTTTTGTATTTCTGCATATTGTTCCCATCAGTTGGTGTCAGTTTTTTTCCCATTAGTTCCATGTTTTTTCTTAAATATGGCCTGTGTTTGGATGTTTCGACTTACAAGTATTGGATCCAATCCAGACACTTTAACACTGAATACAACAGGACCGCTTGCGTGCTCAGAATCCACCAGACGCTTAAATACTTTGCTGGGTTAGAGCCAGGGTTAGTTAGATTTTTCAGCATCTGGGTTTTCCCCTTTATCTGCCTGGTGTGGTGGTTGGGAAACAATCAGGTGCACCTCTATGATTTCCATAAGTTAATGGATTTTCTGGAGTATTTCTTTGCGCCGCTACCAGTTTGCAGATCCCAAAGGCGCGTGATTGCATTTGCACCCTAGGGTACGTCTGCCCTACAAATGGAGAGGTGACTGCATTCCACGTAAGCATACCTGAGTTAGCTTTGATCTAGCTAGCTTAAATAATAGCAGTGAAGCCAGAGCAGGACGGACTGGCCACTTGAGTGCACACCCAGGCTCCTGGGTGGACTTGTACAGCCCATGCTGCTGTGGCTTCACCGGTGTTGCTGCTGTTGGAGCGAGCTAGATCAAAGCTAGTTCAAGTCTGTCTACACATGCTGCAGTCACACCACTGATTACAGTGCAGACCGACTCCCAGCATGAAACTGTCAAGGGATTGGGCTAAACGGATGACCGAGGGCCAGAATTTGGGAAGGTGTAAAGGGGCAGAGGCAATAATTATGTTCAGCTGGAACGTATTTCAGTTATTCCTCCATCTTGAAAAACAACCGGCAAAGGAGAAGGAACAGGCTAAGACTATTAACCTGGAGTAAATCCGGTGGAATTACTTTGGCATTGAGCCAGCGTGAAGGAGTAGAAAGTAAATCCTAGTTGCCTGAACTGAACACTGGGGGTCAGTTACTCGCCTGGTGAAAATGGGTGTGACTCTGTTGTCTCTGAGGATCTGGCACGTGGAAGTACAGAGGGCAAATCAACTTCTGGTCCTCACGGCAGTATTCTTAAGGGAATAACAAATCTGAAGCTTGGTTCTTGTCCTTCTTGGTAGGGGTGCCGTGCTGAGGGCACTTGCTGGCTTTCGCCGATCCAAATAGCGCTGTTAAATATTCAGATGAAATGGCAGAGGGAAGGCAATTAGAGCAGGCTGTTATCAAAAGGTAATCATGTCTCCAGAGGAGCAGAACCGAGGAGTCTCCTTTGTGCTTTGGTATATCTCAGCCCTATGATTATCTCTCCTCTTAATCTTGCCCTCCGCACTGCCCCATCATTCCTGGTGCCGGCGGTTATGCTGTTCAGAGGCGCTCAAGGCCTATCTTTATTCTCGACCCTCATAGAAAGTGCTCCAGCTGCTGCAGCCCTGCTTTGGTAAAGAGATTACATCAGTTTCCTTATGCACACAACTCTCAAGAAGTTGCACCAGCTGGATGTGCATGCCATGTTTGCTACATGGCAACTTAAAGAAAGAGCTCCGGATTTACTGAGTTTGTGCCTCTCATTTTCATGGGGTCAGGGCTTGTTAGGGGGAACTGGCTTACTTGCCCAAGGGATCAGTTGCACGCTAACTTGACACCTCCACAGACCTGAGATCAAAGGTGTCTTCGGTCGGTTCTCAAACTCGTAGAGCGTGGATCAGCAGTGATCCACGGTTGGCCTGTTAAATTAACCCCTTTGAGAACCAAGGAGGAGAGGTGGTCCCTGAAATGCGCTCTCAATGATGAAAGTGCAACGTGCAATTAAGTTACAGAACCGCTGACTGATATCCCACACGCAATGCGTTAGACGGAGCCCTCTTCCCTAGAGGACAGCATGCTGGTTCTGCCACCCGCTCTTTTTCAGCACCGACCTGTTGTGTGATTTGGCCACCCCAGGTAGCCCAACATCACAACCCTCCCATCGGACACGAGTCTTGACCCATAGACCTGAGTTCAGTAGGTGTTTGCGAGTGGGACAGGCAGCTGGGTGTATTTTGCAGTACTTGCCATATCGGAAACTGGCAATGAGGGACCCATCAGCTGCATATAGACTAGGAGAAGAGATATTGCTTTTCCCTTTCATTCTTGTTGTTGGTTGCTCTTACTTTCTGCTCTGGGCTCGGAGGAAGAGCAGACTTCTAGCTGATCGAAAATCACACATCAGTTCTTAATTTCCCAGTTGTTTTGCACACTAGAAAGAAACACTCCGCTCCCAGCTACTACTGGGCAGGGGAAATTCATGCCCTTTCAGCGGGAGCTTTAAAGCACTTTCTCTGCCTCTGGAATACCTCCGGTTCTTCACTTGTGTGAAATTGGCAGCTCTCTGTCGCTGTCCACAGCTGGTTGCCACCTCTCTGAGTCCCACTTACCAGCTGCTACTCTAAAACCTTCCCATAATCCTTTGCATCATCCTAAAGCCTCTTGTCCCCTTCCATTTGACTCCCTGTTCATTGCAACAATGGCTGATGAGCAATAGAATGTGGAGCTTGACAGGACCAGGTGCCTGTAGCCAGGAGTCTTCTCCCTTGCGGTTTCTCCCTTGTTTCTTACGTTGGAAACTGACACCGAGCGTTGCTACAGACTAGTAGCTTATATCAGTGACAGACTCTGTGCTCCAGCCTCATGGCTTGCATCAGCTGGCCCAAGAGTCAGGAGTTCCCCGGGAGACAAAGAATGTGACAAAGGGGAATGATCAGGGGATGCTGAAAACTTGCTGCCAAGGTAACCTCATCTAATGATAACTGCCCCCAGCACGGATGAGCAGCATGTTGCAGACAGGCTTCAGGTCAGCAGCATTCAGCCTCTAGTGGGAGACACACCGCTCAGATGTTGTTGCAGGCCTTGTCTTTTATTCGTATTGCAGTTGCGCCTAGGAGCCCCAGTTATGGACCACCACCCCAGGGTGTGAGGTGCTGTACGAACACAGAACAAAAGGATGGATCCTGCCCCCAGAGAGATTACAATCCAAGTACTTAGGGATTTTTTTTATCCAGCCACCGTTCTACCACGGATGCTGCATCACCAGAGAGTCTTATGGAAGAAGGAACACAGGACGCCACTGGTATTTTAACCGCTGTGTTGTCTTGAGTTAAAGAGTTTGTGGTTACAGTGCCAGCAATCCTGAAGTTACTACGTGTGTGCGTGTAAGGAAATTATAAAGCTAATTTTCGCACAGCCTAAGAAATCAACCTATTTAGACTGCAGGTACATCTACATTTGAGCTGGGAGCAATGATTCCCAGCGCATGCAGACATACCTGTGCAAGCAGTGTGTCTTGTAGCAACCCGGGTGGCCGCTCAGGGGAGCCACCCTGAGTACCATCCCACCTGAGCCCCCCAAGCAGCTGCCCGTGCCACAGATATACTGCTAGTTTTTGGTGCTAGCTCAGGCAGAGCTAGTGTGGGCATGTCTACATGAGTTGGCTCAAATGTAGATGTGCCCATCGCAGTTTCAGGGTAACTGCACCCGCATTCCCTCCTCCATGGTTCACTCCCTGAGTGCCCAGACAGGTCTCAGGTCTCCAGCCATCACCTGGAAGGCAGGGCAGGGACCCTGTCCCACTGGCTTCTGACTGGGAAATTTAAGGCCTTATCCTGTGATATCAACAGTCAGCCAGACTATGTAAAGGTCAGCACCTGTGCTTTGCTTTCGCCAGGGCTATGAATGTTGTGTTGCCAGCAGTTACGAGTTACTACCCAGCTCTTTCTCAGTAAGCACCTTTATTCTCAAGGTAAAAGCACCACAGAGAAAACATGTTTCAAACAGTGAAAGTTCTTCTATGCATATTAAAAGCTCACCAGAGGTCACCTATCAGTCTTAGGGGGCCTAGTAGGCCAAAGTGTTTCCAATACTTCTACAGGGGTTGGGACCCTTGGACAGAAGGTCCATGTCTGAGTCAGTTCAAAATCATCCCTTTGTACCAAAAGCCCTTTCTTTGTCTCGGCAAAACCCAACCCAAAGCAAAATATGGAAACCACTCTGGGGATGGTACCTCTCTACAGTTGTTTAATCTCAGTAATTCACCTTAATACAATAGGATCCCCAAAGATACTGCAGGGGTGGCGATATCTGTCACGGTACCCTGTGGGCCATGGAGGGGTCACAAGTTTCCACTAGTCACTGTTCTGGCATATGGGTTAGAGCTGTGACAGAAGCGGCCTGCCAGTGGAGTGGGGTGTGAATTCAGGGTTTGTGCTGGAGCTGTTTAAGCTTTATAACACCCCGTGTGACGTAACAGCCGCGTTCCCATTTTGCAGACAGGGACAAGTTGGAGCAGAGACAGGTGTCTTTCCCACCATCACACATCCCATCAGTGACAGAACTGGGAATAGAAACTCAGGAGTGGAGCTGGGCTAAACTATTTTCACCAAAAGAAAAAATGTAGTTTCAGGTCAGACTGAAACATTTTGTGGATTTGGGTCAAATTATTTTGGCCATAAACGAAAAACACAGATTTTTTTTTTATTGGCCTTTTCTAAACTAAGGGTTTCAATTGTTTTTATTTGAAATGCCATCTCCTTTGGAATTTCACTGCAATATTCTTTTTAAAAAAATACGTCTCCCCCCAAACACAATTCATTTCGTGTCAACTGAAACGATTGCTTCAAACTGAAGTGAAACTTTTTTCTCTTTTTTGGTTCAGCCGCTGAACTGAAAACTCATTATTCCCCCAGTTCCACCCAGGAGTCCTCACTCCCCGTTCTTTGCTCTAACCAACCAGGAGTCCACGCTGCTCGCTCCCTTATGATGAAATGCCAGCTACCTATGGATCTGGCCATGTGCTTGGGGGAAATGTTACTGGATGTAAAGATGGCACAGAAAAGCAATGTGTGGACTCTCTGCCATGTTTTGCCCAAATTGCTAAAAGGGTTTGTCTAAAAGATGCACGAAGGCTGAGGACTAATTTAAGATGGCAGTTAGCAGTGCTATCTCTGGGTAGCTAGTTGGCTTTTTCCAGCTGTGTTGTACTTACTGGAGGACAGATGGAGGGCGGTGACCTACTGTATCAGAGAGCTTATCTGTCAGTGAGCTTGTTTCCTAGTTCTGCAAGCTTCATGATGCTGTTCAGCATCATTGTTCTGTAACACACGTGGACACTGTTATAAAGAGGCATTCTTTCTAAACCAGCTTTTTACACAGTTTCCATTTTCCCCTGCTAGACTGGGGAGATTTATCCTGAATTCCTTAGAGGAGTTACCACTGTGATCAGATCAGACTGAGGTCCCATTTATTACAATTCTTTTGCACTAGAAATCTCTGTTTCAGTGGCACAGGTAATTCTGATCGTGTGACCCACATAATGTCTTTGTTTTGTTCATTTGCAGTGCTAGTTATACCTTATCTGGGGTGGAAATACTAAGAGATCAGAGAACGTGACATTTCCCTCCTCCTAGAGCTAGAAGAGTGAATAATAAGCTGCATAGTCTCTCAAAAGTTCTTGTTGTGCAAAAACACAGATGGTGGGGGTGCACTTCCACATAGAGATTAGAAAAACGCAATGCAATGTAGATTCTTTCTAATTGGTTTGGTGACATTTATACTTGAATCTGGTGCATTCAAAATGATGACGGCAAGATGTGATTTTTTTCCTTTTTTGTTTTTGTTCATTTCTGAGCTCATGGGTAAAATTTTCAGAAGTGCTTATGGGACCCTAAGTTCCATTTTCAAAGGTTACTTAGGTTCTTAGGAGCTTAAGTCCCATCATGGCACCTAAATGCCTATATCCAAATCAGAATTTAGGTTCTTAAGTCTCTTATGGGCTTGAAAAACTTTATCTACCACTTTCACATCTCAGCAACTTGCTCATTTATACAAATCTGTTCTTATGCCAGAATTGTCAGCTGGTCCATTTACATGAGGGATCTGCACAGAGTCTAGTGTTTTGGATTTGTGTTTCAAGCAGCGTCGGGGAGCTGGATTTTTGCTGCTGTTCTCTTGCAAGCCTGAAACACAGGCCAGGCTCACGGTAAGCGACTTGCATTTCTTTGATATCTGAACACATTTGGCTTTGGGCCCTGTGATCACGGCCTGATGTCAAAGATTTCCGATTGGTGTGGGGTTCTTCAGTTCTTAGGTGCCCAGCTTGAAACACCTTGTGCCTAATTTCTCAGAAGATCTGAGCACTTACTGCTCCATGCAATGTCAGTGGGAGCTGGGGTGACCAGAGAGCAAGTGTGAAAAATTAGGACACTTTTTTTGAGCGGGGGGGGGGGGGAAGGCATAGGCGTAAAGATGTGTATATAATTTAAAGCCACTAATATCAGCAGGGTCCCAATAATATCAGGACATCTGGTCACTCTAACGGGAGCCCCGGATGTTTGTCACTTGTGGAAATCAGGCTCTAAGTATCTCCAGTTGGGCATTGAAATCTGAGAAACTGGCTGCACGCCTGTACGTATCCAGTCTAGCCGCTCATCTTGTGTGTCCCATATTGCACTGGAGAAGCTTTTTTTTCCCTGAACCCATCTGCTTTCACGCCTCCTTCAAATCCCTTTTCAGAAACTTCATCAAGGAGGCTTATGAACTGTGGCATTTTAAACACTTAATTTTTTTAAAAAAATGTTTCCTCTCCATCATATCACACTCTCCCTCTCTCTTCTGGTTTCCTACCCTGTCTCCTTGTTTGTCCTTGTTTGTATTCAGGCCCTGAGTTTGCCGGGACAGCCACAAGTGTGAACTCATCTTCCCCAAGGAATCCCCTTGTTGAAAATCTATGGAACTCCATATCTGCATCTGCGGATTCTTTTGCAAGTCCAGGCCCTTGGACTTTAATTCTGTGATTGCACCCACGTTGACTCTAATGGGAATCTGAGGAGGCATAAAGAGCTGCTTGTGTGGGGGGAGGGATAGCTCAGTGGTTTGAGCATTGGCCTGCTAAACCCAGGGTTGTGAGTTCAATCCTTGAGGGGGCCATTTAGGGATCTGGGGCAAAAATTGGGGATTGGTCCTGCTTTGAGCAAGGGGTTGGACTAGATGACCTCCTGAGGTCCCTTCCAACCCTGATAGTCTATGGTTCTAGGATTGGGGCTTTAGAGCATAAGCCCTATAGGGTAGGGAACCCATCCTGGCTTAAGTGTCCACTTCACATCCGTAAGAAACAATAACGGAGCATTTTAAACAAGACCTGTATTTGCAGTGCCACAGATTTACTCTCTCCTGTGAATATTTTTCTGATGGCTGTTGGGAGCTGGTTAAAATGATACCTCACAACACAACTCTTCAGAAATAGCTGCAGTGAGATTAGTGGAAGCTTTATGCACTGAAAGTACATGGCATATTTAAACAGACTTTAGCCCAGTTTTACAGAATCAAGAGCCCATTTGCTGTAACGTTAAACAGTCAGGCAGCTGAGGCTTTTTCAGAATTTAATTTTCTCCGAGAAAATCAGTGAGGGGTTTCTCTTTAGTGGCTTTTACCAGGCACTTTTCTGTAAAGGTGTGCAACGTTCAGAGATGCTGTGGGCCTGATTCTCTTCAATTTCACAAATTTTACTGCCAGAGTAACTCTGTTAATTTCAAGGGAGATACAGTGGCATAGGACTGGGTGCAAGTGAGCCGAGAATTGGACTCTTTAGAACACACAATGTCCCCCAAAATTGTCCCCATTCTACATGCTTTGTTTAAAACATACTCCAAACACATCTTTTACCAGAGCAGTAAATATTGCAATCTGTGTTTTAGATTGTATCTCAGAATACCAGGTATAAACTATCAAACCTGGGTTTATGGAAAATAGATCCCATCAAACTAACTTGATATCTTTTTTTGATGAGATAACACATTTGGTTGATAAAGATAATAGTGCTGTTTTAATAGACTTCTGTAAGACATTTGACTTGGTACCACACAATATTTTGATTAAAAAACTAGAACAATATAAAATGAACATGGCACACATTAAAGGAATTAAAAACTGGCTAACTGATAGGTCTCCAAATGTAGCTGTAAATGGGAACCGTCATCGAGTGGGTGTTTCCAGTGGTTTGGTTCATGGCCCCACACTATTTAACATCTTTATCAATGACCTGGAAGAAAACATAAAATC
This sequence comes from Caretta caretta, assembly GCF_965140235.1. Classification (NCBI taxonomy): domain Eukaryota; kingdom Metazoa; phylum Chordata; order Testudines; family Cheloniidae; genus Caretta; species Caretta caretta. Next base: position 12,257,658 of record NC_134231.1, on the reverse strand, counting down.
ATTGCTGATTAAGTTTCTAAATGACACAAAAATTGGGGAAGTGGTAAATAATAAGAGGACAGGTTACAGATTCAGGGTGATCTAGGTCACTAGGTAAAGGGGGCACTAGCAAACACTAGGCATTTTAATAAGGCTAAATGTAAACGTATACTTCTGGGAACAAAGAATGCAAGCCATATTTGCAGGTCAGGGGATTCTGTCCTGGGAATCTGGGACTCTGAAAAATATTTAGGGTTGTGTGTGGATAATCAGCTGAACTTGAGGTCCCAGTTGCAATGCTGTGGTCAAAAGAGCTAAAGTGACCCTGGGGTGCATAAACAGGGGAATCTCACATAGGAATGGAGAGGTTATTTTTCCCTGTATTTGGCACTGGTGTGACCGCCACTGGGGTACTGTGTCCAGTTCTGGTGCCCACGGTTCAAGAAGGATGTTGATTAAATTGGAGATGGTTCAGCGAATAGCCAAGGGATTGGTTAAAACTGCTTTATAGAAATAGACTCAAGGAGATCAGCCTATTTATCTTAACAAAGAGAAGGTTAAGGGATGACTTGATTACAGGCTATAAGCACCTCCATGGAGAACAAGTATTTATTAATGGGCTCTTCTGTCTAGCAGAGAAAAGTCTAACACGAGCCAATAACTGGAAGATGAAGCTAGACAAATTCAGAGTGGAAATCAGGCGTAAATTTTTAACAGGGAGGGTAATTAACCATTGGAACAATTTACCAAGGACTGTGGTGGATTTTCCATTGCTGATAATATTTAAATCAAGATGGGATGTTGTTCTAAGAGATCTTCCCAATTAAGATCATAGCTCCATGGTGCTAAGTGCAGTACATATACATAGTAAGAGACAGTCCTTGCCCCCACAGAATTTGCAGTTTGTGCAGATAAACCAAAACTGGAAGAAAGGGACCAATATCCTCATTATACAAGATGGGGAAACTGAGGCACAGAGGGAAAGTGACTTGCCCAGCATTATACAGAGAGTCTATGGCAGAGCCAAGACCTGAAACCAAATCTCCTGAGTCCCAGTCCAGTGCCTTAACTGCAAGACCATGACACACAAGCTGGGTTGCATCCCATGCAACTCCAGTGAAGTCAGCGGGATTGCTTGGGGAAGATGGCAGGTCAATGCAGAATGTGGCCCACCATGTTTGATTGGGAGTTGTATGGCGAGAGATGGGCAAGCAGGTCCCCTTCTCTATCCCCACTGTTGATCACTCGTTTAGCACTCTGGAATTATAACGTGTGTATATTATAATGGTAACGTGCGTATTCATGGTAGCATTAGAAAGTGGTGGCAGAATTGAGGCACTGATGAAGTAAACTGCGAGCAGAAGGTGACTGAAGGAGTTAAAAGGATTAAGAGTGAAAGTGAAGAGAAATAACAATCGGGGGGTGTCTGCCTAGAAAGAAATCTGAAGCTGCTCAGTATGGTTCCCCCACCCCCACCGCTGCTCGTGCATTAATGACCTGAACAGAAATATCTCTTTGGAGACCTTTTATTCTAGCATCTGAAAAATAATCCCTGCGTGCACTGCCACTGAGTTGTCATCTGTGGGGTGAGCCACGCCGGAGTAACCGGCGATGGCTGGTAGAAGCTGTCAGGTGAGAGCGTGATGCAGAAGAAGAAGAGCTTTTCTGTTTAACTCTGTAGAAAAGCTTTGGAAATATATAGCCATCTTTTCTGCTGGTGCCAGTGGGCACAGCTCCACCGACGTCAACCAGAGCAGCGCTGGGAGTTAACACCACACGGTGAGGGCCCAGTTCGGAGCTGATGTAAATGAGGGCAGCTTCGTTTGGTATTAGTGAGTTTTGCCATTTATTTTCTTACACGGGGGTAGGATTGGAGCCTTATTTCGTACAGCAGCTTTGTATGAAAGTGCAAACCTGACTCCAATTTCACCTGGGCTAACTCTACCCCCTGACGGGACTCCATTAAACCAGTCTGATCTTGGGTCTGGGCATGGAGTTACGTAAGAGCAGAGGGAGTGAGAAGGTAAAGTGGAATGGGCCAGGGAAGAGAGACAGTCTTCACTGACGCCTGCCTTGAGATGGAGAACCCAGTTGTGTGGAAATGATGAAACGTAATAAAACTTGTATTTGGCTGCTGTTTCCATTAGATGGAAAGGCCCTTGGATTAGGAGATCAGATCATCTCTGGGTCATTTCATTTAGCAAAGCGCTGGTGTTCTCTAGCAATGCACTGAACTGAGGACTACACAGAATACTAAGTATCAGAGGTGTAGCCATGTTAGTCTGTATCCACAAAAACAAAGAGGAGTCCGGGGCACCTTAAAGACTAACATTTATCTGGGCATAAGCTTTCGTGGGTAAAAAAAACACTTCTTCAGATTCCATGCACTTGAAGAAGTGGGTTTTTGTTTTTTTCCCCACGAAAGCTTATGCCCAAATAAATCTGTTAGTCTTTAAGGTGCCCAGGACTCCTCATTGTTTTTACAGGATACTAAGACCTGCTGTTAATGTGGATGGACCTATCTACCTAACATTTGAGGCCAACTTTTTGAAACCTAAAGTTAGGCTGCTAAATCCATATCTATGCCCATCTGTAGAAGGATTTTTCAGAAGATACCGTTCTCCCCCTGTATGCCCATTGAAGTCAATGGGAGCTATAGGTGCTCAGCACCTTTGGAAATCATGCTCCTTCTACTGACAGGTTCCATATTTATACCCATCTTCATGCACCCCTGTTTGAAAGTGTTGGCTCAAGTCTTCAGTGGTTTCTGAGCATAAATCAGCTTAGTTTCATCAAGTCTCCAAACTTTGCCCCAACCGGGTATGTTTTTCTATCCAGGCCACATGAAGATGAAATCAGACACCCCTTTGTTCGTGTGTATTAACTTTTGTTGGTCTTCCTAAAGCGATCGCTTCTGTTGGGCTTAATACAATTAAATTAAATGGTGTTCTATCCAGAGGGGCTTGTAAGTGGGTCCCAGCCTCCTCCTGACAAGTCAATGGAATTCTGACCTTATCCCATTAAGTATGGGGGGAAATAAGAGGAAAACCTGTGTGTTACATAGTGATCCTCTTTGTGTCGGATGACATGCCAGGCACAATGTGTTAGAAGGGAAATATATTGCATACAGGACATCTTATAAATAGAGAGAATTTATTTATAGAGTTTCCAAACCCCCGCCCCCCGCGATGCCCGGGTGTACCCTTATTTAAAATTTAAATCTGTTGCCTAGGGCTACCCACAGGCATCCCAAGTTTTTATGCTTCCTCTGAGGATGGCTGCTGCAAATTAGCCAAAGAAGATGAGCCAATTAAAAAAACCTTCACAGATGTGGCTCTCAGTTAGCTAATTCTGCCCTTTAATATATCTTGTGCCCTTGGCATGGGATGAGAGACAGCTCCTCCATATGTCCAGGAGGAAGGCAAGTTCCCAGAGCAGTGCATTTGGGAGACGGGTAGGGGGCAAATTACCCTCATGCTTTCGTAATATATCAGACGGGAAATATCTTCAGGCATTGACTATTCATATCTTACACAGTCGCTCTCTAAAGCCCCGGCCAAAATAAAACACTGTTGTTCTAGGCGTTAGAGGGGCACATGATAAGAAATTTCTCCCTTCCTCCAAAAGAGCTGACTGGAGGGGAAGCCAAGCAGTGACTTGCCCACAGTCAAACAGGAGGTCAGCCGCTGAGCTAGAAACAGAACCCAGCTCTCCTGACACCTAGACTAGTGCTCTGTCCACTAGACCAGCGTGGCCCCTTCAAAACAGGCCGTGTTTATGTTTATACGTGCTCAGATTTATAGGCCATCGTTCGCCGCAAGGGAGCCTAAGACACTTCCCAAACTGTGGGCCAAATCCTGGTACAGTGAAAGCTAATCTGAAATATTGTTCAGCTGACATCTGCTGCAGGAATCCTGCTGGCTGTGGCCACCATTTGCTCCAGCAGGGCAATGAGGGAGAACTGCAGCTGTTCCAAACGAGCAGCATACATCTTCTACTAGCACGGGCTGCAGCCTAACGTGCCATCATGGGCTCGCACAGGGGTGGGCAAACTTTTTGGCCCGAGGGCCACATATGGGTATGGAAATTGTATGGTGGGGCCATGAGTGCTCATGAAATTGGGGGCTGGGGTGCAGGAAGGCAGGAGGGCTCCGGCTGGGAGGGGGTGGGGGAGGGGCTCTGGGGTGGGGTTGGGGATGAGGAGTTGGGAGTTCAGGAGGGTGCTCCGGGCTGGGACTGAGGGGTTCAGAGGGCCGGAGGGGGAGTAGGGCTGGGGTAGGGGCTTGGCAGCGTGGGAGGGGACCAGGGGGGCAGGTTCCAGGTGGTGCTTACCTCAAGCAGCTCCCGGAAACAGCGGCATGCCCCCCCTCCAGCTCCTACACAGAAGTGCAGCCAAGTGGCTCTGCACACTGCCCTATCCATAGGCGCTGCCCCTGCAGCTCCCATTGCCTGTGGTTCCCGGCCAATGGGAGCTGCGGGGGTGGCGCTTGGGGCGGGGGCAGTGTGCAGAGACCCCTGGCTGCCCCTACGTGTAGGAGCTAGAGGGGGCACATTCCGCTGCTTCTGGGAGCCGTGCGGAGTGGGGCAAGACCCCGACCCTGCTCCCCGTCTGGAGTGTCAGAGCGGGGCAAGCCCCGGACTTCACTTCCCGGCAGGAGTTTGAGGGCCGGATGTGGACCCTGGGCCGCAGTTTGCCCACCTCTGGGCTAGCATCAGCCCAAACCCTTTGGGAACTGTGGTGTGTGAACCATTGCACATCTTGACTTCTCTCCGGGTGCTTTTATGGCTTTCTATTCCCAGTGCTCTGCTGTTGGTGTGTACAATCAAGGTAACTGATCTCTGGATGTTGGAACAAACAACATTCACAGGTGACTCCAAGCTGCTCCTTGGAATATGCAACATGGCATTTCCATGAGCTGTCATTTATTCTTATAAGGATCATTGCTTAGACTGGGATATTTAAAGCCAGACTGGGAGCACTAGAAGAATACTCTGCAAGGAACCAGCTCTGCTCTGGTAGAGGGAGAATGGATTGGAGAAGAAGACTGGCTTTGTGGTTGGATGGTGGAGCAGCCACTAGAGGAAGTCACTCTGCGTAAGAGGTTATACAAGGCAATGGAGAATCAGGCCAATTCATTAGGATTCTTTTTGTTTTAATGGTATTTGTATTTCGGAATTTTAATTGCCCCAAGTACCGTACCAATTGGCAGCCATAAGTCAGCGTGAGCGGTGGTCTCAGATAAGGGTTTTCTCCGAGCTAGGTTAAGATGATCGGGTTATTTATTAGAGCTGTTAAAAAAAAATTTCAACACAACAGGTTTCCATCGGAAAATTCAGTGGGATCAAAATCAAAATGTTCTGTGGGCATGTGTCCGCTTTGACAAAATTTGGTGGGGAAAAAGTCAAAACAACTCATTTTGACTTTCTAGTTTTGATTGTGGTGAAGCGTTTCGATTCATTTTGGTTTTGATGCTTATATAATATTACATTATTCATTCGAATATATATTTTATATCAGAATGTTTCAACATTATCTAAACGAAGTGTTTTTGTGTTATCGAAATGGACTGTTTCAACATTATCAAAGTGAAACTATTTGATAATCCCAAATTGATTATTTATTTTTTTTTGGAACTTTTTGTCCACGGGAAATTTTGATATTTTGGCTTTTTGCTTCAGTTTGGGGGTGGGGAGGACTGTTGGAATTTTCTAACCAGTTCTATATAATTTTCCAAGCAGTTCTATATAATTTTATATTTCCTGCATTATGGTCCTGAAAATCAATCCCCTGTGCTGTTGGCATAATCCGAACAATATACTGAGCCACTTTTTCAGCTGGTATAAATTGGTTTAGCGTCACTGAAGCCAATGGAGCTATGCCAATAAGATCTGGTCCATTATTACTGCAATTGAACTGTGAGTTTTACTAAATTCTCAGGAGTCCTCCGCTCCTTACATTATTTTAATTTTCATGAGTCATGTTAGCTCTTGCTTAACTCCAACCTTTTACAGGCTTCGGTCTTCACTCCTTCCTGGCATGACTGCGTCTCATCCCCACAAGCCGTCTTTCTGTTCTCAATGAAATTTTCTGCTGTGGGACTTGTCATCCTTTTAACTTTTCTTCAGCAAAATAAGGTTGTGTTTTTTTTTTTCTCCATGCAGCTTCAGTGAAAGCAACTTCATTAAGGCATCAGCCATCTAAGAAAAAAAGCGAGGAAGGAGAATTAAAGACTTTTCTCCCCAAATCCTGTAATGGCTTCTGGCAGCCTGGTTTTGATGATAGCTTATTAAACACTGCCGTGTCAATGCAATGCCAGCTCTGGTTAGATTCTTAAGTTGCGTTCGAAGTGCGGTGAGATCAGAAGTCCTAGGGAACAGTGTGCTGTGTGGGTTGTGCTATGTGTTGTGTTGATTTTAGGAAACTTTGTAGACACCCAGAAATCTTAAATAGACAAATCTCTGCGTTTCCCATGGGTGAGGAATAAGGATGCAGTGGGTGGGGTCAATAGAAATGTTTTGAATTTCAGTGTGTGGGGAGGAAGAGATGGGGGTATTAGAGGAAATTATCTTGATTTTCCTCTCTCTCACACACACACACACACACACTCTGAAGCTGGTTGAATATTTTTAGCTGGAAATTTAGGTGAAAAATCACTAATCTCCCCCCCACACACAAAATCTTTTCACTCAGCTGTCTTTGGAAGAGTTTGTGCTTTACGGGAGGGAGACAAGTTTTACTGCCACTCTGCGCAGGCGTAAGTATTTACACAAGGTGCAAGCCAGTGGAGAATCAGGCCTATTGTATTTGTACATACAGCAGAGGAAAGAGATGTCATGGAAATCTTCAGACTTTAGCCATATAATATGGCTCCAGAGTGCCGGGACGCTGTCTAAATGGAAATTTCCACTACATGCATCCAATGAAGTGGGTATTCACCCACGAAAGCTTATGCTCCAATACGTCTGTTAGTCTATAAGGTGCCACAGGGCTCTTTGCCGCTTTGTCTAAATGCTGTGACCACGCATGCTAGCAAATGGCCCATTAAAATGGCAAATAAAATGCAATTCCTTATCTCAGCCTTCCCAGTTATGCACAAAATAATGGCCTTGTTACGTGAGCTAATGTTCTGAATCTGCTTTCACTTTGCTGTGAATCAGGGGCAGCTCTGCTGATGTCAGTGAAGTTATACAGGGGAAAGCTGGAGAATCAGGCCTTTTTGTAGTCGCTAGACAGGAGCACAGGTTTGCTGCTTAAACGTTTGTCCTTTAAGGCATTTACCATGTCTGAGCTATTTTGCTCTGACTCTTTGCTGCACCACGGCACTGACAATATAAATCAGATACAATCCCTCACGTAAAAAGAAAAGGAATACTTGAGGCACCTTAGAGACTAACCAATTTATTTGAGCATGAGCTTTCGTGAGCTACCGCTCACTTCATCGGTTGCATCCGATGAAGTGAGCTGTAGCTCACGAAAGCTCATGCTCAGATAAATTGGTTAGTCTCTAAGGTGCCACAAGTACTCCTTTTCTTTTTGCGAAAACAGACTAACACGGCTGTTACTCTGAAATCCCTCACGTGGCTTTCTGGTGTACTCATTTATTGATCTATGCAACATCAAGCTCTCCAAGGCAGGGGCTGTCTGGATTGTCTGCGTTTAGCAAACATTGTTGGCACTTAGCCAACAAGAGATGCGCCAGGTGCTTGACAGAATTACTGCGCCCACCTCTGAAATGCAGCCACCTCTGGGGTGGGATATGGCAGTATTTAACAGCACATAACAATGTCATTTATTATTTTTTTATTTATACTTTATTTTTGGTGTGGCCACGCCCAAACTGTGTGAGGTGCTTTCAAAAGAGAGGATAAACTAGCTCCTGCCACAAGGAAGCCTCATTGTTAAAAGGCAAGCTGCTCTGGACACGCAGTGATGCAGAATGCTTTGTACAGTTGAAACAAGCTGGTTGACGTATGCAGGTCAAATGTAATTACTGGACAGGGTAAGTTGCAGAATTTTCAACCCCGTGGTGCTTAGGGATGTATGGAGTTGAGGGAGGTGGGAGAAGGTTGATTTAATCCATTTAGAAATGGGGCAGACTCCCCTGATCACCAAGCTCAGTTGGAATTTGGCCAGGGCACTTGTTCTTGGATCATCCCCTCTGGCAAAAAAAAAGTTCCTGGGCTGAGTCAGGGCCTGAGTTTTGCATCTTTCTTGAAAGAACATAAGAATGTTCATACTGGGTCAGACCAAGGGTCCGTCTAGCCCAGTGTCCTGTCTTCTGACAGTGGCCAGTGCCAGGCTAGGGACACCATCCTTGCCCATCCTGGCTAACAGCCATTGGTGGACCTATCCGCCATGAATTTATCTAGTTCTTCTTTGAACCCTGTTATAGTCTTAGCCTTCACAACATCATCTGGCAAGGAGTTCCACAGGTTGACTGTGCGTTGCGTGAAGAAGTACTTCCTTTTGTTTGTTTGAAACCTGCTGCCTATTAATTTCATTTGGTGACCCCTAGTGCTTGTGTTATGAGCAGGAGTAAATAACACTTCCTTATTTACTTTCTCCACATCAGTCATGATTTTATAGACCTCTATCATATCCCCCCTTATTTGTCTCTTTTCCAAGCTGAAAAGTCCCAATTTTATTAATCTCTGCTCATATGGCAGCCATTCCATACCCCTAATAATTTTTGTTGATGGATGGGGCTTTCTGCCAGGCTGCTTGGGGATTCATATCCTTCATTGAGAGCCTTTAATTAATACCTTAAGATTCAGTATTAACAAGCAGGTTCATTAGATACAACTAGCATGGGCAAGAGTCCGCTAACAAAGATCCCAGAGTGACCTGTCTGAGGCTGCAGCGTGTACTAGATCTTATGAAAACCCTGGAGTTGGATACAGTGAGGCCTGTTCCTTTGTTGTGCCAATGAGCTGGCCTGGAACGCAGGGAAGATCATTCTACAGCATTAGATTTCTTGACCTTTCCATTCGGTATCAATAGGGGCTGGGCCACACTTTGCATCTCTGAATTACAGTATTGTCAGCCTCAAGCATTCAAGAAATCAGACTTATAAAATCGTGATTTATTTAAAGCAATAAACCTGGGCTTTTTTAATTTGCTTTCTGGTTCCAGAGCCTTTAAGTTGCACTCACTTAAAATTTGCCTTTCTCTGCAACAAGGAGCCCTAGAAACTTATTTTTAAAATGAAAACTTGAGATTCTCATGTGATCTCTTGCTTCCAGGAGCTGGGGCTTTAAGAAACACATGTCATGAGAGTTGGCAACACTCGAACTAGCCGTTGTTAGTTTACGCATAAGTCTGGCAGAATTCAATTTTTTTATTTTTTATAATTTTGGCAGATAATATCAAAGTTTAATTGGAAGCATTTTTCCCCTATTTTTATTTATTTAAGTTTTCACAGTTGTGGTAAATTACGGGGAGGTCAGGCAATAATTATTTAATGATAACAGACATTGAGTTTCAAAAAAGTTAAAGCTTTACCAGTATTAAAACACAAATATCGCATGTCAAAATATACACGGTAAACGTCCTTTCCAACTTGCAGTTCTCGAGCAGCATCCTTCGTACTTTTTGCCGATCTGTAAATTTTGATTACGATGGAAATAGTTTTTGTGTGCATCTGGTGAAATCTACGTGTACCGACATTTACCAATGAGAATCGAATCCTTCCAACGCTGTTTATGCTCTTATTTGGTCAACAGGCACATTTGATTGCCGGAAAGCGGCGTGGAAAGACAGAAGCCCCCACCAAGCCTTGGTGGTGGCACCCGACACAGGTTCAGGGGGAAGCATCTGGTTCAGGTTGGGTCAGTTCTGAAAACAACTCAACGCTCTCGGGTCGGATCGGCTGTGCTCAGTTTGGGTTTGGGTCGGCCTTTAAAATTTGGCCCGAGCAGAGGGCTAGTTTGCTCCAGCGTAACTAGATCAACTTTGAAATGCTTTCGGTTACGTTGGCACAACTTCAGAGCAGGCCATGGCCTGAAAACTTTCAAGTTAAAGTCCAATGAAAAAGTAAATAGGTAAAGGCTGACTTCTTCCCAAGGATTGTTGGGAGCTATTTAACTCATCGGGTGGACAGAGATAGCATATGCCAGGATTTCTGCCAGTTTCCCATGTAACTGCACGAAGGTTTCCATAGTTAGGTTGAAAAAATGAGACAAGTGAAACAAGAGCAGTTTGGATGCAGGCCGGCCTGCTCAGAGCAGAGGGACATTGAGAATGCAGTGTGATTGATGTTCTGCTGAATTGTATTTATTGGTTCCCCTCTCCGATTTGGGCATGTAGTTAATCCACTTTGAAACCTGGCTGTGTTAGCAGCAGCCGCTTCAGAATCGCCCGATGGTTCGTGCCAGAACCGCGATTTCCCTAGGGAGGTCAAGCAGAGGGCTGAGGCTCAGGGTATTGTTCAGGTGATAGAGAAAGGAGTATAGACTGAATTATGGAGTCAGCTGCTGGACTGAGAGACCATGGGACACAGGTCAAATAGTGTGGGCCAAATTCTCTGCCCTGGTTACAGCGACTTCAAAGGCATCTGCTGGAGTCTAACAAAGGCAGCATCTGGCGATGGGTGTTTACAAAAAGTCACACCACCCTTTTTCAGTCCATGGAGCCATTCAGTGCTTCCTGATTTGTTCGCCCCCCACCCCCATGTTAGGTTTCAAAATCACTGCTGTAAAAACAGTGTTGAATATGCATTTGGGAGGTGCATGTGGGCATTTCTGAATCTGCCTCTGCGTTCAGTGAGGATTTGACACAGGTAACCCCCACATCCCAGAAGGTTACCATCCACGAATCCATCCCAATCCAGTGAAATATGGCACGGATCAGGTTTGCATGACTGAACCTACTCACACGGTCTGACATGCTGTTTAGAGGGAGGAATTGCCATCACTGTGCGAAGCAGCCTGGTTTAGCGGTGACAGCCGTGTGACTCATGCTTCCAGCCTTTTGTGGGAACAGCCTTCATGAGCTTCTCCAGCAGTAGAGGATATCATGCGGCATCTAATCCCATATTCACACCCTTACGCTATCTTCCCTGACCTGTGTCCTAGATGATACACTCTCTGCAGGTGGGACTGTTTACTGGTCTCAAAGAACCATGCATAGCTAATAGCTCTAGAAATATTATTAACAACAGCAGTGCTTGGGGAAACTCAGTCAAACCAGGGATGGAATTCAATTCTCTAAGATAGCATTCAACTGCTCTACCCAGGAGACCCTCCTGTCTCTTCCTGGCATTCTCTGCATCATTCACCGCAGACCTTCCAACTTCTGCAGTATTTGAGGCAGGGGTCTTACAGGCAAAAGCGTCTTTTGCTAGGCAACCCTGATTCATCCCCAGAGCAGATCTCTCCTGTGCACTGAATGAGGTAGGGAGCCCGTGGGGAAAAGGGATGTGATCATATCATTAAAAACTGCATCATAGTGCATACACGCAAGCAGCCATTTTCTAACTTATGAGAGCCGATGATTGCAAAATCAATGGTCTTTTAACATTGTGTTGTTTGTTATATAGTCTTGCTGAGTGTGCATGTGACGCAAAGACCCAGCAAAGGATACAGCCATTTAATTCATTCTTGGGGAAATTGATCTTCACTCGTCAGACAAGCGCTGATGACAAAGAAGTCTCAAACGGTGCTGTTTTTAATAATAACGCTTAGCTCCTACATGGTGCTTTCCATCAGTAGGTCTCAAAGTCAGTGGTTTGAGCATTGGCCTGCTAAACCCAGGATTGTGAGTTCAATCCTTGAGGGGGCCATATAGGGATCTGGGGCAAAAATTGGGGATTGGTCCTGCTTTGAGCAGGGGGTTGGACTAGATGACCTCCTGAGGTCCCTTCCAACCCTGATATTCTATGATTCTATGAAAGTGCTTTACAAAGGGAGGTAAGCAACACAAGTTGGCAGGAGCTAGTGAATTTTCTTCAATGTGACATACGCCACTTTCCCTGCAGAGGGCACTGAGGAGCCCAGAGTCAACCCCCCAGCAAACTGTGAGTTTGTCACTGCTGAAGAATATTGCAGTGCTTTATAATAAGGGGTGTGGCATATCCTGCTGGGTCTTCTCCCTTCATTTCCCTGTGCTGAAACCTCTGTAAGTTCTGCAAAGTGCATTTTTCCTGGGAGACTCAAGGTATGTCTGCAGTGCAATTAAAACCCCTCAGCAGGCCGCGGCTCAGCTGACTCTGGCCTGGAGGGCTTGGGCTAAGGGGCTGTTTAATTGAGGTGGAGCCATTTGGGCTTGGGCTAGAGCCCAGGCTTTGAAAGCCAGGGAGGAGGGAGCATCTCAAAGCCCAGGCTAGGGCCCAAGCCTGAACACTACACTGCTATTTTTACCCTGCAACGCGAGTCCCAGTCAGTTGAGCTGGGCTCTGAGACTCGCGATTGTGGGTTTGTTTTTGCTGTGTAGACCCATCCGGAGTGAGCAGTGCTGCCCCTTTAAGAGAGCTCCCCTTTTCTCATGGGAGGAGTAGCTCTTTACTCCAGCACGGTCTGTATTCCACCCACCCCCATCCTTAGATCACTCTTCTTCTCTGTGTGTCCGTAAAAAAACGTGACCCTTCCCCATCAGGCAGCTCTGCTCTCTCGAATGACACTCAGTATGATGTCTGCCTGCCAGCATTATTATTTTCCAAAGGACCATATGCCAGAGCAGTTTCCTGCACAAAGGCATCCTTGCAAAAGCAGACCGCTCCCAATGGGCAGTTTTTAATGCACTGCCTATAGACTTCCATGCAGCATCCAACGCTTTTCATTGTCTGACTGATGATTTGCCCTGCCTCCTGTATATTCATTTTAATTGAGCATGCAGGGCAGCCTATTGATTTGCGAGGCTTGACCCTGAATAGGCTGTGACCATGGCCTCTTTGTGCGTTCTGTTTTCTCCCTGCAATGCGCACGTGCTTCCCAGCTGCAAAACTTTGCTGTTGCTAATTTTGGGGGGCGAATGTGGTAGACGCTGAGGGCTTGTGCAAGCAAGAAATGCGGCGTGGACAACTTAGCTGCAGCGTGGGAAGAGTTTACGGTGTTCAGATACCACTGTGATGGGGACTCTAAAGGTAGCTGAACTGCACAGACTTCTATTCGAACCGCCCAGCAGACTTCTAGCAAGGCACCGTAATCCTAACCTGCAAGCAGCCCTGCGGCTCTGACCTTGCACGGAGACACAGTTTCCAAGGAGTGTTCGCAATGCCCTTTGTGACATTTTTGCATGTGTCGTACTGATTGGTGTGTGATTATGTCTCCCTCTAGAGGTTCCCCATGACTGTAGCAGCCTGCTACGAATACAGAGCTAAGAGCTGCTCTTTCTGTTCAAAGGGCATAGGTGCTGGAAGTCGGGGTGCGGCAGCTTGAAGCGATTTCCATCACTTACATGAGAGGAAAGTGATCAGGAACAGTCAGCATGGATTCACCAAGGGAAGGTCATGCCTGACTAATCTAATCGCTTTCTATGATGAGATTACTGGTTCTGTGGATGAAGGGAAAGCAGTGGATGTATTGTTTCTTGACTTTAGCAAAGCTTTTGACACGGTCTCCCACAGTATTCTTGTCAGCAAGTTAAGGAAGTATGGGCTGGATGAATGCACTATAAGGTGGGTAGAAAGCTGGCTAGATTGTCGGGCTCAACGGGTAGTGATCAATGGCTCCATGTCTAGTTGGCAGCCGGTGTCAAGTGGAGTGCCCCAGGGGTCGGTCCTGGGGCCGGTTTTGTTCAATATCTTCATAAATGATCTGGAGGATGGTGTGGATTGCACTCTCAGCAAATTTGCGGATGATACTAAACTGGGAGGAGTGGTAGATACGCTGGAGGGCAGGGATAGGATACAGAGGGACCTAGACAAATTGGAGGATTGGGCCAAAAGAAATCTGATGAGGTTCAACAAGGATAAGTGCAGGGTCCTGCACTTAGGATGGAAGAACCCAATGCACAGCTACAGACTAGGGACCGAATGGCTAGGCAGCAGTTCTGCGGAAAAGGACCTGGGGTGACAGTGGACGAGAAGCTGGATATGAGTCAGCAGTGTGCCCTTGTTGCCAAGAAGGCCAATGGCATTTTGGGATGTATAAGTAGGGGCATAGCGAGCAGATCGAGGGACGTGATCGTCCCCCTCTATTCGACATTGGTGAGGCCTCATCTGGAGTACTGTGTCCAGTTTTGGGCCCCACACTACAAGAAGGATGTGGATAAATTGGAGAGAGTCCAGCGAAGGGTAACAAAAATGATTAGGGGACTGGAACACATGAGTTATGAGGAGAGGCTGAGGGAACTGGGATCGTTTAGTCTGCAGAAGAGAAGAATGAGGGGGGATTTGATAGCTGCTTTCAACTACCTGAAAGGGGGTTCCAAAGAGGATGGCTCTAGACTGTTCTCAATGGTAGCAGATGACAGAACGAGGAGTAATGGTCTCAAGTTGCAGTGGGGGAGGTTTAGGTTGGATATTAGGAAAAACTTTTTCACTAGGAGGGTGGTGAAACACTGGAATGCGTTACCTAGGGAAGTGGTGGAATCTCCTTCCTTAGAGGTTTTTAAGGTCAGGCTTGACAAAGCCCTGGCTGGGATAATTTAGTTGGGGATTGGTCCTGCTTTTGAGCAGGGAGTTGGACTAGATGACCTCCTGAGGTCCCTTCCAACCCTGATATTCTATGATTTTATATCCAGGGTTTACAATGTGGTTCAATGGCTCTCAGAACCCCCACTGTACAGGTTGTTCCAGACCCCCCCTGTCAAATGGTAGGGCCTTGTGCTTTAGTTGTGGAAGATCTCAGAGCTGAGTTAAAGGAACAGTTCCATTAGATGGTAGCAGTAGTAGATCCTTATCCTCTTTTGTGGACAAGGCACATAAAACACCCCAGGATTCCCCTAAGCCTTTTGCTGCCGTAAATTACATGGCGGCGGCGGTGGGGGGGGGGGAAGAGATCATGTTGCTACCCCAGCTAAAGGGGAGACCACTCTTGCTCAAGCTGGATCTGCATGTTTTTAGCAGAAGGTTTCTCTTCTGCATTGCCAGCAGTTTAGCCACCGTGCCTGAGGCAGCTGGTACCCAGGGACTGGGATTCTCTGACCCCAGAATGGCTTTTTGAATGACTTGACACCTTTTTTGTCTTTCCAAATGTCTTGTTTTTTCATCAAACCCCCCACCCCAATAATTTTTTTTGGGGGGGAAGGGGGAGTCCTTCCCTTTTCTGACGTGAGGGAAGCCGAAAAATTGAGATGAAGCAGCTGGGGATAGACCAACCCAAAAAAAACACCTGTGAATTTTATTTTTTGTCAGAATGACGTGGGGGGAGGGGGTAGAAATCCATGCAGATTTTGGGGGAAATTCATTAAAAACATTCTTTTGAAATATTTTTATGGAAAATACCACTTTTCGACCCGCCCTGAGGCACACTCAGCACAGACTTGCAGATGCTGCTCTGCGTGGTTCATGCCCTGTGGGATTAAACACCCCTTCTGCCAAATGGCCCTTGGCGGGGTCCCCCCCCCAGAAAGAGTCCTGTGCTATTGATTGCAAAGGGCACCCGTTTCAATGGCAAACGGCAGGGTTAACATGATGGGAGCATACCACCGGGCGGGTGTGTGCAGCGAGCCGTACCGTATGATACACACTTTGTCCTGTTAAATCCAGTATTTATCAAGTACACAACCCCTTGCAGGAGAAGACTATGTGGATCAGTGTAATCCTGCACCCATGGCTTTTCCGCATTAAAATTGGATTGGAAAATAATTGCTGGATTGTGCTCTCGGTTGGAATCTGTTTGCTTATGGAAAATGTTACCTGAGCTCATATGCCGGGGACGATTTAATGGAATAAACATACAAGTTCAGATCCTTGGTTGTGGAGTGCAAAGCCCGGCTCAGGAAGGGTGTACGACTATGCTTCCCCAATCCCGGGGTGGCCACTCCCTGCTCCACTCCCTGGGTGTAAATTAGAGCAGCCTTCAGTCTTCTCTAAAATATGCCAAGTGCTTTTTGGTCCCAATGGGCTGGAACATCGGCAGTGTATATGGAACACCTCTCCCCGCTCCCCCAGCTGCAGCATTGATGATTGTGTCGTTTTAGTCACTAAGCTGGTTTCATGCCATCAGAAGATTCCCTGATGGAGGGGACGTCATCCTGTGGCTGGCCATGCCCAATTTAGGGAAGCTTGGCACTGGGGGGCCACACCATCAGGCAGGATCCGGGCCAAGCCCTGAACACAGGTAGGCCCAGACTCAGAAAAGTGGTCAGCTAAATGTGCCAGGACAACGTGCCCAGGCAGCTATTTCATACACACAGCTTAGAGTAATTGCACGCACAGTTCTGCACCCCAATATCTGTTATGCCTGGGCACAATACTCTGTTCTGCTTGCACAGATTCAGATGTGTGCAATCATTGGAAGCACCCATTAGGCCTCCATGACTAAGGTGGCTTCAGTAGACAGCTGAGCCACCCAGGCTGCAGGAGAGGGGAGTGAAATCTCCATTATGATACATTGCCTCTGGTGCAGGTGTCCAACCACAAGCCATCACCTCCTTAGTGGTAGTTGTGGACACCTGCCCTACTGTGGCTGACGTGGCGTGGAGAGACGGGCGCCATGGAATCTGCCTCGACAGCTCCCCAGTTATGCCACTATTAACACGCGGAATGAAGCCTTCCCTTTCCTCCGCTCATCAGTTTAACCGCATCCTTCGCGGTCTGCGGTGGCCAAAGAGTGGAGCAAAATGCTGCTCAGGGCGATGTCAAGCTTCCTCTTAGGTTATTCGGGTTCAGCTGAACAGCCCAAGGTGGCAGCTGTGAAGCGAGCTGCCTTCCTTGTAATGAAACCGGAAACACCGCCAGCCACTCCGTCTTCCTTGAGCCCAAGTATATGTACCCGTTTCTGAAAACAGGGCATTGCATGGTGGCCTCTTATATCTGGATTTCCGACATACTCTCCAATCCATTTTCAGAATAACATTGTAGCAGCTGCATGTGTTCATAAGAACCCCAAATAGCCTCCACTAAGGCTGGTGCGTGCAAAGCAGCCAGTAGAGGAAAATTGGAGAAAGAAGAAAACGTCTAGGTTCATAAGAAAACGTGTCTCTCCAAACTAATATCCTTGATCCAAACACTCCTGCACGCTGGGGTGCACTGATCTAGTTGGAGCCAGTCTCCAAACACAAATGGCAAACAGCTTTCTGTCGCTCCTTTTCAATTATTTCTAGATGAAACAGCCTTTCTTCTCACAAACCCATTGCAACGTCTGCGTAATCCTATCAGGAGCCAGTGGAACCAGGTGATCTTGGTTTGCGTGCAGAAATGGAAAAGATGCAATTTTCAAGGGGCATTTTCCTGGGAGCAAAATTTGGGACTGGCATGAGGCCACCGTGACTCCGTGCAGGTGATCTGGTAACATGAATGAGCCCCTCAAGCATGTTGTCGTCTCAAGCCCTCCAGCGGATTACAACCTTTCATTCCTCCCGAATAACGGGAATAGTGTTACAAACATTGGTGCCTTGTGTTAAAAACATGTTCCCCGCAGTAGCAGCCTCTGAAAGCTCCTGGTTCTGCTAGAACCATATAGGATCCAGAAAGGTCCAACCTATTTGTTTTCCTGCTGTGGAAATCCCGTCCTTATTTAATACCAACCGTCCAGCCGCCAGTGAGATATTCCTCGGCAGTGTATTGGATGGACTGAGGATACAATATCAGATTGACTGCTATGCTGAAGTCCTTCAGTACGGTTAGCCACAGAATATGCATGGCTTGAGCCCCATGGCACTGCAAGCTTCTCCCATGCTACCCTGCCCCTATTCCCGGCTTCTAACCCCTGCAAGGGGCAGTCCATTCTGCATGGCTCAACCCCCCGCTCGGACTGCCTACAAGGGGAGCAAGTGCAATTCTGGGGACGGGACCACTTATCCACTGGCAGCCGCCCTGAAAGGAACCCAAATCACCTCCAACGAGCCACCGAAACAGGAATTGGATGGCAGTGCCTCTCAGCCGCTCCCCTCCAGGGCAAAATTCTTTATGCCGCTTGCATTTCACGCACTGGGTTAAACGCAGAGCAGGCTGCTAGCAGGTGCAGCTGCAGTGGCTTGAGTGGTTTTTATTTCCACGTCTGAATTTGCACCACCGACTTCATGCACCAAGCTACTTAAAATGTGAGGCGGCTCCTCGGGCTTGCCCACAAAGTGTCTGACTGGCTGATGAGATGCAGTTGAACTGCGTAGTTTTAGGTCTAGACGCGGTTGTACTCGGCCTCCTTTTAAGAGGTGACTTTTATTTTTAAAATATACATGCCCTGGCATGAATAATTGATCCAAATAATTAAAGATATTGGCTGAGACAAATAGGCAGCAATTACTTTATCCACCGAAGAGGCCAGGACCTATGGGATGAAGTGGGTAAGAGGCAAAGCTGTGGGCACTGCAAACCCTGCTATGTCTGCCTGCTATGCAACAGCATGTGCCAGGGAACTCTTAAGCAGAGGGGTAGAAGTTCTTGTCCTGAACGTGGCTCCTCTCAAAACCCATGGAGTAGAGACACAACGGGAGCCACAGAGGGACCCAGAGGTTGGCAGGTGTGTATAGATGGTGGGTAAGTGTGCCATGGCAATTGGGCGCCTCTTATTTATGTTCCTGGCAGTAATGCTGAGTTTACAGTGTGTTATGTGCTCTTTGGGGAAGGGATTGTCTCTCACTGTGTCTAGACCAGGGTGGGCAAACTACGGCCCAGGGGTCGCATCCTGCCCTTCAGACGTTTTAATCCAGCCCTCGAGCTCCTGCTGGGGAGTGGGGTCTGGGGCTTGCCCCGCTCTGGCACTCCAGCTGGGAAGCAGTGTTGAGGGCTTACCCCAATCTACGTGGCTCCTGCAAGCAACAGCATGTCCCCTCTCCAGCTCCTACGCATAGGGGCAGTCAGGGGGCTCTGCACGCTGCCCCTGCCCCAAGCGCTGCCCCTGCAGCTCCCATTGGCCAGGAACCATGGCCAATGGGAGTTGCAGGGGTGGCGCCTATGGATGGGGCTGGAGGAGGGACATACTGCTGCTTCTGGGAGCTGCTTGAGGTAAGCGCTGCCTGGAGCCTACACCCCTGACCCCCTCCTGTGACCCAAACACCTGCCCCAGCCCTGATCCCTCTCCTGCCCTCCATACCCCTCAGTCCCAGCCTGAAGCACCCTCCTGCATCCCCAACCCCTCATGCCCAGCCCCACCCCAGAGCCCGCACTGCCAACTGGAGCCTTCACCCCCTCCTGCACCCCAATCTCCAATTTTGTGAGCATTCATGGCCCGCCATACAATTTCCATACCCAAATGTGGCCCTCGGGCCAAAAGGTTTGCCCACCCCGGGTCTATACAGTACCTAGAACAATGGGGCCCTGATGGGACCTTTTGGTGCTACTTTTCAGAGTAGCAGCCATGTTAGTCTATATCCACAAAAAGAAAAGGAGGACTTGTGGCACCTTAGAGACTAACAAATGTATTTGAGCATAAGCTTTCATGAGCTACAGCTCACTTCATCTACTGTAATACAAATAAAAAATAATAAAAGGGAAAAACTATCAGAGCCTGCCCCTGTTGCTGAATAAACTCAAGCAATTTAAGAATATGGCAGGCCCCCAAATTTATGTGAAAAGCAGGGCTGTCAAGCGATTAAAAAATTAATCATGATTATTCGCACTGTTAATAATAAAATAGCATTTATTTAAATATTTTGGATATTTTCTACATTTTCAAATATACTGATTTCAATTACAACCCAGAATGCAAAGTGTACAGTGCTCACTTTATATTTATTTTTGATTACATGTATTTGCACTGTAAAAAAACCAAAATAGTATTTTTCAATTCACCAATACAAGTGCTGCCGTGCAATCTCTTTATCATGAAAGTTGAACTTACAAATGTAGACTTATGTACAGAAAATAACTGCATTCAAAAATAAAACGATGTAAAACTTTAGAGCCTGCAAGTCCACTCAGTCTTACTTCTTGTTCAGCCAATCGCTTAGACAAATACATTTGTTTACATTTGCAGGAGATAATGCTGCTCGCTTCTTGTTTACATGTCACCTGAAAATGAGAACAAGCATTCGTATGGCACTGTTGTATCCAGCGTCACAAGATATTTATGTGCCACGTGCGCTAAAGATTCATATGTCCCTTCATGCTTCAACCACCATTTCAGAGGACATGCGTCCATGCTGATGACAGGTTCTGATCGATAACAATCTAAAGCAGTGTGAGCCAACGCATATTCATTTTCATTAGCTGAATCAGATGACACCAGCAGAAGGTTGATTTTCTTTTTTTGGTGGTTCGGGTTCTGTGGTTTCCTTATCGGAGTGTTGCTCTTTTAAGACTTTTGAAAGCATGCTCCACACCTTGTCCCTCTCAGATTTTGGAAGGCACTTTGGATACTTAAACCTTGGATCAAGTGCTCTAGCTATCTTTTGAAATCTCACATTGGTACCTTCTTTGTGTTTTGTCTAATCCGCAGTGAAAGTGTTCTTAAAATGAACAACATGTGCTGGGTCATCATCAGAGACTGCTATAACATGAAATATATGGCAGAATGCGGGTAAAACAGAGCAGGGGATATACAATTCTCCCTCCAGGAGTTCAGGCACAAATGTAATTAATGCATTATTTTTTTAACCAGCGTCATGAGCATGGAAGCATGTCCTCTGGAACGGTGGCCAAAGCATGAAGGGGCATATGAATGTTTAGCATATCTGGTATGTAAATACCTTGCAATACCAGCTACAGATGTGCCCTGCAAATGCCTGTTCTTGCTTTCTGGTGACATTGTAAACAAGATGTGGGCACCATTATCTCCTGCAAATGTAAACAAACTTGTTTGCCTGAGCAATTGGCTGAACAAGAAGTAGGACTGAGTGGACTTGTAGGCTCTGAAGTTTTACATTGTTTTGGTTTTGAGTGCAGTTATGTAACAAACAAAAGCCTACATTTGTAAGTTGCACTTTCACCACACAGAGGAGGGGTAGGAAGTGAATTGAATTGAATACTATTTCTTTTGTTTATCTTTCACAGTGCAAATATTTGTAATCAAGAGTAATATACACTTTGATTTCAATTACAACACAGAATACAATATATATATAAAAATGTAGAAAAACATCCAAAATATTTAATACATTTCAATTGGTATATTCTATAGTTAACAGTGCGATTAATTGGGATTAATTTTTTGAATTAATGGTGTGAGTTAACTGCGATTAATCGACAGCCCTAGTGAAAAGCTCCTGTAACTCCCATTTGGACCATCCCAGCTTAGATCAATGAATGCGTTCCTCTATCCTTTTGTGTGCTGATGGCACACTGAAAGGCTACGCTATGTAGGGCAAACAGATTGTGTTTATTGCAAACTTCTCTCTAAGAGCCGAGTGACTTGCTGGGTCACTGTTCTTGGTTAATGACAGTTTGGGGGTGGGGGGTTCGCCTGAGACTTGGCCGTGAATGCTGAAAAATGTTTGGGTCTGGCAGTGTGGCTTGCTCTGTAGCATGTGACAGTTCCTGGGTGGCTCTTAACCAAGTGCCTTCTAAGGAACAGAAGCATTGGAAGCTCTGGCATGGCCAGAACATTATGCTCCGGTGTCTTAAGAGCAGGGGGAGGCTGGCAGGTAAGCAATGTATGCCGCTGCTGTTTGCCTTCCATTTAAAAAATGTGCTATGTAACTATAACGTGCTTTACTGATGGGACTGTTAACCCTACGCTGCTGGGATGTTGGCTTGCTGACAAAGGGCAAACAATCCAAGACTTAAAAGACACGGTCACAGCATTGCTACTGGCTGAAAAGAAAACCAGTGATTAGATCTGCTTCACAGCCAGGATAGTGAGTGTTGCTGCGTATTGTTAACGACCCCTTGTTGGGAGCTTAGTTAGTGTTTCTAACGAATTCTGAGACCCTCTGAGATGAAAGGACTGTCCTTAGTTCACAGGCCTGTGTGCAGTCAGCGTGTTTGTAACCTGCTTAAACTCAGCTGGAGTCTCGCGTTCTGTGTTCAGTCTCTTTCAGCCTTAATAGGGATCTTTCAGAAGTCTTATAAGAGAACCAAGCAACGTGTTTAACCCTCTGCTGTGTGGGGCAACGTTCCTGCAGCCAGTGGGTTCTTGGATTTGATCCTGCGAGATCCCGAGCCTCGGAGGGGCTGAGTGACCCCCAGCTCCTGTTGAAATTAGAAGAGGCTGAGTGTGCCCAGCACGCTGCAGAACCGGATCTTCCACAAAGGAGCTTTGAGCCTGGAAATTCAGATCCAAAATCGGCTCAGAATCTGTTCAGAGCTGGGAGTTCTGATTCAGGCCTATCTAGAATCATAGAAGATCAGGGTAAAAAGGGACCTCAGGAGGTCATCTAGTCCAACCCCCTGCTCAAAGCAGGACCAATCCCCAGTTTTTGCCCCAGTTCCCTAAATGGCCCCCTCAAGGATTGAACTCACAACCCTGGGTTTAGCAGGCCAATGCTCAAACCACTGAGCTATCCCTCCCCCCCCACATCTGATTCCTTCCAGCTTCTTGGGGAGGGGAAAAAAGAAGAGGTGGGGGGCAGGTTTAAGATCCAGGGGTCATCTCTAATTGAGACACTGGAAATAGCTCAATGTGCAGCTAATAGTGCAGTGGCTTCCTTCCCGCCCTGCAGATAAGAAGAATTAATGCAATTAAATGAACTCAGTGTTTGCATACTGCTGTCACTAATGTAAGTTTTGAACATCTATTTCAGCAAACATCTGACTTTTGAACCTTGAATCCCCTCCCGTGTCCAACCTGTCCTGCTTGAGGTTAGGATGGAGCATCACAAAGTTTATGGGTTTGGATCAGAACAAGTAAAGAGCCCCCTGCCTCAGAGCCAGATGACTTAGAAAGGTTGGACCTAGTTTTCTTCTGCCCGGCACCTCTGTCTCTTCTCTCCACATTACAATTCTGATTGGGGAATCATAGAAGGTTAGGGTTGGAAGAGACCTCAGGAGGCTATCTAGTCCAATCCCCTGCTCAAAGCAGGACCAACCCCAACTAAATCATCCCAGCCAGTGCTTTGTCAAGCCGGGCCTTAAAAACCTCTAAGGATGGAGATTCCACCACCTCCCTAGGTAACCCATTCCAGTGCTTCACCGCCCTCCTAGTGAAACAGTGTTTCCTAATATCCAACCTTGCAGTGGGGGAGGTTTAGGTTGGATATTAGGAAAAACTTTTTCACTAGGAGGGCGGTGAAGCACTGGAATGGGTTACCTAGGGAGGTGGTGGAATCTCCATCCTTAGAGGTTTTTAAGGCCCGGCTTGACAAACCCCTGGCTGGGATGATTTAATTGGGGATTGGTCCTGCTTTGAGCAGGGGGTTGGGCTAGATGACCTCCTGAGGTCCCTTCCAACCCTGATATTCTATGATTCTATGAACCTAGACCTCCCCTACTGCAACTTGAGACCATTGCTCCTTGTTCTGTCATCTGCCACCACTGAGAACAGCTGAGCTCCAACCCCTTTGGAACCCCCTTTCAGGTAGTTGAAGGCTACTATAATGTTTTGCCCTCACTTCACACAGATGTCAAGGGGGGAGAATGAGTCCTTAGAATCCCCCACTCTCCATGACTCTTCCAAGTGTCTTCAGCACGGTTTATCTGCTCAGTCCATAGTAAAGTCAATAGATTATGCAGCCCTATCTGTCAAGGCTCAGCAAAAAAATATTCCTTGGGATTCTTCCATGTGATTAACACTTGCTGGGGAGCTGCCTGCCCCGTCCCCCCGTTTAAGAGCATTGTATCAGGAATATAATGAAAATACCTTTATATTGACAGTTGCATTAGCCACTGTGGTGTTTTTTATGGCCTCAGGTAACCCGCAGTGTCCTAGCTTTGGAGCCTGGTGGTTAGCTTTTGGTTCGTATGTCAATATTACAGACAAGCATGAACCGAAAGCATATTTTAAACAGGCAGCAGATGAGTGAGGTTGCCGTACTGCAATGTGCCACCCAGGTACCTGATCCTGTGAGCTGCTGAGCCAGTCTGGAAAGGTGCCACTGAGCTGAGGGTGCTCAGCACCCTAGGGATGCACTTAGCACCTCTTCAGCTTAGGTGCTAGCTGCCCGTGCGTGGCAGATGACTGAATTCCTAAGACTTAGGGTTTTGCATCAGAAGACTCCAGGGGATCTCTCCCAAGGTACATTCCCAAAGATGGGCAGAGATCAGTCTGCTATTTATCTGATCAGAACAGCAATTCCCCCAGCGTATCTCCCCACTACCTGAAACACAGGGCTTGATTTGCAGGCTGTAGTGAGCACGTCTGCTATAAGGGGTTCCTTACACCTCCTCCTTTGGCTGGATCAGGTATAGTACATCTCTGTGCTGGCGTAGATCCTACCTGTCTTGAACTAGCTGGTCCATTGGAAGGCAGCGACCAACGGATGGACACAGTTGCTTTGTGCACCGGCTGGGTGCCCTGGGGGCGAGGAGGGGTAGTGGGGGCTCCGATTGCCCTGCGCGGGGAGGGGAAGTAGGATCTCTGATGGCCCTGCAGGGGGAGGGGAAGTGGGAGCTCTGATGGCCCTGGGGGCAAGGAGGGGAAGTGGGGGTTCCTCACAGCCCTGGCTTTCTCAGGGGGTTGAGATTTGCCTCTCCGTTGTCTCCGGGAAACTCATGTTTGTCTTAATGTGACCACACGTGTTGCAAATCCAGCATGTGAGAGGCTAATGCCGGGGCTGATAGTCTAGTGCCTTGGCAATGCCTGTACAGGAAAATACAAATTGTGGGTAAAATTGACCCTGCTTCAAAAAATATCCCCTTTGTTTCTGTTTCTGAAAGCACATCGGGTGGCTGCTTTTCATCTTGAGCCCACGCGCTCCAGGACACGCATCAAGCAGAACTCCAGAGCGAGCTGCTAATCCCAAAGGGCAGCTTCACACAGCTCATGTCTGGGAAATGCCGGGATGGAAAGGAGCTTGCCAGAGGCCAAGCTGGCCTGCAGGTCGGGGAGGGCATACACCGGTGGATCCCAGGGGACCTACGCAAAGACACTAGGGTTGAAATGATCAAAGATGCCATGCAGTGAGTGTGACACAAGATGCGTGGTCCTGATTGGGCTGTGAGCAGGGGGACCCCCCGAATCTCTCCCACTTGAGCTAAGGGGCAGCTACGTGCAGGTGTTGAGGCCCCAAGCTCTCCTTGCATCACTTGGAGACGCATGGGCCTTTGGCCTGTATTTATATCTGATGGGCCCAGTTCACTACCCTGCACAGACAAAGGGGGTTAGCATTTGCACTCCCAGGCAGTGAATCTGTGTCCCATCCAGATGCACGAGAAACACTGCCAGGCCCTTGGCTACAGTAATCTGTACCGCACTGTACTAGAACGTGGCTCTTGCTAAATATTTGGGCTGCGTTCTCTTCTTACGTACACTGGAACAAGCCAATTGACTTCAGAGCCTTTGCTCCTCTGCATCCAGGTGGAGAATTGGGTCTGTATTTATTTTGTCATACAGGGTACGTCTACACTGCAGAGTAAGCCCAGGGTTCGAATTCAAGCTCAAGCCTAACCCCCTTTCTGTCCACATACAAATCAGGCTAACCCAGGCCTTGGACCCATGGTCCCGGGACCCCACAGGGGTTGAAGGATACAAACCTGAGTCAAGCCAGGACCCAGGGCTCAAACCCTTTTGCTTTGCAGTATAGACACAGCCCCACTGGATTTACGCTCTGGAAATCCACCATTAGTATCCCACAATCCCACAGGCCGATTTCCTTTGTCCTCTGGACAGTCAAGTTTGGTGGGCGGTCCCGGAGTGTTCACTGCTCCATGAACAAACGGCTAGAGCAGTCACATTTGGGGAGGGTGCTAGGAAGTCTGGGATGTGGGTGGTTGGACCCAGGCCTGCATAATGCAGCATAGGCTGGGACCCAGGGTTCAACAAATCCTAACCTGGGATTACAATTTAGTATAGATGCTGAAGCCTTAGGTTAACAAACCCAGAGTCTGCTAACTTGCGTTCTATCCAACCTAGGTTTACATTGCAGTGTAGATGGGCCCTTCCATGCTAGCTTAGGGGCCTTCTCTGCATGTGGCCGAATCCTGTGGCATTTGAGGAGGATTCCTTTCAAGCAGGGATCAAAGTTGTATGGTGGAAGAAGTGCACCCCCATCCCTTCTTCTCTAATGCTGTGATCCTTCATCTCCTCCTTGTGCTGCTGGCACATGTTGCATAGATCAACTGAGTGAAAGCCAATGCACCCGGTTCATATGGGTATGAACTGCTAATGGCCAGCGGAGACTTTGTGAAGTTCATGCTTTTAACCTGCTTGTTTGTCAAGGTAGAAAATGAATTTTTGAACATTAATCCCAACTCCCTTCTCCTCGAGCGCTCAGTTTGTCTGTCTATGTTGGGGTGACCACATGTCCCGATTTTATAGGGACAGTCCCGATATTTGGGACTTTTTTGAATATAGGCATCTATTACCCCCCACCCTCTGTCCCGATTTTTCACATTTGCTATCTGGTCACCCTAGTCTATGTATATATCTCTGTAGCATCGGAGTGTCTTATTGCTGAGGTGGGAGGGCTTTTTCAAGCAAGACCATTACCTATGCCATTCCAGATTGCACCACCGGCCAATCTAGCTGGATCACTGCTAAGGGCAGAATGCCCCTGCCTCACGTTTCTCAGTGGGCAGAGAAAACCTTCAGCAATCACCATGGTGCAGTTCTGTACAGGGGGTGGAAGGAGAGGAGCGAGTTCATTCCTGAGCACTACCGTGAGCATTGTTTAAGCCCTGAAGCATGAGATTTCAAGTATCCTTACCTTAGCCAACGAAAGTGCAGATGTTAATAGAAATTGGCCCCTGTAAGAACTCTGATGCAAGCCTTCCTTCCAAAGCCAGTATTGCCAAACACTCCCCTCCTCCCCTGCTTTAAGCAATTCACCATAGGCCCCTAAAGTTCATGGATTTAACATCCCCACTTCTCAAATTTACTATTTTTAAAAATCAAATTATTTTCAGTTCACTTCCTGGGTTTTGAGCCTGTGGGGTTTATCTTTCTCTGCAATCACAAAGTCTAGAAACTTTAAGTGAGAATTTCAGAGCTCTTTTATTTTTTTAATCACATGCTTCCAGGAACTGCGACTTAGAGAAAGAGCCCCAAATACCGTGAGTCTCAATGATCAGTCACAAAAAGTGGCAACACTGGGAAACGCTGAGGAAGTTTGGATCTAAAAGCTGTACAATGGTCTGAACCAGAACATGGAACCCAGAAGGTTCGATTCAGCTCAGAGTGCAGATTTAACCATCTCTGATTATTACTGGCCCCTGAGTGCTCCATCCGCTTCTTAAATCGGGCTGCAGGACCTCCGGGTGCCAAGAGGGCACCGTCTCTCAGCGGTGCAGCCTGCAAAGCCGTGCACAGCCAGTGACTCGGGCCGCGTCGCATTTGGGGCTGCAATGGTGGGAGCATTTCACAGTGCTACCCAGGCACGCTCCTTGCTCGCCAGGGAGCCGCAGCACGGAGTCTGCCACTGGCAGACGGCAGTGGGCTAGCTTGGTGCTGCAAAACCACTCGGTGTGCTTGCTCTGTGCTCTAAGCAATGGCCCCACCCCAGCCTGCTTTCCTGATTAGCCTCGTCTTCCCAATCAGTCTGCGCACAGCCATCCACTTGGCTTGCGAGGCATAAAGAGTCCAGCAGCATCCAGCCGGCTTTATCACCCCGGATGTCTGTATTTAGGCAGCAGGCAGCTGCGCCGTGGTGCTGCGGTACCTTAAGACCCTGGGTAACTAGGCAACAGCTCTGATGCTCCTTTCACCGGAGCGGAGGCGAAGGGAAACGACTCCGTTCTGCAGATGCTGGGGCAAAGACTTAGAGAAAGGGGGAGACTGAGCTCCCCAAAATCAGGACCTTGGAGACTGTGGCTTTTTGGAGAGGAGGGTCGTGGGCACATAGTTGGTCAGGAGTCTGTAGGATGTACCCAATGCTAGCCCAGCCTTGCGTTTCCCTTGCTCGGTGAATAGAAAGTACTTGCTGGGGTGCAAACTAAAAGGAGAGGCTGCAGTGTTCCCCGCACTCCTCCATATCCTGCCACCTGTGTCCTCATGCTGCAGCGATAGGGTGCCAGCATGTAGCACGCCTCGGGCAACGCCCTACGCATTAGGGAAGGACCATCAGGCTCCGCCATGGAGCCTTCCTGACCCCAGTTGTGATCCGCTGACACCCTGATGCATGAGGTTGCTTTACCCTAATCCAGTGCGGCAAATATGATTGGTCAGGAAATGATCCGACCACAGCTTGTTTCTAGGATGGATAAGATACGGCTTCAAGCTGGATCAAATCCGTGGTCCATTCAATCCAATATGCTGGGGTTTTAGAGGAAGGTGTCAGAATCCCACAGTAGCAGAAGTGGGATAATCTGTCCACCCACATACATTGGGTCTCATCCTTCTCTGACCATTGATGCTGACAAGTTTTTGGCAGCTTAGTAAACCTTATGCTTCCGGACGTAAGCCAGCCTCGAGCCATTAGAATTCTGGATAGCCTTGCTATCCGTATAAACGTGTACTCCCTTCCTCAGTCTTGCCGAGTTCGTGGTCTCCATGACTGCATGTGGTAGTGAGTTCCACAGGCTAGTTACAGGTTGTGTGGGAAAAAGTTTCCTTTGTATCCGTTTTGAATTTTCTCCCTCCAGGCCCATCAGGAGAAATTTGGGGGTTGAGGCCCCACACCCGTTCGTATCACTTTGTTTCCATGGATGTTTGGGAGGGGGGGCCCTGATCTTGGAGCCCTGGTACATTTGCCCCTCCCCACCTCTTTGAACTCATTGATGATGACCTGTTCTGTTCATTCCCTCTGGGGCACCTGGCGTTGGCCACTGTCGGAAGACTGGATACTGGGCTCGATGGACCCTTGGTCTGACCCAGTATGAACGTTCTTACATTATGTTCTTATTGAATAGGCTTTTCCTCTTGTGTTAGGAGACGGGGATAACAGTAAAAAGAAAAGGAGGACTTGTGGCACCTTAGAGACTAACCAATTTATTTGAGCATAAGCTTTCGTGAGCTACAGCTCACTTCATTGGATGCATTCGATACATCCGATGAAGTGAGCTGTAGCTCAGGAAAGCTTATGCTCAGATAAATTTGTTCATCTCTAAGTTGCCACAAGTCCTCCTTTTCTTTTTGCGGATACAGACTAACATGGCTGCTACTCTGAAACTGGGGATAACAGTAGTTTCCCCTCTCCCTTTTCTAAACTACTCTTTATTTTATATATTTCTATCATGTCCTCTCTCATTAGTCTCCTTTCTAAGGGAAACAATCCCATTGTTTTCAATCTCTCTTCATAATGGTTTCCATGCCCCATACCGTTCTTGTTGTCCTTCTCTGAACGTCCCCTAATTCTGCAGTAACAAGTGTGCTCTGAATGAGTCACATACACATGGGCCAGGTCCTGGGGCCAGGCTCTCTGCCAAGCTGCAGTAGCCAGGCTCAGTACAGGGTGGGGCTTTCTGGAGAGGGGGGAGGAATAACTCTACCCACCAGCTCAAGGGTACTGTAGTAGTCCCCAGTCATTCCGCCGGTGCCCTTTGGGGAGCAGGTTATGTTGTCAGTAGCTGGAGGATCCACCCCTGTTGAACATCAGGACCACACCACTTCCGATGCTTTTGTGGGAGGCAATTCAGTAGCAGAGGGGGTCAGGAGTCGCCTCCATGCATGCAAATGCTGACCAGTGTCTTGATCCGCTTCTGAAACCACGGGCATGTGGTTTGCTCTTTCACAGCCGATGGGGGAGAGGAAAAAAATGTAACCAACGCTGAGAAGAGCTGTGGAGAATCAGTGGCTCATGTGTGCAGCAACGGAAGCAAAAAGGTGGGGAACCATTCCTCGGGGGGCACTTTGATTTACAGCCTGGACCTCGAGCCCAGCCGGCAAAGACAGTCCCTGGGTTGTGACCGTAATGTGCAGAAAGATGTGCAGCATATATTTGACTAGACCGTGTGAGAGCTTTCCCCAGAGGACATCATGAAAAATTTGGCAGAGAAGGGGGAAAAAACAATATTTTTTTTCTTGCACGTTTCCCCCCACCCCCGCCCCCCAGCTTTTTTTGGCTATTTCTTTGTATGCAGGAATCTCATCCTAGCAACTAGATGTGACTAAGGCTTCTCGAGCCGTTTTAGTCCTCTAAATGAAGGGTTGATCCCTGCAACATATATTTCTGGAGCAGCTTTCACCATGGAAACCAGAGAGCTGTTTTACTTTCGCAAAAGAAGCAGAGAAGCATGGGGAAGAAATGATCAGAGTTCAAATCCTTCGTAGCCTGGTAATCCCCAGCATTCCCCATTCCTGCTGGAGAGAGCTTCAAAAGACAGGGAAGGCGCACAGACTGCAAGCATCTCCGAGGCAGGGGAAAACAGATTGGAACAAAACAGTCACCAAAAAGTGCTTGGAAGACAAGACGTTTCCTGGCGCAGGTGATCAAGGGACGGTAAAAAGGTGGAGTTTGGCGAAAGCAGAATGGGCATTTTATTGCTAGTATCAAAATAATGCATCGTGCCAATATCTTAAATCCTTGGCCTGGCTCCTTAGCTGGTGTGAATGGCCATAGCCCCACTGACTTCCCTGGAGCTGTACTGATTTACACCAGTCTCTGATAT
This sequence comes from Caretta caretta, assembly GCF_965140235.1. Lineage (NCBI taxonomy): Eukaryota > Metazoa > Chordata > Testudines > Cheloniidae > Caretta > Caretta caretta. The sequence continues at coordinate 12,227,059 of NC_134231.1, read as the reverse complement.
CCAATCATAGAATATCAGGGTTGGAAGGGACCTCAGGAGATCATCTAGTCCAACCCCCTGCTCAAAGCAGGACCAATCCCCAATTTTTTTTTGCTCCAAATCCCTAAATGGCCCCCTCAGGGATTGAACTCACAACCCTGGGTTTAGCAGACCAATGCTCAAACCACTAAGATATAGCAGCAGCACCAGCCAAACACGCTCACAAATCTACTGCTTTGCGTGCATGTGAGCGAAGCAGGGTGCAGGTGGGTTAGCCCGTGGAGGGGAACGCACCAAGGAGATGGCCAGGATTCCTAAGGGAGAACAGAGTAGGAGTCAGCCACGGAGTCAGCCTTCTGTTCTATTCAGGTTCTTGTACTGTGCCCGTCACCTTGGTGTCTGAGCGCCTTGCTGAGGGTGCAGGGTGAGTGGCAGAGGCCGCGTCCCCCAAACAGGCATGGCAGTCGCACTGGGTATGGTAAGTCCATAGAGAACTTCACAAAGTAGGGATATTCTCAGCCTCCCAGCCTGCACTGTCCTGTTAATTAACTACACACCTGAACTCCTTACCCTAGTCGGTCTGGAATCAGTTGCCCTTCAGCTCCCCCATAAAGGGATGTAGGGAAGCAGGCACTGCATTGCTGGACATCATGATCTCTGGAGATCATTAAACATCCCCTGGCATTTATCATAAGAGCAGGAAGGTCTGCCTCCGTGTTCTGTAGTTATTTGTATTGTGCAGCCACTTCGGAGCCTTGTTTCCTGGCACTTCCCCATCTGTCTGTATCCCTCTGTTCTCATCCTGAGATTGCCATCTCTGTGGGGCAGGGACTGTCTTTTTGTGCTGGGTTTGTACAGCACCTGGCACACGGGGATCCTGCTCTGTGACTGGCCTCTGGGCGCTACAGCAATTCAAATCTTAAATCATCATAAGCGGGGCCTGGTAATGACTTCCTGCCAATCTGATCACCTTACAAAGATGCAGTTGCTTTTGACAGTCTTCTTCACCTCCTGCCCTAACCTGTTGTGTAGCATGGCTATGCACTGCCTCACTCCACCCCAGAAGTGGCCGCATTTGCATGGGGAATGAAAGGACCCTATATAGTCTTTCGAGCTCTGTAAATGTGAACAGCTGCTGCCGTAGCTTCAGCAGCATCCGCTTGGAGGAAACCGATGTGCACGCAGCAAAGCCAGGCACTGGCAGACGCAGAAATGTCAGCAGCAGAGAGAGCTGTGCTGTGGCAGATAGGCTGCAGGCAGGGAACAGCCTCGCTTCTCACCCACGCAGGCGAGCTGCCAGCACATGTGGGCTTTCCGGCGTGGCTCCAGCAAGCCACTTTGGCTCCAGCGTTCCCCCCCCTGCGTCTGCTCCGAGCTGGGTGCCACCTCGGCTGATGGTACGAGCCCACGGGGGCAGATTGCTCGGGTGCACAGATCCTTCCCTGATGCATTCTGCGAGGGCCGGGGGGAAATCAGACTGCTCCCTCCTCGGGGAAGGGAGGAAGTTTGCGCCGCCCTCTCTCAGCTCTGCATCCTCCCCTTGTCCAGGCGGTGACAAAATGCCGCGAGAGCTCCGAAAGGGTCTGCCAGCATCACGTTTTCCATCCGCCGTGCTTTGCCCCGAGCCGTGGGGGTGCTGTGTGCCCGTCTGGCCTGTGCGGCCTGGCTTTAGTGTAGCCTGTTAATGCAGGGCGACCTGTGTATTGTTTCAGTGACAGTGGATCCGTCTCTGCGAGCTCACCTGAAGGGCCGGGGCGCAGCTGAGGCTGGCAGTGTCGATCAAGGCTCGTGCTTCGTTCAAGACAGGCAGGCACATGTTGCCCGCGCAGTTGTGCTAGGGAGGGAGTAGTCAGGGGTGCAGATGGGTCTTCCGCAACCTGCCCGGTTTCTCTCGCTGTCCGTTTCTCATTCTCTTTCTAACGTCTGAGGCAAATCCCGCAGTATAATTTCACTCTAGCCTGGGCCATGCATATCCCTAGGTCTAGAATGTAGTTTGGGAGCAGAATGCGATCCCTGACTTCACTGCAGGCATTCCCTGTTCCCACCGTTCTCTGCAGTCTCTGTTAACATTGCGCTGGCTAGAAGCCTGCAGGCTTCACGATTGCTGCAATGAACCTGTCCCCTCATAGTTAAACACCCGGTAGCACTGAGCTGAGGCACACAGCCCTGCGATGCCCCCCCCCGCCCCTTGCAAGATGAATGCTATTCAGTCTCATTGACCTCCTGTGAAAGGCCCTCCCTGTAGGACAGGTGCAGGTGTAAGTCTCCGCTGCTGCGTGCCTCCTTCTCCATGCTATAAAGCCTGCCTTGCTGTGTGCAGACTGCACGATTCCAGCTTGCTGGCGGCTTGCAAAGAGCAGATCGCGCCCTGGCTGAATGCTGCCGGCAGTGGCTCGGCCATGGCCTTGCTGCTAGGCACAAGCTTCCTGTGTGCCCTCTAGGGGCTAATCACCATTGCCATCTCAAAGGTCTGCCCCCAAGGGGTGTAGGTGCTGGACAGACTTAGCCCTCTGTACTCAGCAATGTGAACTGCTTCCCTAGCTGAGAAGAGGAAAGACTAACCCTTAAAAGACTGGTTTTTGGAAGGAAGCGTCCAAGTCTCCCGGCCCCCAGGCTCCAAAGAGTTAAGGTGCTGATGCATGGCTTCCTTTCTCTCCCTCTGGATTGTAGCTGAGAGATGTTCTGTGCATCCAGCCCCTGATGGGACCAGCGCTCCACCCCCCTCCCCCGTCAGGGTTATCACCCTCAGCAACGCCTGCATAACACCCCCCGCAGGTGCTGCGGAAACCAGATTAACACCAATGCGAAGAGCAAAGCACGTACGTGCCGCGGAAATGGGTCTCTCTGACGCAGAGCCGCTGCTGGCTGCGAAGACACTGCCCTGTTCCCTGGGCGAGATGCCCACAGCGAATCTTATTGCCGTGGCCCCAGCTTGGCTCCGTTCCGAGCGCTGAGGCCAAGGATGCTGCAGAAAGTCCTCTCCTAGGAGCCAGGCCGAGGAGGGGACACTCTGTGCAGGCTGTGTCCTGCCACTTCTTAAACTCACAGGCCTGAAGATGATCAGGAAGCCGAAAGGGGACTCTGCACTCTGAGCGCGAACTCTAAAATCCCGGCCTTAATTAAGCCTGCTGCTCCGGTGTTCGGAATTGGTCCTTATTAGCTGATTCCCGAGCACACCTGGAGGACGCAGGGAAACACTACCGATTTGAGGGCATAAAGGCAGTTCAGCACATGAGTGCATTAAGGTTTTGCTTCTGGAGGCGTAGGTTTAAGTGCTGGTTTAGATCACAAGGGAATTGAGTTTGGTGGCATCTCATCTTCGTCCACGTCTGTCTTCATCACAAAACCACTGCGCGGAAGGATAGGGGAGCCCATTTCTGTTTGAAAGGCTCAGAAGTGGAGCAGCTGGGTGTGCTGCAGGACGGGACGGAGGTGCATCGGGGAGCAGGAATGGGACTGCAGGGGGCGCCGCAGGACGGGACGGAGGTGCATCGGGGAGCAGGAATGGGACTGCAGGGGGCGCCGCAGGACGGGACGGAGGTGCCATTGTGTCACAGACAGGCTAGTGACTTGCCCAAGTATAGCAGGGCAGGGAATTGCATCCAGGTCTCCCAGCCACCTTCCTCTTTGTGGCTGGTTTGAATAACTCAGATAATATGAAACTCTAGTATTCAATGTTAGAGAAACCATAGGGTATGTTATCCTAGGATGGCCAGGTGTCCGGTTTTCCATCACAAAGTCTGGTCGAAAAGGGGACCTGATGGTGTCCGGTCAGATCTACTGACTGAACACCCAAAGTCCAGTTATCACCCGTGCCAACCCCTGCTCAGCCAAGGGCACCTCCTACCTGCATCGGGTGGCTGCAGCTCCCAGCCCCGGCTGTGCAGGCGAGTCCCTCCTGATCCACACAGGGTGGAGGGGAGAGGGGGAAAAGCAATGAGTGATGGGGCGGGAGGGGGAAGAGGAGAGGGCGGGGTGGGGCAGGTCCTCGGGGGGCAGGACAGGTCCTCGGGGAAAGGGATGGGGAAGGGGAGGTTCCAGCAGTCCTGCTAGAGTGCCCATTTTTTAAATAACAAGGAGTCCGGTGGCATCTCAAAGACTAACAGATTTATTTGGCCATAAGCTTTCGTGGGTAAAAAACCCACTTCTTCAGATGCATGGAGTGAAAATGTACAGATGCAAATTAAGTTTTTTAAATATTACCAAGTTGGCTACCCTATGTTATCAATATAAGGGATACATGCCATGCACCCACCCCAACCCCCTGCCTCCCATTATTGTTAACTGAGTTGTACATCATCCACTATCCCCCCAGGCAACATCCAGAATGTGTTTTTATGTTGCTGTCAGAAGTGCAAAAAAACCCACATCCAGTCCTGCTGGCGGCTCTTGACCCTTCCATCTCTCCGCACAGGTACCAAGAAGTAAACTCTAGACAGCCGTGAAGATGAGCAACGAAACCACCCCAGAGGCAGTCTCTTCCCCCCCGGTCTCCTCCCCGCCTCCCCACGGGCAGCGTTACTTCGATCGGTTCTCCGAAGATGACCCGGAATATCTGCGCATCCGGAACATGGCGGCCGATCTCCGGCAGGACTTCAACATGATGGAGCAGAAGAAGCGAGTCACCATGATCCTACAGAGCCCAGTGCGTAGAGAGTGCCTGGCAAATGGCCAAAGCGAGGGAGTGGGAGTCAGGGGTTTTTATCCCCCGTTCTGTCTCTGTATCCTAAGACCTAGCTTCTCCACTAGCGGGCTCTTTGTTACAGGTGCCTCTATTTATTTGTTTGGAATGCCCAGCTCTAGAAACCAGCTGAAGTCACTAGGAGCTGTGGCTACTCAGCACCTCTGCAGAGCAGACCCACGGAGCCGCCAAAATGAGTGGCCAGATTCTTAAAACCCCTCAGCACGTTGGGTGCTGAGCACTTCTAAAATCTGGCCCCGGTTTTGGGTGATGAGCCCTTGAAAATGTGGCCGGGAGCTCTTCTAAAATCTGGCCCTAGGTGTCTTAAAGTTGGACATCCAAAAATTGAGACTTCTCCCCCCACCCCCAGTTATTAAAAGCTCGTTCTGCAAGCATGAAGCGTTCTCCTCTTGGAGTGGTCACCGGGGCAAGCTCTGTGCTTAAGGGACAGAGCATAGAGAGAGCAACTGATGCCCAGTGTCCTCCATTAGGTGTTGCTCATTCCCCTGTACCAGCGGGGCTGTGAGTGCCAACCGTGTTTAATGTGTGAGGCCGGGGAGCCTGTTTCCCATGAAGCGCCTTGCCTTGACGAGGAGCGCTGCCGACTTTGTCAGGAAGATGCTGGCTCTGTAAAGCTCACGGCGTGGCTGTAAGGCAGCGTGGGCGCCGATCTGTGAAATCGCTGATGATTCACTGTCTGCCATGCTGTTTCAGTCTTTCAGAGAGGAGCTGGAGAGCCTTATCCAAGAACAAATGAAGAAGGGGAACAACTCCAACATCTGGGCCCTGCGACAGATCGCGGATTTCATGGCCAGCACTGCTCCCTCCGTCTTCCCCACCTCTCCCATCAGTATGTTGGTGGATAATTCTTCTCAGGCTGGGGGGGGAGGCCTGCCTTGTTGCCAAGTTACCAAACCAGGGTGGGACAGGCATTGCAGGATTCGGAAAGACAATCAAAGGCACCTATGGTGCCCATCTCATGAATGTCAGTTGGACTGAGGTGCCTAATTCCCCTAGGCTAACAAGAAAGTCTCAGCTATATCTCTCCCTTCTCTGAATGGGGTTGTTCGAAGTGCTCGGGGTTTCCAGTGAAATATTATCTGGTTGCACTGATTTCACATACACCCATACAGTGGTCAGCTTTAATGGCAACCAGCGTGGGGATAAATAACATTGGGTTTCTGCCCCTCTTTGCTTCTTTATAATGCCCAAAATAGGCCTTGAAGACTGTGTTTTGCTGACTCTGTTTTAAAGGGTTTCCCCTCTTTATATTTCACCTTAAAAATTCCAGGATTATCAACTCATTCCCTGTTTTTCCTGGATGTCTCCTTGGAAGACCAGAGAACCGTAGTGGGAGCTTTTCTGGCCCTTAACTAAAGAAATGGGTGGCTGTTTCTTTAACAAAGAGAAGTTTCCTCCCAAGTGGTTTTCATACACTTGCGTTGAATAAGTGATAACAAAAGAGGTATTTTAAAATGCCCTGAACATTATTGCCTAAAAAAGGTGAACATTAGGGTTGTCTGAAATTTTTTGTTCAACTGCTTTTTGATGAAAACCGTCTGGTTTTTTTTAAATGGAATGTTTTGCAAACAATAGGTTGGGGTTTTTTTTTTTGAATTTTCCAGGTTTCTGATCAAGCAAAATGTTGCTCTTTTGTTCCCCATTTTTCCTCCCCACCCTGATTTTTTTAATGGCAACGTGTAAAAAAAAAAAAAAAAAGGAGAGTTAGAGTAAAGGGGGGGGGAGGATTAAGGAGGGGAGATCCGACAAATAAAATCAACCCTAACCCATTGCATTTAAAAATGGGGCTGGGGAGGGTGCTCCCCTTGTGTTTTTTCTCCAGCGATCCCCATCCCCAGTCTAAGACTGGCAGTGATGTGTTCGGGAGTCCCACAGATCCTTCCACGGCCCTCGTGGGCTGAGAGGTAAGGTGTGAAGGTTCAGGGAAGGGAATCCACCATGGGAGTCAACACATACGGACTGAAGAGCTTGGGGAAGTATCCTGCCTCTCATCTAGGGGAACAGATAGAGATTGGATGGGCCAGATCCAATGGCCTGGAAGCCTCCTTGCTTCCCAAAGCACCTCCTAGCCAGGAGCCCCTCAAACCAGCTAACCGATCTCCGCCTCTCCTCAGGTCTCTCCATGGTGACGCCCATCAACGACCTCCATAGCACCGAGTCGCTGTCCCTAGCGAAAGGGGAGCGGCTCATGCGTTGCAAGGTTGGCAGCATCTACCGACTCCTGGACCTGTACGGCTGGGCGCAGCTCAGCAACACCTACGTCACGGTGAGGGGGGAACCCCAGTGGTAACATGGACATGGGGCCATCTCCGTAGTGAGGATGGAACACGACTAGGGCCCTACCAAACCCCACGACTCCTTTTTGGGTCAGGGCCCCCAGTTTGAGAAACGCTGGTCTCCCCCTGTGAAATCGGTATAGTATAGGGTAAAAGCTCACAAAAGACCAGATTTCACAGGGGGAGGCCAGATTTCACGATCCGTGATGCATTTTTCACAGCCATGAATTTGGTAGGGCCCTGCAGATGACCGCACACTGCCGTCCTCCTGCCTTTGCCATCCACATCCTTGTGTGGAGTTGAGATGGAAGCGTAGAGTTCTTGATCTTCCAGTTACCGGAGTGGACCAGACTTGTGGGGGGAAGGATATAAAGAGAGGGAGTTCCGACTGGGAGACTGGTCTCATCTTTTCTACTAACCTCTGGCATCCCTCAGCAAACACTACACCATGTAGCCAGTGCAGGAATGTAACATTTGGCACAGGCTGTCTGTGCTGGTATCTTGCAGAAATCAATGCGTGACCCTTCAGAGGAAGGGGAAAGAAAAACCCTCTCCAACCTACAGTGCTTAAGCACCGGCTCAGCGGTTTAATACTATAGGTGGGAGTTGGGGGTTCAAAGTGAATTCTCTCTTGACGTCTGCTCAGCTGTGCCCTGCATCAGATGACCCTGATCTTAGCTCACATACATGCCCATGTGCAGGGTCAGAGGGCATCCAGCTGTGACTTCCACAGGCTGACTTTACAGTCCTAGCTTGGGAACTGCTCCTCAGCTGGTGAGATAAGAATTCCCTTTCAGGCCATTCCATTGCTCACTATGCAAAGTGGGCCAGATCCTCAGTGGAGCTATACTGAGCATCTGGACCAGAGACAACTCGTCAACACAGCAAAAAACCCCGTAGTGAGTGGCATAGATGCTACCGAGAAATGCCATATCCCTTTATCTTTGTGATCAAAGGCTAGGAAATTTAGCAGCTCCAGCGCAGCCGCATGATATGTGATCATGGAACATACGGCACTATACTCTTTGAATTTTTCTCCGTCACTGACTTCCTTTTTTCTTCAGCCCCAATTTCCAGCTGTTAAAGTTCTTGCCCATTGTGTGACCCAAGTGGTACAGTACTGAGACCATGCTTGGTCAGTCACGTTTGACTTTCCCGGAGATCTGAAACCAAAATGAAACACAGTGGAATCTCAGAGATTGGAGGCTTGACTGGAAAATGCAGATGAAAGGAATTATGTTTGGTTTCTTAGCATTATAGGTGGGCTTGGAAGGATCTAGGATTCCATCCCAGCCCAAACATCTACACTGCAACTGAACAGCCCCTTAGCCCAAGTCAGCTGTCACGGGCCAGCTGCTGGTTTTTAATTGCGGTGTAGACCTATCCTTAGTTCTGGCCAGGAGTATGCAGTCATGGGATGGACCCTTGACTAAGCAACATAGTTTGGAATGGAAATGGCTATAGAAAAGACAGATACTCTTAGTAATATGAAGGACTCAGAACGCCCCACCAGGAAAGTAAGAATGCACATGCTACTGAAAATTGTCCAGTTAATCTTAACTCGCCTCTTTCCCCCACTCCTGTGCATTTCTTTTGGTAGATGCGTGTCAGCAAAGAACAGGATCACTTCTTGATCTGCCCTACAGGTCTTTCGTGTAATGAAGTCACCGCTTCTAGTCTGGTGAGTGTGCTAAATAACACCCTCTTCCTTCATAATGAAACCCTCCACTTTCTCTCTCTCTCTCTCGACGGTAAATTAAATCCATGCTGGTAATCTGGGACCGCTTTGGGAGACGTTGACGGCAAAGAATTCTTTATGAGAGATGGTTTAAAAAAAGACCAAAAATTATTATTTTTTTTAACAAATTCCACCTCCACTCCCACCGTTTTTTCTCAAAATTTTGAAATTTGAAATGCTCCAGAGTGGTTTGAACACTGCGGTGTGAGGGGGAGAGAAATACGTGTGGCAATCTCACCATTTTTTTCACCCTGTTTTGGTCAAAATTCAAAGTTTCATGGTTTTTATCACCATTTTGAAAAAGATAGACAGTGAACATTCAATAGCCACCTGATGCATGTTCTCTTCATGCATGCATGGCACACAGTAGATTGTGATCCCAGCAGATGTCACAGGCCGTATGGGAATGGGCTGAGTTGCTGTAGAATTGACGGACCTGAGTCTGTATCCCATACCTACCTCGCAGGCTTAATTAATAGATTCCAAGGCCAGAATGGACCATTGTGATCATCTAATTTGAACACCTGTAGAGCGCAGGCCAGAGAACTTCCTCAAAATACTTCCAAGAGCAGATCTTTTGGAAGGAAGCACATTCTTTGAATGCAGAGCCACCTGGAAGGTGGATCCAACGGGTTGATGAGGGAGCGCAGTGGTGTTCTGCAGATTTGGGGTGAGCCATAGGGAGTGTGAATTCCTCCCCTCCCCGGTAACTCTCCTGCGGCCTCGTTTCTTTCCTGCTGCAGATTAAAGTGAACATCCTGGGTGAAGTGGTGGAGCAGGGCAGTACCAGTTTTTCCGTGGACACGAGAGGATTCGGCCTGCACTCAGCCATCTACGCAGCCAGACCCGACATCAGGTGCATTATCCACTTGCACACGCCTGACACTGCAGCGGTAAGGAGCCCAATCAGTCATGCTGACGGGTTTGCCAGGGTCAGCCGCTGTATGGTTTGCACCGCAGCCGTAGAGAGCTGCAGAGTTCAGCTCTGGCTCTGAACATCCTGAGTGAAGTTGGGAGGATGGGGAATCCAGGGCTTCGTTCAGGCTCATTGCTGATAACACCCTGCTCGCCTCTGTGGCTTTGAGATCCGTGTGTGGCATCCCCACTCCACTCGTCTCTCAAACACATCGCTCCCTCAGAGGCTGATCCACATCCCGTTAAAATCAGTGGAATTAACGGGGCCTCTGACACAGTGGTATTAAGTTTCATTTCCCTTTAGAAACCCTGTGATGCTTTGTAAATAGGATAGGTATTTGCATCAAGTACGGCTGTTACTTTAGCAGCTAATAAAAACAGCAGAACTTCTGCTCAGGAGAATGGCCTCTTGTTTCCGGACAGCCACAGCATTTGTTGATCCTGGGACAAAACTCAAGGACAGTGACTTCGTTAGTCTGAATGTCTAGCACAAGCCCATCTCTGCTAAGTAGCGTCATTCGTAATGGGTTATGAGAGACCAGTCCTTACTGAGGCTTATTTTCCAATGGGTTTCAACCTCGACTTTAGAACTGTACCCGGGACTTTAGAACACCTCCCCGCAACCCCCTGAGCATGCAAATGGTCTTTGCTCATGTGAAGATGAGAGGGATGAAATTCACCCCAGTGCAACGGATTTGCACCAGACCGTGTGCACCTCTTTGAACGCCATGTAACCTTTTGAGGGGCCAGGACTCAGGCGTTCGGAGTTCTCTTGCCACCTCGGTCACAGACAGTGTGACCGTGGGCAAGTCGCTGAATGGCTCTGTGCCTCAGTTTCCCCACCTGTTCTGTGGGGATAATACTTGACTTACAGGAGGGGTGCTGGGAGACGACCTGCCCTCTCTTGCCCCTGGCATGCTACTGCTCAGGGGGATTACACTAGAACTGGGCAAGGTCTGTGCTCATTCAGTCCTTTCTGCACAGTGGGACTGTGCTCTGTCTGCTGCACTGGGATGCTGCAGGGCCCCGAGAAGGGGGCTCCGTTTGCCCCTCACTTGAGCACTTCTCGGACATGTGCATGTTCCGTCATTTAAGAAATGAACATTTTTTTATCCCCAAACTTCATGTGACTCACCTTCGGTCAGTTGCTTTATGCTTCTAATGTGAGGCAGAAGCTGTGGGTGGGATGCGTAAAAGTAAGGGAAAGATGCAGCCCCTGGGAGGAGAAAGGCCAAAATATGTGACTGCTACAAAACTGCTGTTTTCCTGGGTTCCTTTTGTTGGCGCTGATGGCAGAGCCTCATTGTTCACACTGATCTGCCACTGCTGAACCTTCATGGCTTCATATGCCTGCAAACTGATGCAGCCGCTGGTCTGAGGGGCCAGTCCTGGGAGATGCTGGGCAACGTCTGCACCCGTTGATTCCACTGAGAGAGAGGGAGAAGGATGCTCAGGATATTGCGGGATCAGGGCCGTAAAAGCGCAACAACAGGCCACAGGTTGCCGGTTTGAAAGCTGAGCGTAGACTCGACAGGTGCGTTGGTGTAAACGTGAGGGAACCAAAATGCTGATCTTCCCCTTGGCTTCCTGCGTTCTCTCTGTTTGCCAGGTGTCTGCCATGAAATGTGGCATCCTGCCTGTATCCCATGATGCCCTGCTGCTAGGCAACATTGTGTACTTCGATTTCAATGGAGAGATGGAGGAAGAGGCAGACAGGATTGAACTACAGAAGTGCCTTGGACCAACCTGCAAGGTTAGGAGAAAAGACACACTCCTCCGACTGAAAGATATTGTGGCTGATCAGCCGTTGGGCTAATACAGCTCAGCAGGGTCAACAAACATGTGGACAAGGGGGATCCAGTGGACATAGTGTACTTAGATTTCCAGAAAGCCTTTGACAGGGTCCCTCACTTGTGGAAAAATTGGAGAGAGTCCATCGGAGGGCAATAAAAAGGTTAGGGGACTGGAACACATGACTTATGAGGAGAGGCTGAGGGAACTGGGATTGTTTAGTCTACGGAAGAGAAGAATGAGGGGGGATTTGATAGCTGCTTTCAACTACCTGAAAGGGGGTTCCAAAGAGGATGGCTCTAGACTGTTCTCAGTGGTAGCAGATGACAGAACAAGGAGTAATGGTCTCAAGTTGCAGTGGGGGAGATTTAGGTTGGATATTAGGAAAAACTTTTTCACTACGAGGGTGGTGAAACACTGGAATGCGTTACCTAGGGAGGTGTTGGAATCCCCTTCCTTAGAAGTTTTTAAGGTCAGGCTTGACAAAGCCCTGGCTGGGATGATTTAGTTGGGGATCGGTCCTGCTTTGAGCAGGGGGTTGGACTAGATGACTTCCTGAGGTCCCTTCCAACCCTGATATTCTATGATTCTATGAAATTAAGTTGTCATGAGATAAGAGGGAAGATCCTTTCATGGATTGAGAACCGGCTAAAGGACAGGGAACAAAGGGTAGGAATAAATGGTAAATTTTCAGAATGGAGAGGGGTAACTAGTGGTGTTCCCCAAGGGTAAGTCCTAGGACCAATCCTATTCAACCTATTCATAATTGATCTGAAGAAAGGGATAAACAGTGAGGTGGCAAAGTTTGCAGATGATACTAAACTGCTCAAGATAGTTAAGACCAAAGCAGACTGTGAAGAACTTCCAAAAGATCTCACAAAACTAAGTGATTGGGCAACAAAATGACAAATGACATTTAATGTGGATAAATGTAAAGTAATGCACATTGGAAAAAATAACCCCAATTATACATACAATATGATGGGGGCTAATTTAGCTACAACTAATCAGGAGAAAGATGTTGGAGTCATCGTGGACAGTTCTCTGGAGACGTCCACGCAGTGTGCAGCGGCAGTCAAAAAAGCAAACAGGATGTTAGGAATCATTAAAAAAGGGATAGAGACTAAGACGGAGAATATCTTATTGCCCTTATATAAATCCAAGTTGAATACTGCATACAGATGTGGTCCCCTCATCTCAAAAAAGATATACTGGCATTCAAAAAGGTTCAGAAAAAGGCAACTAAAATGATTAGGGGGTTGGAACGGGTCCCATATGAGGAGAGATTAAAGAGGCAAGGACTTTTCAGTTTGGAAAAGAGGAGATAAAGAGGGGATATGATGGAGGTATATAAAATCATGAGTGGTGTGGAGAAAGTGAATAAGGAAACGTTATTTACTTCTTCACATAATATAAGAACTAAGGGCCACCAATTGAAATTAATGGGTAGCAGGTTTAAAACAAATAAAAGGAAGTTCTTCTTCACTCAGCGCACAGTCAACCTGTGGAACACCTTGCCTGAGGGGGTTGTGAAGGCTAGGACTATAACAGGGTTTAAAAGAGAACTGGATAAATTCATGGAGGTTAAGTCCATTAATGGCTATTAGCCAGGATAGGTAAGGAATGGTGTCCCTTGCCTCTGTTTGTCAGAGGGTGGAGATGGATGGCAGGAGAGAGATCACTAGATCATCACCTGCTAGGTTCACTCCCTCTGGGGCACCTGTCATTGGCCACTGTTGGTAGACAGGATACTGGGCTGGATGGACCTTTGGTCTGACCCAGTATGGCCGTTCTTATGAGTTGCTCCAGGAATGGGTTTGACCCAGTAATATTTTCATTGGAGATGGGCCGAAGAGGTGGTGTTCAGATCTGGGTCCTGTGCTGGGGTTTGGGTTCTGGTTTGCGGTCCTGTCGGGGCTTCACATTCTGACGTGTTGTGAGGTTTGGGCCCGTCATGTGGCAAAAGCACCAGGCTGAGAAGGCTGGGTTCTACAGCTGGCTGGGCGATTGCCCTGCTGTTTGAGTTTGGGCCTCCCAATTGCTTTGTGCCTCAGTTTACCCACCTGTGTCCTGAAATACCCGGGGTTTGATTTATAAATGTTTGTAAAGCTTTTCTGAGACCAGACACAGCAAGAGGAGTGCCACATAGATTGGATTAGAAGGAAATGGCCAATAAACCAGGTGAAGTTACACACAGCTACAGACTAGGGACCGAATGGCTAGGCAGCAGTTCTGCGGAAAAGGACCTAGGGGTGACAGTGGACGAGAAGCTGGATATGAGTCAGCAGTGTGCCCTTGTTGCCAAGAAGGCCAATGGCATTTTGGGATGTATAAGTAGGGGCATAGCGAGCAGATCGAGGGACGTGATCGTCCCCCTCTATTCGACATTGGTGAGGCCTCATCTGGAGTACTGTGTCCAGTTTTGGGCCCCACACTACAAGAAGGATGTGGATAAATTGGAAAGAGTCCAGCGAAGGGCAACAAAAATGATTAGGGGTCTGGAACACATGACTTATGAGGAGAGGCTGAGGGAACTGGGATTGTTTAGTCTGCAGAAGAGAAGAATGAGGGGGGATTTAATAGCTGCTTTCAACTACCTGAAAGGTGGTTCCAGAGAGGATGGTTCTAGACTATTCTCAGTGGTGGAAGAGGACAGGACAAGGAGTAATGGTCTCAAGTTGCAGTGGGGGAGGTTTAGGTTGGATATTAGGAAAAACTTTTTCACTAGGAGGGTGGTGAAACACTGGAATGCGTTGCCTAGGGAGGTGGTGGAATCTCCTTCCTTAGAAGTTTTTAAGGTCAGACTTAACAAAGGCCTGGCTGGGATGATTTAGTTGGGGATTGGTCCTGCTTTGAGCAGGGGGTTGGGCTAGATGACCTCCTGAGGTCCCTTCCAACCCTGATATTCTATGATTCTTATCTATGATTCTATGATTCTAAGTATCAGAACTACTCAACATCTGGGAAGTTACAAAGGGGTTAAATTGCTGTCACTTTTTACAGAACCTGTCATTCCGAATGTGAGCTGAAATAGCCTGCAAGTCATTCGAGGGACCTTCAGGTGCTGGGCAAAAATCCAGACTTGTCGATGGACTGTATCTCTGAGCCTCTTTAGAAAGAAATGCATTCACTGGCAAGGACCGTGTAAGCTAGTGTTTCATTTTCCCCGCAGATCCTGGTGCTGCGAAACCACGGCGTGATCACTCTGGGAGACACGGTGGAGGAAGCTTTCTATAAAACCTTTCACTTGCAGGCTGCTTGTGAGATCCAGGTGAGCGACTCCACTGGGGCAGCACCTTGGAATGAGCATCCGCCCTCGTCGATGTGTTTCCAAGGTCGCGTCTCATTGCAATGCTTTGTTACTCTGCTCGCTATGTAATCTAGGTGCATATTCCATCTAACCAGCCACCTAGGTACTTATGATTCTTGTCACTGTAGAGTTGGAGTGTCTCCCATAAGCTAAAGACAAAACGACTTGCTCTCTTTCCCTTCCCTACCGCCAGTATAGACTGACAGACAGACTCACAGTGATAACTTGCTAAGACAGGACTGCATTGTGTCTGGTATGCCTAATATGGGGAGAGACCCAGGATCATTATAAACCCCCCTGTACCAGACTCAATGAGTCCTGTGTTTGCAAGTTATCACTATGGTATAAACTCCAGCGTTCTAAAGCCTCCATCCCAAATGCTACATCTTGCTGGATTTCCAGCCACAACTGTGAAATACTCAAGTGCTTGGTGTAGATGGTGGGCTGCAGGA
Source organism: Caretta caretta (assembly GCF_965140235.1). Classification (NCBI taxonomy): domain Eukaryota; kingdom Metazoa; phylum Chordata; order Testudines; family Cheloniidae; genus Caretta; species Caretta caretta. The sequence continues at coordinate 12,211,896 of NC_134231.1, read as the reverse complement.
TGGCAACATCTTGTTTTGACCTGGGGAGATGTCCCCCAAGGAGCAGATTAGGGTTTGCACCCTAGGAGAATGCTGCCGGGAATACACCAATTCAATCTGGCTGCATTGCACTGATCATTTATCTCCCTCTACTGGGCAGTCCCTGGAACAGACTTCAGGACAGAAACCAACTTCTGCGAATACAGACTAACACGGCTGTTACTCTGAAACTTCCAGTGTGGTTTTTATTTTTTTTTTACAGCTTTATATACGGTCGTGGCTTTCAGTCACTCCCAGGTTAGCCTTGAGTTTCAGCTGCTGCCCTGTTATTTGCTCAATAACTTGAACTGGGCCTTTGCTTTCTCCTCCGCTGTTGACTGTTGGTTTGGGGTGGGATTTTCAGAAGTGTTTGGCACTAGCCTAAATGATTTCCCACTGACTTCAGTGAGAGCAGAGATTAGCAAATGCTGATTTGGAAACCTCGCCCTCTAAGCCTTCAGAGCTCAGCAAGAGCTCAAATGGGGATGCAAAAGTAGTGATTGCGGTTATTGTTCATTATTTATACGGTGCCATAAACGTGAGTCGTGCTTTCATGATGAATAAAAGACAGTGGCCCTGATTTGGATCTTGCAAACACCAGCATAAATCAGGAATAACGCCACCAAAGTCAATGGCATTACACCCATGTAAAAACCAATGTGCGATGTGAATCGGGCCCAAAGAGTTCACAGTAGAAGAGAGGGTGTAACGTGGCAAGGGACAGTATTTCAGGCGTAGTGTGTGTTTGCTGGGCTAGTTTTAGGAGCATTTGCCTTCAGTACACCATCTAGGTGCACCTGTTCAAACACTTTGAGACCATGGTGTCGCCAGTTTCAACCTGAGCCATATCCAGAAAAAGTCTTTGGCTTCCAACCCCTCACGACATTGGCACTGCTGTTATGGTAGTTAAAATGATTATTATTTATTATCAAGCACCATCCATTCTACCAATGCCACGGATTCATTTCTAGGCCTAGATCAGAGCAGAGAGCTTTGCCGGCACACTGGAGGCTTTTGACAAATGTTAAAAACATCCAAGGGCACCAGTGCTGTACTCCACACCTGCCACTTTTACCCTCTTCCCTCCTGCCCTGTCCCCCTCACTCTCCTTCGTTTCAATGCTCCCTCTCCCTTCTCTTTTCTTTCCGTTTAGCTGATCCCCTCTTAACTAAACCCAAAATTGGAACATGACCTTGGCTGCCACTACGTTGTTCACTCTGCTTGTGTGTTATGGCCTTTCCCCCACCCTGTATTTGTCTTGGTGTTTCCCTTGTAAGCACTTCGGGGCAGGGAATGGGGAATACTACAGTGGAGACCATCTCTTGGCTGATCCTTAGGGGCACGACCATCATAAACGTGATTCTATCTGATAACGATATCCATCAGCACATCTAGAAACCTAACCTCCCTCGGGTAATCAACGTTAGCCACCCAGAATGTTAACAGGCAAACGCCCTCAGTTCTGTCACCAACTCAGACCCTCACCTGGCTTCCCAAATCCCCATAAACATAGCACGCAAAACAATACAGCATCTGTCTCGATCTGAACAAACCAGCCAGAGTCAGCAGGAGGCACTGGGAAGAACAGAAAAGGGAATAAACAGGGGTTGGACGGTTCATAGCTTCTTGTTGGCCACATGGAGTAAACCGGTCTGTAGGAAGGGTTTGCATTAAGAAAGGACAGTCGTCCAGCTGCTCAGGTATTCCATGCACGGAAGGGGTGATATGGCCACGTCTGGGATGATGCCACAATCCTCAGAGGTTGGCCCTGTTATCGGCACTGGAATCGCTGAAGACACCAGTGCTCAGATCTCTGCCCTGGCTCCGTGCCTACAGCCAAACCTCTTGCGGCCTCACCTACAGCTACTGTCGATTTCCTTTGTGGGCTGGTTTTCGATTTTTGATTCTTTTTAAACAGTGGCTTGTCAGCAAAGCCTGAATATGCAACATGATGATAACGTTCTCCTGCTCTGCTCGGCTCTTCCCACGCACTGCGGACGCGGCTGTAGCGACGCGGCGGGTTTGGTTGCGCTGGTTAGGCAGCTTGCTTGCCGTCGGTGACGTTTATTATAAATGCCGCTGTCCTCCTCTCTGCACGCCGACCTACTTTAGCTGGGGAAACGAGGTCAGCAGCGCTTGCTGAGGCCTGGCGCAGGAGCCACCTGCAGGTGAAGGGCGGGGAATACATGCCCTCTGCAGACTGCCTCCTTCCCACGGGCAGCTTTGATGACAAAGGGCTTTGGGATATTCCTGCTACTCATGGGCCCCGCTGCCTGTTCCCTGTCTGTCCTCTCCGCCCCCACTCATTACTCTCCCCTCATTAACTCCCCAGCACAATAGCGGCATTTGAATGCCCAGTGACTCCCGAGGCTGCTTGGCTTTGTTTCCAGACTGGCATGCGCTCTGCCTCTGTGGCTGGCAGGCGGGGAGCGCTCTGGGGTTGGGGGCTGTTACATGTGTGCCTAGGCCTTCTGAAATACAGCAATGCCGGGGCAAGCGCCACGCTGCTCTTTCGGTGCCGTCAGCTGAGGAGAGGAAAAGGTCGTCCGTAAATACGTGGATTGGGACCGACGCTGCAAACCGTCCGGGTGCATGAGTAACATGCATGTTGGCAGGATTAGGGTCTCACATGGCAAACCCTTCAGGGCAGGGGACATTGTTTCCATTCAGGGGCCCGGGCCAGACCTCATGGGGGGGCCGGAAGGGAGTGCCACCCAGCTCCGCTGCTGGTCCCAGCTGCCAGCCCCGTGCCCAAGGCTCCACTCCTGGAGAGGTGCTGCACTGGGGGCTCTGCTCTTGGCCCCCGCTGCTGGCCCCACGCCCGGGGCTCTGCTCCCAGCCCTGCGCCCACCCCAGCTGTGGCCCCAGCCTTATCCCCCTTACCCCTGTCTGTGTCCCCCTCTCCCAGAGCTGCACCTCTGGCTCCAGAGGGTGGGAGGGGGGCACGGACAGGGGCGAGGGGGGTGCAAGGTAAAAAGTTTGGGGACCAGTGGTGTAGGGTAACTCTGGCACGCCCCCAAGGCTGGGCTGGCGAGTAGCTGCTGCAGGAGTCCACTGTAGAGGCTTTATTCCATTTAGGAGCTCCCTTCCACCAAGGGAATGCTCTGCTGGCCAGAATCCTTCCCCTTTCTGCCGAGCAAACGGGGGTGGCACGTAACCAAGAACCTGGTCCTTTCTCAGCGGCTTCCCCAGCGGCTCCTGTGTTGCTGTCATCTCTGTGCTTTGCTCTAGGTCTCTGCCTTGTCTAGCGCTGGGGGAGTGGAGAATCTGATCGTGCTGGAGCGGGAGAAGTACAGGCCCCACGATGTTGGGTCAGTCCGATGGGCCGGGAGCACGTTCGGACCCATGCAGAAGAGCCGCCTGGGAGAGCATGAGTTTGAGGCCCTCATGAGAATGCTGGACAACCTGGTGAGTCTCCAGCCGATTTAGCGGTGACCCGTTACTCGCTCTCCACACTCTCCTTCCGCCTGCCTGGAGCCAGTGCAGGCAGGTTTACACAAGCTGTGGATCACGTCTCCAGCTGCAGTGTAGACGTGCATCTTCAGCATCTCACGGGATGTGTTCCAAGCCAAACAAGCAACTTGCTTTCCTGCTAAGGATTCTGCCTCGAAACATCAGGCATGCCAGCTGAACAGACTACAGATCCAGTTCGGGGCATCATGAGTGCTCTCTTCCTGCCTCTGGGGGAGCGAGTTTACAGCAGTCTTGGGAGGGAAGAGGCAAAGATCTAGGTTGTAGATAGCCCTTGTTTGACCACAGGGAGATGGGCAGATAGCACCGCTGGCCAAAAATGCTTGAATGAAGAACTGTTTCAAAACAAAATGGCCTTTATTCAAAACCATTAAATGCGACAGTCTTAAATTTTATTCTGGGGTTTGTTTGTTTGTTGCAACGCTTTTAAAATTTTCTTGTATCAGAAATGTTGTTGCAGACATCATCAAAACTTTCATTCACTGAAACCATTCCTAAAAACCAGGATTTGGGGAGACAAAAAATGTTAATAACAATTTCAGTGGTTTTGCAAAAAGGGGAAAAAGCAGAATCAAATCAAGCACTAGATCTGGTTTGAACCCTGTGGCATTTTTCTCTAACGTTTCCCCCCCCCCATTTTTTGCCCAGTCCTAATAGCTAGAGCAGTGGTCCCCAAACTTTTAACCTCGCACTCCCCCAATCCCTGTCTGCACCCCCCTCCTGGAGTCAGGGACGTGGCTCAGGGAGGGGACGCAGACCTGGGTAAGGGGACTGGTGACTGGGGCCACAGCTGGCGGCCGGGACCCTGGGCATGGGGCCAGCAGCCAGGACCTTGGGTGCGCTGCCTGCAGCTGGAGTTGGGTGCGGGGCCAGGAGTTGGAGCTGGGGCCAGGAGCGGAACTGGGTGGCACTCCCTCCTGGGCCCCAGCCACGCCCCCTGAACGTCCCTCCGCCCCCACCTAAGGGGGCGCACGCCACAGTTTGCGGACCTCTGCCCTAGAGTTTTCCAAGTAAAGAAGCATTTTGTTTGTGTCCTTCCAGGGTTACCGAACAGGCTACAAGTATCGGCACCCCTTTGTGCAGGAGAAAACCAAGCATAAAAGTGATGTGCTGATCCCTGCCACCGTCACAGCATTCGTCTTTGAGGAGGAGGGTGCTCCCATCGCCACCCTCCGACAGCATGCCCAGAAGCAGCAGAAGGAAAAGACCCGCTGGCTAAACACGCCCAACACTTACCTACGGGTGAACGTAGCTGAGGAGAACCAGAGAAGCGTGGGCAGCCAACGGACTAAGACCACGGTAAGGGGGAATGCGCTTTGTGTCCTGAGTTTGAGGCACTGTCATAAAGGAACATGGCCAACTTCCTCCACAACAGCGGAGCGCAGCGGGTAAGGAGTTGAAAGGCCCAATAGATGCTTGGAGCCAATCTAGACGTTCTCATGATATTTCTGGTTGGACTCGGTATACCCCAAGCACGGCCTCTCCCAGAGTAACTGGGGCTCAGGCCAGGCCCAGAGTAGGACAGCCTGTAAATCGTTACCTTCAGGTTTTAGGGGGAAGAGGCAGTTTGTATTCAAACCAGTTCACACATCGCTGAAAACAACCCCTCAGCTTTCAGGCATCAAAGCTGCTTTCCAGCAGCAACAGGTACCACGGGGAGCCCTCCCAAAATTGGCGACTGGTCTGTATAAAAATCATAGAATATCAGGGTTGGAAGGGACCTCAGGAGGTCATCTAGTCCAACCCCCTGCTCAAAGCAGGACCACTCCCCAATTTTTGCCCCAGATCCCAAATGGCCCCCTCAAGGATTGAACTCACAACCCTGGGTTTAGCAAGCCAATGCTCAAACCACTGAGCTATCCCTGCTGCCCCCCACAATGTTCACCTTCCTCTTCTATTGGAAGATGCGCTAACCAGCTGGGGTTTCCAACAGACTGGAGTCACCTGGGGCATAGACAGGAAGAGTGGGCCAGTGGTGAGGGTGCCTGGTCAATCCCTTACTTTGCCATTGACTTCCTGTGTGACCTTGGGCGAGTCACTTAGCCTCAGTTCTCCATCTGTACAATGGGATAATAGCCCTGCCCTGCCTCACAGGAGCGTGGAGGAGAAATACATTAAAGGTGGGGAGATGCTATGGTATTGGGGACCCTACAAGTTCCTAAGCTAGATAGACATTTGGACAGGGATTTAACAATTGCTTAGTAGACACAAGTCAAGGCAAAACCCTGAAGTGGCACACACCAGAATCCAGATGTGTGGAATTGAACCCGAATGGGCTGAACCAAAACCTTGAACATCAAGGAAGGGGGTGGGTTAGATCTGAATCCAAATTCAGATTCCTGAATCTTGCAGCTGGCTCCTTTCTCCGTAAGGGATTCTGCCCAGCTCTGAATGTCTACAAAATTTGGAACATCTGAAATTCTGTGGTGGGTCAGAAACCCATAGGCTGGGCCCATGTTTCTCCTGGATCTTAATGATAGTGCAGTTCCGGGCTTGATGCATTTTCTTTGCTCTTTCCCTACCTATCCTCGGTACGGGCCAGTGGATGAAGGCCGATGAGGTGGAAAAAACCAGCAGCGGGACCCCGATCCGAATTGAAAACCCCAACCAATTTGTGCCTCTCTATACAGACCCACAGGAAGTGCTGGAAATGAGGAACAAGGTGTGTCAGCTCTCAGATGTCTCTCTTGTCACCCCATGCTCTACGGCAGGTCTTAGTTTCCAGGTGGCCGAGAATCAGTAGATTCCTTGGAGACTCCAGTGACCTGACTTTCCTGCAGCTGATGGGGGAACAGATGACCCACTTCCTTTTTACTTTTTCTCTTCATTTTATATAAACAAGTTTAGTGCTGGTGGTGAGGTCCAGACTTGCAACTTTGAAGTCCTCTGTTCACCACCAGAGCAGGCACAAGGGTAGTTTGCCATATACCCTTTCCCCAACGCTGCCTTGTAAACACGATTCAGCCCTGTTCGGAATGAACCACCCCTAGGTCAGAGGGAAATTCACTCGGTGACCCAGTCGGTGCTTGGCCTCCTGGCTGAGGCGGACGTTCCAGATAGTGCCAGAGTCACGCTCAACCTCCCTGTCCTCTAGGAACGGGGCTGAGACATGCTGACTCGTTTCACGTAGGCCAAGGACCGGGCGTTGGATGGCAAGAGCATTCAGTTGCTACTGAGCTAAACTGGATTCAGATGGGCAGCCAGGGAGAGAGAGGTTCTGTGCTTGACTCTCTGATTCCTTGGTACTGGTGCAAAGAGCTTTTTACGCTACCTTAGCCCAAGTGTAAATGTCTCTCCGAGGTGCAAAGCAGTGGCAATTCAAGGCCCGCTCTATCTATTACCGTGCCCCTAAGCCAGCTAGGCTAGACTTTTTTATTTCAGCTCTTTTTATTTATTGGATGATTTTTCACCCACAGATTCGGGAGCAAAACCGCCAGGATGTGAAATCGGCAGGACCCCAGTCCCAGCTCTTAGCCAGCGTGATAGCAGAGAAGAGCAGGAGTCCGGTACTCTTATTAACGAAGGGGCTAGCTTCACGGGGAAAGTTACAGAGCAGTAAACATCCCTGCTCTCTGCCGATTGAGGCAGAAGTCATGTGTGGATTAAGGGTGAATAAAGTCATAGAAGATTAGGGTTGGAAGAGACCTCAGGAAGTATCTAGTCCAACCCCCTGCTCAAAGCAGGACCAATCCCCAACTAAATCATCCCAGCCCGGGCTTCGTCAAGCCGGGCCTTAAAAACCTCTAAGGATGGAGATTCCACCACCTCCCTAGGTAACACCCATTCCAGTGCTTCACCACCCTCCTATTGAAATAGTGTTTCCTAATATCCAACCTAAACCTCCCCCACTGCAACTTGAGACCATTGCTCCTCGTTCTGTCATCTGCCACCACTGAGAACAGCCGAGCTCCATCCTCTTTGGAACCCCCCTTCAGGTAGTTGAAGGCTGCGATCAAATCCCCCCTCACTCTTCTCTTCTGCAGACTAAATCACCCCGGTTCCCTCAGCCTCTCCTCGTAAGTCATGTGCCCCGGCTCCCTGATCATTTTCGTTGCCCTCCGCTGGACTCTCTCCAATTTGTCCACATCCTTCCTGTAGTGAGGGGCCCCAAACTGGACGCAGTACTCCAGATATGGCCTCACCAGCGTCGAATAGAGGGGAACGATCGCTTCCCTCGATTTGCTGGCAATGCTCCTACTAATACAGCCCAACAGCCCTTCTTGGCAACGGGGGCCCACTGCTGACTCCTATCCAGCTTCTCGTCCACCATAACCCCCAGGTCCTTCTCTGCAGAATGAGCGTGCGAGCTCCGCTTGTGGAGCTCAGATCAGGGGAATCCTGACGGCGATGTGTTGGTGTTGAAGTGGGGCGCTTCTCTCCCAGCTCAGAGTTGGAGTGGAGCTGCCCCCACCCCGTTAAAGCTGCACTGTGCCCCAACTCCATGGCTGGCAGTATCAAGTGGAGACACAGAGTAATGGATCCACTAGCCCAACCCCCCATAGCAGCCCCCTAAGGTATTCCTCCCACCCTGGAGCTGAGTTCATGTCACGCAGGGGTTATGTGCCTTCCCCATAACCTGCTCCCCTTGTGCATGGTGGAATGCATCAGTTCTGCTGGACGTGGGGCTGTGCTCCCTGCAGATCAGGATCAGCATCTGTGAGAACAAACACTTAAGCCATGGGCTGGGCTCCTAGAATACTGAGCCTCGGTCCGTGACAAAAGAGGATGGCTAGCTTAAGTTAGATGGCCCATAAAACCCACTAAACCATATCCCCAGCCCTTGTGCTGATGGTGCAATGTCATGTCTGCGGTTGGTTTCAGTCTGCGGAGAGTAACCTGGCTTCCAAAGCAGACACGGAGACAAAAGAAGTATCCCAGGAGGAGATACCGACCGAGCCAGAGCCTCCCAACCCGTTCAGCCAGCTAACCGACCAAGAGCTGGAGGAGTACAAGAAAGAGGTGGAAAGAAAGAAACTGGGATTAGATGGTAAATAACCGGAGGGAGCGGCTATGGCTTTGTTCGGTCACGTGAAGTGTGTGTATGTTGCGGGGGGGTTAGCTAGGGCACTGGCCAGGGAATCCAGGTTCAGAGCAGAGTTTTTCCTCCCAGATTGAATCAAGCAGAATAGGGACTTGCTTCTGGCTCTCCCACATCCCTGGCCAGTGCCCTGTGTATGTACAGCGCTCTGAGAAAACCCTTCCTATGGAAACCGATACGTCTTCAAAACATTCAGGCTTGGAGGAAATATTTCCAATTAGCCGTACCCAGAAGACAGGCAAGGAGTGTGTCTTTTGGGATCTCATCCCCCATTTTTTACATAGCACTTGGATGTCTTCTCTGCTCCTAGGTGAGAGAGACGCGAGCATAGAGGAATCTCAGGCTCCTCCGGTGAAGTCCCCCTCCGCTTCCCCGGAGCAAAGCCCCACAAAGTCGCCACCAAAGAGCCCATCCGTGTCCCCCGCCAAGTCTTCAGATGGTAAGTTGAGCCTCCGTGCCAGGCGGTGGTTATGCTGCATGGCAGGAATTGAAGCATTTGGGGGTACTGCCTAGGGTGGATGCAGCAGTGTTCCTGCAGTTGCATCCTGGGATAAACCTGAGCCCTGTCACATGGGCAGCAAGGCCTGGGCATACTGTAGGGTTGGAGGGGCATCTTCCACCAGTAGAAAGGCCTCCTTTTCTTTGTTAAAAGGAGGGTGGGTTATTATGGCCATAAGTTCTGCGCCACCTTTGTCCCAACAAATCACACAAGAGGCCTTTGGAACGAAGATGTGTCTATTTCTTTATTATTTGCACGGCAGCCGTGCCCAAAGCCCTCACCCGGAATAAGCTCTCCGTTGTGTTAGGCGCTGTACAAACCCATAGAAAGACACAGCCCCCGCCCCAAAGTGTTGGCAGTCCAACTTGAAACGAGGCGCAACCGGTGAGCAGAACAATACGTGTCATAAGAAACTGCTGGCTATGGACCTGATCCAAACCCTATTGAAATCAATGGGAGTCTTTCTACTAACTCCAGTGGGCTTTGGGTTAGTCAGATGTGTGTGAGTTGGTCCCAAAGATTCCAGAACATTATACATACATATATATATATACACATATATATACATACATATATATATGATGGTATTATGTTGCCTCTGCTCTTACATTGAAATCCAAGGCAGGAGATGTATAGATATATAGATATATGTTCCAATTCGAACATATATATGAAATCCAATTAGGATATATATATAACACCAACAGTGGCCGTCTGAATGACTATGAGTTCAAATGGCCAGCATCAAAACTGGCCAGCAAAGGTACTTACGCTTGCTATAAACAGCTTTTCTTGCCGTTCTTCTGTGTGTGTGTGTGTGTGTGTGTATATATATATATATATATATATATATATATATATATATATCCTCCCTTGGATTTCAGTGTAAGATCAGAGGCAACGTAATACCATCAGAGGGTATCAGATAGATAAAATCAAAACACGTCAGTGTTGTGTTAATCAGTAGCTGGGCATAATGCGGGAAGAGAAATAGTGCGAGTTATTAGCATGCTCCTCAGATCAGATGCGCAGATCACTGGAGACAATGAAGATCTGGCTGTCCTAGGCAAAGACGTTGACCTGGTCCATGAAGATCAACGTGGTGGCGTTACGTTTTTTATTGTTCTCATTGTGTCGCATTGTGTCTCATTGTGTTGGTGTATGTTTGTCCCCACAATTTCTTCCTTTCTCTTTCCATGTGTTGCTTTCATCAAAGGACTTACCTCTGATTCTGAATACTTGTCACTGTAGTAAGTATAGAGAGGCTGTTTTCTAAGCTCACATACCATCACCTTGCGGGAGGTGGGATGCTTCTCACAGGGGAGATAGAGGGTGGGTGGGGAAAATCTTCCAATACGTTCACAGCAGGGATGCAGCTCCATGGAGAAGCATCCAAATGTGCCAGCTTTCAGTTCGCCCAGTATCCGTCTTTCGTTGTATGGGAGACCAATAGGAACCAGTTTTCAAATGTTGGGCACCTTAATAGAACCTGCATGTTCTGCATTTGGCTGTTTCAGTCAGCGCTTAGGCTCAGAGGCAGGGTGGCCTACTGGACGGTGCACCAGAGCAGCACTTAGAAGACCTGGGTTCTATTCCTGGCTCAGCCCCTAGCCTGTTGGGTGACCTAGGGCAACTCACTTCCCCCCTCTATGCCTCAGTTTCCCCATTTTACAAATGGAGATCATGCTACTGACCTGCTTTGTAAAGCACTTTGAGATCTACTGTGGGAAAGTATTATACGAGAGCAAAGCAATATTATTATCCTCATCAATTCTATCTGTCATTTCTCTAGAAACTTTCACCATTGTATGTAAGCACTGATACTCGAAAGTTCCCACTTCACCTGCCTGTGTGCTGATTTGACCATCCAACTGTGTGATTTAGACCTCTATTAAGATGCTGATGCTTCTCACTTCAGAGGGATTAAGAAAGGCTCCTTTCTTATATGCTGTTTCAGAAGAGTTGCCCTGACTTTTTCCTTGCTCAAGATTTTGAGAAGGATTTATTTTTATGCCCCATTTTTATCTCCTATCTCTCTTCCACCTAAAGATAGTCCTGAATGCTGTAAAAAGGAGCCAGCTGTAGCCTCAGGTCTTTGTAGAAGGAATCTCCCACCCTCAAGAGCACCGCACCAAGATCACAAAATCTGCTTAATGGACAAAATTCTACCCAGGAGGGCTTGAGAGTTTTCTTCTTGCCCTGTTCACAGAACTTCCGCTGAGCTCAGTGGGTAGCCTGACCAGACAGCAAGTGTGAAAAATTGGGACGGGGGTGAGGGGTAATAGGTGCCTATGTAAGACAAAGCCCCAAATATTGGGACTGTCCCTGTAAAATCGGGACATCTGGTCACTCTATCAGTGGGGGATCTGTGCATGGGGGAGGAATGGAATATCAAATTCAAGATCTGCCAGGCGGATCTGAGAGCAGAGCTTTGTCCTAGCTTACTGATTTCAAAACACCAACAATGGCCATCTGAATGACTATGAGTTCAAATGACCCGCATCAAAACTGGCCAGCAAAGCAATTTACGCTTGCTATAAGCTGCTTTTCTTGCCGTTCTTCTGTCTTTCCCCCATCGCTTCCCATTGTGCATATCACTTTCTGCTGTTGCATACGCAATTTGTGCCTTTAGTGTCCTAAAGGACAGCATGGAAAAAGGAAAGCTCTAAAATTTGATGAGGTTTCTGATGGAAAGTCATTACTTGGGTCAGGGGTGGTAAAATGAAAAAAATCGATGTTATAGATACTTCTAGGGACCGTTTCACCTAGCAGCTCCCTCTCTGCCATGCAGGAGACCAGAGTCTGGGCAGGTTTCAAGCCGTGTATGTTTAAGGATATTGCAGAGCGCAGGGTCTGGGGGTGATGCAGTGTTGCGTTCCTCACGCCGCCTAATGTGAGAGCATCTTACAGAGGCAAAGATTTTTTTCAGAATATTTTTCACTTGTTTTTTTCCCCTATCAAACCAATTTGGTGAAACTGACATCTCGTGAAATGTCTTAGCGTCGCCAAATCTGCATTTTGTTGGGGGGGGGTTTAAATTTCAGCTGAAAAATTTCACCCATGTACTGAATACGCAGCCTGTCTGAGAGCTGAAGCTACTTTCATTCTTCAGTCCTAGCCAGCTTACTACCCCTTTGCATTATTTCTTTACTTGGAAATGTGTGGCTGAATTCTTACACGAGTACGTTCTCAGGACTCGGCACTGGGCTTCTCTCGCCAAAGTACTTCTCACTCCAGCCACTGACTGGCATACCTTTGCGTAGTGATGGGTGTTACTGTTTTAAGTAGGCTACAATCTTAGGGCTTGATTCAGTCAAAATTACAGATGGGCTCCAGTCTGCTTCAGATTTTGGAGCTTTCTCGGCTCTGACCAATCTCCTGTGATGGGAGGGATGGAAGTAAGGGCTTGTCTACGCAGCGACTTAGTCAGGGTAAGCCAGGGTATGAACGTAGAGTGTGCTCGTCTGCTACCGCCCGCTAAAAGTTCCGTGGTGTGCTTTGGGGTACATCAAAGTGCACTCTGGAACTTGGCATGCATGGTAGTTGGGTCCATGTGGTGACTTAGTTCACGGCAGGCTAGTGCATGGTACATTCAGACCCTGGCTTGCCGTGCACAAAGGATATGTCTACACTTTGACCTGGGAGTTTGAGGAGACATACTCACCTCACCTCTCATCAAGTTAACACAGCAGCGTGGGTGGAGGGGCGTTCTCGTGTCTCGGACAGTGTCAGGGGCTGTGGAAGACCATGCTAGTGGCTGGGACGTGGGCAGTCTGGCTGGTAGGCAGCACAGTGTTCAGGAACTGGAGATCAATGGGCAAGTCTGAAGTCAGGAGCCAGGTGTCGGAGCCGAAAGTCAGACAGGAAACAGGAGCTAAAGCCATGGATCAGCGCTCTGTCAGAAACAAAGAGCCGTTGCCTAGGGTTGGAGCCAGAGCAGTCGGAAACCGGAGCAACGAGGTTCAGGGACTGGCATAAGACTGAGCGCAGGAGCCGGGAACAGAGCAGGATCAAAGTCAGGAACTGAGGATGAGACCAGGAGCCAAGTAGCGGACAGCAGGGGCTGTGGCAGCAGCAAGCCAGGATCCACCTTGTCGCACAGACCGCTTCTCGTGTCTCTTCCTGGCTTCAGTAGCGTACCCGGCCCAGTCAGGGACTCCAGAGCGTCTCCAGTCGGGTCCCTGTGGCTGGTGCACTTAGTGGAGTGTTACACCTTCGGGCTCCCATTTCCTCAGTCACGAGTTGTCAGGTGGTGGTGTGGATGGTGGTCTCTGTGGAGATAGAGGTGGTTAGGGACTTTTTAGAAAAGCTGGACGTGCACAAGTCCATGGGGCCGGACGAGTTGCATCCGAGAGTGCTGAAGGAACTGGCGGCTGTGATTGCAGAGCCATTGGCCATTATCTTTGAAAACTCGTGGCGAACCGGGGAAGTCCCGGATGACTGGAAAAAGGCTAATGTAGTGCCAATCTTTAAAAAAGGGAAGAAGGAGGATCCTGGGAACTACAGGCCAGTCAGCCTCACTTCAGTCCCTGGAAAAATCATGGAGCAGGTCCTCAAAGAATCAATCCTGAAGCACTTGCATGAGAGGAAAGTGATCAGGAACAGCCAGCATGGATTCACCAAGGGAAGGTCATGCCTGACTAATCTAATCGCCTTCTATGATGAGATTACTGGTTCTGTGGATGAAGGGAAAGCAGTGGATGTATTGTTTCTTGACTTTAGCAAAGCTTTTGACACGGTCTCCCACAGTATTCTTGTCAGCAAGTTAAGGAAGTATGGGCTGGATGAATGCACTACAAGGTGGGTAGAAAGCTGGCTAGATTGTCGGGCTCAACGGGTAGTGATCAATGGCTCCATGTCTAGTTGGCAGCCGGTATCAAGTGGAGTGCCCCAAGGGTCGGTCCTGGGGCCGGTTTTGTTCAATATCTTCATAAATGATCTGGAGGATGGTGTGGATTGCACTCTCAGCAAATTTGCGGATGATACTAAACTGGGAGGAGTGGTAGATACGCTGGAGGGGAGGGATAGGATACAGAAGGACCTAGACAAATTGGAGGATTGGGCCAAAAGAAATCTGATGAGGTTCAATAAGGATAAGTGCAGGGTCCTGCACTTAGGACGGAAGAACCCAATGCACAGCTACAGACTAGGGACCGAATGGCTAGGCAGCAGTTCTGCGGAAAAGGACCTAGGGGTGACAGTGGACGAGAAGCTGGATATGAGTCAGCAGTGTGCCCTTGTTGCCAAGAAGGCCAATGGCATTTTGGGATGTATAAGTAGGGGCATAGCGAGCAGATCGAGGGACGTGATCGTTCCCCTCTATTCGACATTGGTGAGGCCTCATCTGGAGTACTGTGTCCAGTTTTGGGCCCCACACTTCAAGAAGGATGTGGATAAATTGGAGAGAGTCCAGCGAAGGGCAACAAAAATGATTAGGGGTCTGGAACACATGAGTTATGAGGAGAGGCTGAGGGAGCTGGGATTGTTTAGCCTGCAGAAGAGAAGAATGAGGGGGGATTTGATAGCTGCTTTCAACTACCTGAAAGGGGGTTCCAAAGAGGATGGCTCTAGACTGTTCTCAATGGTATCAGATGACAGAACGAGGAGTAATGGTCTCAAGCTGCAGTGGGGGAGGTTTAGATTGGATATTAGGAAAAACTTTTTCACTATGAGGGTGGTGAAACACTGGAATGCGTTACCTAGGGAGGTGGTAGAATCTCCTTCCTTGGAGGTTTTTAAGGTCAGGCTTGACAAAGCCCTGGCTGGGATGATTTAACTGGGAATTGGTCCTGCTTTGAGCAGGGGGTTGGACTAGATGACCTTCTGGGGTCCCTTCCAACCCTTATATTCTATGATTCTATGATTCTATGCGGCAGTGGCTGAGAGCCCATCGGTTCAAGATCCCGGGATCCTCTCAGACAGATACATACTCAGGGTGCCTAGTTTCAGCTGCAATCTGTTTTTAGCACACAGGCTTGCTCAGAACTAGCACAGGTATGTCTCTTTGAGCTGGGATCCACACCCCAGCTTGAAGGGTAGACATACCCTTGGTTTCTGCATAGACAAGCCCCAGGGTTTTCTAAACTGTATTACGTCTTGAGGGTCAGATTCTATCACCTTCATTCATTGCAATTAGTCACAGGAACAACCCCAGCAGAGACAGCGCTATGCATTGAGTAAGTACCTCTCTGTGCCCGTTAGGATCGGGCTCTAAGTCAAGGAGCGCTGAGTGGGGGTGCAGGCAGGCTTGGAGTCAAGCGAAGAGCCAGGCCTTACAAATGAGAGCAGCCAAGATTAGGGGTTGACTGCTTGATTCCAAATGTTCTCTGCTCTGCAGGCCCTGGAAAGAAAGCTTCCTCCTCCATGCCGTTTGCGCTCTATCCCAAACCCTTATGGAATCACGGCAGGGATGCCTGCAGAAACTGTATTCACTGTCTGAATTAGCAAAGTTAATGTGTCCTTACAGCCAGCCTCTGGGGGGGCGCGGGGAGTTTGGAGAGGGGAGATCCAGCTTTCACCATATCAAATGTTATCCATATTTCGATGCTAGCTGTATCCCAGTGACAAACCAGCAAGCCCGGCAAATACCCAAGCCGTTGTATCACCGTTTTAAACGTGTCCCATATTTGCCTACGCAGAAGGAGTGAAAGGTAGTTTGTTGGCAAAACAGCCAGGGAGCAATATATTCATGATGAATATGTACAAAGGGAACCGCTGCTCTGCTACGTATATTGCATGGGCTTTACACAAGCTGTGACAAGTATCAGCCAAGAGTGCGGTCTAGCAATTAGAGCAGGGGATCCATGGGTTCTATTCCTCACACTGTGTGACCTTAGGCAAGTTGCCGAAATGATCTGTGCCTCAGTTTCCCCATCTGTAAAACGGAAATCATATTGTGTGCCTCACAAGGGCGTTGGGTGGCTCAGCACCTCTTTGTAAAGCCCTTTGGGATCCTTAGTTGAAAAGTGCTATGGAAGTCTGGTGTGTTAATTATAGTTCTCTTGGTAAATCCAATAAAGAAATCTAACGGGACAAGGGGAAAAAAGAGAGAGGGAGAGGAGAAGGAAGAGGAAAAGAGAAGAGAGGCATGCATGCAATTGTTTAATTGCTTCTTCCCAGAACACAGCTTCCTGAGTTCATTGTCAAAGAGGATCATTCATTAACACTAGTTGCAAAAGAAGCCCTTTGCAAAACACACACCCCAGTCTGTGTTTGTGGGCTCGGAAGAAAAAACAGCATGTGTGAGCAAATGGAAAACCCAAGTGCCTAGATACCCTTAGCACTGTTTAAATGTACAGCTCATTTAGCAGACAGGCTTCCAGGAGTTCTGACCATCCTCGGCCAATCTGCTGCTGTTGGGCATTGTGTTCGGTTAGCAATAACCCCTTCTTCTCCGGATTGCTGTAGATGGAATTTGCAACCTCTTTTTCCCAGGGAGGAAGTTGAGAGACTTCTGGTTTTAAATCTAGGCCAGATTTACACGTAAAGCATAGACTGACCTAGCTACCTTGCTTGGTGGCTCTGAACAATTTTGCACCCTGAACACTGTAATTAGATTGACCTAACCCCTGGTGTAGACATGGCTAGGTCGACGGAAGGATTCTTCCATCAGCCTCTTGGAGAGAGAACCCTTCCATTGCTGTAGGAACTGTCTACACCACGGTGCTACATATGCTTTATGTTACATGTGCTTTAGCAGCATAGCTCTGCCACTGCAGTGGCTATCGTGTAGACGTATCTTTAGTTGCGAATTCTAGCTCTGCCTGCATTCAAAGAGGGAAAATGAAACCAAGGAGGCAACATGAAGCACAAGCTCTTTCCCCAGCTCTAGGACATGTGAAATCAATCTGGGTCAGAGGATCCCTGGGGGGAGGGATAGCTCAGTGGTTTGAGCATTGGCCTGCTAAACCCAGGAATGTGAGTTCAATCCTTGAGGGGGCCATTTGGGGATCTGGGGCAAAAAAAATTGGGGATTGTGCCTGCTTTGAGCAGGGGGTTGGACTAGATGATCTCCTGAGGTCCCTTCCAACTCTGATAGTCTATGTTCCTTCCCGGCCACATTGTCTCAACCCATCAGTGTCCTGTTTTCTCCCCATCACAGCAAAACTGCTCTGGCTTCTTTTGAAATCAAGGGCCAAATTCCCATTCAATGGGAGCATGATATGGTCTAGTCTGTGTAAATACCATAGGCCTGATTCCCCACTGCTCTGCAGCTCCTGTGCAAAGTGGATGAAACACACCACCAACTTCAGATCACACCCACTTTGCAGAGATGTATAAATACCCAAGGTGCACGGCATAGGAGAGCCAGGCCCAGTGGACTTACGATGGTGTCAGAGAGAAGGGAATCAGGCCATGACAATTTCCTTACAGCGTGGGCCAGATTCTGCTTCTATTTAAACTAATGTCAATCTAGAGTATCCTCATTGAAGTCTCTGGTGGAGTGATTATAATAAGGCCGCAGGGCTAGCTCTAGGCAAGCTGGAAAATGCCCACCCCTTATTAGCCGGCAGTCTCCCAGTTGAAACCACTTCTCCGATATTCTGCTGACCCTTATCTTTAACAACCCTAAAGCAATCAGCTGTTCCGTCTGTATGGCAAAGCCAGGCGATCCGGTCCTGTAGCCACACAAAGTAGTAGCCCTTCTAGTGAGATGGGGGACCCTGCCTCCATAAATCCTCATGCCTTGTGTCTTTCTTTTGTGAAGGTGCTAAGAAGACGGACACCAGCCCAGCCCTTGCTGATCCCGCTGCTGCTGGAGAGATGGCGCAGCCGGCAGCAGTGATTGTGAATGGGAAAGATGATGACCAAACTGCAGAAGACACCCTAAGCAAAGGAATGAGCCAGATGACCACAACCACAGATGCTGACCCAGATGCCCCTAAGGACAAAACCGAGTCAATCACCAGTGGGCCTGTGTCCCCAGAAGGCTCGCCATCCAAATCTCCCTCCAAGAAGAAGAAGAAATTCCGGACCCCATCCTTCCTGAAAAAAGGCAAAAAGAAGGAGAAGGCTGAATCTTGATTCCTCTCCAGGCCTTCTCCTCCTGCTGCCTCCTTCCTTCTCCCCCACCCACCAAGGTTACCAGAGCAGTAGAAGAAGCTGATAGCCAATAGCTGCCTCTCCTAGAATGGTTTGTGCTGAGATAGAACCAGAGGTTGAGGGTCCCGGAATGACTCCCGTGTAATACGTGTGGCTGAGACAACACCTAGACTTTGGGGGGAATGAGGCAAATTTTATGGGTACCCATGGCGTGAGATGTATCGTTCCCCGTTAAACCGGTTTTTGAAGAAGTAAGCGAGTTTAGGAATGATTGTGGTCCTTATTTTCTGCTCAAGGGAGCTAGTCACTAATTTCACAAGCTGTAAAACTGGTTCTCTGTACCAGTTCCTCCTCGTCACAGTGCTAATGCTCCAAACCATTTATTTCCCGTGGGCTGAGGTCTTTCCACGTGCTGCTACCTTTACAGCCCACGTGGCCACCTTTCAGAAATAATTTGGTGCAAGAACAGACCCTCACGAAACAGGAGGGGACATTGACAATGCTTGATTCCTTTTTTCCAGTTCTGCAGTGGAATCCTGGCTAATTACTTTGTTGCAATTCACTGTATAATCTCAAATGGAGACCATCCAATTTATCAAAACCCAAAGGTGAAGGATTGCTCTCCTAGAAGGAAGGGTCAGGCTGTGGACCCATGACCTTTTGCTTCCTGGGTGACTACCTTGCACCTAGGCTAACAAGCCATCTTCAAGTTCCTTTCTAGCCAGAATGGTGACACCAAGTTATCTAACGATCCATTTGCTGCGGTAGTGAAGCCTCTTGGAAATGACTATTGTGTCTCAGTCGGTGGGGAACTACACAAATCCCTCCCCCAGAATAACACACAAGATAACGTGTCCCACTATAAATATAGTGGTAAGAGCGGGGAAGGAAAAAAAGCCTCCAGGAACTCTCTGTGTTAAGTTTAAGAAGCAAGGAAATTTCAGTCACTAAGTGCTACTTTGTTAGTTTGGAATAAATGCATGCTGACGATATCACTCCTGTAATAATCACTGCAGAATGAAAAGCCTATAGAAAATGCGACTTCACCCCCACTTGCTGCGCTACTAATTAATTACACTTAGACGAGGCTGTGATGCAGATATGAGACCTGTTAGCGCTTTTCATTGCGTTCAGCTTCCGCTGGCTCGGCAGATGTCATTCCAGACTGGCAGCGAAGAGGGGCTGTGAGTACATTCCCTCTTCCCCACCCGCCCCCTCCCGCCAACCCCCAACTCCAGAGTGAAAATGAAACACGAGTTCACTCCAGTGACATGTTATTGCCAACTGGCTTAACCTGCCCCCTCCCCATCTCTAACCTTCACCCTCTCTTCAAAATAAGACAAAGTTACCAACAGTTGAGGATTATTACAATTTCCAGTTCAGAGAATCTTAGAAATATAGGGCTAGAAGGGTCCTCGAGAGATCATCTAATTCATCCCCCCATGCTAAGGTAGGATTAAGTAAACCTAGACCATCCTTGACAGGTGTTTGTCCAACCTGTTCTTAGAAACTTCCAATGATGTGGATTCCACAACCTCTCTCGGTAACCTGTTCCAGTGCTTAACCATCTGTATAGTTAGAAAGGTTGAACTAATATCTAACCTGTCATGCCACAGTTAAAGGAGATAAACAGGCCAATGTTCCTCTGTCACTTTTAGGACTCTGGCATTAAGGGTGCTAACCAAATGAGATCTTGATCTTGCCCCATTGAAACAGAAGTTTTCCATTGGCTTAAATGGGAGCTGGCTCAGACCCTGAAGGCTTAGGGTGGCCGTTCTCAAACTATGGGCTATTGTTAGTCCACAGAATGGCACCTGGAGAACCATGCAAGGGAGTGGGGGGTGGGTTTGAGAAGCTGGGAAAGAGGTGGTCCATGGAGAAATCTTTCTCTGTCATCAGGTCCACAGAATGGAAGGCTTGAGAACAACTGACTTAGGAGGATATTGTAGTCTGTATACTGATGCGGTGTTCTGGTTCAGGTTCATCTCTAACATCTACCCGTAGATCTATAAAATCAGGAAGCTAGCCCTCTTTCTGTAGTGGCCTGGACTTGAAACCGTGAAACCAAACTCCAGTGAAGTTTGGATTTGGATGTGATTCCGGATCCTTAATTTGTATGTGTATGAAGCCAACTGGCTGGAAAAATTCTGATAAAAAAGCAACAACTTTCATTGTTTTGTTTTTTTTAAATGTTCCAGCCCTGTGGTTTTCAGAGTCTCATCTTTGTTGGAATGAGGCTGTGGGGTCCAGTGGTTAAAGCACATGACTGCCTCTTAGGAGACCAGGGTTCTATTCCCAGCTCTGGCCTGGTGGGTGGCCTTGGATTAGTCTCTGTACTTCAGTTTTGCCTATGTGGTTTGAGCTCTGCTGTTGAAAAGTGCTCTATGTGAACACTAGGTATGGTTATTTATTATTCCCTTTCATAGTAACAGCATCTGTTCAGGCAAAATGTCCTTGAAATAAACTTTTTTAATCAGGCTCTTGTGGTGGGGAATCCAAGAACGTGCATTCTAGCAAGATCCACACTGAGAAAGTAGCTGATGCATTTTCGTCATAGGGTAAGGAATCAGCTCCCCAATCTTGCATCACGATTTGCCTTAATACAGAACTATGGGGTGATTCGCAATTTTTAATAAGCACCAAAATCTTGCTTTGCTTTTTTTTTTTTGGAGGGGGTGGGGATAGGCTGGAGGGGAAGATATTTTGAAAACACAAGGTCTTTTTGTTTTAAAGAGCAAGTTACTAGGTATGTTTGGCAAATGTGGAACGTGAAAAAAAATCAACAAAAAAACCTCAATGGCAAAAACAGCATACCTTTTAGATATGTACTCTTGGTGTTCATGTATGCTAGATAAATTAAATCCAGGTTCTTGAGGATAGCTGTGGCTTAAGTTTCTGTTGCCTAAATCCATTGTATGCACGATGGGCAGATTTTGACAAATTAAAGGCCCAAACCTATAAACATTTACTGTTGGATATTGTGCTTATTACCGTTAGATTTTAAGGCCAAAAAGGCTCATTATGACGATCTAGTCTGAATTCCTGAATAGCACAGGCCAGAGAATTTCACCCTGAGTGATCCCGCTGAGTCAATGGTTATTATTGACCATGATGTCTTATTGTTATTTAATATCTGAATTACAACTCTGCCCAGAGGCCCATGATCGGGATTGGGGCCCCATTGAACTAAGTGCTGTATAAACATAGATGAAAGCATGGTCCCTGCCTCCAAAGAGCTTGAAAACTTGGGTCATTCTTCTGCAACAGATTCCACAGACACATGTGAAGGGGTCCGTCTATGTGGTGTCAGTCACAGTAATGGGCCTATGACCTCGGTCCTGCAGTCAGATCATCTGGGGTCCCACAAACTCCAGTGGGGCTTCACATGAATGCGTACACGCCATGTGGATCAGATTGCAGGACTGGGGACTAGAGTGGTGACTGAGTCTTATGCTGAGGTGAATTCCACCCTTAGTACAATTAATACATGGGGCAAAATTCAGACTTCATATAGCTAATAAGTTCAATTGACTTCCTTATTTGCTACTTGAACTGGAGTTGCACCTGTTTACACCAGCTCTGATTTTTGCCCTGTAGTGTGTCCAGTTTTAAGGTATGGTGCTGGGTGTTGGGCACCAAAGAAGAAAAACATGAGCAAATGGTCTGCTCCACAGAAAGCAAAATGTTGAGATGGGTGACTGGGGTAAGCCAAGAAGGGCCATGTGAGGAACATGTAGGTTAGAGACATGCTCAAAGTAACAGCCATAAACTAAAGAACGAGGGAGTGCAGGCTCAGACGGTTTGGTGATGTAAAGCGCAGTCTAGACAATTGTGTGGGTAAGAGAGTCCACGAGATCAAGACTGAAGGGAAAAGACAGAGAGGCTGACCCAAGAAGAAATGGTGGGATGTCATAAGGGAAGACATGGTAGTTTGTGGTGTGATAGAAGCTATGGCATTGAGCAAAGTGCTTTGGAGAGAGAGAGGACACGTAGAGCGGACCCCATATGATGGGATTAACGCCAGGAAAAAGAGGAGGCGTGTGCGTGTGTGTCTAAGTCAAATAAATAGGTGCACAGAGCTAGGCTTAATGCCTGAAAATATCATGGGGAGCAGAGGCAAAAGTAATATGGCTCCCCACATTGTATTTCGAAGAAAATAAAGAAAGGCTCAGAGCTAAGTTCTTGGAATGTCTCAAGTCACCATTCCCCCAGATGCCTAAGAGGTTCACAGCTTGGTTCTAAGGCTTTTTACTTTTCTTCTTTTTCCTCTTTCCTATTGCTCTTTTGCGTCTCCTCTCACCCCTTCTGTACTCCTGCTTTCCTCTACTCTTGTTTTCTATCTACCATCTTGGATATGTTTGTTGATGGCACCATGGCCGATTGCCACTTCCTTCCCCTTCCTTCTGATGCAAGGTTGGTGTCAGCTTGACATGCGCCCAATTCAGAGCTGTATTTTGGGTATAAAGA
Organism: Caretta caretta; assembly: GCF_965140235.1. NCBI lineage: Eukaryota > Metazoa > Chordata > Testudines > Cheloniidae > Caretta > Caretta caretta. The sequence continues at coordinate 12,189,361 of NC_134231.1, read as the reverse complement.
AAAGGAGTACTTGTGGCACCTTAGAGACTAACCAATTTATTTGAGCATGAGCTTTCGTGAGCTACAGCTCATGCTCAAATAAATTGGTTAGTCTCTAAGGTGCCACAAGTACTCCTTTTCTTTTTGCGAATACAGACTAACACGGCTGTTCCTCTGAAACCTGTCATTTTGGGTATAGACGCTGGTACCACCAAAGTTAAAGGATGTTTAGATCCAGTGTTCTTGCTGGACCTGTCCCTGGCAGAGATGAGACCATTTCAAAACCCATGATCCAAATTTTGCAGTCTGGGGCTGGGGATCATCTTTAATCTTACCAGTCTTCTAAATTGCAGGCTGCCTGGCTTTTATCACACTAGGCAGTAAAGGCCACAACCCAACATGCAAGATCAAGTACGATGAGATTCTGAACCATGAAATGCAGCAAGAAATCAATATAAATCTCCATTCCTTCTGCTTCTGCCTTTTTGTTCTTCAGTGAAATGTCACACTCAATATTGGTTCTAATGCCTCTCTTTGCAGCCTTACACATCTGGACTCCCATTCAATTAGGGGGAATTTCACTTGTGTGAAGCATACAGCGCTGGGGTCTAATAGACTGTCTTTCAAAACAGCATTAGTTATAAGCATTAATTTTAAAGGATAGGAATTAAAAAGGGATAAGACATTCACCAACTGGGATCAGAAAGAAACTGCTACTGTCCTTGTATGGGGAAGTATTGCATTATTAGATACAATTACAAGGTATTGATCCCTTCTTCTCAAGCACTGTCCACTGTGAGAGACAGACCTTTGGACTAGATAGATCATTGATCTGTTATGGCCACATTCCTATGAAATGCCATGATTTCCTATGTTTAAGACTGAATGTCTAGCAGTGGTTACATATGAGTTTGCATGTAAAAACAAAACAAGCCCTGAATGCCAGAACCTGAACTGCCAAAAGAGGCCTGGCAAAGTGACTGGGAGCCAAGCCAAGCCCCAGACATGATTTAGAAGTGTCAGATAAAATAGCCTGAAAGGGACCTGAACCAAAACCCCAGGTCTGATCATTCCTGAACTGTGATGAAGCTTGGATCTGAATCCAAATTCTTGCAGCTTAAGGCCATCTCCTCTATAATAGCCCTTGGATTTGACCCTAATTTGGAGCTGAAACCATACTGGTAAATATTACTCACTTTACTGAATATGTACAACATTCCTCACAAGTGATTCATTGAATAGTTGTGCTGGTGCCATTCAGGATCAGACTCTGAGCTTCCATTAAGACCCGCTGAAGTCCTGATTCTAATCTCGCTTCCCGTGGTTTCACACCAGCACAGCACCATTGACTTTAGTGGAGTCAGTCATGATTTGAGGCCTGATCCAGAGCCTGCGCAAATCTATGGAAGTGTTTCCATTGACGTGTAGGGCTTTGGATCGGTCCTTTTCATCAGTATAAAGGAGAGCCAAATCAGGTGTGGACATCAGGGGGCATTGTGGGCGCTCAGAATCAGGCCCATGAAGAGTCAGTGAGAGCCTTTCACACATAAGGCACAGAACTGCAAAAGCCTAATGCACCAATTCCCTCAGAATAACCAGATCCACATAATTTAGGAATCTCCAGGGCTTCTGTTGTCTTTTTTTTGTTGAGCTGTTCTGAAGAGAAGCACTTGAGTTAATAAGGAACAATGACCATAGACTAGCTCTGTAATTACATGATATTTACTTACTGGTTATTCATTTATAAGTTTACATCTGTTCATGCTAACACTTGTGCCATGTAATCATCAAGGCATAAATAACCATATAATTATTCTGAAATTACCCCCTAATTATCCCTGCCATTATGGATCTGATTTATGGTTATTTGTTCCCGGGAAAGGGGAGTGGGGGGAGAAGAGGAAGAGCTCCGTGTGAAGCAATGGCAGAAATGTACGGGATCTAATTCTGTCTTCTCCACCCTTCCTGAATGCTCCCAATGCTTGGCTGGATTCTTGGAGAAGGCTTCATGCAGAAGTGTTTTGTGATTCACAGAGGGCTGGACTGGCACCTGGCAGTCCAGCCACATTAAGGGCAGCATGGAACTGCAGTGCCCCAGGGAAAGCACGCAGTCTCCATTGTGACTGTGAGAATCACAACTGGATCCCTGCTTCCTCTTTTTTCCACAGGGGAAATAATCTTCCCCAACCCTTTTATTGGCACACGTCACTTCCCTCTCCAGCTGGCTCAGTTATGTTGGCTGGCATGTTCGGGGAGGAGCCAATGCCCATCCCTCCCTGCCCACCTGCATCAGAGGGGGTTTGGCAGCCGCTTTCCCCGCTGTACAGGGGCTGGTGCTGCAGGTATCCAATCCAGGTGAATATAGGAGCATACACCTATATGCAGCTGGGCTGCTGACTGATCCTGGAGATGCTTGATCAAGGTTATAGCCGTACAATTTGGAGACTGGGCGGAGAGGAGGGAGAGGGCTTTTTAAAATAACACACACAGCCTGTAGCTCTTTTCTTGCAGTCACACATATACTGGATTTTGAGCACCTACCCAGAGAAACAGACTGCTTGAAATATGAGTTAGAGGGAGGTTGTGACTATCCATTATCCTGTGTCTGAGTAGAAGAGCTTCATTCTTACTTTCAACCTCCTACAACAACGCCTGCACTGTGGACCATACCACACAGGGACTGTCTTTGTCTTAAGCAAGTATTTTAAAATAGCCCCAAAGCTTCCAGTTCAAATTTGTTTGCTAGATTTTTTTCTTTTCTTTTTTTTTAAAGAGAGACCCTGGGCCAAATTCAGCTCTGGAATAAGCAGGCACAAATCCTCATTCTCTTCTGTTTAGGTTCATAGACTGTGCTCATCACCATGGTATCTGAGAACATTGAACTGGATTCTCCTCTCACTGATACTAGTGTAAAGTAGGAGTGACGCTATTGAAGCCAATGAAGGTGTAAACACAGAGGAAGGTCTTAATCCAATGCCCACTGAAGTCAATAGAAAGACTCCATTGTCTTCTGTAAGTGCTGGATCGGACCCTCTATGAGAGTAGCATAAGGCTTGTTGAGTTAACTGGTAGGTGCACTCACTCACAAGACCTTTCGTCCCACCTTTGCTAGGCTACTGGGCTGGTGCTTTGAGCAATTATTTCCATCAGGTTTTTCAATCCAAGGCCAGTGCATATGCATTGGTCTGAACGGAGTGTTTGGGTGTTAGCCTGACAACTGTCAAACACCAAACAGATTGGGAGGGTGGAAGAAACTTGTCTTTCAAAGAAACATTCATCTAGAACTGTAGTCCCTCGTTTGTACGTGTTCATTGAGTTCACAACCAGTAGCTGGCCTGATTTGAACCACAGTTGCAGGGAAGTCAAGGCAAAAGGCTAGGCACTCCTCACACTTCAGAAATAGACATCACAATAATTCAGCCCCCTACCAACATGAATCTTAGAGAAGATTTCAGAGTAGCAGCCGTGTTAGTCTGTATTCGCAAAAAGAAAAGGAGTACTTGTGGCACCTTAGAGACTAACCAATTTATTTGAGCATAAGCTTTCATGAGCTACAGCTCACTTCATCGGATGCATAAAGTGAGCTGTAGCTCACGAAAGCTTATGCTCAAATAAATTGGTTAGTCTCTAAGGTGCCACAAGGACTCCTTTTCTTAGTGGCTCACGAAAGCTCATGCTCAAATAAATTGGTTAGTCTCTAAGGTGCCACAAGTACTCCTTTTCTTTTTTCTTAGTGAAGATGAACTTTGCAGAGAGACCCTCCGTGCTTGGCGGCGAGGGGAATAAGAATATGGCAGTAGCGGGCTGCTAAAGCAATGGAAATGGCTAACAGGTGACATCAAACCGATGGAAATATGAAATAACATCAGATTTCCCTTGCTGATTGACAGGTGAGCCTGCCTCAAATCCACAAGCAGGTGTTTTCCATCCTTCAAACCAGCTCTTTATGCTTTGCCTGTCACAGCAAATTGGCCTAGGGTAACAGTACACTAAAATGTATAGTAACCCAGGGTAGCCTGATCAGTATATTAACAATAACCAAACTAAGTAAGGTACAATGTTCTGTATATCAGTTGGGCTGTTAAAGTGAAATGTCTGTGTCTGACAATCGTTGCTTGAAAGTGCTATTTAATGTCTTTGTCTGTAAATAAGCCCCAATGGTTGGGCTTTTGCTAATATTGTGAAGTTTTACATTAGGGTTCTGGTGTAAAGAACTTTATTGCTACTTAGACTCTGGTATCCTGTATCTGTGCATAATTACTTGAAAGCTATATTTTTTTCTGTATGTCAACATACACTTTTTCAGTGTGCGGGACATTCAGATTTGCAGTTTGTTTCCTGGGGGTTTTCCTTCGCAATTTTATATTCTGGTTTGGTTTTTAATCTTTCAATATCTAAGTCATCCTGCTGGTTAAAAGAGAATGTTGTGGTGTGATTTCCGAGGCCTTTATCTGCATTGGGTTAGAGTTTTGTTAAAACTGCATGTCCCTGCATACAGATGATTGTATATGCTCTTCTTTACTGAATGGATATTACTGTATTAAAGCAACTACACTCAGTGTGGGTATGGTTCTCTCTTTAGGCCTATGCAGGTCCAGCCCGAGTGATGTCAGGACCAGAGGGTTGTTGTTAAAATGCTATTCCCCTTTGATAGCTCTGGAACAGCAGCAAATGAAATAAACTTTCACCATAACACTTACAACACATTTTCTTTTCATGTGATTTTTGCTTTGGTAAGTTAAATCCTCCCATGAAGCCACTTCCATGATGCTGGCCTGAGCTGGAGGTAGCTTGAGGCAGAAGAAGGGTGTTCAGTCTTCCTGTCTTTCACTACTATGCTGAAACTGCTCATTAAAAATGCTACTGGCGGCTTTCCTACTCAATGACTGAAACTTCCCAAACAGATTTCACACAGTTCTTAGATCACTTTTAGTCATTACCACCGTGGGCTGGGCTGAACCAGCAATATAGAGGCAAACATCTGGCGCACCTAGCTCATTCCCTGAACTATCCAGCTGCTTTAGAACATTTCCTCGAAGACCGGTTACAAGCTTTTCCATGGGCCCTGTATACCAGCACTCAATGTGGCATTATTCTCTCAAGCTCCACTTATGACACCAAAATGAGACACTGCTCAGATTAAGTTGTCCAGCAATTTATAATATAATTGTCTCTCTTCCTTCTTGAAAGCTTTGCCTAGCACTGAAGTAGTCAGCAATGTTGACGTACCTTACTATCATTGAACTGCACCTCCATTGTGGTTCACTAAGGGTAGTTTACACCATTTTTTCAGGCTGTCTGCATTTCAGGCAGACATCACGGCACAGGTTTACATCTGGTTCCCGTTTTTAATGTTCTCTTTGGAATTTTAAGGGCTAGAGCCTTTGTTTTACGGGTAACTGAAGATTCTAAAGCACATGACAGAAGTCCTGGAGAAAATACCAGCATGATAAGTTGATATAAACCAGCCCAATCTGACCAGTGCATAAGATCCCTGTATCCAGTCCCTGTAGTCCCATTTGTCCTTCTTTAAGACAGTAGGAATTCATATGGGTCTTTCTCTGCCAGGCTGCCAAATTAGCAGCTCAGAGAATCCATGTAACACAGCTGGAATATGATACCACCCCCAAAGTAACATGAATTGATTGTATTAATGCCCACAGTTATTCAAGCCTTGGGTTTTATATCTTCACTGAAAGATGGCACCTCCTGATGCTATGCTGGGTTATTGTCTCACTACTCTTTCACAGGGAAAAGTACCACCTACTGAATCACCGGCATCTTAGATACTCCTTGGATGTCTCCCACCAATACAGTGATCCAGCCCAAAGCTACTTAGATTGCTTACAAGATGTAATGTGCTGGTCAAAATATAAGGTGGAATGGCTGCAAGGAATTATGGTGTGGTAGGAGGAGAAGGAGAGAACTCAGAAGCATCACAAAAAACATAGCTGAGTAGAGAATTAAGTGAGAATCCAACACATTTAAGAGAAAGGAGCATTGGGAATTAAGCTAATTTGTTGTAATATACAGAAGGAGCATTTCGTGGCCTGTGACCTCTCATGCTTCAAGATTACACTTAGCCTGAAGGATCCCGGGGTGCCTACATATGTAACACCCCTGAAATGCAACTACCTCACAACTGGAGGACAACAGCTGGCGCACAGCATGCTGCAGACAGCAGGGAGAAAGGAAATTGTGTCCACGGACACTTATGCAATTCCTGTCCCTTCTGAAAAGTTCCCTGAGATGACTTATGTCTAGGCAGAGCAAACAGGCCTCAGTTCATAGAATCATAGAACTGGAAGGGACTTTGAGAGGCCATCTAGTCCAGTCCCCTGCACTCAAGGCAGGACTAAGTGTATTATCAGTTCTTAAAGTCTCATCTCAGAAGCGCACACACACACAATGAATAAATTCCATAGAACCTCGCTAGATGGAAAGGCTGCATAGCTAGCCTGACACCGAAGAGGGTCAAGGCTTGATTACCCACGCCATCTTTGAGCCACGGGAGTAGCGATGAGCACACGGCACAAGAAAACAACGTTTGGTGGGGGCAAGAGAGTGATGAAAATATGAGTGGCAGTGTCTGAAAGACGGAGTTGTGTGACTTGTGACTCACACGTACGTGCAATCACCAATACCCTTGGGTATCAGTCAGCCCCCCCCGGCGCGCAGCTAGGTAAAATGTTGTGCGCAAGCCCTTGTGGTTGTGAAAACGGCTGGCACGCAGCGACGGAGAAGACACGTGCGCCACGGAGCACGAGCTGGGGCTGAGCTGGCAGCACGAGGGATCCCAAAATGGAGGCAAATGCTTGGGCGTTAACACGTCGTGGGTGGCGGGGGCTGCGCAGGGGCTTCAGCAGGGAGGTGCGCGGACGCTGGGATCTTGTCCTGTCGGCGCTGGGATCTCCCCGGGGTAGCTGCGCTGGTGCAAACAACGCAACCGCGGCGCCCACCGTGTCCACACTCGCGGTCTGCCGGGGTCTAACTCCAACCCGGGCCAGGCCCTGAGCCTACATGGGCTGGGCACTGCAACTCGGGACAAACCCTCGTGGTTGGGCCCTGCCATGTGGTTGGTGTGCGGCGGGAGGGGGGATAAGGGCAAGACTGTGCCCTGCGGGGCCTCTCCAGGGGCCCCGCCCCAGCCCAAAGAGGGGCTCAGGGGAACCCCATCGCCCCGGAACCAAGCATGCGGCGGAGCGAGTTCCCAGCCGGAGCCGGAGCGGGGACGGACGGCCCACCGGAAGTGCCCGGCGGACGGTTTTTCTGCCGGATGTGCGTGCCGGCTGGGGGCTGAGGCCGAGGGAGCCGTCGGGGTCCGGGCTCGGCGGGATGGTCCGGAGCCGCTCCAGGTCCCCCCCGCGGAGGGGTGAGCGCCTGGGGAGGGGGCGGAGATACCGGGGCGCCCCCTGCAATAGAGGAGGAGCGGGGGGGGGCGGTCTCACATGCACCGTCCGCCTGGGGGGAGGGAACCGCTGGTCCGCGGCCTACGGCGGCGGGGGGGGAAACACCTCCCTGGAGTAGAGGGAAGGAGCCCTTGATCTTTGCCCTGGGGGTCAGTGGAAGTCCCCCCCCCTCACCAAGAGAGGAGGGGAGGCGTCTAAATCCTTGCCCAGGGTGTGTGGGAGACATTAGCCCCATCGTCCAGAGACTGGATCTTTGTCGGGGGGGGGGGAGTATTACCCCCACCCAGAAAGGCAGGACTCCTCTGATCTCTGCCCTGGTACAGGGGATGAGTTAGACATCGCTCCGCAGCCAGGGGAGGGACCCCATGAAGCCAGATAACGGGGAGACCTATTCACATATGGGGGTAACAGGGGAGCTTTGCCTCCCTCCAGGAGAGGGGATCCCTGATCCCTACCCTGATACAAGGGTGGAGGGGAGATGCACCACAAAGCAAAGGGAGGGGGCCGGCTGTTAAAGGAAGGGAAACGAGCCAGCCCTAGAATCCAAACCCCCTGTGGCAGCGGCTCGCTGACCAGCATCTTGTCTGTTAGGAGGGATGGTCCCTATTTCTGCGTTGGTAATAGAGCCTTAACCGTTTTCCTTTTCTTTGTCTCTGAAAAGTTGAACTCAGAATTTTGCAATGAGTGCTGTCGTGCGTTCCTCATCTTTCCTTCTCTGCTCTCGTTGCTCTTAGGACAATCCTCTTTACCGCTGAGCAAGTCTTGAGGTTTAGGGGATGGAAGAAATCCTTCTCCCCTTTTTTTAGTTTTAGTCATGGCTGATATTCCCTTATAAACACAGGGCTTTACTGAAGCTATAACAAGGGTGGTGATAGTTCCAGCTAGCCAACACTAATCAGCACTCCCCGCTTCTTTCAGAACGTAGGCGCTCTCGTTCTGCTTCCCGGGAGAGGGAGAGGAGGCGACGGGAGCGTTCGAGGTCCCGGGAGAGGGACAGGAGGAGGAGTCGTTCCCGTTCCCCGCACAGGAGGCGATCCAGGTGAGAAAGTATCTGAATTATCTGAAGCCAATAGGCAGAGCTTCTAGCTGACAGCCCCATTCTCCCACTGTTCTTATTGGTGTAATTCTTACTGTGATATCAACAAGGTGACAGGGTACTACCTTTCCGTGGTGTGGGAAATGGTTTTTGGGTAGGCTGAGGGGAGGAAAAAACAATTCTACAGTCAGACAGATCTCACTGTTAGGAGGCTCTTTACTAATATTTAGCCTGTATTGTCCTTTACTTAACTAGAGCAAATGTGATGAAATTATGCCTCCTTGTATTTGTTCATTTGTTTGGAGTGCGTTAGCACCTGTGGTCTCTTGTCATGGGTCAGGGCTCCATTGTGCTAGGTGCTGTACAAACACAGAACAAAAAGATGGTCCCTGCCCCAAAGAGTTTACAGTCTAAGGGTAAGATGAGACAACAGATAACAAGTGTTTCCTTGTGCGCCCCCTCTGCCTGTGTTTAAGACAATGCCAGCCATTGTAACACCACATAACCATTATTCTGCTTCCTTGCTGTCACACGTAAAGCTGTAGGTGGGATTGCAGTTGAGTGTTTGTTGTAGATTCAACCTCCAGCACTTGTTACTGTGTTAACTGCTGCAATAGTTTCCTCTCTTGTTGTTAGATTGAAATCTGTACTTGTGTGAAATTCTAGGTCCCCGAGGCGGCATAGATCCAGCTCTTCTTCACCGTCCCGGCAGAAGGAAAGGCGAGACGATGAAAAGAAAGAAAACAAAGATGCCAAAAGCAAAGAGCATCAGATCACCGGTAACAGAGCAGAGTCCTAACCTTGGGAAGCAAAGCTGGCTCTTGGGGCTTTGCGTTGATCTTACCTTAATGCGTAGAGAACCAGTTAAAAACTACTGGACTTAAATAAAATTGGTAAATGGAGTAGATGCCTGTGAAAGTGAGGGCCTCTGCAACTGCATAAACCAGGATTACTAAAGGCAGATGCTAGTCAAATTTTCCCTCGATTATCCTTTTTCCATCTGCGAGTGCACCCGAGCCCTGGACCCACGCAACCCTTTTTAATAATACTTTGCCCTCCTAGGCCCTATTCCATGTGCTTAGTCATAGTTAATGCACAAAAACTGTTCTGGAAGAGATATGAAACCTCGTGCTTTAGGGCACAATTCAGTCACTAACTAGTAGGAGTTAGGATGTAGGGCAGATCATCTCATGCTGCCTACGGTAGGGTTTCTGGCATTTTCCTCTGAAGCATTTAGTGCTGGCCACTGTCAAAGACAGGAACTAGATAGACTTTGGGTCTGATTGAATTTGGCAACTCCAGTATTTCTGCAATTGGTTCTTCAGGGGCAGGCATTTGCAGCTTCATGGAGGTCCATGAACTGCAAAGGGACTCCATGCAAGACCGAAGAGTCAGTCCTTACAGATCTGATCCCAAGATCTAAGGCCTGACTGTGTCTTTAATCTAAGAGGATCTCTAAGCACTTTACAAATGTTAATGAATTAGGCAGCGCACGCACAGGATGAGGTAAGGAATTTTCCCCATCTGTATAATGGGGCAGAACTGAAATACAGAGTAGTTGTGGTTTGCCTGGTATTGTGCAGTCCATCCAAAGCACCAGCGTGGCTCTTATCTGCATTCCTAACAAAGCAGTTCACTTTCCTCTCTCATCTGCGATACTTGCTAAGTTTTGCTTTTAAAAAAAAGGATCTCAAGTATATGTGTAAAAACCAAAAAAGAAATTGAAACCACATTGTCTCCCCTAGAGGAAGTTTCCCTTCCATTTTCTGTTGCCTCCCATATCCCACCTTAATCGTCCGTCATTGTATGCTTCTAGTTATATATCTCTGTCTAGCTATGTCGCAAGCTCCTGAGGGCTGGGATCTTGCACTCCTATTCATCTGTAAAACATCGTGCACACGTGTGGTACTGTGTAATACATTAGTAAGACTGAATTTAAAAATAAATCTCAATTTCCCTGTGCTCTTCTTGCCATTCTCTTTGCTCAGTTCTCCGCTAGCACAAGGGTTGCAAACACTGTAGGGGAATGTTTGTTTTTCTTTGGCATTTAAAAGCAAAGGAACTTGGGAGTATTTTCATTAGATACTGTAAAAACAAACATCTGCAAAACCTCCATTTTTGGGCCAGATCTGACCTTGCGTTGTTCCTCTACCCCCTGGACCAGTTTTCTGTTCCAGAGCTGTGTTTGGTCAGACCAAAGAGCCAGTTTTGCAATACACATAGTGGTTTTGTCATACGCACAAATCTTTATTCCCTACCTTCCTAATCAGCATGTTCAATAAGTTTCCATCAGGTGCCTGGTAATTTTTCCTAGTATTATATTTCATATCCCTCTTGTATCTTTCTGTCTTTTCAGAAGAAGATATGGAAGGCAAAACAGAGGAGGAAATTGAGATGATGAAAACAATGGGCTTTGGATCCTTTGACACAACAAAAGTGAGTGGACTGTTCCATAGAACTTAAGTAAAAAGTCCTGACCTTCTTCCAGATTATATTTACAATTCATTCTTGGGTATAGCCAAGCTATCTTGGTAAGTTTAGGAAGATCCTTTACAAGAGGATGGAGGAAGTTTCGCTGTTTTGCTGTAATATTAAATCTCTCAATGTTACAGGTCTGTGTCTCAGCTTTTCAGTTTGTCAGTAAGTAGCAAGAAATAACTCATCAGTGTGTTGAAACATTGCATCAGAAGAGTATTGTTGATAGGAACTACAGAGGCGAGACAGTATTGATCTTATAATACAGAATTAGCATAGGACTTCAACATACTGGTCATGATTGGCAGCTCTGCCCCCTTGTGCTGTGAGCCCTTGAGCCCTCACAAGACAAGTAAGGTGGGACCAGGTCAGTGCTGTGCTGGGACAGAGGGGGTGTTGTGCTGGATCTTGAACAGATACCCCAGTGTGGTGCTGTGCTTCTAATGGTACTGGCTTTCAGGTGAGATGTTAAACCCTGTGGGTTTCCGAGGGAGCAGGGCTTCCTATATTGGCTTCTATTGTGGAAAAATGCGGATGTACTGATTTTATTTTCTTGTCGCTTGCCTCTACTGCTTTTGATCTGCTAGCTCCTGGCTACAGCCCCACAATATGGAATTCTAGTTGCAGAGCTTGGATCAGTCCTTTAGCGTGACTCTATACTTCTCCCTAAGAGTGTGATCCTGCAAACACTTAATACTGGTCATAGTGTTTACTACCCTATTGGTGCTAATTAATCATAACTGTAGTGTCTGTCTATGCACCACTCATGTTATAGCACCTTGTAATCATTATTTGCCCCTCAGAACTCCCCTGGGGGTAGGGTGGTATCATCCCTGTCTTACAGATGAGGCACTGTGGCACACAGAGGTTAAGTGACTTGCCCAGGGTCACACAGGGAGCTTGCAGCTGAGCCAGAAATTGAGCCCAGGTCTCCTGAATTACAGACAAGTGCCCTATCCACTAAACCATCCTTCCTATTCCTGATGGGTACTAAGGCCCCTTTTACTCAGAGCCCTGGGGAGGCCTGGGTACAGTGTATAAAAACATGTTCCAACTGTGCCTCCTATCCATGCTACAGCCTTGGTTAGACAAAGCTGTATCCTGCTACTGTTCTTCACGGCACCCCCATGGAAGCAGGTGGGAGTTAACACTGAGCTTTGTGATATGGTGTGACCTTTGGAAAGTGATTAGGTCTGTAGTTAGTTGCTTCTGAAAAGGGGGTTTGCTCTGTTAGTTCCATTCATCTGCGTTGTAAAACTAACCTAGCAAAGATCTAGAAAGTTGGTACTAACTGGTTTCAGCTTACATGCAGTGTTGCTGTAGGCTTCAGTCTGTGTAAGCTCGAAAGCGCGTCTCTCTCGCCAGCAGAAGTCGGTCCCATAAAAGACATTGCCTCACCCACCTGGTCTCTGGTTTCAAGTTGGCTTGCCTAAGAGTGACATACCCTGGGTTAGATGTGTTGATCCCAGCTCCACAATCTGTGCCCTTGTGTTGCTATGCCTCTTCCTAAACAGTTCTCTGTAAAACACACTGAGTTTTGGAGCTCTCTTTCCCATTGTATCTTTCAGGGGAAGAAAGTGGATGGCTCTGTAAATGCCTATGCTATAAACGTGTCACAGAAGAGAAAGTACAGGTTTGTGTTTCTACCACTTGGACAGACTTGCTCTGATTTGGAGGCTGTAATATCTGCTGCCTGCATGGGTATGTTGGAGGAGACATAATTTCTTTTCCAGGACAATCTGATTCAGAGAAGGCTTTGTAGTCCTGGTGAGAAGTATGGCGGTCTTTTGGATTATTGACTGAGAGGTCATTCTCATTTGTATTGAGGAGTGCTTGTTGATTTTACACCTCAGCAGTTGTTATACACTACTCAAAGCAAATGTGTTTCTATACACTACTCGAAACAGATATGTTTCTTGCCTCTAGTTTCTCTAAATCTCCATTGCTAATGGAGAGAGGAGTGAACCAAAGAACAAAGGTGCACTTGCTCCCTGTTTCAATATATGTAACTTTGTACGAAGCTCAGATGCTGTGGCAGTAAACACACTGTAAACACTTGGCTAGAGTGGGACAGAATGTCACTGGGACTCTTCTCCCCCTGCTTCTTGTAACTGCCTGAAAAATGTAGCCTACCTTCTCTTTTTTGTGCACTGTGCATCTCTAAGTTAAACTTAAGCACCAGTGAAACATACTGTATTGATGGCCCTGCGGACTGAAGTCCTTTAGCCACTGAACACAAACAGCCTGGCAAAGGCATGGCAAGCTTCCGAACCAGTGTGCCGGAGCCTGATATAAGCCAGGTTTGCACTAGAATCTTTTGTCAATATAGCAGGAGTGTGCTATCTGTTTTGCCAATATTTCTAAACTGGCAAAAGCCCTAGTGCAGATCCAGTTGTACTGGCATAAAAGTGCCTTTGTCGGTATAACTTATTTTGATCACTACATCAGGAAAAGCTATACTGGTGAAGACCTCCCTCTCTCCTCTCTCCCCCTCTTTTTTTTTTTTTTTGGTGTGTGTGTGTGTGGCCAATATAAGCTCAGTCTAGACATGAAGGGTTTGCTGGTGTAGACCTGATTGTAGTGATTAGCTCCAGTGGTTGGGTGAGTTCTCCATGGCTCATTCAACCATGACTTCTTCGCTAAGACTCCCAGCAGACATACCAGTTAGTGCCAATCCTGTTTGGTATTTCCCGAGAACACCCAGCTCATGTCACATGAGGCACGGACAAGCTGTCGTAGAGTGGGAGCAGCATTCTGTCCCAGCCAACCTGTGCTGGATTTCCACCAGCACTTTAATAAACACCAATCCCATATGAGTAGATTGGAGCTGCTAAAGCTCATCACAAGTACAGACAATTAAGTTCTAACTATGCTGATTTCTTTCCCCTCATCACAGGCAGTACATGAACAGAAAAGGTGGATTCAACAGACCGTTGGATTTTATTGCTTGATGTCTAGTCTTGTTACCTATGAAGAATGACATCTGGAGCACGAATGGTTAATATTTTATTGTCTCGCTGTGACTTGTGTGTGCTGGGGTCTCCGAGACAGGAACTCAGCTTCTCGCTGTAAAAAGAAATCAGCTTATTTATGAGAGTCCAGAAACGCTTGCTTTGCCTGCAAAGAGAGGGAAGAGAGGGTAAAAATGATGCTTTCTCGAAATGTTGGGTTTGAATATGTTCAGGCCTGTTTTGTTCCCTGTCAGGACTTTCCTGTTAGATGTATTTTTTCATTTCTTCTCTGAGTTTTTTAAAATAACGAAATGTTGTCAGTTACAATAAAAACCAGTATATATTTACCCCCACCCCAGAATTAAAATATGATGGCGTTGCTCAGGAATAAAGCACCAGAGAAGAGGCTGCTGGAGATGTCTGGGCAATTATTTGCCTGTCAAACAGAGGGATAAATCACTGTGAAGATAAATCTGGTTGAGGGTTTAAAACAGAATTATTTTGAAAGTGTGCTCATGGGAGAATGTTGAAAGAGAATTGTTTTCCTAATTTAAGATCCCCCCCCCTTACTTTTCACTTATCCCTTTCCTTACTAGTTAATAATCAAAGTTGTCAAGAACTACCGAGTAAGATAGAATAGCATAGTGTCAAAGGGTTGCAGTGAGTTTACGTAACGTGTTTGAATATTCCTCAGTTTTCATATTTGTTTACAGATTTGTTACTTAAAATTCTTCTTGAGGCTGATGCTTCTCTGAGCAAAGTTTGGAGGTAAATCTGGGTTATATTAAAGACCCAGAGGTGAAACATTTAATGCCTTCCGCCTTCATTGCTTACTATGCATCTAGATTATTTTTATAAACAACCATTTTCAGATGCCATGGTTTATTTGCTGTACCATTTCACACACATACCAGCAGGTGGCAGCACATGGAAGGGCTAATTTTTCAAGTGGCGGCTTAAAACTTATTCGTAGAGTAGACCACACGCCCATGTGACATAAAACGCCTAATGAACACCTCTGCTCCCATGTGCAGTCATGTAGACCACCTCTCCCATTCATGATTGCATAACGTCCCTGTGGCAAATACCGCCATTACTTTCATGGCAAAGGAACATTTGAAAAGTGCTGCGTGTATTTTAGCTCTTCCTAGTTCAGTGTTTGTCCTTTGGAAAATATTAATCCTGCTCTCTATTATTCTTCATCTCCTCTCTCCTCTGTCTGTGGGACCTGTCTGCTGTCTCTGAACCACCAGCAGCTGATCCTAAACCACCAGTAGTCTGTGGACTGAGGTTTTGGGAATGTCTGATCAAAAGTTTGATAACTCTCACATTATGCAAATAGTTAAAATCTCTTGCATTCATGTACCTTTTAACCTCTGAGACTTGGATAGCAAATAGCCTTTGCCTTAGATGACCTGTTTTTCTTTTTTAATCAAGCTAAGTATTCATGCCTTGGCAGGTGAGATTGTTTCCTAAAGCCCCTCTGCTACTCCATCCTTCACATTTTATCACAGCTTTTCCAATAGTCTCCATGACCATTGACAAGCAAAACATGATTTTATATTTTCCTTTCCCCCAACTAATCTGACAGCGGGAACAATCCAGATTAAAGTCACATGTGCAACCCTCCAGTGACCTAGAATGGCATTAGGATTTATTCAGCCCACACAAATAAATGTAGGGACCTGACACTAGTAGGATGCCACGCAGTCAGAAAACACTTGTGCCAAGCACAATGTGAACCCTGGTAATGGAGACTGTTGAAATTGGGCAGGCAAAACCAATAAACAAAGGTATGGCCAGAGCCTGTTTAAAACAGTGAGTAAAGATCGTACTGCATATAACAGAAGACTGAGGAAGTTGACAGCCTGCAATGTAGAACTGCCAGTCATTAGATGAGGAGGAAGAAGATTTTCAAAGGCACAAATAAGTTTCAGGTGTTCAATTAGATTGATTTTCAGTTGGTGCTGGTTGGCTAAGCATTCTTTGTGTCTTCAAATATCTCCCTGAAGTCTGGAGAGGGCACGCCAAAATACCCTACAGAAATTTCTTTACAATACCAAAGACCAAAAAATGATTTGTCTGTTGAACACTCTTGAAAAGAACCTGCATTTATGAGCGATGCTGTATGTGTGTTGTCAGGTTCTGCTGTGTATTCTTGAACATATAAAATCATGCCTTGTTGGATTTCTTTTAGAGATGTGGGGGGAAAGAGAGATCTGGAATTTTACATGCAAACCCTGAGAATGATGTCTGAATCCTGCACACAGAAGTCCAGCACTTTGGGTCACAGTAAGGAACCTAAAGCCTGTAGAAAATCTAAATGTCTAACATTGTCTAATTTGTGCTGGCTTTTGTAATTTTTTTTCCCATTGGGAAGATTCTGTTTTACATGAGGACAATGATATTCCCCCACCCCAAAACACAACCACAGCAGAGATGAAGATGTTCTGTTAAAGCTCATGCCTGATTCTTAATCTCAGGCAGGATTCCAGTTTTCTACTGGGCCTGTGACAAACATAGATTAAAACAGCCTAGAGGTGAGGGCAACGTCTTTATTCCAAGGCTTTATCTTACCCTAAGTCTTGATTAGCACAATATAGCGGGAGGCCTCTTTTTTGCTGACCTCCAATAAATTCCCTCTGGTTGCCTGAACCATGTCAAGTTAGGATGTGAAATAGAGTATTACTACCTTAAATCCTTAACTGATTGATTAAAAAACAATCATTGGCAAGTGTCTGGTTGTCCTAGAACACCATGTCCTGGTTTGTTGATGAATTCTTCACCCTCACCTCTAAACCTGGGAGGTGACTGCTGCCTGAGGAACTCCATACCAGTGCAGAAACAAATGCTCCTCGTCAAGCACTAACTTATCTTCTCTGTGCATTAGAATCATGTGATGCTTCTCTGGGAGATCATTGTCCTGCATGTCTCAGTGAGGTGTGGGCTAGGGCTAAAGCAACTCCAGCAATCCTTCTATAACAATATAAAATAGCTTAATTCCAGGTGTTTCAGGAATCCACCTGCAATTAACATTGTACTCCCGACCCCCCCCCATCCCCCAACACTACTAGCCACATGCTTTGAGATGTAGCTTTGCCTGACATTGTCCTTGGAAAAACTGAAGGACTGTAAGCCATGGTATTATGTTCATAATAAGAGAAGAGGGTTTGCTATGCCCTCTGTCACAGTGGGAAACCCCCAATTCAGGCAACATGGTTAACAGATTCCTAGGGACCTTTACGAATGTATATTCCTACTATCTATCAGAGTAATATTGAGCCTCTACTCTGATGTTGCCTAACTAGGTATCCTGGAGACTACTGAGTTATTGGAAGTGTAGCATTGTCAGCTGGAAGAAAACATACAAATTTTTAGAGGGTTAGGTAGACAGTGCTCTGGAGAAGTAGAAATGAAGAGAAGGTGGGAACAGGCTGGGATACACAGGAGGAAAAAACCTAAGAATAGGTGAGGGGAGAGAGGCACAATTAGAAAAGAGAGAATTTTGTGGGGTTAGCAAGAGTCTCAGGGGAAAGCAAATATTTGAACTAGATGAAAAATAGCAAAATGAGGCTGGAGGGAATACAGACACTGAAAAAGACCAATACACTAAGATTAAATAGGAAAAGTGGAGGCTAGCAAGCAGGAAAGAAGGAGAAAAGGCAGGCATAGTAAGTTTTTGTGTAGACGTGTTTGCTCTAAACAACTGTGACTTAATGGTAGTTCAGCTATTTGCAGCAACATCAGACATGCTCCTCCCTGGTATTTG
This sequence comes from Caretta caretta, assembly GCF_965140235.1. Lineage (NCBI taxonomy): Eukaryota > Metazoa > Chordata > Testudines > Cheloniidae > Caretta > Caretta caretta. The sequence continues at coordinate 12,171,742 of NC_134231.1, read as the reverse complement.
GAAAGAGGAAATTGATGATCTTTGACTGTTGTGAGTTCCCCCTGCTCTTTCAAAAGGGCAGAGGTAACCTGCCTTTCTCTGCTGCTTCAACTGCATGCTATTTTCTGTGGTTGCTTTTCATGACTCCATTTACTGATTGTTTTTTTAAAAATGGATCTGAAACGTAGTTGTTCCTCATTTACATGTGTCGGTTATGGTCAGTGAGGCAAATGTTAGCCTGCTTGTCTGAATGCTGTATGCAAGAGAACACCTGCCAGTCACTTCTGATCATGTAAAAGTTGTTTGTGCACTTCCTTTGTACATGAAGTCATGATCTGATAGGACATGGCGTGATTTTCAAGAACAGAAACCAAGCATGTACAGCAATCTATGTTTTATTATGTTGTCAGGTTAAATGGTCAAACTACTGTTTAGATTTATATGTCAGAGTTCATACCAGAGGAATCATTTAGGGCCAAGTTGCAAACCCCCAGTGACAGGTGGTTTCTTGGGAGGCTGGTCTGACAATAATCAGTGTGTGCTCATTGTTTGAACCAATTTACTGAGTTGGAGCCTTCTCCATGCCTATCATGCCCTGTTCTACTGTATGCACCTTTACCAGCGCAGTTCAGCTTTAAATAATCACAGATTGTGGCAGAAGTGTTTGAAGCAGCCTTTTCCCCAGAGCGGGTCTGACTTTGTGCCCATGAGCGTGAAGCAGGTAGTACTGGCGTATCAGCACAGGGCAAGGAGAAGCAGCCTGGACAACCAGTTCTAAAAAACCTGAAGGGCCAGTTCTAGTGATGCACAAAATGAGGGGAGTTCCTGATCTATACCTAGAGAATAATAGAAAGGGAGGGATGCACTAAAGCCTTGCAAAACATCATGCAAAAGCCCTCCCACGTGAGTCCTGCGATGTTCTGTTGTAAAAGGGTGGGGATAGGTTGTTTTTTTCGGGTGGCCTTTTGTCTAATCATCAGTGTTACACTGCACATGTCTGCAGCTATATCCCCCAGTGCATCCAGCCACCTGGACCTTCTACCCTCCCTATCTCTTACATGCTGTCTCCAGCTTTCATCCCTCCCTGCACCTTGCCCCTTGCATCCAGCCCCTTGCACCCTCCCTGCATCCCTCTTGTCTCCCCCCTTGAACCCCTTCCTGCATCCCCCCCCGCATTGCCCTTTGGAATTTCCTGGTCCCTGCATTGTTAGGGTCCGAAGCCTGACACCTGGCCCCGGGGGCTTTGTCCCCGCCTCTTTGGCCTTGCTGCTCGCTGATTGGTTTGTTCCGTTGGAAGGAGCCAGTGGACGGTTGAAGCTGCGAAGGGGGAGATTTACACAATAGAGAGAGGGCCTTTGGGAAGGCTTGACCAATTAGAGGTAAGAAACGGGGGAAGGGGTGGGGCATAGTTGGCTAAGCTTATTGGACAAGACTGGGGGGGGGGCGGAACAATGAAAGTCCTAGCCAATCGTAGCTTCCAAAGGGGAGAGAGGGGCGGGGCCGTGAGAGCAGTTGTCCTTTTGGACCGCACAAAGGGCGGGGCTTCCTAAGGTTTGGCCAATTAGGAGGTAGTGAAGGGATGGGCGGGGACCTAAGGCTACTGGGCCAATGAAAGAAAAGAGGCGGACTTATACTCAGGAGGCGGGAATATGGACAAAAGGACCAATCATAGGTGAGGATAACAGAGAGAGGCGGGTCTTTATCTGAGCAGACCAATGAGAGGCTGGGCGTTGGTTCTGGGTATCCAATGAGCGCCGCGCTGGCAGGGGGCAGTGGGTTGGGTTGCGGGCGGCGGCGGGGGGGGGGGTTTGGTTGCCCGGGGTCTGTCAGAGCGGAGCAGGAGGGAGGGGGGTAAACATTCGGGCTGTGGAGACCGGCTGTTGCAGCTGCTGCTCCGTGAGGTTCCGCGGCAGGGCGAGCGCAGGGCCCCGGCAGTGGCGTAAGATGGCGGCGGCGACCCGGGTCTGTGTGAACATCCAGATGCTGCTGGAGGCGGCCGAGTACCTGGAGCGGAGAGAGCGAGGTACCGGCGCCCCGGAGGCAGCAGCCCTCCCGGCCCCGCTCCTCTGGGGCCTGGCCTCGGGGTCCCGCCGCGGCCTCGGGGATAGCTCCCCGCGGGAACGACCCCCCTCAGGGCCTCCCCTTCAGTTCCCCCGGGAGAGACCCCCCCCCCCGGCCCGGCTCCTTTCCCCATAGGAGAGACCGGGGCCTGGTTTCGCCCCCCCGCAGGAGAGACCGGGGTGTCGCCCCCCCTCCCCCCCCCCGTCGGCAGCGAACGAGATGCCGCCCCCTCGGGACTCGCTCTCCGGCTCCCGTCCCCCGCCCGGGGCGAGTGAGGGTCCAGGGAGCAGCCCCCGGGAGAAGGGCCTCCCCCGCGGCCGAGCTCTCCCCGACGGGGGGGCGCTGAACGGAGACCGCCCCCACCCTGAGGAAGCAGCAGCCCCCCCCCCCCCCCCACCCGTCGTCGGCAGAAAGCGGAACCGACAGGAGCCAGGATCCCATCCCGAGCGGTGACCATCGCCCACCCCACGGGCTCCCCCTTCCCTAGCCCGGCTGCTCTCCTCCCCCCCCCCCCCCGGGGCCCTCCCCTCCCCCCCCCTTCAGCTTGGCTCCCCCCGATCGCCCATCTTGGGGGGCGGAAAGATCCTTACCCCCCCGGCACGCGCTGCAACTCGTGGGGAATAATCCCACCGCGCGCAAACGCCCTGGCTTTTTGTGTAGCTCCTTCCATGCAGGGGTGCCCCCTCCAAGAAACAAGTGTTCTGGAGACCCCCACGTATGGGATGGGGAGAAAGGGACCCTACACAACCCATCTTCCAGATCCCCACTTCAGAATCCCTATTGCTTGCCGTCTACATGGTCCCCTCCCCTCCCCCCCAATGTATGGCGTGGGCATGTCATCCCCGTGCTGGAAACAATGGATTCCCTGGCCCCGGAGGGTTTTGTTTTAGGCTCTGTGTGTTGTTCTTCAGCAGATAACGAAGTAATCTTATTGATTTGCACCTTTGGACTTTCAAATATGTTCTCCTCCCACCCCCAAATACTCCTGGATGTCTGTATGTTTTGGGCTAACTTAATGATCAAGTGAAACCCTGGCTTTTTTTAGAAGCTGAACATGGCTATGCCTCTATGTTACCCTACAATAACAAGGACAGAGATGCCTTAAAACGGAGAAGCAAGTCCAAGAAAAACAGCAGTAGTAGCAGGTAATGGCAAATATATGGTACTTGCATCTGTGTGTGAGCGTGTGTGATATCTGACTTATGCAGAAGCTTGTGGTGCAAAATTCTGCCATTTCTAGTATGATTATAGCTCTGAGAAAACGTTGGGTATGTCTTTCAACTTAAACGTCACCATACAGTGATATTTTTAATTGAAGGGTTCTTTATCACTGTGTGTTTTCTCACTTGACAAAGTCCTTGTGTTAACTCAGATTTTAAAACTTTCTGTTTCCTAACTTATTTAGGCTTTTTACTTCTATCTTTAACATGGGAAATGAAGGTTCTACTCAGTTTCGCTTTTGCTTTCAGTCAATTGTTTATTTAGGCTTTTCTGCTTTAACACAATGGTTTTATGTTTGGATTGCAAACACTGCAGGGGTATGTCCTATTTAGTTTCAATGCAAGCCATTTAAAAAAATTAATTGAGGCATGATGTGCTTATAATAAAGGTAATATACTGTAATTCTATAATGCCTCAGTCAAATTTGGCCCAAACTTTGGTTTTGGCACTTCAAGAAAGCAGAAGTATTTTTTAACACACCTGTTCAGATATCTTTTTATGTCAGTGAAATAAAACTTTTCCACTAGAGCATGGATACTCAAAGGTAAAATTTATAATATTTCTTACTGAGATAGGTTTCAGAGGAACAGCCGTGTTAGTCTGTATTCGCAAAAAGAAAAGGAGTACTTGTGGCACCTTAGAGACTAACCAATTTATTTGAGCATGAGCTTTCGTGAGCTACAGCTCACGAAAGCTCATGCTCAAATAAATTGGTTAGTCTCTAAGGTGCCACAAGTACTCCTTTTCTTCTTACTGAGATAGGCGTTCATACGTTTAGACTACTTTGTGCATGTTTAACTGCTGTAATACATGAACATAGTCAAACTTTTTGACACTAGTTACTTTCTAGGGAAACCTCTAAAGAACAGAAACTGTCATTTTTTGCTGTATTTATTTTTTTCTCAGGAAACAAATCATGTGGAATTTTGCCATGCAACATGGTAGAAATATGTGTTTTCTACAGCTAATGTGAAAATTGAAGGAGTCTTATCTTTAATTCATGATTCATGTCCAATGTTAGACTCAAATTTTCTAACATTTTCTATTTCACTTTAAGTGTTTGTGCAGGAATTCTTAACTAAAGCTAAATTGTATGACTGAGTGCAGAAAGTGACATAGTTCTAGTTTGACACTTAGATTAAATCTTGCTTCCAGTGCCACTTTTGTTTGACAGCCTGATTTATTTATTGTTCATCTTGAAATCCATCTAGAGCTTTGCTACAGATTATTCATTTTGTATTTAATATAGATCTTGTTCTTGGGGCAGCTAAAATGCTAAATCACCTAGTACTGGAGATGTTTTGCTGGGATTTAATCCATCCAAATTCATTTCAGTCCAAGCTGTTGAACTTCAAATTGGATCAGCAACTTCTGCAAGCCTTTTTTTTAGTGAAGACTTTTAGGTCCTAAAGACTTGCAGGTTAAAACTGAAGTTCCTGTCTTGTTTTTAGGTGCTTGCAACTCTCTCCATTTAGTAGCATTATGTATAAATGCAAACTGCTACTTTTAGGTCATGCTTGTGCTGTGGTGGAGACTCATAAAACCCAGGAAGTTCACAGTTAAAGCTCTGTCCTTAACTCACCCTGTTTTGACTGTGGTTAGTGGCCTAAGATCAGTACGTGATGTGCACCATATGTGCTGCAATATTTAGGTACAGCATAGCAAAAGAAGGATGGAATTTCAGTGCGAACTTGATGAAGTGAGCTGTGGCTCACGAAAGCTCATGCTCAAATAAATTGGTTAATCTCTAAGGTGCCACAAGTACTCCTTTTCTTTTTGCAAACTTGGGTTTGTGTCCCAACCTCAATGTTTGGAATCTTACTTGGGCTGTAGATTTTCATTTCAATGCATGTCTAATACAGTAAGTATATTGACCAGTGGTAGAGAAAAGTCTAATAGTCCTAATGACTCCTTTGCATCTCTATACTAAGAAGAACATATTTCACAATGCAGATGGAAGGCCTCTCAAATGTCAAGAGGGTTTTGATTTTTTAGACCTCCTTTAGAAATGGAGGTTGACAGTACAAGAGCTGACCTACCTCTTAATGTATCAGGCTGAAAAAAAATGTTGATTTTCACTAATCTCTCAGAATTCTGTAATTACAATTCATTTTAATAGTTAAGATTGTAAAGCTCAACTTTGTAACTGACCTGCAGGAATAGTGTATTTAAAGGTGTGCAGTGTTGGCATTGAGGAGCGAGCTCTTTCTTATGTATACATTAGGTGCCCTAAAGATCAAATCATAATTAATGGAGAAATATTACGATAGACAGAGAGCAGTGTGAGCAAATTCATCTCTAAATATCGTCTGGGTGAGCACTTCCTTTCTTACTGGCCTGTTTGTAGCTGTTCTGTCTAGAGACTTCACATTTCCTAATGAAACAGGAAATATTTAATGACTCCTTGTTTTAAACAGTTGGATTCTTAAGTTGGCAGTGTCCCTTTAAACTTTTTAACAAAACAGAGATTTTGTCTTAGTTTAAGTAATACCTGATATTACAATAGCTGAAATATTATTGGGCAGGGGCATAGAGATGGGCAATTACTCTGCTGGACAGCTCTGTGTATAGTCAATTTCAATCTTTCATCTGTGTAGTCTTTTAAGGCTCACCTGACTCCCCCTGACTTCAGTGGAGGGCAGATTAGGTCTTCTATCTCCTGTTTGTGTGAAACGTTCACTGCAATGGGGAAAAAGGCATATGTTAAATAGGAACATCTGATTGTAAAACACAGCTTGGCAAGTGGCCCCAAGGGCATGTATAATACCTGAAGCTACTTCTAATTCTCTTTTTAAAGATGGTTAAATTACAGTCTTAGAAACTTAGTTCTAGCCTACGTTACAATGGAATGAGTTAATACTGAGTTCATATGGAAAATGGTGCAGCCATTTTCCTGTATCTGTAATGGAACAGGTGTTCATTAAAAGGTCAAAGTTCAGAAGTAATCCTAGTTGCATGCCCAAATTCTGCATTTACATTCTAGAATGTGATCAATATTAACTATAGTATAATGATAAATAGGTCTGTGTGACCAGTATGATTGTTAGCTGATATTAGACAATAAAATGGTCTGTCTATTGGTTGTCAGGGAGAGGGGAAGAGAGGTGAGGGTATCTTTTTATCTTGAGTTTAAGGTTGGCATTTTATGCTAGGTCTGCAGACCTGTCACTGTGCCATAAGCATGGTTAAGCCTGCATCTTTGGAATGGAAATTCTGCAACACTGCAATTCACAAAAATGTGGCAGTGGCTCCTGTAGACAAGCCAATTAGAGACGCTGTCACTTTCCCTTTTGGAAGGGGAAGAAGATGGGTACTGTGTACACTGCACAGCCAATTAGCTAGTGCAGGTATGGTTACCATGTCCTTCTCTGTATTAACTCCCTGGAAATGGTCTCTGTTCGTTCGGAGTTCTGAACACAAGCTGATTGCTATCAATGTTGCTTTGAAACTGGTAAACAAAACACTAACATTTCTTGAAGTTATTATATTCAGCCTTTTCATTTCAGATAAAAATGGTTTTGAATACATTCCAAGTAAAGGCAATTAATGTTTATCACTAAGAGCTGAGAATCTTGTCTACATGGTAATATGCAAACTATCCACCTTAGGGTTTATGTTGTAAAAATAGAATTCACCAGCTAATAGAACTATATTTTTGGATACAGAACTTACCATTAGTAATGTGTTCCTGGACACAGTTGAGTCCAGAGAGGATGTATTCTATTAACAAACTAGTTTGTTACAGGTTTCAGAGTAACAGCCGTGTTAGTCTGTATTCGCAAAAAGAAAAGGAGGACTTGTGGCACCTTCGAGACTAACCAATTTATTTGAGCATAAGCTTTCGTGAGCTACCGCTCAAGTGGGCTGTAGCTCACGAAAGCTTATGCTCAAATAAATTGGTTAGTCTCGAAGGTGCCACAAGTACTCCTTTTCTTTTTAGTTTGTAACAGACATCTGTAACTTTTGGTACCAATATTGAATTGATACGTCCTATTTATGACGCAACAGCCCACAAGTTCATTGTAATGTCTTGGACTCAGGAACTCATAACTGGGAGGTGAGGAAGGGCTCAAACTTATACTTCTTTATTTCTCTGCTTTTATCCAGAAGAGGCAGATGAGGAAACTGGTGGAACCAAAAATATGTCTGTCCTCTTTTCAGCCATTTACAGATGCCCTGGCAGGGGAACTTGTGTTTCCATTACATATCAGACTAATGTGCATCCATTTAAATGATCTACTAAGAAATATGGACCTTTTATTCTCAGTTGAAATCAAAATATCTTGTGATTTTTAAATTTATTTGGAAACTTAATGTTTGTGTTATTTAAAGCGATCTGTTCTGAAATGCAATCTGAAAGTAAACAAAAGGAGCTATGTTAAAATTAATGTCATTAAAACACTGGGGGGGGGAATAGCTTACCAAACTAAGATCAAACCATTATGAAATATTATGAATGAAGTTTCTATGAGGGATTGCAAGTGGGTAAAAATACCAAACATATAATTTGCGGTGTCCTCAAAGTATAAGTTCCTAGCTTATTTAACAATAAAATCTGCTTAGTTTATTGAAACCTCTAGAAAACACAGTGAGAAAACTGGCACTCTGGCTCAGGCACAGGATAAGTCAGATGGAAGGCTTCAGATATATACATTCCTTTATCATGGTTGTGGTTTTTCCTTTGCGTCTTCTTTCCCACAGTAATGCTGTCCCTGAATGATAACAGGCTTCATTTAAAGCTTTAAAGAGCGGTTGTGGCAGATTTCTGTTATGAGCATGTGTGCATATATTAGGAGTCCTCATTTCAACATTAAGTCAACAGTAATTTGAAAACTATTCAAATCTCTGTAGTTATTCTGGGTCATCTTATTTCTGAGAGAACCCCGCAATAGTTCTTTTTTTGTTTTGTTACAGTTTCCCTAAAATCTTGCAAGGGGAGAAGGAAGAACTTCTGAATTATTTGTAAACCAGTTTAATACCAACCTAGACTACAACCTCAAATTGAATGTGTCGTTCTTCCATTTAAGAATGAAACACATTATAGTCTATTAGCTTCTGGAAAAGTTTTCTACAGCTCTCCTGTATTCACATACCTGATCTTCAGGATATTATTTCTCTGCAAAGCTGGTGACTTAGTGATTGAATACAGTGTGCAGGTCACATGGTTCAATTGGTATCAATAGGCCGTGGGATCAAATCTCTGGTTCATGCTCATTGCTGCACTGTTCAGGGTGCCATCCTTTATGAAAAGCTGGAAGCAAAAGTTAAGAATTCAGTAAAAGTTAACAAGGAGTCCAGTGGCACCTTAAAGACTAACAGATTTATTTGGGCATAAGCTTTCATGGGTAAAAAAAACCCACTTCTTCAGATGCATCGACATTAGGTTGTGGTGTCCTGACTGTTTGAGCACTTGTCTGCTATTGTATTAATTATTGTTGTGTTATGTGGTACTTACCTCATTATTTTGTGATATCTGATGTTAAAGGTGATTTTTAAAACCATATTCTATTCTGCAATATAACTTTTAAAGACACAAATCATATAACAGTGTTTTCAAGCAAAAGTTACAAATACCACCTAAGAGTAACAGAATTCAGGCAACTTTTCTCCATCTCTTCAGTTTTTTCTTACTTTATATGTAAACTCTGATAAAAAGCAAAGCTGGCTTTTCTCATGATGGGAATCTTTTGCACAGCAATAGGGAGAGAGATACTTAAAAATCCTCTCCAAACCACCAGTTGGCAATGCACTCAGGGGCATGTCTGAAATTATACTTGATGCTTAATTGACTAGATGTCAAATAGAGTGTTAAGATGGGGCAATTTGCCTTTCTCTTCCTATGCTAAGATAACCACATTTTTCGTTTTCACCACCATCATGCGCTTGGTTTTGCAGCTCTTTCTGGGCTTATATTGCCATTTTGCTGGCAGAAAACCCATACTGTGTTGCTCCACACTTCTTCACTTCATCCTGGTTGCTTCCAACCTTTTTGCTGCCCCAGGATAGCTAGCAGCTTTCTCTGAATTTCTTAGTGGCTTGCTCTTGCAGTGAATGGTTACAAAAACTGTTGCACTGATATTCTTAATCACAGTGCCTGTACTTATCTGCAACTGATAATCATTAAATAACTAATTCCTTGTTTATCTTTCAGGTCAACGCACAATGAAATGGAAAAGAACAGGTGAGTTTGTAGGATTCATTAAGTATTTGCACTTACTTTTATTGCATTCCCCTGCATGTCCCAGTGGGATTGTCCAGGTCCTCCTCAATGGAGCAGTAATATTAGGGGGACATGCAAGGTACATCCTCAGGCAAGACTGATTCTCTGAGCAGCCTCTAAATCTAAGAGTTCAGTTTTATTGAAGTTGGGTTTGGGGGGGCGGGGGGACAGACAGGGTAAGCTAAAATGTTACTTTAAACTGAAACTAATGTGGTCAGAAAGCAGGAGATACTTCCACAACATCTATCTGCAGTAAGCAAGCATAAACTGCAATGTGGGGAAGAATGGACAGTTCCGTGTGAGCGCAGGTTTGTGCATTACAGCAACTAGAGACTACTTATTCTAGGAATTATGATTTCATCAATCCCAGATCTTCTAAGGCCTCTTACCTGGAATATGTTTTTCATCCTTCAGAGTCTAAGCACTGATCGGGAAACATTTCCTCATAACCCCCATGTGCAGTTATTCCATAACTGCTTTCGGCAGTGTTTCTTGGACCTTTCCTTGAAGCCTCTGGTTCTGGTCACCTTCTGTCAGGGTACATAAGTCTAGATAGACCGCTCGTCTGATCAACTACCACACTGTTTGTGTCCTTGGCACTACACAGAATTTAACCTGTTTTTTGTTGGCTGTTTTGACAATGGGTTGTGGGATCATTAAGTTTGCCCTTTTACCCTGTATCTTGGTAAATGTACTTTGCAGGCAAGATACAAGAACATGGTTTTAAAGACTGTAACTCTTTAAAACTGGAGAACTTCATAAGAGGGTTTAAACTTTGTTTTCAGTTCTTGTGGCTCAGTCAGTGTACTTCTTGCAGGGAGGAAGGGGGCTGGGAGAAGGGCTATTGTGTATGAACACTTGCAGTTGTAAAGTGAGGTATCCTCGTGTTTGTGGTGCTTCTATAAGTAACTTGGTAGTTTGGGAAAAACATGGCAAGCTGACGCTCCCATTAGTGGGAAACCCCAGGCTACCATAATAGTTCTATGGCTTTTTGATGTTCTATTACAAGATGTAAATTGCAAATTTCTCATTAGCTAGCGCTCTCAGAGTTCATTGTAAGCTTTTGGGTGGTTGCTTTCCAGAATACTTCTTGTGTATTTTACTAGATGGGAAGTATCAATACAAGAGAACTTTCGTTTATTAGAAATGGACTTCAGTAATCTTAGTAGCTTAATGGAAAAGTGCCTTTGTACCATTTATGAGCGTCTCCATTTCCTCTTCAAAAGTCTGATTCTGCTTTCAAATGTTGCAGGTATGGTATTGTCTGTTGCCAGTTAACTTGTTTTGTTAGCCTGGCTTGTGATATATCCAGTGTATGTCCAAAATGACTGAGGTTAGAAGAGAACGGGATAACACACTCCAGAATCTAAACTAGTCACAAAATTATCACTTGAAAACCTCAGAAACTGAAGAAAAAATACTTTAAAAATTACTGAATGCAATGCATCTCGCCTACTTACTCTGCAATAACTACACCATAGTTGTATTGAAATCCTGTTGCCCAAACAATGAAGTACAGCAAATGTCATTTATTTTAAGCTCTTATCAAAAAGGTGATTAGGAAAACATCCAGTGTATTTCTCTGAAATGTATTCTCTTTCTAAATAAAATTGTTATTCGCTCATTGTTATACATGTAGGAGTGAATATTTTGATGTCTGACTTTAACTGCCACTAGTCTCAAAAGTTAACTGCTTAGATGCCTTATGGAGACTTTAAAGTGGCTCCTCTACATTTCTGTACACAAAGGGTTAATATCTAGCTGTTAGAACTTTGCAGATGTTCAGAAGTCCTAATTTTGAAGTCAACATTGGTTATCTGTTTGGAACTTGAATAGTATGGGAACCAGTTTAACTTGATAGTTGGGGCCAAATTCTGGTTAGATACATACCACATTGCATCTAAGATGAAAATTAGGCTCGTTGGTAAGCGTTATCTTTAATGTGAGGAATCTGATTACCTGTATTACAATGGACTTGAAAGAAAGTCCAGTTGTCTCTCTGACAGCAAATTAATTGAGGAATTTGGCTTTGCCAGTGGGAGAATTTTGTCTAATTTAAAAACTGCGGTTGTGTTGTCACTTATTAAAAATGAGTCTGAAATATGCTTTAAAAGTAGAAGTTGGAGCTGGAAAATCAAGGGTCATGGAGAGTGACATGCTAGATTTCTAGGAATCTCACTTTCTGTTGTACAGTATGTGCAAACTCCCTAATGTTAAGGGTTTGACTTCTAAAGTGACTTTGAACTTGACCTGATGCCCACTGCAGTCTCTCACTTAAGTATTGTGGATCATAGTTGTAATACCTCTGTAGGTACTTCAGACCGCTGTTGTGTAACTCACAAAAGGCAGGTTGGATAAGTCTGTTCAGAAGGAAGGAGATCTTATTTTGGGGTTGCAAACAGTGTTAAGCAGGGATTCATCACTGGGCCCCAGCATTGGATTTACCCTAGGAGTAAAGATTATCCACTCTGTTTGTTTACATAAAATGCTTTCAGAACTACAGTGGAAATGATTGTTTAACTTGTAGTGTGCTTAGAGCAAGATATGCAATTAATTGCAACATCTCAATTTGAAGCTTCTTATGACAATTAGACATTTCAAAGACAGGTTATATTGCAACCACTGCCAAATGATGTGACCTAAATGTCAGGATCAACAAAAGCATTTGAATAGTATTGAAACTCACCTGTCTTGGAACTATCCTCACTCCTAATATCCTAGTGAAGCGGTTTTCTTGAGTATCTAAAAAGTTAGCTCTGCATATTGTCATCCACATAGCTGCTGTATGAAAACAACTGGGCATATGCCTATGTGCAAAGGTCAGACTAAACAGTGTACCCTCTATATGGACTTCTAACCACTGTCAAAGTGCTAGAGAACTCCTGTAGTGGAAGTTGAATACTGTAGCATAGCCTTGATGAGGATGCAGCTTCACTAAATTGATTGTTTATGAATGGAGATGCATACACCAGAGCAATTGATCTGAAACTGGCTGATGGGAAATAAACAAAGGTAGGCAGAGGAAACATTTGTAAAGGTGCATTCGCAGTTTAAAGCTGTGTAATATTGACATGCTACCTTAGAGGAGCTACAGTTGTCAATGGAATTAACAAGATGTGGTGAAGTTTTGTGAAAATAGTTGGTGCACCCAGGAAGCAGTGTCAAGTAAGCCGTCAGTTGCAGCTGATGTCATCCTTGACAACACTAGTTGCAAATCTCCTTCTGACAACATGCATAAGGCATTTATCCTCTGTGGGCTGGAGACTGGGCTCTGGGACCCAATGAAGGGGGAGTGTCCCAGGGCTGAGGCTGGAGCCCAAGTCCTAGTGTCCTCACTGCAATTTTACAGCCCTGCAGCCTGGCCCCTTGAGCCCTAGTCAGCTGACTAGGGCTCGCTGCAGGTGTTGTTGCAGAGTAGACATACCCAATGGGTGGGATTTTCGAAAGCTCTGAGCTTTCACTTAACTCTGCCTTGGAGGTGTGGTGAGACAATGAAGGGCTTGGCTTCTCCCCCCCCCACCCCACCCCCCCAAGATGCTGAGTAGCCATAACTCCTGTGAATAGCTGTGGGAGCTTGACACTGCTGAAAATCAGGCCTAAGTCACTGGCTCAAGGTCCTATACATGTATGGCAGAGCTGGACTGTGACTGGAATTTAGATGTCTACTAATTAGAGGAAAAGACTGGAGCCAGGACAACATTCCAACAAAATGAAAGTTGTGAGAAATGTCTTGTTTCTCTAAAGCATTGTGACCAAAACGCTCATCAGTCAATGCTTTTTACCTTAAATGTAAGGTTAATACTTGAATGGTCAGGTCTGTATTTGAAGTGCTCTTAACACTTTGCTGATTTACAAAACTTGGATTGTAATTCAGAAGACGACACTTCATAGTGCTGTTTCTTGTTCAGTCTCTTTCTCCTGGCTACTCACAGATTATTTTTAAGATACCTCTGGTTTTAAGAATATACTTACACTGTCTTCTGCACAATACAGCAAAAGGCTGATCTACACAGTACCAGCAGAGAGCCAATGTAAAACACTTTACAGAATGGAGAGAGGTAAATAGTGGTGTCCCCCAGGGGTCTGTACTGGGACCAGTACAAGTCAACATATTCATAAATGATCTGGAAAAAGGGGTAAACAATGAGATGGCAAAATTTGCAGATGATACAAAACTACTCAAGATAATAGTTAACTTCAAAGCAGACTGTGAAGTGTTGCAACAGGATCTCACAAAACTGGGTGACTGTGCAATAAAATGGCAAATGAAATTCAATGTTGATAAATGCAAAGAAATGCATTTTGGACAACATAATCCCAACTATACATATAATATGATGGGGTCTAAATTAGCTGTTCTCACTCAAGAAAGAGATCTTGGAGTCGTTGTGGATAGTTCTCTGAAAACATCCACTCAATGTGCAGCGGCAGTCAAAAAAGCAAACAATGTTCGGAATCATTAAGAAAGGCATAGATAATAAGACAGAAATTATCATATTGCCTCTATATAAATCCATGGTACGCCCACATCTTGAATACTGCTGCAGATGTGGTTGCCCTATCTCAAAAAAGATATATTGGAAAAGGTTCAAAAAAGGGCAACAAAAATGATTAGGGGTATGGAACAGCTGCCATATGAGGTGATATTAATAAGACTTGGACTTTTCAGCTTGGAAAAGAGACGACTAAGAGGGGATGTGATAGAGGTCTATAAAATCATGATGGGTGTGGAGAAAGTAAATAAGGAAGTTTTATTTACTCCTTCTCCTAACACAAGAACTAGGGGTTACCAAATGAAATTAATAGGCAGCAGGTTTAAAACAAACAAAAGGCAGTATTTCTTCACGGAACGCACAGTCAACCTGTGGAACTCTTTGCCAGAGGATGTTGAGGGCCAAGGGTTCAAAAAAGAACTAGATAAATTCATGGAGGATAGGTCCATCAATGGCTATTAGCCAGGTTGGGCAGGGATGGTGTCCCTGGCTTCTGTTTGCCAGAAACTGGGAATGGACAACAGGGGATCTTACTTGATGATTACCTGTTCTATTCGTTCCCTCTGGAGCACCTGGCATTGGCCACTGACAGAAGACAGGACACTGGGCTAGATGGACCTTTGGTCTGAACCAATATGAACGTTCTTATGTATTAGTACTCCCTATACAGTAACTGTAAAAGTGGGGCTCTATCAGTCTGGTGGACTCTTTTTTTTGCACTGTTGAACATTTCAGAATTGAAAGGCTTTTCTAATAAGATGGGAAAGCATAATTATCTGAATCGACTATTGGCTCAACAAATACATCAATTATAAAACCAGTCTTTCAAAACAGTTGCTTTTCTTAAAACTTATTTCAAAGTACTACATACTGGGTATAGCAAGTGGCAACATGTCTTGTAGCTGAGAGTAGCCATTTCTGATATAAAAGACTATTCCCCTTAACATTAAAACCTGTCTTATCCTGGAGGATCATTATTATTGTACGTGGAATTAATCTGTTTACTGACCTAAAACTTAAGGACATAAACAACCTGTTGTAGTAAATGGTGCAGAAAGGGAAAGGACCACAAAAGCAGAATTATAGATTGTCATGTGAAATGTTTGATCTGGTCTAAACTTAAAAGTTTTGCCAGCATAGCTACACTGGGGGGAGAGAGGGAGGGGAGGGGATCATACCCTTTAATTGACATACCTATGCCAGCAAAAACACTAGTGTAGATGCAGCTGATATTGGCGAAAGTCCTTTTGTTGCTATAACTAATCTTATTCAGGGAACGAGGATAAGCTATAGTGGCAAAAGCCCTCTTTTACCAGTATAAGCTGTGTCAAAGCTAGGAGGATTCGCCAGTATAGCTATATTGGCATATCCTTTCTCTTGTAGACAAGGTCTTAGTAACCAGCAGTGGATATGGCTAGAAATGCTCAAGGAAGAGATTAAGTCTGTGTTGAATAAGGTGATGTACCTGCTCTACCTCACATGGTAGCACCTGCAGTAGATGGTCACAGTAGTTACTCTGCAGTAGAGTAGGGAAACTCTATACCACTCGAGAGCTGATTGGTGGAGGAAAGCATTAATTGGCATGCATTGGGCTTTACATGATGTGCAATGTGATGTTGCTGTTCCTGTTTTCATTTTTAATTATACCATCTTAATGACTGATGTAGTTCTTGCATTTTAATATGCACGGAGATGGTCTTGGGTATACTGAGTTGTATGTTGAAATTTTTCTCCAGCTTGTCCCCCTGCCGCTTAACATTCTCAAGTGTAATTCTTTGGAGAAATTTACAATGGCTTGGAAGAAAGTATCTACATTTCTGGAATGCTAGTGCTTCAAAGCACAGCTCTAAGGGAGAAAATGCGTCTGAAATTATGCCAGGATGCGCTATTCATCTTCCAAAAATAGAAAGGAATGGATAGCCTTATTCTTCCAATCCCAATTACCAACTGCTGTTGTCACCAATTATAACATTTACCTTTGTTATATTTGCCATAGCTGCTTGCACATGTGAGGTACTCTTTAATGATGCCTAATCCGACCTACTTGCTGTGGACCACAGAATGAATATTTAGCATGATGTATGAACTTTGGATTTTACAGACGTGCTCATCTGCGGTTGTGTCTGGAGAAGCTGAAAGGGCTGGTACCACTTGGGCCTGAATCCAATAGACATACTACACTGAGTTTACTAACAAAAGCTAAATTGCACATAAAGGTGAGTTCAAGCCAGTTTTAATCATAAGTGAGCACGCCAAGTATTACTGAATAAAGTGCTGTAAATACAATTGCTTGACAACAAATTGTATGGATAAAATCCTGCTTCAGGACCAGTTCCTTAGTTATGTCCACTTCTGAAGTCTGTCTCCTGCAAACAAGAGAAGTAATCTTCAAACATAGGACTGAAATGGCATAGGGATGAAAGTGACAATGATTGTTCCCCAAAATAATGTCCTGCTAATGCTCTTTGTAGCAATCAGTGAAGACCAGTTTCGTCTAAAAGTTTTTAACTTAATTTCTCAGTCTTTCCGGGGGGCCTAAAAATAAGTGTCCACTGGATGGACTGTTTCTTACCACCAGCTGTAGGTGGACTGGTCAATGCTTAAAGTAGCAGGGTGAAGCTCTATGCCACTGCCAGTGAAGAGATGGGAGAAAAGTTCCCAAGAGGGTCACTTCTGTGGGTTCCAAAAAGCTTCAGTGCTCTGGAAAGTAGAAACCCTTTGATCTTGACTCAGACGCTAAGATCAGGTTTTATTCTGACGCTATAATTGTTTAAAGTTGTTCTTTTATACTTTTGTTGAGAAACATCCGTGTCCTGATGCTGTGATTTGTCTCAAGGAAAACACTGACACACACTGAAACATGGAGTCAATATGAATTGCATATCTGAAGACCTTACTATTTAAAGGAAGAAATCTCTCTCTTCTAGCCAAGAGTCAAGATATAACAATACTAGCTTTACAATAGCATCCTGACGGAGAAAAGGCTTTGATTTCTAAGCTAACTGTGATGCTGTAATTTATAGATGCTAGTTGGTTAACATTTTTCAAACATGGTTAAACTGGCTGACAGGGCATTTGTGGACTCAGGCTATTGTGAACCAAGACTCTCTCCTTGTATACAAATTTTTCTTGTCAGAATTATCCGTGGACATGATTTTAATGTTGCATCTCATTTATGTTACTGTAGCATCAAGAGGCCTGAGTCAGGGTTGGGACCTTCATACTGATGGGCATTGTACAAATATAAAATAATCTGTGCCCCAAAGAGTGTCTCAATATTTGTACTGTTCAGTAGCTTTTTTTTTTTTTAAAAAAAAGGAAGCAAATATTTAACTTTCAGTTGAATGGTTTTGATGTCTTTAGCAATACCAAATATTTTTAGAGTACATAGTATTAAGTGGAAGATAAAGGGGGTGGCATGGAGGGACTTGGTTGGCGTCAGCTAGCTATTTGTAATCAGACTATCAAAGACTTGGAATGTATGTTAATAGGATTGAGACACTGCCAGATAATTGCATAAAAACAATTTTGAGAGGGAAGAATTATTTATACACATCCCCATGTGGCCATTAGATAATTCTAATCCAGCGATAGCTCAATCCTAACCTCTTACCAGAGCCCTGTGAGATCTGGCTCCTGCACAGAGCCCTGCAGAAAAAAACCTTTCCCCATTGTGGCCACTCCATGAGAACACCCAAACTTCATTTCTTTCCCACTGTCCAAGTAAACAGGAAAAGTCTGCTTCTGTAAATTCTAATGAACTCTGTTTACTTCCAATATACTGGGGTGGAGTGGAATGGAGACAAGGGGAGGGGTGAGATGAGTTGTCTTGAGAGTTCAAAGAGTTCCTGCTCTGGATAAGCAAATGTGCATTGGTATGTGGGGCATTTGGAATAACTTTGATGGTGTTTTTGAAAACATCTTTACTTGGCAGTTACCTTTATTGGTGGAGATGCTCACAGTACATATGACAGCACAGGATGATGCTCCGTGTACAGATGGCAACACAAACCTCAAACCTTTAGCAAGTGTGAAACACTGACAGCACAATTAAGGGTGTAATAAAGCAGATATATTTTTCACTTGAACTATCTGCTTCAATTGTTTTCCTTTTAAAATTTTCTTTGGCTCGTAGCTACCTCTAAAACAGATTCTTAAAATGTAGTCTGCACTTTCAAACGCAAGTACCTCTCATCAGTCACCTAAAACCATAGTTAGGTGCCTATGTCTTCCAAAGGTGCTGAGCACCCATGTCTGAAAATTAGGCCACTTGCTTAAGTGTGTGAGCTTGTAAACAATGGCCTTCGTCCAGAATGTGCAGAAGAACTAACAATGCCTTTTAACCCACAGAAGCTTGAAGACTATGATAGAAAAGCAGTACACCAAATAGATCAATTGCAGCGAGAACAACGGCATCTGGAAAGGCAACTGGAGAAGCTGGGCATAGAAAGAATAAGAATGGACAGTATAGGGTCTACTGTTTCTTCAGAGCGTTCAGATTCTGACAGAGGTGAGTCACTTCAGTTGGCTAAGAATATCTATACTTGTAGCTGAAACCTTAAAATGCTTTATCAGGTTGGTCCAACACTACTCTCTTTTGCTTACAGAAGAAACTGATGTGGATGTCGAAAGCACAGACTATCTAATGGGAGACCTAGACTGGAGCAGCAGCAGTCCTAGTGATTCAGATGAAAGAGGAAGCATGCAGAGCATCTGTAGTGATGAGGGCTATTCCAGCTCTGGCATTAAGAGATTAAAGCTGCAGAACAATCACAAGCCTTGTCTCAGTCTATAAGAAGCAACTAAGTAGCTGTTCCATCCATTGCAGTTTCCCTGTTGGATCTTATTAGGTAGTATATTGGACCGACCCACAATTCTCTTGCACGTAAATTTAATGTACCACCAACGTTAGCGAAATCAGCTTTGCCTAAGTCCTGAAACAATGCATAGGGTTGTGGGTTATAAGCTACTCTCTGGAGCACACATCTGATTGCATCCACTAGCTTCTCTTTCTGTCAGTAAACTCATCTCTGTGAGACTGTACATTCCAACCAAATTTTGAAGTACCCAAGAATATTTTAGCAGTAATAGAGAGCTAAAAAACCCTCCTTTTTTTTCCTTGATATTGTCTAGTATTCTAGACCTACCTTGTCTTTGCTTAGCAACATAATGTATCTAATATCCAGAACTAGTGGCTAAACATAATTTTGTTTGATCAACAATCTGAAGGGGGAACCCAACTTCCTCGTAGTACAGATCTGGAAATGGATGGACTAAACTTTCAAAAGTAGAGTGTGGAGCATTTTAGCTGTCCTGACTCTGATACTTGTGAGAATTGTGTAGCAACCGTTTGAGATTTTGCTTTGGAAATTTACTCCTATATGTTATGGGTATTGCATTTTTAGTAGTGTAGCTATATTACCACCTGACCCAGTCCTGTTGACCTAACTCATTCAAAACTCCCATTGACTTAAAGTTCAAAGGGCTGTATATTTGCAGCCTTTACTTTCAAGAGTAACCCTATTGAACTCTATCTCAGATTAGCAGCCAGCAAATGACAGTGGGAGTTTTGACTAGTGCGGGACAGTGGGACCAATCTTGGGACATTCTGAGCAGCTCTTGCAAGATTGTAGGCACTCAGCGCCTCGCAGGATTGGGCTGCAAGACTTTGGCAACACAGATATACTGCTCCACCTCTTGCAGGTACCTTTACAGGATGTCTTCAACCTTGCACATCCCAGTTTCTTTAATACCTAAACCCAAATGGTACTATTTCTCTAGTGCAATTTATTGTGACCTCATTGCATTACAGCTGCATATTACTATTCTAGGCAAGTTTTCCTAGAAGTTTTTCTTGCTTCTCATCTCTGGGACAATTCTTTTCTACCTCAGAGAGATGAACAAAGATTATCTCAATCCCTTTAGCACAAAAATAATTATGCCTCATTTGTTTCGATAAGCAATGCTTGGTCCTCTTCAAATCTGTTTTACTACAAATTTTAGCAATAACTGAGTGATAAAGCTAGCTGTGCTAACTTTGGGTGTCAGTGATTGGGCACATTTTACAGGATGTTGCTAATACTACGTTACTACAATTATTCAGTGAAGTGCTATTTGCATTAAAGCACTTCCTCATCTGGTTGAATTATAAGGCACTCTAAAACTGGTTGAAAGGATTTTGTTGCCAGCTTAAACCTTAATATTTTCCCCCAAAAATGTGGCTTTCAACCTTGCAACATTTTCATTTAAGCTAAATAGAGCACATGTAAATGTACATAATACACATGATCTATAAATAGTATTTATTCATTTTATATAAAATTAATGTAATGGAGATGCATTCTTATGACTTTGTGCTTTTATAGATGTTCTGGAAACTTTGTATGTAGAGGTCTGCTAACTGAGATGTATGTAGACAGATTTCTTCAGTCCTCTTTGCTTGAAACATTTTAAGGTCTTTATATTCAGCCCACTTGGCAAACTCCTCACAATGAATATTCAGTATTTGATTCCGGTAATGCAACCAGCTGGTACAAGTTGACCAGAGAAGCCCTAATATCCAACTGAGCAATTTCACTATATAAAAGGGCTATGTAGCTTATTTAGTGATGGTCAACAAAAGTGGGCTTTCACACTTGCCTGCAGTCTTTAAAAATGCAGTTCATGAGCCTGAACTAGTCAAGCTGCCAAAAGCCACTAAGACACTCTGTAAAATGCAAATGAGCAAACTATATAAAATGAGATTTGTTTTCTTAAAATATCCTCAAGCTATTTTTGGATCATTTGACCTCTTTAAAAAAAGAAAAAGATGGGAAATGGGCTAGTGGATTGCTAAAAATCTCCAAAGTATATTCTCTTTGTGTGAGCTATGTTTAAAAAAAAAAAGAATTTTTTTAAACAGCTGGAATTTTCAGATGTCCAGCAGATTTGCACTGAACTACAACTTGTATGCCTTTTGCATTTTTAAGCCTGCTTCCTGAGTACAAGCAGAGAATCTTCAGAGAGCTAGCTCAAAACCTGTAAACTTAAAAAAAAATGTTGAATATCTGCACTTTGAGGTCCTTTGCTCAATCTCTTTTTTCCTTGAGACCTCTTGCTTTTTTTCCCCTTCAAATAAGTGTTGCATAAACTGCCTCACAAAACCAAACCTAGAGTTGCAGATATTGCGACCTTTAAAAAGGTAGTAAAGTAACTTTAGATATTTGGAAAGTGTCGGGGGGTGTATCTGAAATATTAAATTGTGTACTTTGTATTTTTTTTATTTAGAAATACCGAGTCTTAAGGATTCAGCATAAGGGGTTTTTAATTGTTGTGCCTTTTGAGTTAACTACTTTTTTTTGTGTGAAATACTGTGTTTTGTCCCTATATAAAACAGTAATTATTTGACCTTTGCACTGTTTGGATGTGGTCCTCTCAATTTTGATGGCATAGAAAATGTTGAACTTTGAAAATGATGCACTAATGTCAAAACTGACACAAGGGTATACGTGGTGTCTTTTCCAAAACTCTAGGCGGGTGCAGTAAATTTTGCTACTGTGGGCTCCAAGGCCACTTTTGTATTGGCTAGGACCATCCTTGGCAGCTTCAAATCTCTCTGGTCCTCTTTGCTAGTCAACAAGCCCAAGCCTCAGGCAGCTAAGTCTACTTCCAAGGCTGCTAAAATGGTAGCATTTTTGTGTTTTGCCAGCCTTTTCCTCGAATTCACTGATCCACCAGCATTATTACTAAATAAGCTGCAGAAAATAAAAAATTTTGTAGATTGTTAGGGGAGTGAGGGACTACTTGTATATTCCAAGTTTACGATTGATAGTTGCACAGATGTGTGTGAATATAAAACACACTTTTTCTTGTGAAAAGGGCAGATTAAAAAATACTGCCATCAGTAGCTAAGTTTCAGTGAAAATGGTGAAATGAAGCACACACTCAATTGGAAGAGAAATCAGAAACTCTTGCACTTAATAATCAGAGCAGAGAAGAAAAAATTGCAGTAACTTATGTGTTAATGATGGTCTGTCTTAAACATCCTAAAGTATTGTTTGTACCTTTTGAGCTTGTTTTCCTGAGTGTTGAGCACCCAGAATCTAATTTCTTCTACAAAGCAGAGCTTTCAACTCTTCACGGTGCTGATAGTCACATCTTTTGAATTTCCAGGGTCATTGCTAATACCAATTTATGATGAAAATTCAAAGAGCACTTTTTTGAGCAGCACCGAAGGTGCCACTAACTTCACAACATCTTATAAGATGATCTGAAACACTTCTGAGCTCTGGACGTTAACAGGCCATGGTCTGCCAATTGCCACGTTAGCACTTTGTTCTCTAATAAGGCACTTCTCTCCCCCAGTCCCAAACCCACTACAGTGCTATATTGGCTCTGAAAACAGAGAGCTCTCTCTCTGATGTCACTCCAGAACTACAAATCTGTGCACTAGGCCTACAATCCTAGCCAAGAGAGAGCCTATGTTATAATGTATGGTGGCTTCTCCTTGCTCATTCAAAGTATGTGAACTAGATGAAACAGGCATCTGAAATACTATTTAGCAATACGTTCGGGCTTTGAGTTCTTCTTTTGCCCCTTTTGTAACAAATTTCAGGTTTTGACACTGTAATGTATTGGGAAGAATTCTGCTTTTGCCAGGCTATGTATCTGCTCCCCTGAAAATGTGTATTCTGTTGCTTTTTTTATTGCTGCTTGGTCTGCAAATTGTTTATACTGTCTAGTAGCAGAAACAGGTACCTCGTTCCGAAGCATTATTGAAACATGCGACAGCTGTGTGAATAGCTAGCTGAGTAGACATCTCTGGGGTATGGAAGAAATCACGAAAAAATTCCAGCCCCAAATAGTCATCTAGTGTTCAAGCGTCTCTGTTATAGCCAGTTGTTTTTTTTTTAAATCTGGGGTATAATAAACTTGATCCCTCTCTTTTATTTATTTGGAAGAAGTTTTTTTTTGTACCTTGTTGTTTAGGTGAAAGAATAAACTCAGAGGCAGTTCTACCCGGTTGCTATTTGCTGAATAGCTGTTGCATGACTGCAAAAAAAAAAAAAAAAAATTCCAAGTACCTATGTCTTCTAAAGTGCCCAAAGCTTAAGCAACCTGGAGTTTTGACCAGTTCTATTTGTGCTGTTTTTTCTTTCAAATTGATAAAAGAACCAAACTTGCCTATCTTCCTTTCTCAAGTTGGTGCTCTTAGCAACACTGCTGTTGAACCATCCGTTTTTATTTTTGGCAGTCTTCCAAATAGTAAACAGGGGAGCAAGCAGGTGGGAGAATATGAATTCTGTTTCCAGATGTTAAGTTCCTAATGTAAATACCACATCATTATGAATCCTGTGTCAAGACCATATAATGGTGCTTTTTATTACAGTTAGCACATGCATTTTTAGAAACTACATGTTTTAGAAGACCTTGCTGTGTATATGTATACTTCTGTATTGTTCAACTGTTAGATAATAAATTATTTCATTACTAAAGAGAAACATGTCCTCCCAGTGTTCTTCTGGTTTGACTAGAAAATGCCTTGTGGCATGCAACAATTTCACTGATTTGTTGGGTACAGTAAATGGCAGTCAAAATGTTACTAGCAATCTAGTGATGGAAACTCATTATGGCCTCTTGGGCACCCAAAAATTGTCACCTGGAATCACATTATTCACTTTTGAAAACCGTTTCTAGGAGGCAAGAAATTTAGTAGGTGGAAAACACTTAGTTATTCCCTTCCCTTTCCATTTTAATGACGGTAAGGGGAAGAATAACCTTCAAATGTTGCCTGGACTAACTCTTTCGGCTTCCCTTTCAGCAGTAGTTTGTCCCCCAGTAGCTGCTTCCAGTTTTTTGTATTAAACCTCAATTTTGAATACTGGGCATCCCCAGTTGAGATTCCTCAGAATGAAGTGAGCAAAGTGCTTGAGAGGGCCACAGACAACTGCTGAAGGGAAGAGGTTGTTTGGAACTTTCTCCCCTTCTGTTCAGGTCTACACACGCTGTGTCTGTATGCATTAACGTTTTCCAGCCATACAGTGGGAAGGGGGCGTGACTTCATCTCTGCGATGGGGTCGCAACTGTGCATATTGGATAGTTGTGCAGGAGTGTGACTTCACTGGAAAGTCCCAACTAGATAGCGTCCAACGCTGGTGGGCTTGGCACTCTAGAAAGAGCACTCTGGAGCTTGAAAGCTTTTCTCTTGCACCAACAGAAGCTGGTCCAACAAAAGAGATTACTTTTCCCAGTTTGTCTGACTGTACAAAAGAAGATCCTGCCCTATCTGCTTAGAACCTGCACTGTGAGTTAGACAAGTTTTGATAAGATCCAGTTCTTGGTCATCTTGAAGCAGTGCAGATCCATCCTTGTTTGGAGACTGTCAACTTGAAACCTAATCATATATTTTAAAAGGTAGCTTCAGGGTTTGTTCCTTCCCTCAAGTCTCCATGCAATTTTTGTGGTTTTACAATCACTTCTCTTTCTCTCCCCTATTTCTATATTAAGGACCTACACAACCAAGGAGAACTAATTGTGTATTTGTCAGCACTGGGACTGAAGTGTATTGAAAATTATTTTTCCTTCACCTGTTAGTCTTGGTTGCTGCATGTCACACTAGCAAATGTGCAATCTTAGACAGAATTGTGAAATCCCTTCTCCCTCCCTCCTTCCCCCCCCCCGTCTTAAACCACACCTGATTCTCTAGTAGGTTAGCCTTGCTTGCAGATTCAGACCTTAGTCGGCCTTTAACAAGGACTACACTCCAGAGAAGTCTGAATCACGAAAACCATGCTGAGAGGAAATGGTTACTACTGCATGATTAAAAATGGCTTTTAATGGCCCTTCCTCTAGGGGAAGCTATTCCTGTTTGTGTAGCACACCAACTGCAGGATGCTTCAGAAACCGGGAGTATGACAACATCCCAGCCTCAAAGAGCTCACAATCTTGACCACGGTTAGAATGCTGTCTGATCTAGTCTGTAATGCTGCTCGCTCTTGTTGTCATAACTGAAGTGTGTATTGAGAAGAAAGTGGCCAATTAACTCAAGCTCGGTAAAGGATTGCCTGGGGAGGGCTGATACAAATTGCTTTAAAAAACTGAATGGTTTTATGAGTCTCTTTATCTGCTTGTGTTTGCAGATTACAAACTCTAGGGCAGGGATGGTGTTTTGTGGGCAAACCTGGCATAATGCCGGCACTAATGGTAGACAGACAGTAGGGACCCTGATGTACAAAAGCTTCATGTAGGCAAAGCACAGATTCATTTTTTGGAGGTTGGCATTAACTTTAAGAGACGGAGATACTTGTGAATCAAAAGTAAAGCACAACTTTTCCACTGGATCTTTGTACAAGTGTTTTGGATCTATGAATGGGACCTTATTTACCACTTTTTCATACCCGGGTTATGACCGCCAGAAAGACGGCGTAGCCCAGAAATGTTCTCGATAGACCTGACGTGATGCGCACCCTGCGGCAACTCTTGAGCAGCTCTTTAGGATGTGGAAATCCTTGAGAGTAGCCAGCTGCTGCTGTCAATTTCAAAGATGTCCACAGTTTGACATCTGCCTCTATGCTGGCTGTGCATTTGTGCCTGGATTACAAAGCACCCATCGCTCCCAAGTATGCTGAAAGGCAGAGCTGCTGCGTGAGTTTTCAGTATTGCAAAAAATACAATTTAAAAAAAAGTATAAAAGCAAAGACTTGTGAAGTGAGTATGAAAGGCAAGGCTTTATGGATGCTACAGCATCTTTTCAAGAATCTGTTTCCTCTAGGATGTAAACAATATACCAGCAGACCACATTATTGAAGCAGTTGAAGGTCCTTCTGATTTAGCAGGACCATCTTTAGTGGGATCTATGTAGTTATATGGCCCCCATGGGACTGGTATTGGAGAACCACACAATTATTTATTATTACAGCCTAGCAGCACACAGGGAGCCTGCGGTAGAGGTGAGAATTGAATGTATAATAGAATCTCAGAGTTACCAACATCAGTTATGAACTGACTAGTCAACCATGTACCTCATTTGGAACTGGAAGTATGCAATCAGGCAGCAATGGGGTCGGGGGGTGGGGGAGAGTAAATACAGTTAAGTACAGTACTGTGTTAAATGTAAACTACTAAAAAATAAAGGGAAAGCTTAAAAAAAAGATTTGACAAGGTAAGAAAACTTTCTGTGCTTGTTTCGTTTAAATTAAGATGGTTAAAAGCAGTATTTTTCTTCCGCCCAGTAAAGTTTCAGAACTGTGAGTCAATGTTCCGTTGTAAACTTTTGAAAGAACCACGCTAACATTTTGTTCAGAGTTACAAACATTTCAGAATTACGAACAACCTCCAAGCCCGCGGGCTTCGTCACTGTGTGAGGCTCTGAATCCCAGTTCTGGGCCTTAGCAACGCAAATTGCCAAGCGTTTCAATAATCCTTTTCCGTGCTGCGTCCAAGTAACGCAGCAAGGCTCCTAATTTTACAGGGACCAGAGCGTTGACACTATGACCAGGAGAACTGATTTCTGTTATAAAGGTAGATCACAGGAGTTTACTTTTAAGGGCACACTGATTTTAAAAACAAAAAAAATCTTTGAGCACACATTTGTTTTCTAGATGATTAACAGAACCTCAAATCTACCTTTCACTCCCCTGCCCCCATGATGTCAGTGGGCTCCAAGGATAAATCCAGACCACTTATCTCACTGTCGGGTACTAGCAAAGAAGTAGCGTTTGGGGCGCAATCCATGCGAGGAATGTTTTAAATCTGACCCATTGTTTGTTGTGGAAATACTTGATCTGATGTTTGGCTCGAGCTGATTCCTTTCACAGTGGTGTGAACCAGAAGGACCGGCTGGGTCGCACATGCTGTTACATTGATGTCAAATGAAATTAAACATCAGGTTCAAGGTGTTTAATAGCCTCAAGTCCATGAACATTTTGAGTTTCTGATGAAATGTGGGTGTAATCCAGCCGGTATTGGTTTCATACCTAAAATTCCCAACTTTTTCCTTTCACATTTCTTCTCTCTGCAACCTTGGACTGTTTTCAGAAGGCGAGATGTAGCAAAGGGCTGGAATTCCCCTGTGATATTGAACATAGCCCCCAGATTAGAAGCTTATCGGCCCCTGTTGAACTTTGCCCCCACACTCATGATTTGTTTGCTTAGACGTATGAAAACAAGTTGGTTGCTTTCGATGATACTTTCACTTACTACTTAAAGGCTGTAGACTTCTGCATGCTGGAGTGGGAACAGACTCCTTAGGTCAGTGGGTTCATATCCCTGCTAGAGCAGGATTGGTTCTTACAGTCCCTTGTCTAGCTTTAAAAAGCTACAACCCAGTATTGCTAGCAGCAGTGGGCTGGTGGTCAGAGGTCAATGGAGATGCGTAGTCTCCCTCATTGCAGGATCAGATCCTCCAAGATATTTAGGCACCTAACTCCAGTTGAAATCAATCAGCATTAGGCCCCTAAATACCTTTTGAGGATCTGGGCTTAACCTCTAAATGGGTCCTTAATGCATTGATGACGTCAATTGCGTAAGGACCAACTGAGCGAACAGCTTTCAGTTAAGGTTCCCTTGCATTGGCTTTGCAGTCCCCTTACTGCTGGGCCGTTTTGTTCTGGAGTGGCTGGTCGCCCAGCCTCTGTCACTTTGATGTCGTGCTTTAATGGACAGATGCATCAAAGGACTGCAGTCCCGTGACTGCTACGGGCTGTGTGCTGTCAGGATCTGTGAGCACATCCCCATCCTGCCATTGGTAACAATTAGAGCACATGTCACTCACACAATGCCAGCAGCGTAGGCAAAGCATGAAGGCAAGCTGGGCTGGGGGTGGGGATTAAAGCCCCAAGGTTCAGACAGCCGTGGGGACAGAGCCAGCTTGGCTGGAGCCTGTTACAATAAACCCATTGCATTGCTATTCATCACGGAGAGTGGTGCCCTAAAGCCCGAATTAGAACCTTGACGTGGGGATGGGGATGGGGATGGTGCAGAGCAGGGTTCTAGTCCCAGCTTGGATACTGCCATCCTGTGTAACCTTTAGCAAGTCACTTCCCCTGCCCTGGGCCTCAGTTTCCCCATGTGTAAAATGGAGATAATGCTAGTGCCTTACAAAGAATGGCACTTTGAGAGCTGCAGCTGAGAAGTGCTATATAACAGCTGGATGTGCCAGGCCCTAGTGAATATAGCTTGTAACCCCTATCAGCTGGAAGGGCGGGAGGTAGCATCCCCTTTCTACAGATGCAGGCGTGCACACCACTCAGCCCGGGGGGGAGGGGTGACTCCCTGCAACGGTGCAGTGCTGTGAATCGAGGCCAGGTGGCTGCTTCCAAAGCAGACAGCACGCTCAGTGATTCCAGCCACCTGTGTGACGGCACCAGGGCAAACCACGGCAGCTTTGCCCGCCTACATTAGGGCTTTGACCCACTGCAGCTGTGCCTGGCTTGCTGCAATCCCTAGGGGCAACAACGCCATACACATAGCATGAATCATGTTTATTACAGCAGTGCCAAGCTCACAGCCCCATTGGGCTAGGCACTGTATCCATGGTTGTTTTCTTTAATCTACAGTAATACCCTCCTGGCCTGGAAGTGCCTATTTGTGTGCAGTAATTCTAACAAGGCCAAATCTGGGTGCCTTGTAGCTATGCCTGGGAGCAGTCAGCTAGGGAGAGAGATACAAGGCCTGTCCGGGTCCCAGTGGCCTTAATAAAGAATCTGCATAGTCACCATTACAACTGGGTCGCGGCTCTTTTCTGCCTCCAGGGAACCTGTAAAACCTAATGGTACTGAATAGCACCAAAGCCTCAGCATCCCTGGTTACCCTGGCTTGAAGGGGTATGGAGAGCCAAAACTGGCTGAGTCCCCCTTTCACCAAGAGAGACCAAAATCACAGTCAGTCTTATCAGGGCTCGAGGCAGGAAGGGGAGGCTGATCCAGCCTGAAAAACCACAAGGCACGTGCATGGCGGAGTCCAGAGGGGGAAGGACCTGGAATGCTGAGTTTGCATTTAGTGAGGCAGAGGACCGTTTTCGTGTTTTGGTCTGTGAGTCATTCAGCAGCCGGGAAATGTCGTCATTTGGTGTCTGGGAATGAAACGGGGTCTGCCCTGGTAGAACATGCTAATGCTGGTAACTCAGTGATAACATGCTCGGGGTGAGTGTGATCGCTTCCCTGCCAAGCTCTCCCAAAGAACCAGGCCCTGATGCTGTGATGTGTGCAGGAGTCCCGCTGCGCATTTCAGTTAGCAAGACTTGAGCCCAACTCAGGGGCTGTCTAGCTGAGAAATGGACTGTGGGCCAGAAATCCACCTACATTCCCAGCTATTGGGCTTCCCACCCTCTCTCCCCAAGACCCTGTCGCAGTCCAGAAAAACTGCACCTGTAATCTCCCTCTGTAGTCCCTCGACGGCACCCACCCTGGGCTCCTCAGCCATCACCTCTCTTGGGCAGAGACCCACGTCTCCCTCCTAATCAATGTTTTTCCAAGCTGCACAGTTCCCTGCCTACACGGTGATATCCCTGTGCTTTACTTTCTCTTCAAAGGCTATGAACAGCTGTAAGTGCCTGCAGTTATAAGTTAACAAATGGCCCTTTCTAAACAAGCATATGTGTTCTTAAGGTGAAAGCATTACAGAAAAAAAACATATAAAACCAATAAATGATCCTATACGTATGCTAATACGCTCACCGGAGATCATCCTCTAACTCCAACGCATGTTCTGGTAGGAGTCAATCCTTCGAACCCCACCAAGGAGGTTTTCTGTGGTTACAAGTTCACAGCAGCCTTAGCTCAGAACCAGAACACCCAGGAATACTCCCGTCTTTCCTTTACACAGCTTGGGCCTTTGATTTTCAGACTCTGGGAACAGATAACCAGCAGAGGGTAGTCCTCTCTTCAGGGCGTAGCTTCAAAAGGCTGGGGTTTTGCATAGCGGAAAGGGGGAATCTGCATTCACTTCCCCCCTGCAGTGAGTCCCCAGGCAAACACTTGATACTATTTGTCGCAAAAGTCCATTCTTGTTTGGCACGTCATTCAATATAGTCCTCTGAAGTTCATATTACTTCTCAGGGTTCATATCCCATCTCCCTCCTTGAGAGGTTACACACAATCCCAGCCCACAGTAATATATAAACAATGGACCTCAAAGACATTTAAACTTAATTCAATAAGCTCTCCCAGGGCCAGTGCAGGAAATTGCCCTATCTGTCACAGCCATAGCACTAAGCATTACTAAATCTGCCTAGAGACCTGCTTCCTCTTACAGATCATAGAGTCATAGACTCTCAGGGTTGGAAGAGACCTCAGGAGGTCATCCAGTCCAACCCTCTGCTCAAAGCAGGACCAACCCCAACTAAATCATCCGAGCTCCAGATGGAGCCGCTTGGAAGGATATGTCCTGGTTTTTCTTTCCCTAGCGCTGCATCCTAGTCCCATGACAGGGAGCTGCAGAAATGCTCAGGGAACACCGGTCTGTTTCCTTGGCCTGTTTTTGGAACTGAAGATCAAATCTAACCCTGCTCTCCCAGGGCATGCTGGCATAAGGCTCTCCCTTCACTAGAAGGCTCACTGTTTTCTGCTTCCTGCCCGCTGTGTTTTGACAAGCCGGGAACCGCTCTTTTGGAATGTGTGTTTGGAATGAACAGCTTGATCCAAAGCCCACTGAAGTGGGTGGCAAGGCTCAGTAGCCTTTGGCTCAGGCTCTAAATACCTAGCAAACGCTCGGAGGAGATATGCTAAGTGTTAACGGACTATCTAGCAGAGAGTCGGCGTTAGGCTCCCTTGGTCTGTATTGCTCCAGAACAGAGTGGGGCTGGAGGGCACTGAGACTGGCAAGGGACTCTACGTCACCTGTAGGATGCTCATCCCGCTTTGTAGTGACAGCAGCTAGATGCTATCTAAGGCTTCCATGAGCGGGGTCAGACTCCCACTGAAGTCACTGGGGCTTTGTGTGGCTGCAGGGGGGCTTACGGTGCAGTGGTCACTGCAGGATCACCACCTGGACGGCGCAAGTTTGCATCTCGACTGAGAGGTGTCCACAGGGCACACGTCACTGCCAAATCCACAGGGGCTGGATGACAGCCTCAGTGGAGGCACCCATGGGCTGAGAGCCACAAAAGCTGTAGGCAAAACCTGGGCTAGGCCTGAACATCTCCTGGCGTCCTGATGCCCGGTTTCTAAGGGGACTTAGCCTCAGCGTTGCAACGCCTACCTTCCAGGTGCCCCGCTGCCTCATGGGATCCCTGCTCTGAGTTAGCACCCAGGCTCTAATGCATGGGGGGAACTGGGCACCCAAGAATGGGCTTCACAAAAGTCAGCATGCTGAACAGGGAGCAACTTGATAGCCAATGGGAAATGCCAAGGAGAAGAGTGAGGCCAAAACTGCCCCCCCTCAAAGGGAGTTAGGTACCTCGATCCATCTGGGATTGGCAGTTCTGAGCCCCTCCTGGATTTAGGACTGACCTGGTTTAGATGCTGCTGCCACCGTCTTCACCCAATAGTTAGCATCCTCACCCAGGTTGTGGGAGACCTGGGTTCAAATCTCTCCACTGACTTAGAGAAGGGATTTGAACCCACCTTTCCCCATATCCTAGGAGGAAGTACTTACCCACTGGGGCTATTGAATATTCACAGGTGCCAAGCCCAGAAGGAACCACTGTGATCATCAAGTTTGACTCCCTGTATAACACAGGCCAGAGAACTGCCCCAGAACAATTCCTGGAGCAGAAAACAGCCAACCTTCTGGGTCGGGCTCTCTCCTGCTGAACCTGTTCCACTTTCTGTAACATTAAAGATCCATTGGGCCAGGGAGGGTGAGAAGGACTCTATAAAGCGGTGGTTAGGGCACTTCCCTAGGGGTGGAAGCCCTGGGTTGAAGTCCCCACTTCAGGGGAGACCTCGATCCCCAAGGAACAACTGAGATGGCTGGCTCAGAACCAGAACGGCGTCTCTCTCTTTAAATGGGCCTAATAGAGCCTGGCAACATCTCCAGCGAGAGGGCGTGCACACACCGGCCCAGTGAGGCCTTGCTAACAAAGGGCTTGTGCCCCTACGGGCAACGTGCTCCGAGGACATGAAGCAGAGAGGCTCCTGCTCCTTGGCTGTGCAGTTCCCCATGCGGCAGTTGCGATCCTGCAGCCGATCCTTCCTGAAGCCATCCCGCAATTAGCTCGCCGCCGTATGTTTTTCGGTCCAACCTCGTTGCTTGGTAAACATGACACCGAAACAGGAGGGCCGCTAATTGTTCTTTTGCCAACATCTTCTCTAAGAGCCACAGGATCCCCCACACTGATCTCAGATGCAGCAGTTCGGCAGGGCGAAAAACCTGCCCAGCCTGCCAAGCCAGTAAGAAGGAGCAGCTAGAGGGAAACTGCTGGGACATTTCTTTGTGACAGCTGCCTCCAGCCCTGACTCTCCAAGGATGGGTTTCAGAGTAGCAGCCCTGTTAGTCTGTATCCGCAAAAAGAAAAGGAGGACTTGTGGCACCTTAGAGACAAACAAATTTATTTGAGCGTAAGCTTTCGTGCATCTGATGAAGTGAGCTGTAGCTCACGAAAGCTTATGCTCAAATAAATTGGTTCGTCTCTCAGGTGCCACAAGTCCTCCTTTTCTTTCTCCAAGGATGGTGTCTCTGGATATTTAGTGCACACGGGCTAAGCCTATTAAAGTGGCCAGTGATTTTTTTTCTTTTTCAGAACCCTGGGGGTTGGTTTATTTTCGGGGACCTCGCGCCCCCTGACAAAGGCCTGGTTTTTAGGGAGCGGGGAGCGCCCGCCACTCTGAAAATAAGGTCCCTGTGCGATGTTTCAAATAGGGCCCCCAAAGCCCCTAGCTTTCGTATCGGGGCTGCTCTGGGCAACAGAAATAAGTCTCCTCACTGCACTTGCAGGCTGGGACCTTGCTGCTGTGTTTAACTGCATGACTAAGTGCTGGGGGGGAGGAGAAATTCCCTCTGATGAAACAGGAAGTAAGGGAGGGGAGCGGCTGCAGCCCATAATACCCTGGGTCACCCAGGTAAGCCTGTCATGGCCACTTAGCTGCACAAGTTGCTTTCTGGGCAATCTCAGTAGTGGAGGTGCCAGCTCTGGGGTGGGAGCTGCCGGGGTGAGTGTCCAGAACTGTGTCCTCCCCCCACATGAGCTGCCCGGATTTTGGTATTTAGAGGGACCCCGGTATGGGTTGGCGGAGCTTTTCCTGGCATTCTGGATGCATAAAGGCAGTGACTGGGCTGTCCCTCCTAGCTATGCCCCCCGCTCCACCCCAGGCATGCTTCCCAAACACTCTGACTCCCCACGGCTGTCCCCCTCCTCTAGGAAGGGCAAACACAAGGTCTGTGACCCTGTTGATGCTATAAAAGGTGCCCCGTTTTCATCTCTCCCTTGCTGCGCTACTGAGGACCACAACGGTGGCTGCTTCCCGCTGACTGTAAGTCCCCGAAGGCAGGGCCAGCTTTATGAACTGCTGTTTCATTCATAGTTGAGCCTGTTGTTTTGTTCTTCAGTTTAATGCCCTTGTGAAGTGCCACGGGCTGGCTGAGGGCGGCCTTGCTGCCTTTAGCATGTGGCATGTCCCCTTCATTCTCTGTGACCCGGTAGCTGCGTGTGGAAAACGTTCTTTGAGAACCGACGCTGATGCCTAAGGAAGGCAGTGTGTGGTGGGGCGGCCAAGTGGCTTGGGGCACTGGACTGGGAGTCAGGCCTGGGGTCTATTACCAGCTCTGCTGCTGACCGGCTGCGAAACTTGGGGCGAGTCACTTTCCCCGCTCAGTGACTCAGTTTCCCCTCTCACCTATTGTCTTGTGTACTTAGTTTAAAAGCTCTCTGGGGGCAGGCACTGTCCCAGGGCTGGTCTTAAGTAAAATGGCACCCTGGGTGAACTTGTATTTTGGTGCCCCTGGCCCCCACTGCCTTCCTGGCCTCCCCACTCACCCCCTCCAGCCCCCACTACCTCCCTGGCCTCCCCACCCACTGCCCCAAACTCTCTTCCATGGCCTTACACCCTAGGCACAACCCACTTCTTGCTTCTTATGCTACATCACCCACCCGTAAGGCCAGCCCTGTCCTGTCCTTACTATGGTAAGAGTCTGAGCCAGTCCCCCTCCCTTGAAGTCAGGGGAGCAGGCACAAATTTTGATGTAGCCAGATGTTGATATATTGAATAACATCTCCATGAGGAGATGCCACTAATGAGGGAAGTGCTGTCGGAGCCTGGGGGGCAGAGGGGAGGCAGGATGTAGTGGGAAGGGGATTCTTAAGGAGGATGTCTGGCACTCCAGGACTGGGTTGCTCTGAGCATGAGGGTGAACCAGGAGAGTAGGCAAGGCAAGGCGAAGTCTGTGGGATCTCTTCTGGGGTTTCATTGTGTCCCCCTCCCACAAAAAGCACTGGGTCAGACACTATGGTCATTGTACGGGAGAGACAATCTTGGTGGGATTGTTGGAACTTCCACTTAACTTGATTGCTGGTGGGACATATGGATCTTCCACATAAACAGTAAAAGTCCAGTTCTTTCTAGACTTACATTGGTGCTTTCAGTGACTGGAAGTTCCCCAAAACTGTTGCCATCTGATGGCTCTTCGGTGATCTATATGAAACCAAGGAATAATCTCACCTAGTCAGCACATTTGATTGGCGGTTTGAGAGCTCTTTGCTGCCTGTTGAGAGAACCTGTTTTCCACCCCCTAATCTAGTCAACATCACTGTTGCACCATTAGTGGTCATGGAACCTGGAGCACCCTGGCCCAAGAGCTCCTAAAAGTCCTGAGGGCATGAAGAGTCCCTTAAAAGCCAGCAGCTAGGCAGGTCGGGTTCAGTGTTGCTCTTACTCCGCGAAGTATACTCATCTTTCCTTGGTTCTCTCAAGGTCTATTGGCTGGTGGGCTGGGTTGCAGGTGGGCATGGTAAAGTGAAGAAGCTGCCTGAACTATGGCAAAAAGCAATTTGTGAAAATACTGGAGAGTTTTAAAATGCTCATATCCGGCATTCTCATCAGGCTTTTGAGTTTTCCCCTCTGTGGTTTCCTCCTTCTTTTCTTGCCTCCGAAAGGAGAGCAGGAATCCCATACTCACCGGAAACTGGACGAAAACTTGTTCCAGTGGAAAAATGGCACTCTGCCCTAGAACCGAAGTGGTCCTCTGGGCACGGCCCTGCCTGGTGCTAGGGGGCAGATGTGCGTCATGTGAGGGATTGTGTCTTTGTGCTGTGTTTGTACAGCGTTTAGCACAATGGGGTCCTGGCCCGTGCTTGGGGCTCTGGGGCACTATCCAAATAACTAACCATGATAAGGAACAAAGGAACGAATAGCTGGATGTTAAGACAACATGGTGGCTCCTCATTCAGCTGTCTTTAGCATCAGGGCTATTTTCCCCTCCTCTTTAAGAAAGAAATAAACTTCAATGGCATTTAACAAATCCACAGCGCAAAGGAACGCACAATGTAAAAAATAATCCCAACTCCGTATGTATAATGATGGGATCTAAACGACTGGTTCCCTCTCAAGACAGAGATCTTGGAGTCACTGTGGCTCATTCTCTGAAAAACTTCAGCTCCTTGCACAGCCATGGTCAAAAAGGCTAACAATGTTAGGAAAGGGATAGAAAAGAAGACAGAAAATAGCATAATGCCACTATATAAATCCAGGGGGCATTCGCATCGTCACCTACCCGTGAATGCTGTGTCCAGTTCTGGTCGCCCCATCTCAGAAAGGATATTATGAGCTGGGAAAGGGTCAGAGAAGGGCAATAAAGATGATCAAGGGTATGGAACAGCTTCCAGATAAGCAGAGGCTAAAAAGAGGAGGATTGTTCACCCTAGCAAAGAGATGACTAACGGGTGAGATGAGAGAGGTCTCCAAAACCATGAATGATGTGGGAAATGTGAAGAGAGAAATGTTGTTTACCCTTTCCCGCAATACAAAAACCAGGGGTCACCCGATGAAATTAATAGGCAGCAGGTTTAATTCAAACAAAAGGAAGTACTTTTGCACACAAAACACACAATTAACCTGCGGAACTCACTGCTGAGGGATGTTGTGATGACCAAAAGTATAACTGGGTTCATAAAAGAACTGGGCAAATTCATGGACAGGTCCATCAATGGCTATTAGCCAAGATGGTCAGGGATGCAACCCCATGCTCTCTGCAACCCTAAACCTCAGATTTTCATAAACCACGAGGGGAAGACTGAGTGAATCACGCCAACTGCCCTGTTCTGGACACTCCCCCAGAAGCTCTGGCCCTGACCACTGTCAGAGACAGGATACTAGGCTAGATGGACCATTGTCCTGACCCAGTTTGTCCGTTTTTATGTTTGCCTGTGCAAATGTCATTCTCCTTCTGGCAGGAAAGTGTGAATGGGGAGGGGGCATTGGAGCCATTGGAACATTCAACACAGGGAGCTTTGTGATTATAGCCATTCCTGTATGATCAGAACAAGGACCTGCAAGTTATTGAGCTTGATTCAGGAATCACTGGGCGAAGCTCTGGCCTGCATTGTGCAGGAGGCCAGAACAAAAGAGTCAAATAGGTCTTTCTGGGCTTTAAATGGTGAATCTTTGATCTGCAGTAGTTAGAGAGCTGGTTGGATGATTATTTTTTGACAGAACAGTTTGGTCTTTCTCCTGTTGATTTCTTGAATTCCACCTTTCCTGTAATATTTCAATATCTGTGTATGTGACGGATATTATATTTTATATCGGTTTGCCACTATCCAGACGAAGCATTTCCATGCTCCTGGATCAAAATTTCTCTGCATTTTCATTCTGTGGGACACTTTGACTTTTCATTTCAATTCAGAACAAAAACAAATCTTGAAATGTCGGAATTTCCTGTAGAACGGACATTCAATTTTCTGACCATCTCTAGTAAGAGATGACCAAGGTCAGGGACCTTCTTGTTCGTCTGTGTTTGTACAGCACCCGGCACAAGGAGACCCTGGTTCCCGACTGGTGTGCCAAGGTGCAACTGAAATACACATAATTAATAATAACCAAATTCCCCTCACCTGAGCCAGTTGCTGGTAAAGGTTCAAATCTGGCTCCAAACTTTGTGGCTCACGTCTCTGTTATTTACCAACAAACCTAGCAGAGTTCTTTGACTCTGAGTCATCCCTCTAGTGCACACCATCTCCTGGATTCTAATCTGCAAGCAGATCAGCTCGCGTGCAACCCGATCTCTCAATAAATCACACTTCCCTATGCTGACAGGGGCTTCCCTCTGGTTGTTTTCTCCGCAAGGAGCTAGATTTGAACGCATGCCCACTCCTCTTTCAAGCAGGCCGGCAACCCGTTTTCCACTGGGTCTGTGAGTGGGCGGGGGAGCGCCAAAGCGTGGCAAATGCAGAAGGAAACGGTGCCCCGATTGTTGCTTAGATATTTGCACACAGATTAAAAAAAAAAAAAAAGCCTGAATGTTTACTGGCTGCTTCAGGAGCACCTGCAGCGCCTCTGAGGGTACGTCTGTGCTGAACACTCAGATCTGTGAGTCCCGGGCTTGTGGGCTCGGTGTTTCCAAGCCCACATCGGGCCGGCCATGCTGCATTGTGAACCTGGGCTTACAGTTGCTGGATCCAGGTCTCAGAGCTGTACCAAGGGGTCCATACTGCACTACTACGACTTGGGTCTGCGGCTTGAGCCGCGTCCACGCTGCAAAACGACAGGGTGTGGACCTGAGCCACCCCCTTCGCAGGCTGCTAGCACCTGGGTCCTGAGTGCTTGCTGACCCGAGTCCGACTGGTTTGTGTGTGGACGGAAGTGGGTCTTGGGCTCCAATCTGAATCAGAGCCCAGGCTAAGTGTGCAATGTACACTGACCCAACAGCTCTCAAAGTCGCCAGGGCTGGCCCCGAAGTCATGACTCAAGCAAGAATCCCATTGAAGCCATCTTGTCTTGTCTATACTGCAATCTGGGGGTGTGGTTGCAGCTTGGGAGAGATACCCAGTACCTGCACTAGCTTTAACTGGGCTAGCATGGCTAAAGTGGGCTTCAGCACATGCAAGGAGAGCAATGCAAGTAATTGCTTCCAGGTGGGCTCATACAGTCCACACTGAAGCCTGTTCTGCCACGCCTTTGCTGCTGTTTTTAACCATGCTGGTGCACCTCCCCAGGTTGCAATCACACCTTGGACTAGGGTGACCAGATAGCAAGTGTAAAAAATCGGGACGGGGGTGGATGGTAATTGGCACCTTTATAAGAAAAAGCCCCAAATATCTGGCCTGTCCCTATAAAATCGGGACATCTGGTCACCGTACATCAGACTGTAGTGTAGACATGCCCTAGTGTTAACTTCCTCTCTGAAAATAACATTTTCTACATGTTGGTACTGGCTTCCCACTGGGAAAACTGGAAACCAGTCAGCGAGGAAAACTAGGCCCTGCTCCCCATTTAATGTCTCAAATGCGCCTGCAGGAAAAGCGATTTCCTAACTGGAAAAATCTCAAACGGGAATTTTTTCATTTTCATTTTTGCAGGAAAAATCCTCCCTTTTCAGCCCCATTTTGTAATTTCCTCCTTAAAAAACCCACTTTCACTGTGCTGCCTAGACTGGACCAGCTCCTTGCCTGATTTTACTGGGTCCACAGGTTGAGGAGTTGACCCAGTGAATTATGTTAGGGATTAAATAAAAATCCCTAGTCGTTCCCTGTCCCCAATTTCTGTCTAGTTGTCTGCCTGTCCTGAGGCAGTGAGCTCCTTGGGGCAGGGGTCATCCCTTCTCAAATATCTGGAAAGCAGCTAGCACATCATGAGTAACTAGGGGCTGGGTGTCGAAAGGAATTCCAGTTGGCAGAGGACTTTCTCGTTTGTCTTTTCAGTCCGAATTAGTTTTCAGTCCACACTTGAAAACCCCAAACGCTGAAATTCTCTGAAAGGGAAGGGAGCCCTGGGGCAGTCTTCAGTGGAAGGCAGCAGGCGGAGTTAGGCTGGAAGCAACTCAGCCACATGGACAGTGCACAGAGTTTCATAAAGCTCAAATTCACCCGCATTCGGCTGCGTTCTTTGGTATGCTCACGGTAGGCTGGCCCTGGATCTGTGGAACCTGGAAGCCCTGGGGTAGGTTGGCTGATGGGTGAGCTCCAACAACCCCTGCCTCTGTTTTACTGGAACGTCAGGAAAATCAACAGCCCCTGCACAATGTTTAGATTGCACCGAATTGGTAGATTCTCACCAAACAATGTTTCCTCCGAACTTTTCCAACCAGCTCTAGCAGCTACCATGTGCTGCTAATCATCTTTTGTACCCACTTCCCCTTCCGAAGCACTGGCGACAGCCAGAGAATAATAAGAAAACAGCTGCTCAAAGACACTGAAAAGGAAAAAAACCATCTGTTTCAACCCGCATTTCTCTCTGTTCCAACTGGGAGGGAGGGGGATGGGGAAATGTGGGTTGACAGAATGAGTTTTTGATCAGGTTGCTACATGGGGGCGGTGGTAATGACCCCGCAGGCCTGACCCATAGGGGACACGCATGTCGCCTTCTGGTCATGTGATGCCATTTCTTCTTGTCACCGCTGTTCCCTCTCAGCTGTGCGCGGGTGTGCGTACACACAGATCCTAAACCCCGCGCCCATGGAGAAACACCGCGCGCACAAACATTTGCACAGAAGCACAATTTGCACAGAAGACATTTTTTGCGCACACGGCCTGTCAAAAAGGAGAGGGAACGTTGCTTGTCACGTGGTGTCCAGTCTGGCATTTTGTTTTTCCGCTGGTGAAAATAGACACAGGCTGCCTCTCTCTCTCTTTTCTATGTTTAATGCCAGCCCATTGCATGCTCCCAAAACATAATTGCTGACTTAGAAAACTACATAAGGATGGCCCTACTGAGTCAGACCAAGGGTCCATCTAGCCCAATATCCTGCCTTCCGACAGTGGCCGATACCCGGGTGCCCCAGAGGGAATGAACAGAACAGGGAATCATCCAGTGATCCATCCCTTGTCGCTCATTCCCACCTTCTGGCCTAGTGACATCCTCCCTGCCCATCCTGGCTAATAGCCATTGATGGACCTATCCTCCAGCAACAAGAGAAACTCCCCCTTGCATTTTAACACAGGAAAGGGATTATGAGAGCACAAAAACGTGAGACAGCTTTTCTGAGTAGTTATCTGTACACGCCAGAAGGAAAATATTAACACCTCATTGAAACTGGCCCCTTTCACTGCAGAATGGGAAATTCTTAGTCCCCAGGAAAAACAGACTTGGAGACAAGGTGTTTAGGAGCAAATTCTCCTCCGGTGGTGTAAATCAATTCATGCCGATAGAGCTATGCTGCGCTACACCAGCTGAGGATCTGGCCCACGGGGGTTACCCTGGTATAAGGGAGGACAGTATCCCGCCTATTAAAAAAGCAGGCGGGATACGGGTGCACTGAGAGCAGAGCTTCATGCATGGCTTCCTCACATGCTCTCTCCCTGGTCAGAGCAGCGCTAACTTGCGTAATCTGCGGTGTCTAGGAGCCATTACTAGGCCCAGCATTAAGCGCCCACATGTATTGACAGCTTTCCTGACCCACTTTTCCTAGGGCATGCCCCATGACACCCCGGTCTGTTGGCAGTCCTGGAAAGCCTGTTGTGGCGTTGAACTCCGTACAAGAGACTAATGAGTGGCTTCCACTCCTGCAGCTGGCACTCCTTAACTTTCTGGTGCCCGTGTTGATGCTGCGCTGGCATGAGCAGTGCTGGGAACTGGTTTGCGGTAGCTGTTGATGGGGGTAATTTGCTGTCTTCTGCTTCTCAAAGGGAGATTCGTATTTCTCCTTAACCTGGAATAAATCCTCCAGGTTGGAAGCACATACCTTGCTCTCTTTCAAAACCACAATAACCGCGCCGAGCATCCACGATCCCGTGCAGCATGCTACTCGCTTTTTAGCTGACAATTTGAATTGTCTTGCCACACTGCCTCTAGCAGGTCAGGCAGACCTCTGGGGCCTGGAGTGTCCTGTTGCTTACTGTGGTTCTACACTGGTTGAGCTCCACCCAAAAGCTGTGGGAGTCACTCCCTCTTTATCCTGGAGATTTGGGCCCCAGGTACTTACAGCTAGGATTTTCAAATGCTCTTAATGGAAGTAGGTGCCCAAATCCAATTGAAAGTCAGTGAGAGCTGGGTGCCTAACTCCCTTCACGCTCTCGAGAATCCCAGTGCGGAACGCCTGCCCGACAACCCGCATCGGGGTAAGCTCCCCAGAGCTGGAGTTAGAAGCTACGCTCTCAAAGCTCTGTACGTGCAGCTCACATTCGCTCTGGCTTGTGACGTTCGTTTCCCGGGACAAGTGGACACTTGAGTCCAGCTCTGCACAGTGGTTTCTGCTCTTACACCTGGAATGTGGCTTGGGGGCAAAACGCTTCGGTGGATCAAGTACTTAAATATCAATGACCCGACTGGTGTGTGCGTACGCACCACTTGTGCTCCCAAATCTGGGGGGGTTGCACCTGCCGAGGGCTGTACAGACAAATCTGCCAGTGTAAATAGAAAAGCGGAGCTGAGGCCCCTTGAATAACACGGCATGATACTCACTTCCACAGTCAGGAAACGTAGCATAAGGAGGAACCCTTAAGTGGACTTAAAAACAGTCTTAGGGCATGGAGCCAGGAAACGGAGGGTGGAGACAGGTAGCATGTGAAATGCCGCAAGACACAACTGGGAAGGCTTGAGCCAGCTGTGCATATAAATGACTTTTAGAAGAGGGTATAATGTCTAAGGTGGCCAAAACCGGCTGGCACCGCTGGAGGCCAAGGTGCGGTCAGTGAATGCAAACAAAGCCAGACTGTATGGAGAGACAGCGTGGGGGTGGGGTGGTGGTCGGGCGTTTGTATCCATAGCCCATTTGGGCACTTGTGCAGCTGCTGGTGTATTTAGAGACGGGGCCGACTAGTAGCACTGAGGATTGCGAAATGGGTGAATGTGTGTCCCAGAAAGTCTCGACTCGGCATAACAAGCGCGCCCACCGTCCCCTTCCCAAAATCAGGGGCATTGTCCAGGGAAACCATCATTGTCAAGAGCTGGCTCTTGTGTGTCCGCTGCGCTCTCTGGGATGGAACTGGAATTGTTCCCCTGTGGGTCATGGGCCCTACACTGGTAACAGCTGCAGTCAGGTTTCTTTCAGCACCAATGATAGTTGAACCCAGATGAAATCAGATAGGAAATAAAGCATAATTTTTTAACAGCGAGGGTAGCTAACCAGTGGAACTACTTACCAAGGGTTGTGGTGGATTCTCCCTCACAGGCAATTTTTAAATCAAGACTGGATGTTTTTCTGAAAGATCTGCCCTAGCTAAAACAGGGATTATTTGGGGGAAGTTGTATGGCCTGTGTTATGCAGGAGGTCAGACTAGAATAGATGATCACCGTGGTCCCTTCTGGCCTGGGAATCTGTGCATCTACAGGGCCCTGTGTTTATGGTGTGGGAGCCAGGCTTCTATCCCCACCACTGTCAGGAAGTTCTGGGTGGCCCTGCTGTCCAGCACAGCAACACCCACAAAATTCTTAAGTGGCCACAGACATAGGTGCCAACTCCGTGGGTGCTCCGGGGCTGGAGCACCCACAGGGAAAAATTAGTGGGTGCTCTGCACCTACTGGCTCCTCGCCCTGCCCCACCTCACCTCCACCTACTCCCCTGAGCGCGCCGCGTCCCCGCTTCTCCACCTAACTCCCAGCGCTTGCCGCCACAAAACAGCTGTTTCGCAGCATAACAAGCTCCGAGAGGGAGGGGGGAGGAGCGGGAACGTGGCACGCTCAGGGGAGGAGGCAGGTCCGGGGCAAGGATTTGGGGAAGGGGTTGGGAGGGGGCAGAGTTGGAGTGGAGTCGGGACGGAGCCGGGGGCGAGGGTGGGGGGTTGAGCACCCACCAGCACCAGCAGAAGTCGGCAAGGGAGCTGGGTGGCATAATGGGATGAAGGAGTGCCTGGCGTAGTGACCTGGCACACAGCTTCACAACACCACCCCAATTTGGCCAGTGTGGGATCCTTCCCTCTACCCCCACACTTTTGCCATCCTTCCAATGTCCCTGCTTCCGGGGCACTCACCACTAACTCCATATGGCTCCTCAAGGCTTTTTAACTACTGTCCACAGGGTGTGGTCTGTTGGGCTGAGTTACCTGAGACAAACTCAGAATGAAACCTAAGCTTACCCGCTCAGGTTTCTTGTTTAAGAGCCAGACTCAGACCAGGAGTCTGGCCTCCAGCTTATCTCAAGGTATTCTCCCCACAGCTGTCTGGTATGTGACAGACGTGCCTACAGAGAGGAATGAAATATTGGCTAATCAGCGGTGAATCAGCTGCTGCGTGTTATCATGTAAGCTGCAGTCTCCTCTGGTTACAGGAAAACATGAGGGGAACTGTGGTACATGTCACCTTGATTGCCCTTATCAGAGAAGGAAACGAAGCTTTGCGTTCTCTTAGAGATCCTTGTGTTGTGTGCTCCACGTATGGTATTTTTCTCAGATGTCTATAATGTATATATAAAGATGCTATTAGATTTTTGGAACTGGTTTAGAAAATAGATTTTCAGCATTTTCATTTCCCAGATCTTATAACAGGCCCCATTTCATTTTTTGTGACTCTCGGCACAACGGTTTTCTGAAGCGGACGCTACCTGCTGACCGGCAAGCCCGGTGTGTGGTAAACAAAAACCAGAACGTTTTGCTCTCTTCTGCAACAGTTTCACAAAAGCTCCAACTTCAAGTCTACAACTCTTCTGTGAACTTTTCTTGAGGAGAGCTTTGTCAAAAAATGAAAAGGACCCCTGGATCTACTTATGGTGTTCGTCTCGCAAATCAAGGTGAAGCATGGGGTTGAATGGTCAGAAGAAGCCTGTGACAATGTCCTGTGTTGCATGCACCTAATTCTTAATCTTGCTGTGAGTTTAAGAAAAATAGAGAAGAAGTTTCTCATCTAAATGGAAAGTCTATAAAGACATTGCCACTGTTCCCTGCTTAAGGAAAATATGGTAATTTCTCTGTCCTTGGGTGAATATTTCAGCCTTTGCAGGCTGTCCTCCGTACAGAACTTAATTAAGAATGAGGATTGTCTACTAGAAACCACGAGATGAGACAAAGGGTAAAACTTTTCAAAAATGCCCAGGCCCTATTTTCAAAAGTGGCCGAGTGCCCATGTCACTTTTGAAAATGGGACTTAGGTTCCTAAGTCTCTTATGCACTTTTGGAAGTCTTAACCCAGGACATAGAAATTATCATAATGAGATCCAATTCATCAGCCCGATCCGCCCAACTGAAAGCAATGAGTTCATGCAGCCATTGAACTCTGCCTTCTTCCAACTAGAATTCTATATTTTGGGACCTGAAGGAGCATCTTCTAAAGGTATCCTTCATGGCAGTCTTGTCTCTCTCTCGGGCTGCTGCTGCAGAGAATGAGCAACTGACTTCAAGCCGACGCAGAACAATCAGATTCCTCTCCAGCAAAACTAGGGAAATGTCCCCAGCTACATCAGAACAGTGGGCAGACATGTGCATGTAGCTAGCTCACCTGTGTCTCATTTCCTGCCCCAAAGACTTGCAGGTAGCTATTTGCAATGAGTTCATACTAATGATAAAACCCACCCAGATGACTGATTGCCCCCCTGCTGCCCCTGATCCCATTGTTTTCAAGTCACCAGATGGTGATGTCCCAGAGCTCTGCAGTTGATAGGATTCACAATATTTCTTGTCACAACATATATTTTTCAAATATTAACAAACAAGCCAACCCTCCCTCTTTCTATAGAGAGGGAAACTGAGGCATGGCAGGTGACTTGCCCATGGGACAAAACTGGGAATAGGACCCAGGCCTCCTGCTGCCCATTTTAGTGCCCTGTTCACTGGGCCAAACTGCTTCAGCTATTTTGAGGGGGCGGGGGTCAGG
Organism: Caretta caretta; assembly: GCF_965140235.1. Classification (NCBI taxonomy): domain Eukaryota; kingdom Metazoa; phylum Chordata; order Testudines; family Cheloniidae; genus Caretta; species Caretta caretta. The sequence goes on along the minus strand of NC_134231.1, from coordinate 12,126,959 downwards.
CAGTTCCTGTAGAATATTAGAGCATTTTGGAGACTGACTGGCGCTGCCGCAGGATAGACCTGTAGCCAGGAATGCATGTACAGATAATATCAATGACTGCCGTCCATCTGTCCATTCCAGCTAAACAACCTACAGGGAAACCTCCCTGCGGCTAACGATAAAGCAGATTGCCAGCAGGCTCCATATGCCAGCGAAGAGATTGTCCACTAGCACTGGGACCTTCCATTAAGCCTCAACCCAACATTCCAAAAATGTATCCAGGAAACTAAAACCTTCTGGAAATGAGGGACTTCTAAGGTTATTGAAGCTCTGGTCATTGCAGGACTATTACCTATAGGTATCGAGTGCTTTGTCCGGTTTCGTGTTGAGTATTTTTATGGGATGGGGTTTGCGTGACTTCGCAGGGTGGCAGCTGCCAGCTGGTGCTTGCAAACATCTGAGATATAGGAAATCTCTTCGTGGAATGCGGTACCTGGCACTCACCGAGTGTGATCTCCACCCCTCCACCTCCACCTCTGTTATCTGCTTGTCACTGCTCTTCCATCTTTTATCTTTGGCTGCATGGGACAGTAAATCAGTTTCACTTGCTGGTCCCTTTTCTCAGCAGTGGGTGGGTACTGATGTTGGAAAGTGACGCCCATGGTTGCTCCAGGAATGGATAGGCAGTCTCAAAGTCCAGAGGTGGGGCATTTGGTTCACAGAGCAGAGTGCCTGCTTACTACTCCTCTGATTGTGTTCCCTTCGTGCCAACACACTGACAATAAAGCTGGGGTCATTTTCCTCCTATCCAGCTTGTTTTAACAAAGGACAATAAAAAATGAAACTGGCCTAAAGCAAACTTCCCCACCCACTTTGGATCTAAGCACCCCAAATCGTAGTACACCCGGGGAGAGGTACTGAGAAATGTTCCGTGTCTGGATCAACAGGTGAACCATGTAGCAAGGGGCAGGCTGCCGGGGGCTGACAACCAATGAAGGAGAAAAGCCGGATACTCCAGATTTACACAGGTTCAGGAAGAGAAATTCCACTGAAGCCAGGGGCGACACCAGTGTAACGCCAGCAGGCGAGAGGCGATTAAATTTGGAGTGAGCTGGATGATGCGAAGGGCTGTGTCACTGTGGGATGAAAACAAGCAAAGGCAAATTTGGGGAGATCTGGTCCTAACATTCTGTGATGGAAGCACTTCCACGCATGGTCCCCTTCTTGAAACTCTAGCACAGCAAGATGGCAAAGAGGAGAACAGTGGATGATCCACCATCGCCTGTGTTCTCCTGGAATCCAAGCCAGTTCAAGCATCTGAGTAGAGAGGGCCAAATTCTTGGCTGGGGTCAGTGGGCCTGATCCTCAACAGGTTCAAACGACAGCAACAACACTAAATTGTTTGACAATTAGCCTGGGCCAGAACCTCAGGTGGTCCAATCTGGCCTAGCGCCACTGAAGGCTTTTAGGAGCTCAGAGTCCTGGGGGTCAGGGAAGACACATCACTGCTTCTAAGGGGGAAACATCTTAGACGGCTGGTAGACCATAGTATATTCTGCCGAATCTCTCTATATATACCCCTATCTACAGGGAGAGCAGGTCATTTGGAAAGACCCTTCTTCTGCAGAAGAGAAGAGTGAGGGGGGATTTGATAGCTGCCTTCAACTACCTGAAGGGGGGTTCCAAAGTGGATGGAGCTCAGCTGTTCTCAGTGGTGGCAGATAACAGAACAAGGAGCAATGGTCTCAAGTTGCAGTGCGGGAGGTCTAGGCTGGATATTAAGAAACACTATTTCACTAGGAGGGTGATGAATGGGTTCCCTAGGGAGGTGGTGGACTCTCCATCCTTAGAGATTTTTAAGGCCCAGCTTGACAAAGCCCTGGCTGGGATGATTTAGTTGGTGTTGGTCCTGCTTTGAGCAGGGGGTTGGACTAGATGACCTCCTGAGGTCTCTTCCAACCCTAATCTTCTATGATTCTATGATTCCTCCCCCTGTTTGGAACAGTAGCTGGAGATGCACCAAGAAGGAGAGTCACATGTTCATATTATGCTTCCTCCCCCCCCCCCCCACATCCTTTCAGGGTAAAGGCCTGCACTTCAACTACGTGACTTCTCCACACAGCAGACTCCTAAACCCATGAGATCAGGAGTTTCCTGCCCAGAGATGTCATGGGGTGACTGTAAAAGGGGGAATGGATAGAGGCAGTTCTTCTTGAGAAGCTGGATCTGCGTCACACTGATGTTGCAATGGCTGTTTGTGCAGCCCTTGGAAGGTGTGGCGCGTGTGACTGAGCTATTAGGTGTCATCTTGGGCTCTCAGAGCAGCCACTGACGTTCCTCCATGTCTGGTCAGTAGCGATCCCTAGTGACTGCTGTGGTTCATCGGTGGAGCTGCCAGATAGGGTGGAAGGATGAGTAAGGAGCTGGAGTGGAGATCCAGGGTAAATTCCAAGCTCTGCCACAGACTCTCAGTGTGGCCTTGGGGAAATAGTGTCCCCTTTCTGCCGCAGTTCTCCAGCTGTAAAATGGGTACAATACATACACCGCTAAAGTTGTGATGTTAAAATTGTGAGCTGCTCAGATATTAGAGAGATGTGGGCCTGCTAAGTACCTAGCAAAGTACCTACCTAAGTACCAAAGTACCTAAGTACCTACCCAGTACCTACCATGCTCCTGTTTGGTATAAACTATGTTTCCAACCCAGTGTGTTTGCCATGCAGGACAGCTGTACAGCTCTAAATTCCAGGTTCTCATGTGTCTGTGTCTAAATCATAAAGAAATCAAATCTTCAGGAACGATTTAACATCTTTAGTCACGGACACATCTCCTGAAAAGATCCAAACAATTACCAGAAAATGTATACCCGTTACACGTATTTCTGGTTTGGCGGCACAAGCTTTGGAATTATTGTTCTGGTTCAGACCCTGTGCCTCCCCAAACAGCCAGGCGTGGCCCGGCCCCCGCCCCCTATCCGACCCCCGCTTGCTTCTCGCCCCCTGACAGCCCCCCGGGACCCCTGCCCCATCCACCTCTCCCTGTCTCCTGACCGCCCCTGGGCCCCCCGCCCCTGACTGCCCCCCGCTGCCCCATCCAACCAACCCTTCTCCCTGACTGTCCCCCGACCCCCCACCCCGACTGCCCCTCGCCACCCCATCCAACACCCCCCCTTTCCTGATTCCCCCCCCCCGGGACCCCTGCCCCCATTCAACCCCCCTGTTCCCCGCCCTCTGACCACCCCGACCCCCATCCACACCCCCGCCCCCTGACCACCACCCCGAACTCCCCTGCCCTCTATCCAACCCCCATGCTCCCTGCCCCATTACCGCGCTGCCTGGAGCACACCAGGACAGGCAGCCACAGCGCCCAGCTGGAGCCAGCCACGGACCGTGCAGCACAGAGCACCGGGTCCGGCCGCGGCTCTGCAGCCCCGCCGTCCAGAGCATTGCGCCGGCAGCGCAGCGAGCTGAGGCTGCAGGGGAGGGGGAACAGCAGGGGAGGGTTGGGGGCTAGCCTCCCTGGCCAGGAGTGCAGGGGCCGGGCAGGAGGGTCCCGCGGGCCGGACGTGGCCTTCAGGCCGTAGTTTGCCCACCTCTGCTCTATGACCTGTATTATGTAGGAAGTCAGAACAGGGATTGCCAGACAGGATCAGACCCAAGGTCCATCTTGTCGCGAGTCATATCTCTGACAGTGGCTGGCACCAGATATTTCAGTGGAAGAAACCGATGGTGCATAAACATGGGACAATCTCCACCTCACAGTTGGTCTCATTCATATTTTAGGTAGGCAGAAATTGGTTTGAGCCCTGAAGCCTGAGATTTAATATCCTTTCCAAATATGTTAGCATTAAATGTTATATAACTTTGAATATTCATATTATCCTTTTAAGGGTCCAATCTTTTTTTCTTTTTTTTAATCTTGCTGAATTCTTGGTCTTGTCTCTTTCCTGTGGCAATGAGTTCCACAGTCTAATTCCACATTGTGTGGGAAAGTTGCCATTTATCAGTTTCAGATTTGTCACCTCCTTAATTTCATTAACTGTCCACTTGTTTTTGTGTTATAAGAAAGGGAGAAGAGAAGCTCCCTTAGGTGACTACAGATTAGATTCTCCTAATAATTCCCTCTCAGCTTGATCCATAAAACAAATGCGTTTTCTCATCTCGTCTACAGCCCCAGCCTCATCTGGACTCCTTTTTATAATGTCCCCAAGAGTCAATTGTAGCTATCCCTCCATTTTGAAGAGCACCATCTAGGGGTCCTGATTAGCATGGGTGGGAAACGATTTCCCCATCCTGGGCTAACTGTTGAGATTTTTTTTAAAGATCCTGTTCTGCATTAGGACAAAACAGACTTCTTGATATTTTTGAGACAGATCTGTACCAGAATAGCCTGTTGCCAGGTAGAGCATTTGCCTGGGATGAGGGAGGCACATGGACTAAAACTTGGGTCCCCCATGTCCCCAGTGAGTGCCCTAATCCCCAGACTAGTGGCTATTGTGGGGTGGGTGTCTTCTGTGGTTTTGACCAGAAATCCCATTCTGAGAACCCTTCCAAGCAAAAGTTTAACTGAAACCAACCCTTTCCCCTGGAAAGTTTCTATTTTGATGCATTGACAATTTCCGATGGAAAAACTATTTCATTCATTCAAAAAAAAAATCCCAACTGGTTCTAGTCCATATCCTGCAGTCTGATCCATACGGGTGGACCCCGGTGCCGACGCACCATTCCACTGGCTTTAAGAGAACTCAAAATGAGCAAAAGGACCTGCCTGCACAGAGCCCCATGACAGTCTGCAGGTGTCCGCTCATGCCGGTCATTGCCTGGGAGTGAAACTGAATAGCAGCCCGCTCTTCTTGCTGTTCCCTTCGTTTTTCCTCCGCTACACGGACGGGCTCCGAAAGCACATTACAGCCCGAGGGTGTGTTAGACCAACAATCTTCGTCCTCTCACTATGTACTGGGCTAATCGCTAAACCAAACAGCAGGTGAGCTTGTTGCGATCCAGATGCCAATGAAATCTGTAGGAGCACTGCCATTTCATATAGGGTTTGAGGCCCCTGTATGAAATCACTCGACTATTTTTGGTCCTGGACTGCATCAATATTTGCAGGGAGAGGGAGGCCAGAGCAGCTGGCTTAGGTACACACTGGTTTGGAGGGACATTCCTTTTATTTTTTGCATGCTACCGAGGAAGGAGTTGTGATGAGTAGCCGAACCACCGAGGAAAGAGTTGTGATGAGTAGCCGAGCCACCTAATGACTCATAAAGGTGTTTCCTCCCATTGGGATAATGACATATAAGTAGGGTTATGGTTTCCTTGTTTTATTTTTAACCTGTACCTAGGCCCTTCCCACCAGATCAGCCCACTGACGATGGAGCCCTTTCTTTGTAGCCAGAAACAGACGGTGCCATTGGATTGGCTAGTTCAGCGTTAAGGGATGGAGGCTAGACCAGTTCTTCGACGTGGTGTTTGCTGAGGGATAAGGAATGTGGGTGGTTCTGCTGGGGGGGAAATAACTTGCTGTGCTATACAGAGTGTATGACCTGTTGCTTGGAGCAGGAATCTAGGAGCAAAGAGATCCGGCATCTAATCCCCTTTCGGCTGCTGAATGCCCTTGGGCAAGATGCTTAACCCCAGTGCCTTCTCAGCCTGTAAAAACGGGGGTTGGTGAATAGCTAAGGTCAAAGAGCTCGGAATTCGCTGGTGTCTTTCATACATGCACCCTGCTGTTGTATACGGGAGCTTGAGTTTCCATTAACTTATTTCAAATCTATCTTTGTACGGCTTCTCTTTAGAGACCGAAGGGAGGGTGGTGCACAGCAACAGGTAGCCTGGATAGAGTTGGTTCAAAAAGCAAGCACTCCTTTACATATCTGGTTAACCTGGGTTTATCAATTGCTGGACTTGGGTCTCACAGCCATGCTAAAGCATCCAGGCTGCACTACACCGACCTTCTGACTCGGGTCTGCAGCTTGAGTGCGTCCTCACTGCAAAATGACAGGGCTTGGACCAGAGTCTCAGCTGGACTCAGGGTCTGGCCACCTCCTCGCAAGGTTCTAGGACCCGGGTCTTGAGTGCTTGCTGAACCAAGTCAGACTGACTAGTGTGTGGATGGAAGGGGGCCTTGGACTCAAAACTGAGTCAGAGCCTGAACTTAGAGTGGTGTGTAGACATATTGTATGTGTGTGTGTATGTGTGTGTGGGGGGTATTTCCCCTCCCTCCCCCCTTGTGTGCATGTCAGTATTTCCTTGTCTTCAGCTTTTAAAATGCCTCCCCTTAATGATGCAAGTTAAATGTCAAACGAGGTGACGGATAGCATTTCGTCCTACACACCTTGCTTTGGAAGGGAAGTGGTAGTCACCTGAAGGTGTCAATTGCCTACGAAATTACTCATCCCTCCTGACAGTCAGGACAGTCTCCTACAAGAAACCCAGTTAGTGTTTGGGTGAGACAGCCGCTGGATGAGGCAGTGTCTTGTTTGGTTCACTTGCAGCACAGCGAGAGGAGGGAGATCTTAGCCTTCGAGGTCATGCGTATGCATGAAGAGAGGACTACTCACCCCACAGTTCATGACAGTTCATGACAGCTTTGAGTACACACCCGACTGAATGGCATTAATCATCTGCCTGTCATGCATACACACGGCATTTGAACGCAGATTTGAGTAGGCCTCAGGCTGCTTAGCTCGTGAGACGGGAGTGGGCCTGCTCAGTATTTGGTTGGGTCACTGAGGGAGAGGCTGGGTGTTTCTGGCAATGGTGTAAATCATTCAATAGTGGCGCTCTGCCCCTACACTAAGTAGGTGTCAGACCCTTACCTCTACTCGGTGTCCTAAGGGTATGACTACGCTGCCATAAACAAAAAAAGCCAGGACCAAGTCTCAGAGCCTGGGGCCAAGAGACAGAGCCAGTCACAGAGTGGCATCACGCTGACTTCAGTGGGGTGATTTCAGCGTCACACTGACATAATGGAGATGGGAATCTGGTGCTCAATGTGGCATAAGAGGAGCATCCCCAGTACGTGGCCTCTGGGAAAGGCTTCTTTGGGCTACAGTCAACAGCTCCCTATAACAAGCTCAGGCATCAACATAAAGCTGAGCCCTGTTCTCTGTGTTCTGGGAGCGGGCATTGACGGTGTGGCTAAATGGGTCATGGCCTAATGAGCATACTGGCCTTAAACCAGTCAGGGGTGGGGAACTCACCGATTCCAACCCTTACGACCGGGCTGGAAGAAATTGAGCTGTGAAACTCTTTTCTCTGTGGGTGTATGTGTATTATGAGAAGATTGTAAATTTAGGGGCCTACATGCTCTGAGGGGGTCTGTTTTCATCCCCCAACAGACCCCCTCAGAGCTGTCTGAGAGGTTAACATGGACATTTGTGTGTGTTGAACCAGAAAACAATTTTGCCCTGTATAGGAATTGGATAGTCTCCTTTTAAATTGTGATGCTCACTGTGTTCTGTCTGGGGATCTGCCAGAGCAGCAGTATTTACTGTATGTAGCTAAACCTTGCAAGGTGACGTATAGCTAGTAAATGGTTATCAAGACACAGCCATGTCTGTGGCTTCTTCATATTTAACTTGTGTAAAGAGCAAAGAAACCCAACAACGGGTGACCAGGATGGGGAAAGGTGAAACAGAGTGACTGGAGATGCCAAGTGAGACTGACCCAGTTGGAAATGTTCTTTTGGCTCTGAGCAAAGGGAAAAGTCCTGTTGGAGACTTCCCTTGTTGTCTGGTGACTTTGGAAATGTTGTCCGTGGGGGTAACGTGGCACTTCCGTTGGCTGCCGTGGCAGAGGCCAAAGACTTACGTAGGCTATGAAGGCTGGACTGCTTTTTCTATCCTTCTAGGGTCGGGAGCTGATTTGCGGAATCTCTTGTTCAAAGCTCCAGATGTTCTGCTCTCTAGAATAACTCGCCTCTGAGCTATGACTGTGCGTGCATGTCTTCTTAAAAGGGTCAGATCCTTCGCTGGTGTCCATCAGTAGAACTCCATGGATTCCAATGGAGCCATGTGCAAATTTACACCACTTGGGGCTCTTCCCTGAAGGTGATGTTGGCCTTATCCAAACCCTAGGTGGCTTTGTTCCTTTCAAAAGATGTTAAGCAACAACTTCCGTGACAGAGGATTGGCTCTGGCTTGTCAGATGAGATTGTTGCCTCAGTGTTGCAGATGTTTCTTCACATGCTTTCAGAAGTGTTTTTGTTTTTCCTCTGACTCACTGATAGTTGGGCTGCAGAAGAGCGGCTGCTTTCAGTGAGCTCACTGTGAGTTAGAGGTGCCATCGGAGAGGTGGAGGGAGCCTGAACCAGCTGACTAACCTCCATGTCAGTCCCCCTCCCCTCCCTCCACCAGCTTTCACATTCCTCCTCCAAACCAGTCTCCAATCCCTTACCCAGCCTGGATTCCAGACAGGCCTCCACAGGGTCCTGGCGGGGGACAAGGTTGAGGGATGGTACATGGGACTAGCAGACTCCTTTTCCAGGAAGGGAGAGCCATGCATGGAAGTTCCTCTCCAAGCGCAGAGCTAGGGGTGCAAGCCGGTCCCATCTGCAGACCTCTCATGGATCCTTCTCATCACGTAGCTGCAGATGCAGCTCCATAACTTGGCCAGCTACCTTGCCTGTGACCAGTTGTCTCAGTTGTGTTCACGGCCATCTGCTCTGCACTAGGCTCATGAACCTCTAATGTCACCTCTGAACCGGGTCTACCAGAGAAACAGACAAGGGTTCCATCCAGTCTGGTACCCAGTGCTTCATATGGGATGTGTTAGAGGGAGATGTAAACATAGAAAACTGTGAAATACCTTATCAAAGGAGAAGATGGATTTGTTCCTGATCACCAGCTTATCCCTTGAAGCATGGAGACCAATAGCTCTTGTAAGTCTTCCTACTGTATAAATGCTGAATCCATTCCTTTGAAAACTCATTAAGCTATTTACCCTGTGGCATTGAGTGAACTGTCGCACTGGGTCTCTGAACGCTTCTTGTAGTGAGACAAGAGATATTCCTAGTCATCATTTAAGAGACAGTATCCGGCACCTAACACAGTGGGGTCTTGGTCCATGACTGCGACTCCTAATGGCTACAGCAATACAAAAAAATCTAAACCCTTGGCAGTGTAAGTATTATTATGGCCCACATCCTGAGATCCTTGACCCGGATATTCAAAGGGACTAGTGACTTTGGGGCTCAACTTGGACTCTCTAAAGGGCCCTGTTTTTCAGAGGGAGGATGTTCAGCACTTTCTGTGGAACAGGCCTCTGTATCTCCAGTTGAGCGCCCAAAACCATGAGTTTGGAAAATCTGGCTCATTGTCTCTGTCAAAATGCCCATTGGATGGACCCCATTTTTGCTCTTGGTTAAATAGATAGCAGGAAACCCACGGGCTTAAATACTTCCTTGGGACTGACGTCAGTGTGAATGAGAGAACAATCTTGACCTTCTGACTCCAAATGGAGTTGGCTTGAGTTGCGAATTGCTGGAACGTGGACGCATGAAAATAAACCTTTTGATCTCTCAGCTAGAGAGAGTGCGTGCACACAGCTAATTAACTCTGGCTCGCAGTCAGATGTGTTCAGAATTAAACGGGCATTAATGGAACCGCCCAAAGGTTGTATACAGAAGAAACTTTTGTTTTATTTGCTATAGAGGTTCTGAAGCTTTCTGCAAGACGTTTTAGTCAATTGTATCTAATGGGATTTCTTAACACTGACCCAGGCCAGCTTCAGCATTGGCTTTGCTTATTCCTGATCAGTAACGCTGTTATATAGTCAGGTCCTGGCTTGAGTTTAGGGCAGGATCATTTAAATTAGCGAAAGGATCTCTCTGTAGCTTCACTTTGATGATCAACAGCAAGCATTTGGAATTTTCTTCCCCCCGAGGTACCAGCAGAATCAAAGGGGTGTGGACTAATGAGAAGAAGGGGTGTGGTCTAAACACTGACCTGGGAACCAGGAGCTAACCGCTTCTAGTACTGACTTTCCTTTTTGGCCGAGAGCAAGTGATTCAAGCCCACACTTCCATATAGGTCCATGCATTTTGATTGTCTCCCTGTCTGGGGACCCAACTTGAGATTCAATAAAGGGATTTCATGTTGACCACCCCAAAACTGAGGGATCTAAATTGAGTGGCCGTGGCAGAAAATGTTGGCGTGGGTGCCTCTGACTCAGTTTCCCCATCTGTAAAATAGGGAGAATAGCACTTGCCTACTTCGCATGAGGTTGGCATGATGAATCGCTTTATGCTTTGAATTCTAGCCAAATGTGGCTTCAAAGAGTTTGGTTGCCTTATGTGCTTGCAATATTTAGGCTCACGAAGTTACTGTTTTACATTTTTGTTGTCGTGAGGGACACTGAGTCGCCCCCCCACCCCTCCCACACACACACCACTACTGGATCAGTTGTTGGGCATCCACTATGCCTACCTCACATGATCAGCTGCCTGCACTTTCATTGTACTCTGATTCCACTGAAGAATGTCTGTTGCCCGTACAAACAACCTACTGTCCTTCTATGAGCAACACATCTAGAGGGAAGCTGGATAGAAAAGAGCCCTTGCCCTGTGACACTTGGGTTATACCATAATCCCTGATGCTTTGTGGAGACATGCAAAAATATAGCTGGAATTGAAGGGGTTTTTTCCCCACCCCGACGCCATTGCGGTTAGCTCTGCTGAATGGGCAGCGAGATAGTTTAGCTGCAGAATGGAAATGTGCTGTTCGGGAAAGATAATAAGACAAGGTCCAGATAGGACATAGGAATGCCCATTCTGGATCGGACTGGTGAGCTCAGTTTCTGTTCATCTTTTGTGGGGGAAGAATAAAACCGTTTGCAAATGAGATGTATGGGCGCATCTTTGATTTAAAACTAACAGGGCCAGATCCTTGGTCAGTTCAGTATTGGCCTGTTTATGCCACTGCAGATTAGATCCCCCAACTTGCATGTACATTAGCAAGCTGCCATGAGAGGCAGCAAGGTCTAGTAGATGGAGCACTAGACTGGAGAGTTGCATTCTAGTCCCCATTCTGTCACTGACCATGATTAAGTCACGTCCCCTCTCTGTATCGGTTTCTCCCTTCTACAGTCTTTTTTAGACTGTAATCTCCTTGGGGAAGACACTGTCGCCTGTGATTCAGTACAGCTCCTGGCATGATGGGGCTCTGGTCCTGGCTGGGGCTTCTAGGCACTGCCATCATACGACAGATAAATTGCCAATGCAGCCCTTGTTGCAAAGTTTCGGCTCCCCTGGCACATGAGTGAGACGACACTGCTTCGTTCGGTGACATGCATTCAAAGCAGGCCTAGTAGCAGTGAGGACACTTTACACCCACTCTTGAGAGATCCGAACGTGGCAGCAAAGCTCCCCTGCTTTTGAAATGAAAGCAAGCAGCAGCCACGTCTAAAGGAAACCCACATGTTGGCAAACCACCAGGCGGAAACACAAACAAAATGACACTGCAATTATCCACTGCCAATCTCCTCCTCTACGTGCTGCGAAACTTGGCTCCCAGGCTGCCTCCCATCCTGCTTTAAAATGTAAAACTATTTTTAAACTGGCTGAATCATTTTTCGAAGCTGGAGCTCGGCCCAAAATAGATCCACTTCTCGGAGTCTGAGACAACCCAAGCACGCTGGCCAAATTCCAGCCTGGGGAAACACATCGTGCCCACCTAAAAACTCCAGTCCCATGGTTTCAACTCGAGAGGGTATTTCTCTGGCCTTGGGAGTTGTGTGGTGTCTGAGTTAAAGGTGCGGTTGGGATGGTTGCTTCACAAATGCATAGTAAGATGGTGTTTGCACTGGAAAGCTTGCAAGCTATGGGCTTGCTCCTGCAGACACTTACACTTGTTCTTGTATCTTGCTGAAGTCTTGCTCAGGTCCTGTGATCAAGAAAGCGTTTTGATGGGCATCTGCATCAGGGCCCAGATGAACATACCTCTCCAGGCTCAAATGCAGGACACTGTGATTTAGACCCCAGATGACAGAGACAGACATTCATGCAAGAAAACTGAAATATCTGTGGGATTCCCTCTTCCTGCATCAATAACTCTCCATAACTTCTGTTTGTCTCTCTTTCTGAGTAGGACACTGGGGGGAAATCCTGGCCTCATTGACGTCAAGGAGAGTTTTGCAATTAGCTTCAACGAGGCCCAGATTTCACCCTAAATCTGTGTGGAGCCTTGGAACTGTGAGACCCTGAAAACGAGGAGACTCGTGTGGACAGGTGTACAGGATGGGGCCCTAATTTAAGACTGATGGGTGTAACAAGCAATGCGGGAGGGAAGATTAAGGCAATGGAGATGGGAATTCATAGATTAGCCATGGGCCTAACGCAATGCTCATCGAAGTTAAGACTCAAAGAGCTCTGGATTGGGCCCCATGAGCACAACCAGCTGGTCTTGAATCACCTGAGTCGTGAATCAAAAGTCAGCGGCTGTTTGGGTCTGTGGATAGGATCTAGCCACAGCTCTGCCACTGCCCTGCTGCGCCCTTAGGTAAGTCTCTGCCCCTCTCTGCCTCAGTTTCATAGAATCATAGAAGGTTAGGGCTGGAAGGGACCTCAGGAGGTCATCTAGTCCAACTTGAAGCAGGACCAATCCCCACTTTTTGCCCCAGATCCCTAAATGGCCCCCTCAAGGATGGAACTCACAACCCTGGGTTTAGCAGGCCAATGCTCAAACCACTGAGCTATCATCAAAAACAAATAATCTCACACCCTTTATCTGAAGTGTTACCAGTGATGCTGAAGGCCTGGTCTGTGCACCCCCATGTACAGTCGACTGATTCCATTGGCTTTTCAGGAAGATCAGCATTCTGCTGGGTTAGGTCAGTGTCAGATAACTCCGCGTAGTGTTGAGTCATTGAGAACACATTAGCAAGTGCTTATGCGGTAGGTAGAAAGGGAGAATGTCTCTCTGCGTAGACCACTGGGCTGGAAAGACAAGAGGCATGGGGTTGTGTTTGCAGTGGTGGCTTTGGGCAAATTGTCTTCCTCCTCTGCTAACAATCTTGGCCCACCCTCTGGGTAGTGGGGTGAGATCTACAGATGGACAATCCAGATCACAGCTGAGCATTATTAGCAACAGATGCGGGAGCTTCTCCTGAAATGTGCTCATCTTGGTCTTCCTCTTGGAATATTAAAGCCTGTCTGCAGATGCCTCTTTAAAAGAGAAGTAATTAGTGTCAGAGCCGCTCCGTACGGGTTTACAACCCATGAGTCACTTTTACACGGGTTGTTTTTCACACCGCATCAGCATGCCCCACGTGCGGCTGGTATGCAATCAGGAAGTGGCGGTTTACAAGAATTGATGGGGCTTTTTCTTCTAGAAACAAACAGCATCAGCTGATTTCAAAGAAATGACTGAGGAAGGGCTGGGCCTCCTCTGTGATGGTACAAGGGTTGTTTAAAGTAAAAATACCGAGCTCACAGCCATTTTCATTGGTAGATCTCAAAGCGCTCCACAAAGGAGGTCAGGATCATTATCCCCATTTTACAGTTGGGGAGACTGAGGGCCGGGGGAGGACGTGCAGTGAATTGGCCAAAGTCACCCAGCAGGAGAGCTGGGACTCGTCCCAGTCATGTGCGTTATCCAGTACACCATACTGTCTCCCTTAAAAATGTCTTGTCCCACAGAGCAGGTGTGAGAGATGAATGGGCCATTTTTGCTGTGTCACCCTAGAGCAGCTCATTGAAGCCAAGTGGAAGTTGAGTTGCAGTGGTGTAACTGAGAGAAGAATATGGTCTAACATTGGCCTTCGGGGGTGATAGTTACAAGAAAGCAGAGAGTCCTGTTCCCTCTTGACGCTCCTGGCCATGACTTTGGCTCATCTAAAGCCAAGACCCGAGCCCGGTGATATTTTTTGGCCAAAACTTTTTTTGCTGAAAAATGCAAATTCTGGTTGACTGAAACATTTCAAGAATTCATGTTGACTTTTGGCAAATGGTTTTTGATTTTTTAAGGGGGGCTAAGACCACAAAGAGCAGGTGGTCTGGCCGCCTACTTTTACGCAATAGCCAGGTGGCTAGGGCATTCACCCGGGAGAGGGGTGACCTGGGTTCAAGTCCCTGCTTCAGAAGAGGGGTTCAAACCTGGGTCACCCCATCCCAGGAGGAGGTGGTGTTTGTGTCACTGCCACCAATATTGGGGGTGCCACCTTGATTTTATGAATTTTACCCCAAAATTTCATTTGTTTCATTAAAAAAAAATTTTTTTAAATGCCCAAAATTGAAACAAAACATTTAAGTTTTGACCTGAAATGAATTTTTTTCTCCCATTCTGATTCACCGAAAAGTCTGAAATTTCAGTTCAGGGTTGAACCAAAGCAAACTTTTTATTTTATTTTGTTTTGTTTTTTCAGAACGGCTAGTGAACCGAAAAAAAACCCAGTTGTTCACAGAGCTCTAGGTAAACCAGTTCCTAAAGAATCCATCCCAGGGCCAGGGCCTTATCTGGGGTAAATCAGCAAAGCTATATGAAGTTAAGTGGATTTGCACCAGCTGAGTATTTTGCCCTCCTTTTTTGAGTGATGTTTCATTGGGCTGTTTTATATCCAGTTTCCCTTCCAAGTTTGAAGAAGACTGGTATCTGACTTGAATTACAGCTGTGAGATTGAGCCCACGTGCTGTCTGAGATCTTGGAAAGTCTTCCTGTTAAATTCTCCTAGCCTCTTTATAGGTTTCTAGGGCACTAGAGCTGTCTATTAGTCAGACACATTCAGTAGTGTTACATCAGTCTATGAAATATCTCATTTTGCCTGTAAAATCACCAGCTGCATAAGCCAAATGAAAATGAATCAATGACATTTGGTTTGGTTTGGAAAAGTTCCCATGAAGGCACTTAGACCTGGATCCACAAAAGTGAGGTAGGTGCCTAAGTCCCGTTTTTAGGCTCCATTGCGATCCATAAAATTCCCATTTTGCTGCCACCGAACCTTGTAGGTGCCTAAACTCGCTCGGCACTGAAACAGACAGAATAACAGTTTCCCTCAACGCCTGTGTTCCTGCTCGCTATGTATCCAGCACAATCATCTGCTCGTAACAACTTCTGGGGAGAGCTGGTCAGAAAACAGAATAGCAGCCCTGCGGGGAAATTCTGACATTTTGAACATTTGTTTTTGTTCCAAATGGGGGGTGAGGGGATATCAGAAATTGGAAACGTAGCAGAATGGAAATTCCAAAATTTTCTGATTCTGAAGCTTTTTGATAGGGTAAAACCATTATAATAGCAAATATTCAATATATTTTATATATGGTACATTATAATTATTATAAGACAGAACTATTTGTTTTTACCTTGATTAAACAATTAATTTCCATGTAAGATGACGTGTTCCCCTGAAAGGATTAAATCTGAACAAAACTGCTTTTTCCAATGGAAAGCGGATCCATCGACATTTTTCGACTCTCTCTATTTCTGGGCAGGAATGACCTAGGCTACTAATCAAACTGGAGATTGGGGGCCAGATTCTTCTAATTTACATCACCCGTAACTCAGCTAACTTGGAAAATGCTGGTGAAGGCTATGCCCCTACTGTATAAGTAGGGGCATAGCGAGCAGATCAAGGGACGTGATCGTTCCCCTCTATTCGACATTGGTGAGGCCTCATCTGGAGTACTGTGTCCAGTTTTGGGCCCCACACTACAAGAAGGATGTGGATAAATTGGAGAGAGTCCAGCGAAGGGCAACAAAAATGATTAGGGGTCTGGAACACATGACTTATGAGGAGAGGCTGAGGGAGCTGGGATTGTTTAGCCTGCAGAAGAGAAGAACGAGGGGGGATTTGATAGCTGCTTTCAACTACCTGAAAGGGGGTTCCAAAGAGGATGGCTCTAGACTGTTCTCAATGGTAGCAGATGACAGAACGAGGAGTAATGGTCTCAAGTTGCAGTGGGGGAGGTTTAGATTGGATATTAGGAAAAACTTTTTCACTA
The DNA here is from genome assembly GCF_965140235.1 of Caretta caretta. Taxonomy (NCBI): domain Eukaryota; kingdom Metazoa; phylum Chordata; order Testudines; family Cheloniidae; genus Caretta; species Caretta caretta. The sequence goes on along the minus strand of NC_134231.1, from coordinate 12,111,050 downwards.
AGAGGGTGGTGAAACACTGGAATGCGTTACCTAGGGAGGTGGTAGAATCTCCTTCCTTCGAGGTTTTTAAGGTCAGGCTTGACAAAGCCCTGGCTGGGATGATTTAACTGGGATTTGGTCCTGCTTTGAGCAGGGGGTTGGACTAGATGACCTTCTGGGGTCCCTTCCAACCCTTATATTCTATGATTCTATGATTCTATGAAGGCAGAGCAGAATAAGCCCTTGGAGGTCAAACAATGCTTTGCACTCTTGGAGTCATAGAATTTAAGTCCAGAAGGGACCACTAGATCATCTATTCTGACCTTCTGTGTGTCACAGGCCATCAACACCACCCAGCACCCGCTCACTAACCCAACACCTGCAATGAGACCAAATTATTACAGTCCACAGAAGACTAGAGTATTATATGTCACAGACAGAGAGTAGGAGGGCCCGAGGTGCACCAGCGCTCGAGGGCCCTGCAATGGCAAGGAAATGATTGTGAGATGTACCTAGATAATCCTGGCAAGTGACCCACACCCTGCAGAGGCAGGTAAAAAAAACCCCAAGGTCACTGCCCGGGGGAACATTCCTTCCCGACCCTCAGTTAGACCCTGAGCATGTGAGCGAGAACCAGCCAGCCGAGCACCTGAGAGAAAGAATGCTCAGTGCCACCTCAGAACTCTGGCCCACCCCATCCAGTGTCCCGTCTCCAGTCGTGGCAATCCCTGATGCTTCAGAGGAAGGAGCTGGGGAACAAAAACAGAATACGTTGGATGGGGGGAATACCTTCCTGACCCCTGCCAGTGGCCAGCTGAACCCCTGACTCGTGAGCTTTTAGGAACACAAGACATAACCCCAGGGTTCTCAAAGCACTCCTAGCCCTCGAGGTGGGTTGAGGAGACTAATCCAAACTAGTAAGACCCTGATCCAGCAAAGTGCTTAAGCACTTGCTTCACTTTAAGCATGTGGGTAATTCCATTGAAGTCAAACCTGATCTTAAGCCCTGCTCCAGCAAAGCACTTAAGACCAAGGATGGCAGTAGAGGGATTGTTTTAAAGTGGTACAAGTGAGTGAACCTAGAAGTCAGGGGATGAAATGGAGTAAAGGGAAATGCAAACTGAACTCAACACGTTCTTGACAGTGGGATCTGCGAGGTCATTGAGCAGAATGCCAAGCACTTGGAAACCCCACTGCTAAGACATGCAAGACTAGACACAAGGACACACACAATTTAGGATTGTAGTATATATGAATAGAGTAGTATCTCTTTAAATAGTCTGAGTTCCTTAGTGGCACTCACCACTTACCATGCCACCAGAAACTAGTCCAAGCCAGCTATATACATCATGCTGGCTGGATCATGTTAATAATCGTTTGGGTAGAGGAAACATGATTATTTGGGATCCAGCTCTGCCCAGGCCATTCCTGCATATTGTTAGTTGTCACCTGGGGGGGACCTAGGGGTTACAGTAGACGAGAAGCTGGATATGAGTCAACAGTGTGCGTTTGTTGCCAAGAAGGCCAATGGCATTTTGGGCTGTATAAGTAGGGGCACTGCCAGCAGATCGAGGGATGTGATCGTTCCCCTCTATTCAACATTGGTTTAGGCCTCATCTGGAGTACTCTGTCCAGTTCTGGCCCCCACAGTACAAGAAGGATGTGAAAAAATTGGAAAGCGTCCAGCGGAGGGCAACAAAAATTATTAGGGGACTGGAACACATGTTTTATGAGGAGAGGCTGAGGGAACTGGGATTGTTTAGTCTGCGGAAGAGAAGAATGAGGGGGGATTTGAAAGCTGCTTTCAACTACCTGAAAGGGGGTTCCAAAGAGGATGGAGCTAGATTGTTCTCAGTGGTTGCAGATGACAGAACAAGGAGTAATGGTCTCAATTTACAGTGGGGGAAGTTTAGGTTGGATGGTAGGAAAAACTTTTTCACTAGGAGGGTGGTGAAGCACTGGAATGCATTACCTAGGGAGGTGGTGGAATCTCCTTCCTTTGAAGTTTTTAAGGCCCAGCTTGACAAAGCCCTGGCTGGGATGATTTAGTTGGGGTTGGTCCTGCTTTGAGCAGGGGGTTGGACCAGATGACCTCCTGAGGTCCCTTCCAACCCTGATACTCTTTGATTCTATGATCTCTTGCTCTTTACCCAAAGGTGTAATCTTGCACTGACTGAGAGAAAGCTGGATGGGGTCTGTTAGGATCTTGTCCAGTTCTAATTCCAACAGCTGCTCATTTTTGTGTTTAAATATGTGGCTGGATGCCCAGAGCTACAGCCCAGTCAATGGGGACGTGCTGATTTACACCACCTGATGACCTGTCCCCTCGTCTCTGAATCTGACTAAAAACTGAACCTCAAACATGCTCCTCTCCAATTACCCCAACCTTAAGTTTGGAAGAAATTTGTTATCTGTCGTAGCTGAATGTCTGGATGAAACCGCTTTCAGAGGGAAGTGGTTAGGCCCCGTGTATTTGCATTCAAATGACCACAAGCAGTGCAGCAGCTGGTTTCCGGTGTTGCCTTTCATGAGCGGATGGAAAGAATGCCTTTTTCAAGTTTGGTGCTTTCATGGTGAACTCTCAGCACCTGCAATGTTTGCCACGGAGCATAATCTGATGAAGGATCGCTCTGAAGCACGCACTCTGCAGTGCGGCGGCTTTATGTAAGGAAAGAGGGCAATGCCAACCTACAGCCATCTGTCATCATTCTATAAATACACCGTATGCAGAGTAAATGCACAACACCAGAGCTGCTTAGAGATTCCCATCCAGTCTCATCCAGTGCTCTGGCTGGCAGGAGCCTGCGGGAATGTGCCATAGCTCGGGTTGTCTGGACCCCATTTGACCTCTCTTCTTTGCCAGCTCTGCAACGTTCCTGCATCCTCAGCTCCAGAAGTTGGGGGTGGTTTAAATCTGGGATGTTGCTCCATCCTCGCGTCCATCCTCAGGGGGTGTTTTAGATCTGGGGTTCTGATCCTGTCTTGCCTTTGCACCAACTTAATGGGCCCGAAATCTGGTTTTGCTTCATTTAAAATGTGACTCCCAAGAGAACAAGCCCAACTCTCTTCAGCTACAGCAGTGTAAATGGGGTGTGCCAGCAGGGCCACATTCTGATGGCAGTTACGCTGGTGTCATCCTGGAGTAACTGTTGAAGTCAATGAGCTCACTCTGGATATACATGGGTGCAGCTGTGAACAGAATCTGACCTAAGGGAGTCACGGCAGGGTACGTGAGATCAGAACTGGCCCTGGATGTATAGAATACAGAGGGCTGCCTGTTGGCTGTGTGATTGGCACTGCTGCTGGGCAGCTTTACAGTGGAGTATTGTGTCCAGTTTGGGGCCCCACACTACAAGAAGGATGTGGAAAAATTGGAAAGAGTCCAGCGAAGGGCAACAAAAATGATTAGGGGGCTGGAGCACATGACTTACGAGGAGAGGCTGAGGGAATTGGGATTATTTTGCCTGCAGAAGAGAAGAATGAGGGGGGATTAGATAGCTGCTTTCAACTACCTGAAAGGGGGTTCCAAAGAGGATGGATCTAAACTGTTCTCAGTGGTACCAGATGACAGAACAAGGAGTAATGGTCTCAAGTTGCAGTGGGGAAGGTTTAGGTTAGATATTGTGGTGCATGAGCTGAACTGAGAAATGACCTTATGGGCAAAAAAAGCTGGAAGCTGAAGTTTTCTGATGGTTTTGCCTGATAAAGTTCCAGATCCTTCAGCTGGTATAAACCAGCGGAGCTCCTCTGAAGTTGAAGCTAGACAGACTTCATTCGGTTGATGGTCTGGCCCGGTGTGTTTTCTATGCCTTGCTCGGAGCCATGAAAATGTAAAGCCCTTTATGAAATGGTACGCTTAAGCTCTTGAGGGTGGAAAAATCTGTAAAGCCAGATTTGATGGCGTGGCATATGCAAAACGCTAGAGGAATAATGATGAATTCTTTCCAAAGGTTCTAGCAAAGTGTTTACCCAGGGCTGGGTGAATACAGTGGCGTGACAAAGAAAACAGAGCCCTGCCCTACACACCGAGTGCGTGGTGAGCTTGCCAGATCTGACCTAACCCTATCTTTTTCCAACAGCAGCGAATGTAGTAACCTAAAAATAATTGCTTCCACCACAGAGTTAACAGGCTGGACTTCACAACTCAGTAACCTGATGCTTCTTCTGTAGAGAAGTGTTCAGAGTCACTTTCAATACTGGGCCAAATTTTGCTCTTGGTTACAACTGTATGAATCTGGAGTGGCTCCCTTGGCTTAACCTGAGCTCCATTCTAAATAGGAATAGAATTTGGCACTCTCATATAATATATATAATATCTCTAAAGCTACAGGGAGAGGGGACTCACTCTGCTCTTCATGATCCAGATTCTCATCTCAGTAATACCAATGTGAATCCATTGACTGACATGAATCAATCAGGATTTGCACCAGTGGAAGTGAGCTCAGAACTTGGTACTGTGTGTTTAACTCTCGATCGATGGACCTTTGAATTTACACATTCAAACAGAGGAGAACGGCCGCCTGGCACATGACTGATTGCGGCTATCTTCATTTACCAACAAAAATCTGTTTTCTTTATTAATGTGGTTCCAGTCTTATAATTTGTGGGTGGGGGTGGGTTGTCTGCTTGTTTTTCCCTTGAAGTGAAAATGCAATTCTTGCAGAGATCTTGCCCCAGCAGATTTTCAAATGTGATGGCAAATTTGAAATCGCCGAGAGGACTGGGCACGAAGTCCTGAAACTGCAGTGTGGTTGCAAACTTTTGCATAATCCTGTGCAAAAATTCATGACGGCTCACATGTTGAGTGGCTTGCCCTTCGGAGCTTTGAAGGGGTATTCCCAGCTCCCAGACTCCAAAATTGAGTCAGGACCCCCAAATACAGAGATGAAAAAGGATCTTTCATGTGTCTTCTGGTTTTTTAAACTTGAGGGTGCATTTGGTCACTGGTGCACCTCAGTCCATCCTATTCTCTGCTTGTGGCACATAATAGTCTCGTCTTCTTGAGGGCTGTAAGACTTTGGTCTCATTTCGATTGGTGGGTTTAGTGTGCAGGTGCTGGGTGGGGTCGGTGGCCTTTGTTTTACAGGAGGTCAGACCGGATGATCTGGTGGTCTCCTCTGGCCCGTGACACTCAGGTCAGACTTTCCAGCTTTCCCCTGCAATGATGAAGGCTAGAATTGTGGTATTTTACACCGAAAGCTGAGATTGTCACATGGTAACATGACTGCTGTAGCCGGGGCTTTAAGATGACATCAGGTATTATGAGACTTGTGATAACATTTAGCCTTGTTGACTGCTAGAAGGACATTTAGCTTCAATGCACATCCTAGGGCTGTCAGTGCTTTGGTATGATTTCACTGAGCAACTACCCTGATTCTCATTAGGGTGAGCGCAGAATCCGGCTTTCTGTCTGCTTGTTTCAGTGGTGGGTGGTTCTTTCCAAGCTGCCAGCTGTGAGACTGTTGGTTTCTGAGCCAGGCTCTCATTAGTAGGTGCACCAATTGCACCCCTAGCTCTTGCACCCACCTCTGGATACTTGGGCACACAACTTTTGCATGAGTTAGGCACTGCATTCATGTGCATGCAGTCATGGGCACCTGGCTCTGATATGGTTAGGGGCAGTAGTAACAGCAAAGGGAAGGAGAGGTCAATCCTGGGAACCAAATGGAGGTGTCTAACAAGTTCTAAGCTTGACGTCACCATGTCGGATAACGTTCTTCTTTTTACCGATGACTATATACTGGCTTCTCTATTCCTTTAAATGCCGTCAGCCTCTTTTTCCCCCAGGATGTGCTCTCATGTGAGTAATATTTACCAGATGGACACACTCAGTCTGTGGTGTTTAGCCATGTATCTGTGGTCCGTACTTGAGTGGGAGGCTTCTAAAGCTATCCCTGGTTACAGCAGCAAGTGGTGTTGATGACTCAAGCACAGAGAAATCTCCCACTGGAGTGTGAGGTGAACCAGTGCCCTGGTGTGGTGGTGTGCTCCTCCAGGTAGCACCTCCACTAAAAGATGGCAGAACTAAGGTCCTCCTGACTGCTTGTGACCTTTTGTGATGACTCTGGTCGATGACTCTTCTGTAAATTCTTCCCAGGCTTATGCCGGTTGGCCAACAAGGAATCCACCCACCCATGAGGAGGTGCTGAGCTGTGGACATCATCTCCAGTGTCACTCCCACAAGCCCTATTGACCATCAGCTGCAGAACATCAAGGAAAGTCTGCTGTGGCATTTGCCTGCATGACCATCTGACAAGGGTTCATCCGTCATCGTATGAGGAGCAGCTTCCATGACTGGCCCGCAAAGCTTGTACAGCATCAGCAACCACGGAGGGCAATTTTTTCTGGATGAGACACTTAAAAAGGTCAAAGTTTAAAGAAGAGACTTATTGGAGGGACTGTATATTCTACTTGCCACAGCAGGAGAGCGGGTGTTGGACTGCTTGGTTCGCCGCTGACTTGCTCTGTGACCTTGGGCCAGGAGTTGCTTCTCCAACTATTTAAGAGCTGCTCTGAAACTCAGGCCACTAGCTTTGTCACTCCCCAATATTATAAAATGGGGACAATAAAATTTCCCTGGTTCAAAGGGAACCTCTGAGAAGAGCTCAGTGATTTTTTTTCCGGCAAATAAACTATTCCTCCAAAAAATTTCGTCTAGTTCTGAGGCCGATAGGTTTGCAAATGGCTTGGAAAACTGCTAGAGAAGCACAGTGTCTGCTAAGCTTTTTCTCCACTCAGTATCCTGAGCATGTCATTCATTTACACGAAATGTGCCCCGTTCTCCTAGAGGGGCTGAAAAAGCCTCTAAACAACGGGATGACGCTTAGTTGCTCTACTTCAGGGCAGGCCAATCAGATGCTGCTTCCTCATACTGCCTACAGCTGTTCTAGTGACAGGAGATACCACACTCCTTGCAGCAATCGCACTAATTATAGAAAATGGGTATTGCAATAAAACTTAAAGCAGAGAGTACAAAATGCCAGGCACGCCTCAATAACACACTTAGCTTTGGGGAAAAGCCAGACAGTTGAAGAGTTCAACTCAAACAAGCTGCCAGGAGTTATAAAAAAAAAATATGGAATTTCCCACAGTGGGGAAACAAATAACAGGGTGTTCTTCAGTGAAGAAAGCAAATTCCTTTTATTCAAATAATACCTGGTGCTTACTGGAAGCCTTGTCTTCATTAGTGATCTAGAAGGAGGAATACAGTAAAACCTCAGAGTAACGAACCTCTCGGGAATGGAGGTTGTTCGTAACTCTGAACAAAACGTTCTGCTGGTTCTTTCAAAAGTTTACAACTGAACATTGACTTAATACAGCTTTGAAACTTGACTATGCAGAAGGAAAATGCTGATTTTCACCATGTTAATTTAAATGAAACAAGCACAGAGACAGTTTCCTGACGTTGCAAATCTTTTTTTTTTTTTAAACTTTCCCTTTATTTTTTAGTAGTTTATGTTTAACACAGTAAATGTGCTGTATTTGCTTTTTCTGGTCTCTGCTGCTGCCTCATTGCATATTTCCAGTTCCAAATGAGGTGTGTGGTTGACCGGTCGGTTCATAACTCTGGTATTGGTAACTCTGAGGTCCTTCTGTATGTGGTGCAATGGCATCACTGATCCTTAACGAGGAGGAGCTGCAGAAAAATAATGCAAAGGGAGCTAGAAAGAATAGAAATGTGGTCAGCCTGGAAACAAAGTGATCTGAAACATGTCACTCCATCAAAAGGAGAAATCTGGGAAGCAGTAACACTTTCTTTCTTTCTTTCTTTCTTTCTTTCTTTCTTTCTTTCTTTCTTTCTTTCTTTCTTTCTTTCTTTCTCTCTATTACATGTGGTAGCACCTATAAGCCTTGCATTTAGGCACCACTCTTGCAAGAACTCATCCCTCTGTGTTCATTGGGCATTTGTATAGCCCTAGCTGCCAATAATTCTCTTTCCTGCTGGTTCGAGGTTCATGAGGGTGCAGGGCAGGGGTTCCTGATGGTGGGTCAGGAGAAAGCAGCTTATGAAGATCTGGCCCCTAATTAGATGCCAGAACAGGAGAAGAGAGCTCTGCCAATAGTGATATGGAACACACCCCTTCTTCTCTTTCGGAGCAGTGTCCTCGGGTTTGAGACCTCTGCCTTTTCTTTGCTGTTTTCCTTTTGTTTCGGTTGAAGCGCTTTCCAAATGCAGGGTGTGCAAGATGTGGCTGCTGCCCCAGGGCAGGGCTAGGTTGTGTCCTTGCCAGTCACACCACTGGATGTAAGCTTTGGCTCTCACCTTTACTGTGCCCATCCACTGGAAGAAGAAGTGCAATTGTATAATGGGCATGAATACCCTTTATATCAGGAACTTCTGGGGCTGTGCCTCCCCTTCTCATGCACAGTAGAGATATGCAACTCCCCGAGCCCCATGGTTGCATTGCAACTTGCAAAACGCAGCCTTGTGGGTGACATCTCAATGGGCATAGACAAAGGATCTGTTGATAGGAAAGGTCAAAGCCCTATAGCCTCTGACTTGATTTGCAAATATCATAGAATCCTAGAAGATCAGGGTTGGAAGGGACCTCAGGAGGTCATCTCGTCCAACCCCCTATTCAAAGGAGGACCAATTCCCAATATGTGGGGCCACACCCAGAATTAGAGCTGGCCAAAAAAAGTTGACCAGACTTCTGTCGAAAGATGCTGTTTCATTGCACCTGAAATGTTTTGCAGACACATACTGGTTCTGATGAAAACTTTTCCAGGTCTAGGATGGAATGGAGAGGAGATAGACCCATCCCAGAATTGCCAGTACCCACAGGGACTTGAACTTGGGTCTTCCCCGTCCTGGGTGAGTGCCCTAACCGCTGGGTTTCTGGGGTGGGTTAGCTCTCATGCTTTTCACAACAGATGTTGAAAGGTCGCTGGTTTTGTTCCGCATCGCAACAAAAACGCGTTTCAAAACCTCAACGTTTTTTGCGCCACGGAATTGTTTTCCAGTCAGCCCTGGCCACAACTCCCACTGGGGTTGGTGTAAGGAGCCCAGGACCCTTTTTGTGCCTGAGTCAAAGATCAGCTAGTTCAGATGGCCCACATGCCAGAGCCTTCCAGTCCTCTGTGCACAACCTACAGAGCATCACTCCCATTCCCAGCATGGCTAGCTCCCTTGCTGTGCTGCCGGTGGTCATGCATGTAGGACTCCTGCAAGGGGATTATGGGTAAGGGAGAGGCTGTTAAAGCTGTTCTGGACTTGGCGGGGGGACAGGGACAGTCTCTCTTACTGTAGAATGTTGTAGTGATTTATTTAGTATGAGGTAGCACCGGCTTAAAGAAATCAGAGTGGAAGTGGGGAGGGGGTGATATCAGAAAATGGCTGGTAATGTAAGAGCATTTCCCAGAACCTTGTGGTGTTGTCAGGCCAACTTCCCAGGTGACCACAGGGTAGATTTCAACAGGCCTGACACATTACTTACAGCGCATTACTCCACATCCCAGGAGTGATGCAACAACTATAAGGCCAGAAGGGACTACCAGACCATCGAGTCCAATCTCCTGTATATCACAGGCCACCAGCCCCACCCAGTGAATGCACGCTACACCCGATAACCAAAAGATTGTAGCCCACAGGAGCCTATTCTGTGCCATGGGCGGAGAATAAGAGGGGCTGAGGTACATCGCAGTATGTGTTTCTTTTCTCTCTCCCCCACCTGCCGCAGGGAAATGTTGGGGCACAACCAGCTACAGCAAATGCCAGCCGCTAGATGGCACTGGCAGATCATCAGCTTGCAGGGGCCTGTGTTTCTGTCTAAGTGGCAAAGAGTCCTGTGGCATCTTATAGGCTAACAGACATATTGGAGCATAAGCTTTTGTGGGTGAATACCCTCTTTACAAGCCAGGTTTATACTGGAAAATCTTCTAGGAGAGCCATCTCCAGCAGGGCATCCTGCATTTCCTCCCAAACCCAAACCACTTTGTTTGAGCAACCTGGCCCGAGACCCTTATGTCCCTAGTTGTCAGTAGTTCTCTAGCATCCTGGCTGGAAGCTAATGAAGGGACCAGGATTCTGATGGTGAATTCCTGGTAATAGGTTCTTTTTCCTGGGCCTTCATGTGAGCCTCTTGGTTTGTTGATTGTTTTTGGGGTGAATTTTTGGCTTTTTGAAAACACAACCCCAACTTTCTCCTGCAAATGAAACCTAAACAATTAAGAATCTTAACCGGAATATTCCATTTGTTTTTCTAAAATCTAAAATGTCAGCCATAAAGATGGTATTCTGCAAAAAATGTTTGCAGTTTGTCCAATACCTTGATGAGAGTACGTGAATCGTATTAGCTGAATTACTCTTCCGCATGTTTGCTTTGTCCTGTGCTTACAGAATAAAATCTGGGCGGTTGGCCCAGCTGATCAGCCCTGATGGAGAGAGGGATGAAATTGGTCACTGCAACTTTTAAAATACATCTTGTGGGGTGGTAATTTCCAGAGCTGCCCACCTGGTATCGTCTCACCAGCACATAGGGATGGATGCGGTCATAAATATAAAGGGAAGGGTAAACACCTTTAAAATTCCTCCTGGCCAGAGGAAAAACCCTTTCACCTGTAAAGGGTTAAGAAGCTAGGATAACCTCGCTGGCACCTGACCAAAATGACCAATGAGGATAAAAGATACTTTCAAAGCTGGAGGTGGAGAGAAACAAAGGCTCTCCCTGTCTGTGTGTTGGTTTGCCAGGAACAGAACAGGAATGGAGTCTTAGAACTTAGTAAGTAATCTAGCTAGATATGCATTAGATTCTGTTTGCTTTAAATGGCTGAGAAAATAAGCTGTGCTGAATAGAATGGATATTCCTGTCTTTGTGTCTTTTTGTAACTTAAGGTTTTGCCTAGAGGGATTCTCTATGTTTTGAATCTGATTACCCTGTAAGGTACTTACCATCCTGATTTTATAGAGGTGATTCTTTTTACTTTTTCTTCTATTAAAATTCTTCTTGTAAGAAACTGAATGCTTCTTTTCATTGTTCTTAAGATCCAAGGGTTTGGGTCTGTGGTCACCTATGCAAATTGGTGAGGATTTTTATCAAACCTTCCCCAGGAAGGGGGGTGCAAGGCTTTGGTGAGGATTTTGGGGGGAAAGACGTTTCCAAACGGCTCTTTCCTAATAAAACACCCAGTTAGACTTTTGGTGGTAGCAGTGAAAGTCCAAGGGCAAAAAGTAAAATAGTTTGTACCTTGGGGAAGTCTTAACCTGAGCTGGTAAAAGTAAGCTGAGGAGGTTTTCATGCAGGTCCCCACATCTGTACCCTAGAGTTCAGAGTGGGGAAGGAACCTTGACAGATGCGTAAAAAGAGCTCAGCATGCGTCTGAAAATCTGGCTGCAGTTGCAGGTGCCAAGTGCTTGCAAACCTTCCCCTTACGGTTCTCTCTTAGAACAGGAACAGCGTATGATGCAGTACCACAGACTTCCAAGTGCAGCCCCATCAGCTGTGCTCTGGAGGGATCTTCCACAAAGTAGCTCAGCCTTTCTGGCCCCACAACTGAAACTTCTATGGATGGACCTAGCATGGCTCCTGCTGAAGTCGATGGCTGTGTGTTGCTATTGATTTACATACAGTGTGGCAAATGATCTGCTTGCTAGAGAGGCAGGCGGGATTCTCTCCCAGGCTCCCAGCAAATCTTCTCTGCACGAGGGGGTCCCTCTCAACACAGCCATCGTGGGTCCTCCTTTTGCACAGCAGTCAGCAATATGGAGAAACCACGCTGGCACGGCTCAGTCCCCAATAACTATATTTACTAAGCTATTTGAAGGGATGCTTCCCTATTCCAATACATGACAGCTCTCCAATTTGGTAGCTCACACGCTTTGAAAGTATTTCATTGGTTCTGAGAAGTCTCCAGTTTGCCCCCCCATGGAAATTCCCAGCTGAGAGACGTGAGTGTTTCATTTCTTCTTTGGAATTTCTCCAGCTCTGAGATTTCCCCTGTAAACTCCAGTTCTTGGCAGGATCCTACGTTTCCATTGGGGACGTCCTTTTTCCAGCTTCCATTTTTACTTTTGTTTTCATATTCTCACCTGGCTGACTCAGGTGCAGCTGATGCATCTCATCTGGCATTTACTACTAAGATAACACTCAAAACGAAACTTAATCAGGCAGGGCAAGGCCAGTCTAGGTTCAAGGGCAGAGTAATGACTACAGCTAGGGATGGAGTCAGGACTCCTGGGTTCTACTGACGTTTTCTGACACTCCCCATAGCTGTGAAAATTTAACTCAACACAAATCAAAATGAAGCTTAAAAACAAACCTCAACATTATAGATTTAAATTATTTTAAAAAATTTTGAAGTCTACCCAGCTGAGTTATACTGAGCTGAGAGGTTATTCCCTGGCACGCCCGCCTCCGATCATCACAGATTGCAGGGCTCTGTACGCTCACTAATCTCTCATCTGATTGACGAGGGAGATAGCAGTCTCTCTTCTTGAGTTGTTTATACCTAAAAGCCGTGGGCCGCACGACCTCCTCGGGAGAGATGCCGCTGTTGCAGTGACCCGTGTTTGCCCAAGGAAACCTCTGGCTTCTGTTTGAGGCTGAAAAAGAAGGGGCCCTCTCCAACTCATGCCGCTTGCACAGGCAAAGGCAACTCATGCACGCCAGCGTGGCAAATGCTAAGAGGCTGAAATGAAGTCTGCCACTGTGGACCGAGGCTGAAGGGCTGGACTGCAGTCAGGAGGCGTGATTGTAGCCCGTGTAGACGTACCTGAGCTATCTTTGATCTAGCTAGATCAAAGCTAGCTTACTTAATGATAGCAGTGAAGCGACAGCAACCTGGGCAGCTGCCTGGGCTAGCCTTGCTTGCTCAGGACCCTGACTACTTGCTCGCGTGGTTGCCACCTTCACAGCTATCTCGTATAGACATACCTGCAGTTCTGGGAATTGTCACCCACCCCTATGCAGAGCGCCCAGGCCTGTGTGCCTCCAAATCCCACGTATGGCTCATTTAGGTGAGTGTAAGTTGTCTAGAGGACTCGTGCTGGCTCTCTGCTGTCCCATGTGTACGTAGTGGGGGGTTTTACAGTTCCGGGGCTCAGTTCCCATATAGTCAGTGAAATCCAGCCATACGTGTCAAAGCAGGAGCTCGCTGCAAGATGAGGTCTCTAAAAAGCCTGGCCCTGATGGCAGGTGCTGAGCGTTTGAACATCTGGCCCCCCAGCGACTGACGGCCCGAAGCCCCTTCTGCCTGCGCCAAGCGGCTGGACAATGATACCGACCAATCCCCACACACGCTGCACCAATATAAGTGACTTCCCCTGCTGCAAAGCAGGAGAGGACTTTGCAGGCTACAGTGTGTCAGTTTCTCCACTGTGCTGGTACAAAGGGATGCAGCTACGCAAGCATCCTCCGCGCTATGGACCACAAGTCTGTGCTCGCGTGAGCCGCCCCACTCGTTTCAGTGGGTCACTGCGCATCAGGGAGGCTGGACCCAATCCAGCAGCCCTTAACCCTGGAAGCGCTACTTTGGGGTGAGATGTTGTCTCCATGATCCCTCTGCTGAGATGGCCACCAACAGTGCCAGCTGGGATGGGCAGTTGCCTCTGTGGTTGGGGCATTTGCCTGCTGGGAATAAACAAGCTGACAAAGAGCCATCAGAACCGCACTGCTCTCTGGGGCCAGATGTGCATGGCTGACCTTAAGGCAAAGGGGTAACTTTTTGGGTGGCAGTCTGCATTTTTATCGCAGTTGCCCTCTAGGAGTCCCCTGTGCCGACACTATGCCAGCCTGAGAATTCTCCCTTGGACATGGAGACAGGCAGAGCCCCTTGTTTCACAGGTGGGGAAACTGAGGCATGGAGGTGCAGTGATTTGCCTGTGGTCACCCAGGCCTTGTGAGTCCTAGTCCTTCAGAACACAAGAGACACAATGAAGCCTATGGAATTCCAGCCACCCTTGAAGCTCGGCCGTGGTGAAACCGAACGTTTCGACAGTCGGACTGATGAGGATTAAAACGGACGGTACGGCAATGTGGCATGGAATTCAGATTGCACCTCTGCTCGGAGCCACGTTATGAATGACTGCAGCTTCCTGGCCCAGCTGCTGTTGCAGGAGTTAATTAGGTGAGGCAGAGCAGCTGACGAGTAGCCTATCAGGTTTCACTGGTTGCGGGGAGAAAGAGTCCAGTGTAATTTACTCGGCAGGGCACAGAGTTGTTTGAGGTTCTCCTGTGCTCGCAATTAATTAAAGGAGGCCAGGGTTGCAGCCAGGGGGCAAGAGGGCTTGTTCTCCACCTGCACCTGGCTAGGAGGTTGCAACCTGCCAGATGAGGTGCTCGCCACCGTGTCTCTATCACCGCAGTGAGCTCCAGTTGAAGACCGCTCTGGAACTCCTGCTACCTTGTGACACGGCTGGCTGACAGCACACCATTGCTCCTTCCCCGGAGCATGTCTCCTCGTTGCTCTATAGACTCCATTGGTTCAGCCTCCAGAGGTCTCTGCGGTTTGTGCCTGGTTTAATCTGAGGTCGCTCCTCTTTCTTCGTGTTATGAGATAAGCTGAGGTCCTTCAGCAGGTGGACCCTGTATGTGTAAGTCGGGGGGCTAGGAACCTGCCATTCTCAGTGGAGTGCCCTTGACTTTGGGGTATTTCTAAGACACCTACCTCCTTGGTATCTTAGACTCAACAAACCACTCCATCCCTCTCTGTCCAGCTGAATTTGTGGCCCTACAGGGCACACGGCAAAGCTTCTCTCCTAAGTGGGGCTTGTAAAGAGTGGGAAGGGTTTTAGTCTCCATGGGATGGGCAATGCTTTCTCTGCCATTAGACTTTTCAGTTGAATGCACCTGTTTTTACTGTTGAGCTCTCCCTCAGTGCATCAGGGTGAATTTCACCCCCAGAGAGCCAGGACCATGTGGTGCATAGTGGAGCTGGCTGAAAAATCTCAATTCATCGAAAGCAAACCATTGGTGGGAACACATCTCTTTGGACAAATCTTGTGAAAGAACACAGGCAAGGTTCGGAGGGAACTCTGCCTGCTAAGTAGGTTTCAAAACTTGCAAGTCACGCAGGTTTTCCTGCCAGGGCATCTGCCCCGATGCTCTGCAGGTGCCTGAAGGACTCTCCTGGGGTCAGGGACCCCAGAGCTTCTAGCCCCCCTGCTGCAGAGCTGGGGCTCCCAGCTGATCCAGGAGTTTCAGAGCAAAGGCCCACAGGTGGAATTTTGTTTCAACATGTTCAAAATGAAACAGTCTGTGTTTTAACCACAGGGTCATCCTTCTGTTCCACTCCCACCTCTGTGAGTTTACCCTACACTGATCCAGTGTGGGGAATGACCTATCCAGGAGTTCTCCAAGCCACCACCCTCTCGTTGCTGGAGATAAGAGGGACATGACACAATGTCCATAAGAAGTGAACTGACCCAAACTAAAATAGAAGATCCAAGCAATTCCTTTCCTGGAGTGTCCCAGTTCCACGCTGTTCTCTCTGTGTCTATCTTGGACCATAAGTAGCTATCACTGGGGATTGAACTTTGGAGCTTCCAGAACTAACATAGGGCAGGAAGAGGCCTCGAGACGTCATCAAGTGCAGCCCCCAATGCTAAGACAGGACCAAGTAAACTGTCCTAGAGCATCTCTGATAGGTGTTTGTCCTCGATGTCCAGGGATTCTACAGCCTTCCGTGGGAACCTATTCCAGAGCTTAACTACCCTTAGAGTTAGAAAGTTTTTTTTCCTAATAGCTAACCTAAATCTCCCTTGCTGCAGATTAAGCCCCTTATGTCTTGTCCTACCATTGACATGGAGAACAATTGATCCCCATCCTCTTTATAACACCCCTTAACATATCTGAAGACTGTTCTGTCTGCCCTCAGTCTTCTTTTTGCAAGACTAAACGGGCCCAGGTTTTTAACCTTTCCTCACCGGTCAGGTCTTCTAAACCCTTTGATCATTTTTGTTGCCCTCTTCTGGACTCTCTCCCATTTGTCCACAGCTTTCCGAAAGCCTGGCACCCAGAACTGGACTCAGTACTTCATCTGAGGCCTCACCATGCTGAGTAGACTGGGACAGTTATCTCCTGTGTCTTACATACACCACGCCTGTTAATATATCCTGGAATGATGGGAGTCTGTTTTGCGGCCGCACCACTGTGTCGGTTCATATTCTATTTGTGATCCACTGTAACCCCCAGATCCTTTTTAGCATTACTGCTACCAACTAGTTATTCCCCACTTTGTAGTTGTGGATTTGATTTTTAACTTGTGAAGTGCTTGGCACTTGTCTTTATTGAATTTCATCTTGTTGATTTCAGATCAATTCTCCAATTTACCAAGGTCATCTAGAATTTTAATCCTCTCCTCCAAAGTGCTTGCAACCCCTCCCAGCTTCATGTCAGCTGCAGATTTGGTGAGCACACTCTCCACTCCATTACCTAAGTCATTAATGAAAATATTGAATAGCACCAGATCCAGGAGTGACCCTTGTAGGAGCCCACTAGATACGCCCTCGAAGTTGACAGCCAATTGTTGATAACTACTCCACTGCAACCTCTTGAGCCCAGGTGCTAATTCCCCTAGTGGGGATTTGTAGCAGGCTTTGTAGGGACCCAGAGGGGTTCCCGGGCCATGCATTGAGCAGCGGGTTATTGTACGGTTTCATACATCAGGCAGATGCATTTGAAAGACTGACTCGTTTGGGGGCAAACCTGTGTCCAGTTCCGATTTCAGCCTGGGACCAGTTTACAGATTTGAGTTGAAAATGCATGAAACTCAGCAGCTCTGAAAAAGCCTCTTGCAAGGGGAGACTTCAGAGAGTTTCTGAGCCAGTGACTGCAAAGCTCGACCTATCTACGTCAGAGAACGATGATCTCAGTGAGCCGGTCACCTGCCACACACAGCAGCCTTTGCAGAGAATGGATCTAATCGCAGCTGACAAGACAGAGGCCAGTCAGATAGTCGATAGATGGAGAAAAATAACCCATGAGAGAAGCACCTCTGATATAAGTGAGAACTGCTGCCAGGTGACTCTCTCCCTTTGCTGGGTTGCTGCTGATGGCTGCTGCAGACGGGTTAGTTTGGGGTGTTAGCTTTGTGCTCTTAAAATGCCCGCTACAGAGACTGTGTCCCCTAGCGGGTGCAGGGCATTGCACAGGCAGCCAAGAGATCTGCGATGTGTTCTCCGGACCACTCGGCTGTGTGACCTCGCACATGTCACTTCCCCTTTCTTCCCCTCCCACCCTTTGCTGCCTGGTTAAATCAACACGTTCTATGGGGCAGGGCCTCTCTCCCATGGGGCAGTGTTTAGCACAGGTGGAGGGGCTGTTAGGAGTGGCACGAAGCTCATTTGCAGTGCAACACAAAGCAGTACTTGGGATGTTCAAATCAGGAAGGGAACATGTCCCCCCCTGCTGTGCAGAGGGCCCATGTAAATTTCCCTGGTCCTGCAAAACCCAGGGACTGCCACATATTGTAGTGGCCCTTTATGTAGGAGCTCTTTTCAGCTATACTGCCTTGACATTCCTGTAACCGGCCACGATCTTGGCTCGTTTGGGGGCAGACACCACCATAATACAAACAATAATTTCATCTGGGTTGTCTTTGACCAATATATAATGAGACCTGCTCAATGAGCCAGGAGATCTGCCCAAGGACCCCTCCACGTGAGATGCTTCCATGGGCTCTGTAATCCCCCTCTATCGGACTGGGCAGTCATCACACTGGTGCACAAGAAAAGAGTCTTTCCTCCCCCTTGTACTTTGCATTCAAGGATCAGCCACTCTTGTACCCCCTGCTCTCCTTAGCGCAGGTATCGCTGTCTGCTGGAGCATGGGGCGAGGTAGGGTCTTAGCCCCACTCCCCCATTCTCACTGGCCAGTGCAGGGGTGTGCACTTGGGAGCTTCTGTGGGGCCTGCAAACTGCCGGATCTCCGCTGGGGCGATGCTGCTCTGCCCCACCTCCAGCCTGGGAGCGTCCCCGCAGGCCTGCGTGAATTGCAGCGGTTGACTGGAAGAGGTGACCCGGCTAGGTTCTCTCCTGGCACTGCCCAGGCAAACATCAGCGAGCGGCCTGCGGGGAGCCTGAAGCGAGGTGGAACGTGGAGCAGAGAATCCAGCCGAGGGCGAGTTTGCCTCCCTGGCAGCTTCAAGCAGAGCGGGCCCGTGCTTGAGCACGAAGCAATACGGAGATCCATGATGTCATTCTCCGGGAGTCGCTTCTCGGGCCACCACCGCAGGAGCGGGCCTGGAGAGTCCAGCCGTGCTGCGTATGGAGCGCAGGGATGCTACGGCATGCGGCTGGCACTTGGTGTTCTGCAGCATAACCTGCTGGAAGGAATTGCAACCGGCTGCCTCTAAGCCTGGTGTTTACTGCTGAGCACGTGGACGCTGAGTGGAGGCTGGGGAGGGGAAGAGATGACGTAATCTATCTCAGGGAGAGCATCTTCAGACTGGAGCGTCTAGCACAAGCCTAATATCCTCCTGAACTCAGAGGGTCTGTCTACACTGCACACTGACCCTGGGCAAATCAGCCAGACTCAGGGCAGCAAGTACTTGGGGGCAGACACTAGCATAATACTCACATCCTGTTAGGTGGGTGGGTCGGAGCCCAAGTCCCGCTGAGACTCGGGTCCAAGCCCTACCATTGTGCAGCATGAATGCAGCTCAAGCTGCAGACCCGAGTCACAGGGTCTGGACAGTGCGGTATGGACACGTTAGCACGGCTGTGAGACCGGGGCCTGGCCATTGTAAACCCAGTGTGGATGCTCAAGTGCGGGCTTGAACTTTGAGTTCACAACCCAGGTCCCACAGACCCGGGGTTACAATGCCGTGCAGATATTCCCTATGTCTGCTGAGCGCTGGCTGCCCAGGGTCGGCTGGTTGGACCCCTTCCTGCAGGCCCGGGGTTACAATGCCATGCAGATATTCCCTATGTCTGCTGAGCGCTGGCTGCCCAGGGTCGGCTGGTTGGACCCCTTCCTGCAGGCCTGGGGTTACAATGCTGTGCAGATATTCCCTATGTCTGCTGAGCGCTGGCTGCCCAGGGTCGGCTGGTTGGACCCCTTCCTGCACGCCCGGGGTTACAATGCCGTGCAGATATTCCCTGTGTCTGCTGGAGTGCTGGCTGCCCAGGGTCGGCTGGTTGGACCCCTTCCTGCAGGCCCGGGGTTACAATGCCTTGCAGATATTCCCTATGTCTGCTGAGCGCTGGCTGCCCAGGGTCGGCTGGTTGGACCCCTTCCTGCAGGCTTAGGCTACATAGCTTTCCCCACAGCCGCCCCGTGCCCAGAGTTGGGAACAGAGCCTGGAGCTCAAGTACCAGTCTAGTGCTCTGCTCTCTGGATCGCACTGGCTCTCAGACACCTGGGATGGGTGAGGGAACCCTTCCAGATGCTCTCTGACCCTCTGCCAGACACACTATTCGCTCTCTTGGGACGCTCCTGAATGCTATTACAGAGCCCAGGCTGCCTCTCTAGCTTCCCCATTACCCAACCCCGCCCCTCCCCTGGACCAAATCCACCTGGAAGTCTCTGGATGTGACTCCCAGGAAGAGGTTAAGTGTGGAAACTCCTAGAGGGAGCAGACCGCATTCAGGACAACTCCTCTGCGGGTGGGTGAACTATGCAGGATAACAGGGAGGAGATGGCTGCTCCTCAGGGCAGGCCGGGGGAGAGGAGGAGACGACATGGTGCCTAGGCCTGGTTTTGAAATGGATATGTTAGGATTCTCACCTGTTGCTATGAACTGGCTCGGAGGGATTGTCTGGTTTTTGTTTTCGCCTGCCCTCTTCCAGAGGCCACCAGTGAACAGACCCACCTGCGCAGGACATGCTGCCAGCTAAAGGATCTAACATTGGAGGGGTGGAGGGAGACTCGAACTCTGACAGTCTGGACTCGAACTCTGGAGTCTGATCCCCTCTACATTTTGAGTGGGGGGTGGCTCAAGTCTCTGGATCCAAACTTGCTTCCCGGAGGCCTGGTCCCAGCTCAGGTCTGAAACTGGCCAGGGGCTCAGTATTCCAGTTGGGGTTTGGAGGTGTCCGAAATCACGTGAGATCTGCTATTCTCCTAAGGCTTTGACCCAAGCTGGCTGACAGAAACGCTGACAGAAACGTTGACAGAAACGTACTTGTGATGTTCACGTCATGAAGGGTGAAATTCATCCCCGTGCAGAGAGCCAGGGCACGGTCCGTGCACCACTTAAGGCCTCAAAATAGCACTTGACTGGTGCTTGGGCCTTGTGCTACAGGACGAACGTTGCCCTAAAAGAAGAATGTCTGAAAATGTTGAAATGACAGGTGCCTCCGAACCTTGGATTGCTGCTGAGCAAAACATGTCACGCAATGCCGTAGGTTTATAGGTAGACCCTAACTTGCTGTAAATGGAGTCAGAGCTCGTTTACACTGGCTGAGGAACTGCCCCGCTAAATCTGGTTTTAGTTGTTTTTCTATCTATTAAACACATCCACTTTGTCCACACTAGGTGCATATACAGGGGCCTTGATGGGGCCTGTTGTCCGGATTGTCTCCCGCCTCTGTGGATACCAGCATCGACCTCAATGCACAACTCTGCTACTTTTCAATAAACAGTGCGGTTTCCAGGCTGTCACCAGGAGGCACCATTCGTCTGCCAGAACCAGCCTCCTGCGTCATTCATAATCCTCCTTTCTCACCTGGTCTCCAGGGCTCTTGGCCACCTCATCAGTTCTGCTTTGCAAGAGGGAAGAGGGCTCCGTTGAGTTTTGTATTGCAAACAACGCGCGGCATATGCCTTGCGTCATTCTGTACAGCCTCAGCATCAAACAGGTGGATGGAAAGGGAAAAGTGACCTTGAAAGATCTGCTGTTTGCAAGATGCACATTATTAAACAGAGGCAAAGACTTTCCTTTAAGGGGGAACAAGGACAAGCTTTTCTTTTGTGATAAAAACATAACACTTTTCAGAGCACTTTGAGATTCCCAGATGGAAGAAGCTAGTAAATTAGACCTGCAGCAAACACCGCAGTCAGGTAAGTAGATGTTTATTATTCCTGAAGCCCAGAGCGGTTAAAGTGACTTGCCCGAAGCTGCAAAGTGAGTTGGAAGAAATGTAAAAGGTGAGGTTTCGATCACTAACAATCGCAGGGAATTTGTGGTAAGGAACAATGAGTTAGCTTTGTCACCCCGGCCTACTGCCAAGTGGCTTTGTCACCCTAGCCTACTGCAAGTTAACCCCCTGAGAGCAGATCAAATGAAAGTGAATTTTTCACTTGAGAAAGGCAAGTGCATTAACCTTGATCAGAATGATGTGCTCCCTAGATCTGCCAACAGGGGTCAGGGTAGGCTAAAGCAAGGATTGCTTGGGGCCGACAAACTTGGCCTACAGAACCACTAACCCAGGAACCTATCCTTGCAACAAAGCCCGTTGCCAACTGTGCCCACATATCTATTCAGGGGACACCATCAAAGGGCCTAATAACATCAGCCACACTATCAGAGGCTCATTCACCTGCACATCCACCAATGTGATATATGCCATCATGTGCCAACAATGCCCCTCTGCCATGTACATTGGTCAAACTGGACAGTCTCTACGTAAAAGAATAAATGGACACAAATCAGATGTCAAGAATTATAACATTCATAAACCAGTCGGAGAACACTTCAATCTCTCTGGTCACGCAATCACAGACATGAAGGTCGCTATCTTACAACAAAAAAACTTCAAATCCAGACTCCAGCGAGAAACTGCTGAATTGGAATTCATTTGCAAATTGGATACTATTAATTTAGGCTTAAATAGAGACTGGGAGTGGCTAAGTCATTATGCAAGGTAGCCTATTTCCTCTTGGTTTTTTTCTACCCCCCCCCCCCCCCCCGCCCGACGTTCTGGTTAAACTTGGATTTATGCTGGAAATGGCTCACCTTGATTATCATGCACATTGTAAGGAGAGTGGTCAGTTTGGATGAGCTATTGCCAGCAGGAGAGTGAGTTTGGGGGGGGGGGGAGGAGAAAACCTGGATCTGAGCTGGAAATGGCCCACCTTGATTATCATGCACATTGTAGGGAGAGTGGTCACTTTGGATAAGCTATTACCAGCAGGAGAGTGAGTTTGTGTGTGTGTTTTTTTGGAAAAAAAAAAAAAGGGGGTGGGGGGGGTGAGAAAACCTGTATTTGTGCTGGAAATGGCCCACCTTGATTTTCATACACATTGTGAGGAGAGTGGTCACTTTGGTTAAGCTATTACCAGCAGGAGAGTGAGTTTGTGTGTGTGGTTTTTGGAGGGGGGGGGTGAGAAAACCTGGACTTTTGCTGGAAATGGCCCACCTTGATTATCATACACATTTTAAAGAGAGTAGTCACTTTGGATGGGCTATTACCAGCAGGAGAGTGAGTTTGTGTGTGTGTGGGGGGGGGGGGGGGGGCAGAGGGTGAGAAAACCTGGATTTGTGCTGGAAATGGCCCAACTTGATGATCACTTTAGATAAGCTATTACCAGCAGGAGAGTGGGGTGGGAGGAGGTATTGTTTTATGGTCTCTGTGTGTATATAATGTCTTCTGCAGTTTCCACAGTATGCATCCGATGAAGTGAGCTGTAGCTCACGAAAGCTCATGCTCAAATAAATTGGTTAGTCTCTAAGGTGCCACAAGTCCTCCTTTTCTTTTTGCGAATACAGACTAACACGGCTGTTACTCTGAAACCTGTCTAGAGATAGGGACTGTAGTCAAGCTCATGCACAAGTGCCAGATATATGCTGCTAAAGTTACACTCCCAGACCGGGGACCATTTGAAAACAGGGGTTTTATTATACTTGGTATCCAAAAACAAACACACACAGCTCGCACAGACCCCGTTGCTGCTGCAATCAAACGTTGTCTTCAGAGGCAGAGCACAGCACAGCTCAGTGCAACCCTGGCATTCCCTTGGGCGTGCTGCCCAAGCGTCCAGCACGCGTCTGGACTGAGCCATACCCGATGTGATCAGGGGGAGTCGCTGTTTTATGACAGGTTTAACTCTGTGGAAGGGTAATGTGAATGCAGAATGCAGTAATGTGAATGCTTGTAAATAACATCCAAGGGACAGAGCCTCCGCTGGTATAAATCTTCACGGCAGAGCAGCTGCATTAAGTTCACATCTGCTGAGTGTCTGGCCCTAGGTTTATAGTTGTTGCGTTATTTGGAGGGAACGGGGGTTGCATTTGGGGATTTAATGACACGTGTTCCCCTCACAGCTCGGATTCTCATCCACGGTTTCCTTTCCTCCCTTAACTCCTGCAATTCCCATCTGGGTATAAGGAGGGGATCAGTCCGGCTTCCTATGTAAAAGTGTCCCCTTTATGTAAGCAGCTATAACCCAACAGTGTCTTGAGAATCCAAGGCTCCAGAGCAGCCATTGATCCCACCCTGAGGAGGGAAGAGAAGGGGTCCCTCTGGGGCAGGCATGAGGCACATTGATAGAGGCCTGAGGGGGTTCAGTAGCTTGCTGACACACTGAGCATGCTGTCCCTGTTAGGTGGCTTGAGATTTTCAGGTTCCCAGACTGTCAGTACGGCCCCACTGAATTTACTTACTCCTGCAAGACAAAGGGGGCTGAATCTAGTCATGCCCTGTGGCCAGATCAATGCCCTGACACACTGAGGAGTCTGTTACTCCTTTGAGTGAGCCCTACAGTTTCAATTTAAATCATGGCTAAAGCTGTAACTGAGAGCGTTTCCGGAGTTCTCGGCGGAGGGTCACACAACACAGGTGCTGCAGTGGTTCTGAAAGCAGCCCTCCCTCCATAACCCCCTCACACCTGTGACACACAGCTTCAAACACGCCTCTGGCATTCCCCCAACAAGGGGCGGGGGAGGGCAGAGGCCAGAGGAGAAGATCTGTGGCCTGCAGCGCAGAGCCCTGCTAATTGGCGTGAAGCTTGGTCAGAACAGGGAGCAATGGTCTCAAGTTGCAGTGGGGGAGGTCTAGGTTGGATATTAGGAAACACTATTTCACTAGGAGGGTGGTGAAGCACTGGAATGGGTTCCCTAGGGAGGTGGTGGAATCTACATCCTTTGAGGTTTTTAAGGTCAGGCTTGACAAAGCCCTGGCTGGGATGAGTTAATTGGGGTTGGTCCTGCTTTGAGCAGGGGGTTGGACTAGATGACCTCCTGAGGTCTCTTCCAACCCTAATCTTCTATGATTCTAGGGGTGCATATGTTGATCTGGCGGAGGTGCAAGGAGAACCTGAGGGAGTCTAGGCTCCACACAAGGTGGGGGGAGTGCAGGACCAGCAATGACGGCAGTAGAAAGGCCTTGGGGTCATGCAAGGCGATGCAGAAAGAGGCCAACGGGCCAGATTTCCACCTGCACGTTAGCCCTCCCGTGTCAGCAAGAAGGTACTGCACCGACCTGAAGAGCCACCACCAGGTGGCCTTTTCCCCCACGGAACTGGCTCTCAATCAGTGCGGCCCTTCCCACGTCCCCAACCCAGGGGTGGCGCTGATGCCTGCCGGCCGCCATGTGAGAAGGAGGTTGCCCGCATCAAAGCAGAATGAAATGTGGGGAGGTGGCATCACCAGCTTGGAAAGGGGGCAGCAGCAGGGGGAGGGAATGCTGCTTATCCAAGCCAGGGGGGCGGAAGGAGAGCGCTCCTCTGTAGACTTTAACCCCTGCGTTGCCGGCACTTTGCAGTGCCGCAGTGGAGATCCTGTCGCAGGGCACGTGCTGGCGTCTGCCAGTCTAGACCCTGGAGTTAATCTGGCCCAAACATTTTCTCTTGTTTAATAACACTTCCCCTTCTCCTTGAATGAGGAAGGAGGGAAGGCTGTGGGCTATTTAAACTCCAGCTGACCTACAAAGTAGATCTATGAGCACTCGGCATTGCTGTAACAGTGTGTACGGCCACGTGGCCTTTTGCAGTGACTATTTTGCTTTCTAATGTTGTTGGCACACAGTTATCGCAGCCCGGACATGCGTGATCTCGCTCATGGGGGATAACTGGCCCTACAGCTTCTGATGACCTTCCATCAGTTTCAGAGTAGCAGCCGTGTTAGTCTGTATTCGCAAAAAGAAAAGGAGGACTTGTGGCACCTTAGGTTAGTCTCTAAGGTGCCACAAGTACTCCTTTTCTTCCTCCATCAGTTGCAGCCCACTGCCTGGCAATCAAGACTTGGCTGCGTGCTTTATGAAGGTCTGAGTGCAGCATACATTTTTTACAACATGTAAATTAGGTTTGCTTTGTTCATCCCCACCCCAGCTTCTCCTTGTCTCTATGTAGGAGTTTATTCCCTAATAATCAATCCCTTAGACAACCTCCTATGTACTCCTAGGGCCAAATCCTCAGCTGGTGTAAATGGTGTAACCCAATCAATGTACACCAGCCGAGGATTTGTCCCCAAGCCTTTGTTGCAAACTGGCTATTGTATGGGAAATAGCAATCAAACTGGACAGGATCTCGGTTGACACGAGACAAAAGGATCTGAGCGCAGACACAGTTCAAGCCAGTAATTTCCCTAGCGGTGAGATGAAGAAAGCCATAGGGTGACCAGACAGCAAATGTGGAAAATCGGGACAGGGGGTGGGGGATAATAGAAGCCTATATAAGAAAAAGACCCAAAAATCGGGACATCTGGTCACCCTAGAAAGCCATGATAAGGGCATCATTTTGCTGCATGAAAACGTGGATTAAATGGCACTAAAGGCAGAGAGCAGGGATGTTTGAAAATGGGAATATATGGGCCAGATGGTCAGCGAGTGTAAATCTGTCTAGCTCCACTGACCCCTTTGGGGCTGCTCTGATTGACCCCAGCTCAGGATCTGGCTATTAAGGTTAGAACAATAAATCCCTGCGATTGTGTGTCCTAAGATCGGCATTATGTCTGTGAGTCAGTTCAAGTAGTTCGTTGCCAGCACGGCAAAACGATTTCAAAAGCAGCCGCTAGCAATGGGAGTTTTCTAGCGTGCTCAGTAATGTGTCCTTGTGTCAATTCTACCATTGTCCCTGGTCAGATGACTTCAGGGACAATCACAGAAATGCAGGGCTGGAAAGGACCTCCAGAGATCATCAAATCCAGCCCCCTGTGCTGAGGTAGGACCAAGTAAACCTAGACCATCCCCGACGGGTGTTTGTCCAGCCTGTCTTTAAATCCGCCAGTGACAAGGATTCCACAACCTCTCTTGGAAGCCTATTCCAGAGCTTAACTCCCCTTAGAGTTGGAATTTTCCCCCCTAATATTTAACTTAAATCTCCCTTGCTGCAGATCAAGCCAATTACTTCTTGTCCTACCTTCAAGGGACATGGAGAAAAATCAATCACCATCCTCTTTATACCAGCCCTTATGCCCTTAAGGCATCATTCGTTGATTTTAAAAAATGCATAATTTGCCATCTCATGAAAATGTACAGGAGAGTTAGGCTCTGTGCACTGTGGTGAACTAGTAACCATTTTAAATGGTAAGTGACGTGAATATGGACGAGACAGGAATTACTTTGTGAAATGATATGGCCTGCGTTATGCAGGCGGTCGGACAAGACGATTGTTAAAAACTAAAAAGGATTTTGTTTAGTGGCAGTTAAGGTTGCACCAAAACACTCCCCCACCCCCGCCAAACCTTAAACTCTAAAAACACAACCACCACAAGGGAAACAGCCTGTGTTCCTCGCCACTTTCACATTGCCTGTAAACCGAACGGGTAACACACTCCATAAGGATTTGCTTGCTCCTCTAGCAGATACCACAAAGCAATTTGCACCCTACCTTCAACCACACTCTTGAGCAAAACTTTAACAGAGACCTCCGCAGCGACAGCGTGAGGCAGATCATGAGCAAATGTGACCTCTTGTCACACAAGACCTCCAGTGAAGCATCTAAGACGGAGGAAACCTTGTGCAGCTTAAGCGCCTCTTTGTATTCACCATGGAGCTGACAATAGTGTCAGACACGTCATTTACTCACCCCCCCCCTCCGCCCCTCCCATCTACCTTAGCTGGCCTGGGATTCATCAGTTATTTTCAGTGTCTGTTACCAGGGTAGTGATGTATGCTAATTAATACAAGTGGCGGTGATGATCTGCCTACATGAACTCCTAGGTAGATCACTTTCTTCCTAATGTTCCCCCCCCTCCCCGCCCCTTAGGAATGAGAGTCTTAATAATGTAGTTTTATCTAAGTGAGACCTGTACAATGAAACTGACCCCATATGGTCCTAATAGGCCCTTACAAGGGGGCATTATTCCTGGCATGACTTAGGCAGACTAGGGCTGCTCCTGTGAAGGCTGCTTACAAGCGTTTGTGCTGCGGGCAATGAACAGTTACCAAGGTGGGGCTTTTTCAAAGGAGCTTAAGGGAGTTGGGCATTTAGCTCACATTGGATTTTCGTGGGAGGTGGGCAACTAGCTCCGCTCTAAAGATCCCACCCTGAACTACACGGGCCCCCTGGGGAAGCGGGACAACAACTCAGATCCTTCGGCTCAAGGGCAGGGCAGTAATTCCATTTCACGGAGGGTTTTGACATTTGGTTTCATTCCAAGTCAGAATAAAACTCCCAAAATTTCAAAACCCTCCTTGGGATGGGAGCCCCGAACCTGGCAGGCTGCTGAGGATCCATGAGCTACCAGGGCTTCCCGGCTCCCAGTTCCCCACCAGCAGCTGGGAGCTTGGATACCAAGGCTCCCCAGCAGCGTGCCAGGCAGCTTGTCGAGGAGCTAGGCAGGCAAACTGGCAGGGAACCTGCCTGGGCTCCATTGTAATTTTGTCCAAATCAGCGCATCTCTGTGGAATGTTTAGACGGCAACAAATCGCCAAATTTGCCACTCCCTCCCCAAAAATGTTTCATCTAAATTTTTCTAACAAGCTCCAGAAATACAGGCCCTCCCCTTGAGCAGTAGCAGATCCCAGGTCCTCGCTAATGGTTGCCTTCCCAAATTAATTCATGCACTTCAAGGCAGTGAACTTGCAGACTGGGCACCCCAGTGATGGCTGAGGGTGCTGATCACCTTACAGGATACAACCCCACTATAGTGCACGGCTGTTCTCTAACAGGTCTCTTGTATACTCATCCAGTAAAGTGTTGATTGCCTTACAAGCATCTTGCCCTCTCGAGAATGGAGGATGTAAATTGCATAATCTCCCACCATGAATCATTAGTAGGGAGAGAGCCCTGCAGCTTCAATTTTAGAGCAAAAGCCTCTAAACTCTGAGCTAAAGGAGTAACTCCCTTAGCTGGAGGTAGTTGTAGGTTCTTATCCTCTGATGACCAGCCGTTAGAGAGAGAGATGACACATTTAGCTGATACATTGCATACCCACTTTTCACCTTCTCTTGAAACATCTGGAAATGGCCCCTGCTCTGGGCAGGATGGCTTGGTACGGTATGACAAATCCTCTGCACTATCTAGAGCTAATACCGATTCTCCTTCCACTCAAGTGAGAGTGGCCTGTCATTTTGGATTCAACAGCCACGTATTTGGCCACCAACAATGCAGCTATATGGTTAAATGAAGACCCTGCTGTCATCCATGAATCATTCCCTGCACTGTAGCTGGGGATGGCTAGTGTAGGAGTCAGCTCTAGTCGAGCTGAAAATTTGCCTAATGGAAAAGTACCACTACAAAAGGTTTTTTTCCTCCCTTGGTATCCTACTGTTAATTGAACTGTCTCGTTAGACTGACCTCACACTTGGTAAGGCAACTCCCATCTTTTCATGTATTTATACCTGCTCCTGTATTTTCCACTCCATGCATCTGATGAAGTGGGTTCTAGCCCACGAAAGCTTATGCCCAAATAAATTTGTTAGTCTCTAAGGTGTCACAAGGACTCCTTGTTGTTTTGGCTGATACAGACTAACACGGCTACCCCTCTGAAGCCACTCTCCATAAACATATCTCATCTGTTCACACACAGAATAATCCTGGATTTATTTTACTCTGATCCCAAACAGATAAAAGTCCTGTCTTGTATTCTCTTCTGTGGTTTTTCTCATCCCCTTCCTCTCTGCTACTAGCTGCTGGGAAGTACCGAGACTCTCCCTTGCAATCACAGGAAATTGAGCATGTCATCCCCTGCTTCTGATCCTAACAGATGATTCCAGCAGCCACTCCAACTGCAGCACTAATGCCTGCATTTTGGATTTGACCGTATTGTGGTCGCAGAACTCTCGGTCCTGATTCTAAATCAGCATAAAGCAGTGCCGCGCTTCCTGCTAAATGGGGTTTCTCCCCTTGCCCCGGGTGGTGCTCATCTGTAGCATGACAGCAATGCATGCAACTATCCAGCAAGAATCTCTGAGAGTCCCGCATGTTGGATGCGTCCCTGAAGTTGCAGGTCCGTCTTCAGGATGGTGCTTGGTAGAATCTGTTTGGTCGTTTGTGCAAATGTCTCATTTTGCAACGCCAGCTGTCAAAAGCATCATCTAATCTATACGTTTCCATTGCCTTGCCTCCACTTTGTTCAGATGCATGAAGATGACAGTGCTGACAGTTTGCATTTAGTTTTTGCATCTTTCTGCTCCACCAAACCCTTAGATAGCTGCCAGAATTCATTGCTGCCTCTTACCGTCCTGGAGCCAGAGTTAGTCTCGATGTAACTCTATTGCTGGCAGCAGAGTTACACCAGGGATGAGTTTGGCTAATGGGCTTTAAACTTGATTAACCAGATCCAGTGCTGATGGAAACAGCTCTGACTCCTATGGATGTGTCTGGGGCAAATTGAGCAGTTACCTGAACAATCATGTCCGGTTACATTGTTAAGTGTGAGTTGGTTGGAAAACTTGTGTAAGTGGAAAAATGGTGACTTCTTGTGTCACGGTGGTGCAAAACAAGTGTACCTTACAAATCAGGGGGTGGACACCAGATAAGTTAATGGCACTGCTAACTTAGGAGGTGGAGCACACTTCATCCCTACTAAAACTTGGGGACATACAGGGCTATAACTTAAGGATAAAGAACAATCATCTCTACAAAGATGTGCAGAAAGGGGAGGCTTAAAATTATAAGGGGATAGACTCCTCAGCCATTCTCAAACAAGCTATTGCCTAATTGGAAGATTCAAATAATGGGTAGATTTCTTGCTGAAGCAATTCAAAAGCATCAGATCTAAAAGGCTCATGGAAACTTACTGAGACCCCAGAGTTCCCCAGTCTTATTAGCTATATTTTAATTATCCTTCATGACATATGCACCTGCTGGGAAACAGCCTTGTTCGTTACCCTCCATTGCTGCTCAGGAAGGTACAAGTGGAGTTGCAAAATTCCTGTTTTCTTTGGTCCTGATCCAAAACCCACTGAAGTTAATGAGGATCATTCCGTTGATTTCAGTGGGCTTCAGATCAGACACTTTAAGGTGATAGTGGCGTACAAGGGAGCTTTTACTCATTGTAATATTTAAAGCAGGAAGCTCCGATCACATTCATGCATCTTCTTTGGTAGCCCATAGATGCATGAATGTGAAATGAGCCTTGAAGCTGTCTTTCCATAGCAATGCCATAAGACACCCAAGAGTTCTGAAGGAATTCAAATGTGAAATTGCAGAACTAGTAACTGTCGTCTGTAACCTATCATTTAAATCAGCTCCTGTACCAGATGACTGGTGGGTAGCTCATGTGACACCAATTTTTAAAAAGGGCTCCAGAGGTGACCCTGGCAATTACAGGCATAAACCTGACTTCAGTACCGGGCAAACTGGTTGAAACGATAGTAAAGAACAAAATTGACAGACACATAGATGAACATAATTTCTTGGGGAATACTCAACATGGCTTTTGTAAAGGGAAATCATGCCTCACCAATCTACTAGAACTTTCTGAGGGGGTCAACAAGCATGTGGACAAGGGGGATCCAGTGGATATAGTGTATTTAGATTTTCAGAAAGCCTTTGACAAGGTCCCTCACCAAAGGCTATTAAGCAAAGTAAGCAGTCACGGGATAAGAGGGAAGGTCCTCTCATGGATTGGTAACTGGTTAAAAGATAGGAAACAGAGTGTAGGAATAAATGGTCAGTTTTCAGAATGGAGAGAGGTAAATAGTGGAGTCTCCCAGGGGTCTGTACGGGGACCAGTCCTAGTCAACATATTCATAAATGATCTGGAAAAAGGGGTAAACACTGAGGTGGCAAAATTTGCAGATGATACAAAATTACTCAAGATAGTTCAGTCCCAGGCAGACTGCGAAGAGCTACAAAAGGATTTCTTAAAACTGGGTGAATGGGCAACAAAATGGCAGATGAAATTCAGTGTTGATAAATGCAAAGTAATGCACATTTTGAAAACATAATCCCAACTATACAAATAAAATGATGGGGTCTGAAATTAGCTGTTACCACTCAAGAAAGAGATCTTGGAGTCATTGTGGCTAGTTCTCTGAAAACATCCACTCAGTGTGCAGTGGCAGGCAAAAAAGTGAACAGAATGCTGGGAATCATTAGGAAAGGGATAGATCATAAGACAGAAAATATCATATTACTACTATATAAATCCATGCTGTGCCCACATCTTGAATACTGTGTGCAGATGTGATCACCCCATCTCCAAAAAGATACATTGGAATTAGAAAAGGTTCAGAAAAGGGCAACAAAAATTATTAGGGGCATGGAGCGTCTGCCATATGAGGAGAGATTAATAAAATGGGGACTTTTCAGCTTGGAAAAAAGACGACTAAGGAGGGTCTATAAATTCATGACGGGTGTGGAGATAGTAAATCAGGAAGTGTGATTTACTCCTTCTCATAACATAAGAACTAGGGGCCACCAAATGAAATTAATAGGCAACAGGTTTAAAACAAACAAAAGGAAGTATTTTTTCATACAACGCACAGGCAACCTTGTGAATTCTCCAAGACTATAAGAGAGTTCAAAAAAGAACTAGATACATTCATGGAGGATAGGTCCATCAGTGGCTATTAGCCAGGATGGGTAGGGATGGTGTCCCTAGCCTCTGTTTGCCAGAAGCTGGGAATGGGCGACAGGGGATGGATCACTAGATGATTCCCTGTTCTTTTAATTCCCTCTGGGGCACCTGCCATTGGCCACTGTTGGAAGACAGAATACCCGGCTACATGTACATTTGGTCTGACCCAGTATGGCCATTCTTATGTAAATGAGATTCGGGCCCAAGAAGCTTCCTGCCCCCCCGCACCCCAGCCAGACACTCTTAAGGAATTCTCCCAGCTGACTTCTATTTCAGTAAGTCAGTGTTAGCTTATAACAACAGCCAGCAGTGTAACTACTCCTGATACAATGGCTCCTCGAGTCCATTTCCTAGTTTGCTCACCCATTTCTTTCGGTACAATACAATCAGGACTTCTCAGCTTTCTTGTTGCCTTGGCAGCAACAGCAGGATGTGCGAAGCTGTGAAAATGGCAGGTGTCTGTGCATACAGATTGATATCCCCTCAAATCGTGTGGTCTCCAGCGTGGCTGAATGATCCAAGGCATGGGACATGGATAAGCCACTCGGAATATCTTGTCTACAGATTATGGAGTCCAACGCGTCCAAGCCACTGCCTTCAGATCTGCAGGATGGACCTGATTCTCATCTCCCTAGTGCTAAGCACACCTAAATCGGGAGTAACTCCTTTTGCAGTCGGTGGCATTACATAAGTGTGAAAGGGATGTGAAATCTCCGTCTGTTCAAAGCGCTTCAGCGTGCAGTTCATGTCGGCTCATTGTTCAGACAGTTATTGGCATAAAACAGAGAATGCATGTGAAATGCAGCTGAGGACGGTACCTGACGGCCCTGTCACCTGTGACACAATGCTGTTGTTTGCTTGCTTTCAGGTATTGCCACCAGCAATGTTTCTCCACCTTTTCGATACCAGGGACCGGCTTGCTGCGTTCCTTAACTGTGTCAGGGAAATCTCAGGGAGTGGCAAGGAGGCTGCCATGGACCAGCACCAATTGAGAAACAGTTGCCTAGAAGCCAAGGCCCCGTTGTGCTAGGCACTGTACAGATATAGAACAAGGACAGTCCCTGCCCTGAAGAGTTTACAATCTAAAGTGGCTGATGTTGCAACATCGAACTATTTCTCGGATGGTTATCAACTGTAACCTTGTTCGATTTCAGTGTACTGTTCTCTGGAGGGTATGTGAACTGTAAAGGTAGCTTTCAAGGTGATTATTGTTCCCAAAAAGGACCTGATTACCAGCCCTAAAGGTTCACATCCTCTCTCCTCATCACTGGTGCGAACCAGATTCCAAAGGATCCAGTGATCCTGTCTTAACCCTCCCTGCCATACCCCAAGGAAATAAGTGCAATGTGCAGTCAGGCATAGACGGCGTCTTGTTATCAATAATAAAGGCTGGGATCCAGAAGTGGTGGGGGGCTATCCCCAGCTCTGCCACTGGGATCCAGAAGTGGTGGGGGGCTATCCCCAGCTCTGCCACTGCCCTGTTCTGTGACCTTGAGCAAGTCACTTTGCCTCTCTGTGCCACCGTTTCCACTCCCCTTTAATCTATCTATCACTTATGCTGTAATTGCTCAGGGGCAGGGACTGCCTCTCATTGTGTGTTCCTACAGTGGCCAGTACAACAGCCCTGATCTCAGCTGAAGCCTGTAGTACAAATAATCATAATCCGTGCAAGGAGGTGCTAATACAAAGACAGATCCAGTCTTGCTGGTCTTCTTCATCCCTTCTTCCAATATCACTCTCAGGGTGAAATTCACCATGTGCAGGGAGATGGAACAAGTACTATGCACCATTTAAGTCCCGCAAAGGCCTATGCACCACTGGCTTGTGCTGGCCCCGTGCACAAGGTGAATTTAACTCTCACAGCTACAGGCTCTGTCTGTGCCTTTAACCACGGCAGTGGGGTAGGGTTTTGTCCTCTCACTGGTACTTTGAGTCCCCAGGCACTTGCCCTGCCTTTGTTGGCTGTGTGGGAATAGCAAGTAGCTTGGCTGAGCGTTGAAGTAAATATTAAAAAGGTCTGACAAAGCGGAGAGAGTTTTCTTTTGTAACTGTTCCCAGGAGGTACAAATGGATGCTTTATGAAACTGACACTGAGTGAGTATGTCTCTATGAGCAGTGACACAGAGGTCACAAAGTTCTTGGTTGGCAGCCGTGGCAGGTTTGACTTAATATCCTCCCACTGGGTATTTTAATCTCTTCCCTTACTCTGTTGCCACTGCCCCTGCTTGCTTCCACTGTCTGAGATTCCCCGTACACTCACACACACACACTTCCCCAAAGCCCCAGTTCAGTCAGAAATTGTCTCTTTTTCATCTCCATGTAACCATTTCTTGCCCTAAGCCACTGTGTAGCATTGCCTTGAGGTCTTACACACTTACCATGTTCCACCCCAGAGGTGGCTGCATTTCATGGATGGTGACGTGTTTCTTGCATTTACTGGTTATCACTTTTATAGTGCAGTAGCACCAAGAGGCTTTATGTGCCTCATCTATGCTAGTTAGGTGTCTTTATATCCCTTCTCGTACCCCCTTCATCTCCACTCCTGGGGCAGCCAGGGCTTTGTGCAAGCTGGAGCAGCCTTGGGACTACTCTGACTTGCTCCAGCAGTAACCGCCCCACAAAGGGAAAGGAGATTTGGATCATAGATGGTAAAACTCTTTGGGATCCCTTGGGAATAAGGGGTCATGAATTAAGCTGTTGGATAATATTTTCAAGAGTGACGAAGACTGAGGACCCTCAATCCCATTTTCAGAAGTGACTTAGACACTTGTCACTTCTGAAAATGGGATTTAGGCACTTTTGAAAATCTTACCCATTATCTAATGCCTTATGAAGTATTGAAAGACTGAAAATTAAATGCAATCTTCTAAAGCCAAAAATAGTAATAGAATAGTAAATACTAACCTGTACTTAGAGTGTAAGCTCCCTTGGGTGGGGACTGCCTCTTTGTTCTGTGTTTGTACAGCACCTAGAACAATGGGGTGCTGATCCACGAGTGGACCTCCAAGGTGCTAATGCAATATGAAAAAGTAAAGTTTTGGGAGACATCCTGCTTTAGGGGATAAGCCAAGCACTAGTTAATGGGAATTAAGAGGAACTTGGGAGGCAGGTTATTCATCATTGCCTGTTGCAAGGTTTTCTTGCACCTTCTGCTGAAGGTGAACACTGCTGGAGGCAGGATACTGGATTAGACGGATGCCGGATCCAAACCAGTGTTGCAATTCCTTTGTAAAAACTTCAGCCTGGTTTTGCGGTGCTGCAACAAAATTCCCTGCCTGGGTATCCTTAAAGTCAGCTCTCACCTTGGTGTGAGTGATGCCCGTGTTTCAGTGAGGTCACCCTGTCTGCTCCAGGTTGGCGTCTTCCTGAGCGCCAGTCTTAACCGATTCTCTTTATTCTGACAATTTCTTGGCTGGACTTTGATAAGTGTCACTGGAGAAGAATGTGCGTTACCCCAAACAGGTTGAAGAGAACAGGCGCGCGGGCTGCGTAGCTGCTTAGGAGAGCTCGGGGAGTTAGAGGACTGGATGGCCCTGGAGAAGGGGTAATGGACTATTCAGACTTTTCAACCTAGGGTTGCTGGTAGTCATGGGAGCTCATTACCATTTGCTGGAGGTTTGGCATTTTACGTGAAGGGACTTGGTGGGGCCCCAGTCTCATTCCTGCAGGACAAGGTGGCATTTTCCAAAGCATTCAGCCTCGACATACCTCAGATGTCTTTGAAGCCTATGGGGCACTTAAGCCAGAGATGAGTGCTTTTGATTATTCCATAACCTAAAGGCTACCTCTACAAGCAACACCTAAAATTGGCAGTCTCAGCAAAGAGGCCAAGGACCAAATGGGACAGACACACTGGACTGTGCAGTGGGGGAGGTTTAGGTTGGATATTAAGAAAAACTTTTTCACTAGGAGGGTGGTGAAACACTGGAATGCGTTACCTAGGGATGTGGTGGAATCTCCTTCCTTAGATATTTTTAAGGTCAGGCTTGACAAAGCCCTGGCTGGGATGATTTAGTTGGGGATTGGTCCTGCTTTGAGCAGGGGGTTGGACTAGATGACCTCCTGAGGTCCCTTCCAACCCTGATATTCTATGATTCTATGACTCCCACTTAGCCACAGAGAATGGCTCTTCCTGGTCATGGGTGCAGCACCCTGGTAGGCCAGTCTCTACCTGTACTGTAGATAAACAGAGGACTTCTGCCAGCCTAGAAGCTTTTAGCTCAGCCTAAAGCTTGAGCTAAAGGGTTAAATCCCCTCGCTGGCAGCTCTGGTAGGCGCTCAACCTCTGTTGATCCAGGTGATACACAGAGCTGGCCAGGAATTTTTTGATTAAACTCTTGTTTCATCAGAAAATGGTGATTTGTCAAAACTGAAACCTTGTGGGAAAAGACTCGGCTTTGACAAATTTCTTGTTCTGAAAAATTTTCTGGAAAAAAAAAATTGAAATTTTGAAATTGTCGACATGTCCTGGTTTGACACTTGTGAAATGAAAAGTTCTGGAGTTTGGAATGATATTTTGTTTCAAAATTTAATTTAATTTGTAGGTGTTTTTTTTAAAGATGAGGACGAAACATTTCAATTGACACTAACTGGTTTTGGTTGTTTCGGGGGGGATTTTCGGTTGCTGAAAAATATTTTGTCCCAATTGACGACAGGAATTTTTTTTTTTGTTGGAAATTTTGAAAATTTCCCTGGGTTGGCAAAACAGTTTGCTGCCTACTCCAGTGACAAACAGCATCCGCCGAGCAGGGATCCACGCTCTCTTGCCCGTGCTGAAGTCACCTTCTTGGAATGAGACTGTAGCGTGTTCACGCTGTGCTGGACATTTTGAGAGCGTGTAACCTTCCATCAGATCTCCAGCATCCCACCTCCCCAGCGACATGACACAACACACATGTGTTAACAGTACTTTGAGAATCGAAGGCCAGATTTTCTAGCCAGGCTATTCGAGAAGGTATTCGTTTGCTTCTTTCTGCTTAGGTATTCGTTTCCTTCTTTTCTTCTGTGCACATGGCAGTCTGAGGTGTGGTGGCAGCTTGGGCAGATGTACTTATGCTAGCCTGACTAAAAATAACTGTGTATACACAGGGGCACAGGCTAGCAACACAAATCCATACCCAGGGTTCCCAGGGGGCTTTGACCGCTTACGCCACTGCTTGGGTAAAGCTACCCAAGCTGCAGTCATACCTTGGATTGCAGTGAAGACATACCCGCCATCATCTAAGACCATGGGCCATGCCTTTGAGTTAACAATGATGGTTTCCCCTCAGTGAAATCCCAGTCGAATTCCCACATAGCCAAGTTCAAGAGCTGCCTTCCTTTCCAGCTGATTTTTTCCACCGCTGAATGCAGTTGCTTTATGCATTTGAAGCTTTTTAAAAACATCAGTCTGACAGCGAGTGGGGTCATGTCTAGTTGCTGATGTCTCCGGCGAGGGAGCTGTAGTTTTTTTTCCCCCTCCTCTTTTTAAAAAATGCTTTGCTCAAGCGGTATGAAGAACACGTTCTCTGAAATACCATATAGTCTTTGGGGTTATGGGGACCAAATATTTGACAACGGGCTCTCCAACCTGGCAGACAAAAGAATAACAAGATTCAATGGCTGGAAGCTGAAGCTAGACAAATTCAGACCGGAAATAAGGTGTACATTTTTAACAGGGAGGGTAATTAACCATTGGATCCATTTTCCAAGGGTTGTGGTGGATTCTCCATCGCTGGCCATTTTTAATCAGATTGGATGTCTTTCTCAAACAGAAATTCTGCTCTAGTTCAACAGAATTATTTCGGGGAAGTTCCTTGGCCAGGACAGCAAATTAGATGATCACAGTGGTCCCTTCTTGCTTTGGAATCTATGAATCTAGGTTGTTTCCACAGCAGAAAACTCGGAACAGTCTTGTACAGAGAGATGGAGGCTGATGCTCAGCACCTTGAAGGATTCAGGCCTTAAATAACATGAGAGTCCTTTGCTCTCCTTCAGGTCTGTGTGGCTCAAAAGCTTGTCACTTTCACCAACCGAAGTTGGTCCAATAGAAGATATCACCTCCCCCATCTTGTCTCTCAAAGACCCCACCACGGCCACAACACTGTAAACAATATTGAATCCTTCTCCTCCAGGTCTTCTGGCAAAGGTGCCAATGAGCACCAGTCATCTAAGTGCGGTGGATATTTGCCATCTAAGAACCAACAACTCAATTCATGTAGGTCACCGAATACCCATGAGATCATAGAATCATAGAAGATTAGGATTGGAAGAGACCTCAGGAGGTCATCTAGTCCACCCCCCTGCTAGGTGATAACAGTTTTTGCTCACTGCCAGCTTGGGCTGGCTTTGATGAGCAATTGGCATCTCATTCTGCTGCTAATCCCCTGAGGGCCCCCAGCCCATTGGAGTAACACACTGTGCTGTTGCTTATCTGAATAACACCCAAGATCAGAAATAGAACCAAACCTACTTATCAAGGGCCTGATCCAATGGAAAGACACTCATTTACTTCGGTAGGCTTTGACTCAGGCCCTAAGGGACATGATGAGTGTGCAGAAAAGTGGCTGAACATCCATCCTCTTCAGGGGCGTCTGGCCACTTCCACCAGAATCTGGCCACAACATGCTAGTGGTTTTGACATGAATGCAGGAGTTACATTTTTATGTGTCACCTAGCAGTGTCTTTATCCTTATGGAACTCTATATCTATTGTATTAAGACCCAAGCTTGTGCCTATTGAAGGCAATGGCAAAACTCCCATTTGATTTCAGTGGGAATAGAATCTGCTATATTAAGAGTTGCAAGTGCTTCCTCCCCTCCCCCCCGCATGATGCATTGCTTGAGTGAATTTCGATCTCTTTTCCAGCTCTTTGAGTAGCATGAGAATTTAGCTTCTTGCATTTAGCTATGTTTTGCGCAATTCTGTGATCATTACAGAACATGAAAGCAACAAAACTAAGAAATGTTTTGTTCATTAAAGAGGCTACAAATGAAAACTCCCCTCCCCAATACATCATGGATTTGGCCCATTCCGCCTCCTGTTTCCTCCATGTAAAGAGACAATGTGGATTCTCTACAATCCAATCCACACAGGGCAGCAACTCTCTTGTTTTTAAATCCTGTGCCTCATCTAAGGGGGAAACATCAATCTACTGCACAGGTGCAGCAAATACACCTGAGTCAGCATCAGTGGATGACTTTGGTTTTACCCCCTGGACATGGTCTGCATAATGGAAAATTGATTTCTGAAATAAAGGTGAAGAATTTAATTGGAAGCAGCCAAGCAGCTGACAAACAGAATGCTCTGCAGGGTGGGGACAAAGCTGGATGCGCAGTGAAGTGTAAGAGAAGGTGAGTGAATCCTTTCTCTCTATATTTTGCAATGGCTCACTTCAGTTTCATGCTGAATTCAGCTAACTTACATTGACAAATCTTCTGTCCTTGAAAACCAGAAATGGATCCGAAGCACTGCTCCTACGCTTTCCTCGGCCATCAGGTCCCCCACCTTCCCTTCACCCACACCGTCCCACCTCTCTGTTGCTCTGCACTAACAGAGAACCAGTAAATGTCAGTAAATCTACTCCTTACAAAACAGGGTAAGAAGGCCGGTCCGGACAGCTGTGTGTGTTCTGGTGTTACCTGAATAAGCAGGCAGAGCAAAGGGACAGCAGCCAATCTGCAAGGCACATGCAAAAACCAAACTGCAGGCTTGACCCTCATTTACATCTGTGTAACCCTGTTGGATCTGGAGGTCTCTTTAAAGCAGAGAGGGGCTGAAACCACACTCTTTCAATCATGATCTCAAACTAGCCCAAACTGCAAGGACTTAGACCTAGGATTTTGG
Organism: Caretta caretta; assembly: GCF_965140235.1. Lineage (NCBI taxonomy): Eukaryota > Metazoa > Chordata > Testudines > Cheloniidae > Caretta > Caretta caretta. Next base: position 12,071,462 of record NC_134231.1, on the reverse strand, counting down.
TTCAGCCCAGTGTGAAGAGAGCGGTCATTTAAAGAATTCCAATGGGGGAGTTGGCTTTCAAATTTATCCCAGTTCTAATGCAAAGCCTGCTTCACTCTAAGAAAAGGAGGCCTTGTGGCACCTTAGAGACTAATTTCAGAGTAGCAGCCGTGTTAGTCTGTATTTGCAAAAAGAAAAGGAGGACTTGTGGCACCTTAGAGACTAACCAATTTATTTGAGCATAAGCTTTCGTGAGCTACAGCTCACTTCATCGGAGGCATTACAATCGGATGCAAGTGAGCTGTAGCTCACGAAAGCTTATGCTCAAATAAATTGGTTTGTCTCTAAGGTGCCACGAGTCCTCCTTTTCTTTTTGCGGATACAGACTAACACGGCTGCTACTCTGAAACCTGTTTCACTCTGGGTCTCAGTCTGTTCTCACAGCAGATAGCCCAGTCTGCATTTAAGCAACCACCGCTGAAAGAGAAGCTGGTCTTAAATGCATAGGCCTACATTTTAAGTGACTGGTTGTTTTGATTGCCTCTGTTTTTGGATTGCCAACAGGAGCCACCTTTTAAAAGAAGCTGATTTTCAGAGGTGCTGTGCCCTGCCAGTGGACAGTTCCTGCAATTGCAGTTGTAGGTGATGATGCCATTCAAGTCAAATTGAGCACTCAAAATCACTAGCCGTTTGGAAATCTTGGGCCATAAAGATGACAGGTCAGTGATTTGTTGGGGGAAGGGTCAAAGGCTGAGTAATAGCCCCTCTTCTTGGTCTTCCTTTTCCCATTCCCATCCCCAAGGATGAAAAAAAACAACCCTATATGTTCGCTTGCCCCATTCAGTCGCATTTTTGTCAGGGCTCTGCCTGATCCCTCGCTGACTCTTGCCCTGCGTGAGCCCCCAGCTCTGAGATAGTGGTGGCATCCCACCGGCATCCCTTCCAGGAATGGCAGCGATCTCTGACAGCTTTGCCTACACCTTCCCTGCTCTCCCGCCATGGCCCACCCCTCCTTTGTATCCTTCACCCTTTCTGGCGATTGTTGCAAGCAGCTGCATCCTCTGCCAGCCCCGTGGGGCCACCTTGCCCAAGCACCCCCCCTTCCCCTGTCAATCCTGGGGAGACACACACATTGATTCGGTGGCAGGCCCCAGCTGCAGCCAGCACTTGCTGATCAAGCGAATCTCAGGCAAGGAGAAAGGCAAGGGCCTCCCTTTCAGCCCCTTCGCTCCCTCCTCCCTGCCAGGCAGATTTGCAGCTGACTGGGCGTTGTTAATTAGCAGGAGGAAGAGGATTGGTGTTTGCGGGGCTATATAAGGGGAGAGCCAGGCGCATTGTCCTCCCCCTATTTCTGTGCATCACCCACCCAGCCTCGTCCCTTCCCTGCCTGCATCTCCCCCCAACCCAGCCTCACCATGAGCTACAGCAGCGACCTGCTCTACCCACCCTCCTCCTATAAGAAGATCTTCGGGGAGTCCCCTCGCCTCTCCAGCAGGGTTTACAACAGCTCAGCCGCTCCCCGGGCTGCCGGCTACCGCGCCCCCCCTGCCAGGGACTCCTACGCCTCCTCCTATCGCAAGCTGGCCGTGCCCAGCTCCGTGGACCACCTGGAGCTGCTGTCCCAGCCCAGCGCGGTGAGCAACGAGCTGAAAATCGTGCGCACCAACGAGAAGGAGCAGCTGCAAGGGCTCAACGACCGCTTCGTGACCTACATCGAGAAGGTGCATCAGCTGGAGCAGCACAACCGGCTGCTGGAGGCCGAGGTCTCGCTGCTGCGCCAGCGCCAGGCGGAGCCCTCCCGCCTGCAGCAGCTCTACGAGCAGGAGATCCGCGAGCTGCGCTCGCAGGCGGAGGGGCTGCGCCACGAGCGGGACGAGGCGCAGCTGGAGAGCCAGCGGCTGGCGCAGGGGCTGGAGCGCCTGCGGGAGCAGTGCCAGGAGGAGGCGCGCCGGCGGGAGGAGGCCGAGCTGGCCCTGCGCGAGTACAGGAAGGACGTGGACCACGCCACCCTGGCCCGGCTGGAGCTGGAGAAGAAGGTGGAGGCGCTGCTGGACGAGATCGCCTTCCTCCGGAAGGTGCACGAGGAGGAGGTGGCGGAGCTGCAAGCCGCGCTGCAGGATGCGCAGGTACCGGCGGCTTCCGCGCCTGCCCCTGCCCCTGCCCCTGCGGGCTCCCCTCGCCGCCTGCCCCTGCCCAGCCCTGCGCTCCGCTCCGCTCCCAGCCCTGCGCGCTCCCCTCGCCGCCTGCCCCTGCCCAGCCCTGCGCGCTCCCCTCGCCGCCTGCCCCTGCCCAGCCCTGCGCTCCGCTCCCCTCCGCCCCTGCGCTCCGCTCCCAGCCCTGCGCGCTCCCCTCGCCGCCTGCCCCTGCCCAGCCCTGCGCGCTCCCCTCGCCGCCTGCCCCTGCCCAGCCCTGCGCGCTCCCCTCGCCGCCTGCCCCTGCCCCTGCGCTCCGCTCCCAGCCCTGCGCTCCGCTCCCCTCCCCTCCCCGCCTGCCCCTGCCCCTGCGCTCCGCTCCCCTCCCCTCGGCGCCTGCCCCTGCCCCTGCGCTCCCCTCCCCTCGGCGTCTGCCCCTGCCCAGCCCTGCGCTCCGCTCCCCTCGCCGCCTGCCCCTGCCCAGCCCTGCGCTCCCCTCGGCGCCTGCCCCTGCGCTCCGCTCCCCTCGCCGCCTGCCCCTGCCCAGCCCAGCCCAGCGCTCCGCTCCCCTCCGCCCCTGCGCTCCGCTCCCAGCCCTGCGCTCCCCTCCGCTCCCCTCCCCGCCTGCCCCTGCCCAGCCCTGCGCTCCGCTCCCCTCCGCCCCTGGGCTCCGCTCCCAGCCCTGCGCTCCCCTCCCCTCCCCTCCCCTCCCCGCCTGCCCCTGCCCAGCCCTGCCCTCCCCTCCCCTCCCCGCCTGCCCCTGCCCCTGCGCTCCCCTCCCCTCCCCTCCCCGCCTGCCCCTGCGCTCCCCTCCCCTCCCCTCCCCTCCCCGCCTGCCCCTGCCCCTGCGCTCCCCTCCCCTGCCCCTGCCCAGCCCTGCGCTCCGCTCCGCTCCCTGCCCCGCGCTCCCCTCCCCGCCTGGCCCCGTGCAGCCCTGCGCTCCACTCCCCTCCCCGCCTGCCCCTCCGCTCCCCTCCTACTGTCCCTGCCCAGCGCCCCCCCCCACGCTGCGCTCCCCTCCCCTCCTAGCCTGCCCAGCGCTGCGCTCCCCTCCTGCCACTGTGCAGCATCCCCCGGCCCTGGCCACCTCTCCCTGCGCTTCTCTCCCTCTGCCCCTGCCCAGCCCTGCCCTGTCCTAGCCTCCCCCTACCTCGCTGCGCTCCGCTCCGCTCCCCCCGCCCCTGCTCAGCATCCCTCTGACCTTCTCTCCCTGCACTCCGATCCCCTGCCCAGCCCTGCGCTCCCATCCCCCGGACACCTCTCAGCCCTGTGCTCCCCTCCCCCTGCCCCAGCCCAGCCCTGAACTCCCCTCTCTGCACTCCCTGCCCCTACCCTTCCCTGCGCTCCTCTCCCCTCCTCCCTCCCGCTGCCCAGCCCTGCTCTCTCTTCCTCTCCCCTCCCCTCTGTTCCTGCCCAGCCCCCTGTTCTGTATCCCCCCACAGACCAACACTGCTGCACTGCGGTCTCCCCCCCCCCGTCCCTGCCCAGCCCCCTGTTCTGTATCCCCCCACAGACCAACACTGCTGCACTGCGGTCTCCCCCCCCCCCCGTCCCTGCCCAGCGCTCCCTGTTCTGTATCCCCCCACAGACCAGCACTGCTGTCCCCCGCCCCATCCCTGCCCAGCGCAGCACTCCCCTTTCTGTATCCCGCCTTCCCAGTGCTCCCCTCCCCGCAGGATGCCAAACAGCAGCCTCCCCAGGGTGGCACATACCCCCAAGGGCTCGGTGTTCACCTCCAGGATTCAACCACCCCAGACCCCCTTCCACCGCCTGCATCCCCAGGTGCCCAGCGCCCTTCTCCCCTCCGCATGCCATGTGGATAGGGTTTGCCTTCGCTCACCCCCAGTATCCATCGCCTCCTAAGGAGTGCTACACACACGCAAACCTCCTGTGTGCTGGATAGAGTGTGTGCTACACACATGCACCCCTCCTTCTCTGTGCTGGATAAAGTCTGTGCTATACACACACATGCATCCCTCCTGTGTACTGGATGAGGTGTGTTATACGCTCCGATTTCCTCGCTTCTGTGTGTGCTAGATGGATAGGGTGTGGCATACACGCACAATACTGCCCTCCTCCTCTATGCTGTGCATCACACCACTGCCCTCATCCCCACCCCATAATTTTATACTTCCATAGGCTGAGCATATAGGACTGTTACATACACTCCCCCTATTCTCTTCCTCTTACATATGCTGAATGGATCGATTCTAGATCCTTTGCACTGGGCACAAAGCTATTGCAGTCGGTCGGTCGTTGGAAGGTTATCTTCATTAAGGTAGACATTTGACTGGCTCCCCTCATGGTGTTGGATAGCTACAGGATGCAAAGGCACTGTGTGCCGGCATGATCCCAATCCTCCTTCCCTATATTGAATGGGTAATAGGGTACTTACATCTTCTGCTTTTCTGATTACATTGTATTTGGCATAAAGTCGCCTGGAAGGTTAAATCAGCGCCGGATCTCCTTTGTGTTGAGTATTGGATTGTCTCACATTAGACTATTGGAAGTGTGATTCAGTTCTTTGAATACCATAGCAAACTGTACCTTGATTACATTATTGCTAAGCCCTGCTGGGAACATAGCATCCTATGCTGCAGCACCATGGGTACAATAGGTACCTCGCGCCCACCCTGCAGAGCACACACAATGCCCATCTTTGTGCCTGAGCCATGTGCTAGTGGAATGAAAGGACCGAAGCTTAGAAAAGAAGGAAAGCTCGGTCCTGGCTTCATTCATCAGTCTGCGTTTCAAGTGAAGTCGTGGGACTATTTCCGTACGTGTTGGGAGGAAAGAATGAAGCCTGCTTAATGCAAAATGTAGCTAACCCACGTTCATTCTCTGATGCACACGAGAATAGCAGTTATCCTAATGAGCTTGTTATACGGAGGTTTAATGGGCGGCTCAGTGACAACTCTTTTGTCATGTAGGTTTCGTTAATGTCCACTTTTGCAAGGTATTGTCGGACAAATGTTAAACTGCATGTAAAGGTATTAAAACACCAGATCCATAAGGACAAACCCGGAGCAGCTTAGTGAAGCGGCTTTAGAGCTACAGTTGCATTATTGATGGAAACGGATGGCTCTCCTGAGCACTGAAATCAATAGCTGGTGCCGAGGTATTGTAATGCAGCCTTGATTATCCAGCTGGAATCATAGGGCAGGGAGGGAGTTGAGAGATCATCAAGTCCGGCCCCCTGTGCTGAGGCAGAACCAAGTAAACGTAGACTGTCCCCGAGAGGTGTTTCTCCAGCCTGTCCATTGGAGGTTTTATGATGGGGACTCCACAAGCTCCTTTGGAAGCCTGTTCCAGAGCTTACTACCCTTAAGCCTGGCCTACACTGAGGGGGGGATGGATCTAAGATACGCAACTTCAGCTACGGGAACGCACGTATCTTAGATCGACTTAGAATCACTTACTTTGCGTCCTCGCGGCGCGGGATCGACGGCCGCCGCTCCCCCATCGACTCCGCTTCTGCCTCGCGCCGTGGTGGAGTTCCGGAGTCGATGGCAGAGTGATCGGGCATCGATTTGTCGCGTCTACACTAATGTGATAAATCGATCCCCGCTAGATGGATCACTACCCGCCAATCTGGCGGATAGTGTAGACGTGGCCTTAGAGTTGCTGCAGATTAAGCCCATTATGTCTTGTCCTGCCTTGCACATGGAGAACAATTGATCACCATCTTCTTTATAACATCTCTGACCGTATTTGAAGACTGTTATCAGGTCCCCCCTCAGTCTTCTTTTCTGAAGACTAAACTTGCCCAGGTTTTTTAACCTTTCCTCGTAGATCAGGTTTTCTAAACTTTTGTTGCTCTCCTCTGGCCTCTCTCCAACTTATCCACATCTTTCCAAAAGTGTAGCACCCAGAATTTGACACAGTGCTCCAGCTGGGGCCTCACCAGTGCCGAGTAGAACAGGACAGTTACCTCCTGTTAACTGCATCACACCATTGTCTCCTGTTCAATTTGTGGTCCACTACAACCCCCATACCCTTTCCAGCAGTACTGCCGCCAACCAGTTATTCCCCATCTTGTAGCTGTGCATTTGATTTTTCCTTCCAAAGTGTGGTTCTTTACACTTTTCTTTCCTGAATTTCATCTTGTTGATTTCAGACCAATTCTCCAATTTGTCAAGGTCACTTTGAATTCTAATCCTGTCCTCCAAAGTGTTTGCAACCGCTCCCAGCCTGGTGTCATCTGCAAATTTTATAAGCACGCTTTCCACTCCATTATGCAAATCATTAATAAAAATATTAAATATCTTCAGACCCAGGACTGACCCCTGTGGGACCCCACTGGATACACCTTCCCAGTTGGACAGTGAACCATTGATAACAATTCTTTGAGTATGGTCTTTCAATCAGTTGTGCACCCACCTTCTAGTAATTCCAGCTAGACTACATTTTGCTAGTTTGCTTATGAGAATGTGATGTGGGACAGTGTCAAAAGCCTTTCTAAAATAAAGATGTATCCCATCTACTCCTTCCCCCTATCTGCTGGGCCAGTAACCCTGTCAGAGAAGGAAATTAAGTTGGTTTGGCATGATTTGTTCTTGACAAATCTATGCTGGTTAGTCCTTGTAATCCTATTATCCTCTAGGTGCTCACAAATTGATTGTTCAATAATTTGTTCTGGTATCTTTCCAGGTATTAAAGTTAGGCTGACTGGACTATAATTTCCAGGGTGGTCTTTGTTGCCATTCTTAAAAACAGATCCTATGTTTGCCCATTACTCTGGGACCTCACCCATCCACAATGGATTTTCCCTGAGATGTCATGAGGGATGCAGAATACATTCAGATGACCAAAGCTTTGGCTAATGAAGGGGAATTTTCATTTAATTTATGCAGAGGAAAGTTGGTTTTATGGCTACAGCGCTGGACTGGGATTTGAGATGAGCTCTGCTACAGATTTCTTGGGTGACTTTGGCAAGTCGCTTAGTCTGACCCTGACTTAGTTTCCTGTCTGTAATATCAGGACAGTACTCTCCCATTCTTTGTCTCTCTAGATCATAAACTGTCAGGGGTGGGTAGGGAATGTCTCAATCTTTGTATGTACAGTACTTAGCCCATTGGGGCACGTAGATATAATTGTGATAATACCACAAATAGATTTTTGGGGGGGGGGGGGGGGCTAGGCAGAGAAGGGTACAACTCTGGATAGAACAGGGAAATTTGACTATGGCTGCAATAATCAAGGTTGTGCTGTATTCTCAGAGTGTGTTAAAACCTAGAAATATGAATCTTCTTCCACTTTGTTCTCTCTTTCTTGCTTGTTTTGCTTGTTCCTCGGACAGCGGCGTTCAGTCCCTCCTTAACTGTGCTACTTGCAGTAAATACATAAGTTTTAGTGCTTTGCTAGATTGGAGCCAGGGGGCTCTGCACCTTACAGGATCAAGCCAGCATAATGAGGCCACTTCAGCCTTGGAGTTGCATCTGCTTACACTACAGCTGACTTTGACCCAGTACATTCCTGAATACATGAATATTTGAACTTCTCCTAGACAAGGAGCTGAAGCAGATTTCATTTAAAGGGGGACTTTCCCATACATTTGCAATTAGAGGTTTGATTTCACTTGTGACACCCCCCCCCCCGGTGTAATGGGGTATTAATGATACTGGCAAATGCCATTCCTTTTGCAGATTTGCTACAATGTCCTTTGTTTGCAAGGTTAAACTCCACTTCCGGAATGCCATTCATTTCTAATACATAACTTACCTTCATACATAGGACTAAATCCATTGGGAAAGTTGCCCCTGCTTATTCCATATTCTGCGGTCCATGTTCCTCAGTGAGGAACTTCACTGGCTGTATTATAATGAATATGTGCAGGCATCTGATGAGCAAACCCTAAAATGAGCTCCTATATCATGGCCATAATCCACCATCTGTATGAAAATTCACTGACAGACCAATAACTTTCTGGCTTTCCTAATACTTTGCAGCATATGGCCCTGGGGGTTGTGGAAAACTTTCAGTGGGTAAAAATCTGTAATCTGCAGAGCTACAGAAAATGCAGCAGGCCCTGAGGGCTGGACTGAGAAAGCAATGCATTGTGTTTGCCCACAGTTCTGTCATTTTCCTCCATCAAATGGGGGAGCAATAAACCAGTTACATTTGCTCATTTAGATTCAGATTGAACACTGACCGAAGGCCAGCACTATACAGAATTATGCGGAAACACTGGACAATTTAAATAAATGAGTCCTTTCACTCTTGGGTGGTGGTACGGTAGCAATATGGCAACACTTAGCAGAGCTGTGTGAAGGATCAAAAAAGAACTTTAATATAAACTATTTTGCTAACCGAACCTGCACAACTTGTATGTCTAAAATAAATGCTGTACCTGTCAGTCTTTGCTCCTCTGATGCATTTCTCTGAACCCAGGTTAATTTGCTCTGTTTGCTCTGAGATATTGGTCAATATCTATCTCTACCAACCTATCTACCTCCCTCCATACACACCCTTTCTTTCTCTATCTACGCACAAGAGAGAGAATGTCTGTCAATGCAGCTATCTAGCTATACCTGTCCATCTGTGTCTTTTGCCTCTCTGGTCTTTCTGCATACATATTTACTCACCGTGTATGGCTATATAGGCACTGGGCAGAGGGCATGGCGGATGATGAGCTGATATAAATTGACATCGCTCCACTAACTTCAGAGGAGCTATGCAGATTTACACCAGCTAAGGATCTGGTCCCATATAATTTTGTATTTTATAGCTATGCCATATCACACACATGTGGAGGTGAGGGTTCTGCAATGTTCCCCCGGCTATGTGATATTCTGTCATGCACCAGTGACTGCCCGCTTCCTGTCCACCAATCCATTTCGTTAGGACTTATTCCTGCCCCAAGTATCTGAATAATTTGGCTAGCTGCTGGGGAAACCCCACAGGGGCAATCAACATCTCCCCCTGCCCTCAGGACTTCCCGTGACGGCAGATGAGCTCCAGGACCGTGCATGCCTGTGGAGAGAAGAGCCGTGTAGCACTAAATCCCCTGACTTCATTTCTACCTTTTCCTTAATTCAAAGAGCCTCTGTATTGGGACTGCATGGAGCTGGGCTCCACCGCTCACAAGAGGTGTGGCCCTCCATATGGGAGCCCTTCATCCTCCAGCTTGCTCCATGCAGAGGAAACACAGCTGTTCTGTTGTGTCCTGAGCCCTCCGGCTCTGCATGGGGGACAAGGGGAAGGATCTGAGCCTTCATTCAGGGCGTACAGCCTAGGATGGCAGGGAACAGCCCCGAGCAGCTTCACTGTCTGTATTCCTATCCGTTTCCCCAAATTTCATACTGTATGCTGTATGTGGGGTGGGGTCCCTTCCTTCTGTGCCTTCTCCAGGTCTCGGTGGAGGTGGACGTGAGCAAGCCTGACCTCACGGCCGCCTTGAAGGAGATCCGCATGCAGTACGAGGTCCTTTCCGCCCGGAACCAGCAGTCTGCCGAAGAGTGGTACAAATCCAAATTCGCCAACTTCACCGAGGAGGCGGCTCGCAGCAGTGACAGCATCCGCCAGGCCAAGGAGGAGATCACGGAATACCGGCGCCAGCTGCAGGCCCGCAACATCGAGATCGAGGCACTGCGGAATGCCAACGAGTCCCTGGAGAGGCAGCTGCAGGAAGCGGAGGAGAGGAGCAATGGGGAGATCCATAATCTGCAGGTAGTTGACACTTGTCAGAAGACACTGGCTTCTTATTTGTTTCCAGCTCAAGAGCTCACTCGCAGCCCTACGCATCAGAGACTCAAGTGGTAAAATGCCAGATATGCATCTAGCAAAGATTATCCTGGGGTTTTGTCTTTCCTGATAGCTTGTGCAGGCCACGCTTTTGGGTATGTTTGCACTGGGAAGAAGACCGTCCTTACACAGAGATGGGATGTACTTAGCAAACCTTGCACTGAATGGTAGGGGGAGAGATTATGTTAGTAGCATTTCTATAATATCTCCCGCCTGTGATCTTCAAACACTTTGAAAACATTCATTCGCTACCCCGCCCTCCAGCCCCCGGTGAGGTAGATTGTAAGTATTATTAGCCCCATGTCTCAGCTTGGGAAACTGAGGCGCAAAGCATTCATTGATCTTTGGGGGCCTCTGTTTTTGGGTGTCCACTGTAGGGCTGATTCCCAGAGGTGCTGGCCTCCTCAAATTCCAGTTGTACCTCCCAAATTATTGGACTTGTTTGAAACTGTAGATCTAAGCGACTTGCCCAAAATCAGGCTGTGAGCTAACAATCGAACCCAGGAGTCCAGGCTTCTAGTCTCGTGATTTGACTATTAGACAAAATAATAATCGCATGAACTCCTTTGATGAGGTACAGAGCTCATTTGCTAGAACAGCAGACGTCTGATGTGCTGGGGAAGGGACCAGCCAAATGAATGTTTGCTCGTATTAGTAAATGTATAGGATCGCTACTGAGATTTGGGACATGCACTGTATAAACACATAAGACAATCCCTGCCCTGAGGAGACTGCAGTTGAAATAAACAAGGCAGAGGTGGGAGGGGAAAGAGGTGAAATGACTTGCTCTGCTCAATCAGCAAGTCAATGTCATAGCCAGGAATAGAAACCCAGTCCAGTCTGAGTCCCAGTCCAGCACTCTAATCCACTGGACCACACCGATTTCTCCTCCTGAGATCAGTTTGAACAACGTATCTGGAAGGAGGGGCACTAAAAGCAAATGAGAGGGAACTATTGACATGATCAAAATGTTCTCCCTTCCACTTTTTGTTCTGCAGGAGACTATTAACCAGCTTGAAAATGCTCTAAGGACGACCAAGGGAGAGATGGCTCGCCACCTCCGAGAGTACCAAGACCTGCTGAATGTGAAAATGGCCCTGGATATTGAAATAGCTGCATACAGGTAAAACAATACCAAGAGGCCTTCTTCCCTGGTGGCTTTGGGGATGTTTGATGCTGGCGGTCACACATCTCTGTTTGCGTAGAGAGAAACAAATACCCAGAAACATTGTACCCCTGGATGTTCTGTAATATTGTGTAGCAATCCAGCTGCGCAGTTCTGTAATGAGAAAAAACAGATTTATTGCACCAGATCCCCAGGTTTGGCTCAGGGTTAGAACTGGTCAAAAGTCGCCCGCCCCCCCCCCCTTGCTCCTATTTTTACTCCTATCCTCCTCATACACATACACATTTTAAAGTTTCTAGAGATTAGATGATCATAATGGTCCCTTCTGGCCTTAGAATCTATTAGTCTGACCTCCTGCATAACACAGGGCAGAGAACGTCCCCAAAAATAATTCCTAGAGCAGATCCTTTAAAAAAACATCCAAAAAGGAATCCACGGTGATATGTATTAGGAAACCTAGATCAAAATGCCATCTGTCTGTTTAGGTCTTCAAGCTGGGATTTTCAAATGACCGAAGGGAGTTAGGTGCTCGTATTCCATTTTAAACAGGAATATGGTATCCAGCTCCCTTATTCACCTTCGAAGATCCCTGACATATATCCCTGTCATCACCATGTTGCCTGGACACTCGTCTCCATGGCATCTGAGTCGTGCATCACACTCTCGTCAGGGAATACAGAACCCTAAGCCTCTCTTACCCTTCTGCCTCAACAAGTGAGAGCTTTGCGGCTGCTAAACTGGGCATCAGCTCCCTGATGCTCCAGTGTGTCTGCCTTGCTAATGAGCTCCTCCAGACTCTGCCAGTCCAAACCTGGCCCTGCAGGTAAGAATCCGTGAAGCCCAGGTCCTGAGTTCCGCAGAGACATCTCCCCGCAGCGTCCACTCCTTCTCTCCGGCCATGCTTAGAAATTATGAAGTTTGCTGCCTCTGAAGAGACAGAGCACACACCAGCCTGTTTGGCTGAGGACTAACACATCAATATAACAGTGCTGAGGTGGTTTTGTATAAAACAAGAATAAGTTTAATAAAGAGCACAGATTTAAGTGATATAAGGCAAGAATAAAAGAGAAAAAAGGATTAAACAATACAAAAATAACATGCTTTCTAGTGCCTAAAATTTAATTCTAGCTACATCTTTGCAGAAAACAGTTCCTTGCGTGCAGTAAATTATCAGCAGGGCTCTACCATTTACAGGCTCAGAGGGTGCTGTACCATATGTCCCCAAGTGATGGATAACTAAGGGTTCTTTCCCTTTCTTTTTATAGTCCGGTGAACCTTTGAAGTGTATCTCCATGTAAAGTTTTTCTCCTCTCCTGCTTGTGCAGATGCCAGGCTGTCTCCTTCCTCCTCTGATCAATCTGTTTCTCTGCTTGGCTTAATCACTTGTTTTCCCTTTGATGTAAATGTCTTTCCATTGTCTCTGGCCTCACCTTGCTCAATATGCGTTGGGGATGTAGGCAAACAAACAGCCAAGACAGCATTCCTTTGTCAAGGGCAGGCTGCCTCCAAAAGCCTATTTTAAGAACATATTTCCAGCACACATCTGTAACGCTGTCTACGCGACCTGGACACGCACTCCGCGATGATATTCGTGACCAGCGTGTCACCAGTTTTTATCTGATTCCTTCCAAGACACGGTTTGGCTGGATAGTCTGACAGTGGTGTATGGACTCTGCCCATGAAGTAGCTCTTAGGGTCTCAGTAGCCTTCTGTCGATAGTGTGTAACAAAATGCTGAGCCTGCGGTAAAGGCTGTTCCTTCCTGGGGGCAATGTGCTGATTGAGGCCTTGGCCGCTTTCCCATGGGGGGCGGGGCGGGGTGAGGGGGGAGTTCCCGTTGCCCGGCTCAATGAAAACTGATCTGGGGAGGATATTTTAGAAAGGAGAAGGCAGGGATCTGAAATCTCTAGTAGCAGCTTCATTGCACCTTTCTTGGTGTTTCCCTCTTCCCACCCCCAGGAAATTACTGGAAGGGGAGGAAACGCGGCTAAGCACCATCAGCAGCGGGAACACCTTCGGCCTTGGCTACACGTTCTCGTCTAGCCCCTTCTCCGGCGCAAAAGCCTTCTCCACCAGCACGGTCACCGTCAGGAGGGAGGAGAAGCGAGACCTGCAGGAAAGCATCAAGGACCCCAGACTTTCAGGGGAGCCAAAGCCTGCCGAGGAAGATCAGCCCGGAGAAGAGAAGGTCGAAGCCGCCCCAGCCAAGAACTAAACTGGAGCGAAATCACTATGCGCCTCCCCAAGGGGAAAAGGAGTCCCTCACAGGCGAGAGATTACGTTGTGTCCTAATGTAGCCAATTACAGTAACACTGAGCGGTAGCCTTGTCCAGTGGCTAGAGCTCTGGACTGGGACTCAGAGACCTGGGTTCTAGTCCCAGCTCTGCCACTGGCCTGCTGGGTGACCTTGGGCAAGTCACTTCACCTCCCCGTGCCTCAGTTTCCTCTCTCACCGTGTCTATGTAGATTGTAAGCTTCTCTGGGCAGGGACTGTCTCTGGCTATGTGTTTGTACAGCGCCTAGCACAATGGGGCCTTGATCTCCGTTGGAACCTTTGGTGCTACTATAATAATGCTTGTAGAACAAAGGTATGTATCTGCGTCCCGTGCCCTCTCCAGGCTAGACTTCCAGGCCCTCATCCCCTTCACACTGCACATGGTGGTAAAACATTCTAGTGACTTCAGCGGGGTCAGAATTGGGCCCCTACATAAGTGTCCAGGGCTTCAGAGCCCTGACCCCTCGCTCCCACACTCTGCAGTGCACCGTTAGCTGCTCCAACCCCTATTCTCTCCGTTGCAGTTTATAGAGTAGGCTCAGGTGAATGGGAGGTTGGCTGGTGCAGCTAGATGCACAGGGCCAAACCTTGGTCCCTGTTGAAGTAAAATTGAAACTCCCATAGATTCCAGGGGACCATTTTATTGGCCCAAAGCCTGGGAAACTTGGTCCAGTTGCCTGAAAGGGTTGGGAGCCAAAGCCAGTAAATACCCTATGGAAACCAAGTGGGTGTAAATGGTTTGTTGAAAGGCCACTAGACACACCTATTATTCAGCAATAGCTAGAGCAGCGTTTCCCAAACTGCGGGTCACCACCCCGAATAGGGACGGAACATCAGCAGATGGTGATCCCTAGTGTTCAGAGGACACCATTTTACGCTGCACAGCGTGACCTCGCACATATGGTGCGTGCAAGGTCACGATGCCAGGAGGGCGCCATTTTGCTCTACAAAATGGCTTCCTCCGCACAGTGAGCCCTCGTATGCACTGCATGGATGAGGTCATGCTGTGTGGAGGATGCTATGTGGCTCTTCAAAATGGCATCCTCCAGGCTGTCTGGAGTCCCGGGAGGAAACAATTCATTAAAATGGGGTTGTGCCAGCAAAAGGTTTGGGAACCCTCACTCTACACCTCTTACACCTTGTTCTGCCTTTCCTGGGTCGTCTTAGCTATACCAGCAAACCCTTTCTAGTGTAGATAAGGCCATGCATGACAAGAGGAGAGCGAGAATAGCTCTGCTTTAGGGCCAGATTCATTTACTCACACTGAATAGCACCTTACTCCATAAGTGGTCTCATTGGGGGTACTAGCAAGGGTATCAGTGTAAAAAAAAGAAAAAGGGGGGGTATTAAGAATCTGGCCCTTTGAGATAGATTTTCACAAGAGCACACTTGGCGTGTTTGGTGTTGAGCTTTTCTGCCAATCTGGCAAGGATTTTGGAATTTGCAAATTTAGCCCTTCTTGATTAATAGTGGATTTATAGCTCTTCTTTAAGAAAACAGGATTTCGGGAGCGTAGGGCAGATTGCATCAGTAATATTTTCTGGGAACGGCCATCTGAAGACGTGTAACATCTGAAACAATGAAGATGTCGCGGAAATTCAGGTGCTGTAATTATGATACAGAGAGATGGTCTGTAAACAGTCTGATATCTTTCAGTTCACATCCGGGTGTTGTTTGTCTGTCTCCTCCAACCCACGAATGTACCCAGGGGGCAGAAAAGAATTGTATCATGAAAGTGAATGTTCTGTAGAAAGAATTAGCTTGATATTGGGGGGAGGGATAGCTCAGTGGTTTGAGCATTGGCCTGCTAAACCCAGGGTTGTGAGTTCAATCTTTGAGGGGGCCATTTAGGGATCTGGAGCAAAAATTGGGGATTGGCCCTGCTTTGAGCAGAGGGTTGGACTAGGTGACCTCCTGAGGTCCCTTCCAACCCTGATATTCTGAATGTAGGGGAGACCGCGATTGATCGCTGGGAACACTAGAGTTCAGCTTGAGGTAGGCTTAAAACTTTAATCTAGAGCTGGTCATAATGCTTCCGAATTTCAAAACTTTGACAGTTTCAGAATTTGACCTTTGAAGGGGAAAAAAATTGGGAAGAAACTTTCTCCCCATTTTTCAGTCAACTGGAGATCGGTCGAAGTGTTGCGTTTCAGAACAGAAAGAGAAATATTTCACACCGTTCTTTTGTGAATGATTTGACCACATCAACTTTAGACCGTTACTGAATGCAGATGCCTGGCCTAATCTAGAGTATGTATGTGTAGTGGAATGTAGACTGATCATAAGACAGTGGTTATTGCAAGTGTTCTTTAATAGATATGACATTTTGGATTGAGGTATCCTTTTGCATGAAGCTACCTTTCAGATCATTTGAATGTGACTTTCCTCTTTTTCCATTAAAATATTCTTTGTTTATTTGGCAGTTAAATGAATAGAAAATCGAACCCCCAATAAACAGTGTGTTGGTGTCTGAACAAAAACGTTATTTGCGGCTTGTAAACTCATCTGCATGACATCCTAGGCCCGATCCTCAGTATGTATCTCTATCAATGTCTGTGAAGCTACGAGGATTTCCCCCAGCTGAGGATCTGGTCCTGTATTTCTAAGACTCATTGGTTTAACACATGTGCCATACTCTAGTCCAGGGACCATGATTTGGTTGTTGGCTTTGTTTTTGTCCATTTCTTTCCCCATTTGGAAATACTGGGCCAGATCTTCAGCCGATGTAGATTGGCATAACTCTGCTGCAGGCAGTGAAACCCACTGATTTACACCAGCTCAATATCCGGCTCTGTATTTAAGCCCATTGCAGAATGTCTGGGGTGGGGGTACATTTCGGCAGCAAGTGCAAGGCTTATGCACCGGTTAAGCCTTCAGAATTGGACATATTCTTTGCAAAGGGGTGAGTTTCACCCCTAGGCACCGATTGTGACAAAGGAGTTGGGGTGGGAGGGAACAGCATTCAAACAGAATGAACACAATCTCTATATTGTAACACAGGGCACTCACTTGTGCCAGCCAAGCTTTTGGGGGGCTCTTCTCCATAATGTGGATTACAGGCTGCAGTGTAGTAAGAAGAGCATGTTTTTCTCTTGTTTTTAATTGAATCACGCGGGGGTTGGAGCGGGGGGGTGGGGGAGACGTATAATTTTAAATCACAGAGGGTCGGGGGGAAAAAAGATTCATGAATTCAAACTAGTTATTTTAACCCCCCAAAATAAGTTGAGAGGTTCTGAAAACTTCTAGCTCCCCCGGGGCAGCTTTTCCCTAGCTGCTTGTGCCACTTTGCTCTTTAAAATAGAGCTGATGATCGCATAATGAACTCATACCACATAGAACTGCCTCGGCACCCAGCAGCGAGCTCCTAGGTTGAAAGGCCTGGTAAATATCCTCCGACTGCCTCCTCTGAAATCTCCAGGGGCTGGATCCAACTCCTCTAGAAGTTTAATGCTTGGAGGCACATCTAATTTTGAGTTAATGGAAAGACTTCCAGGGGCAGATCCTCAGCTGGTGAAAATGGTCCTAGTGCTATTTGGGAGGCAGTGTTGCCTAGGAGATAAAGCACTGCAGTGCAACTCACAAGACCTGGCTTCTATTCCCCGTTCTATAGTTGTACCTGTACAAAAACTGTGTGTGTATCCCAAGCTTTGCTCAGGCTGAGTATTACTTAGAACCCTAAGCCTCAGTGCCGTGTCTCAGGATACAAAGCCAAGGGCATAGGCCCTCTATTAAATTTGCCACCGTTACTTCTCTGCTGTCCGCTCTTCTTCCAGGACTGCTAAAAGGCCCGCTTTGTGTGTCATTTCCCCCACTTGCAGAAATGGGAATACTGATGTTATTGTTTTGCCCATCTTGGGAAAGTGCTTTGAGCTCGTCAGATGAAAAAGACTCGGTGGATGTTTGGCTATTGCTTGAATGGCACTTTGTACATTGCCGATACCTTACAAGGGCTTGGGCATTGCGCTGTGGTTCACTGTGAATGGAATTTCAGTGTATCTGATCCCACTGTATTCCTCTCCCCATAAAACCTCTACTCCATCATTTACCGCGGCTGGTCACGCAAACTTTGTCTAGACGCATCCTAGATATGAATAATGGCAATAGCCTTTGGTTGGCCTCTTTATTAGGATAAGTGACTATTAACTGTATTGGATTAAAAACACAGGCTACGTGAATAAAAAATCCCTTCAAGAGTTTACTTCCAATAACAATCAGGCACCGGGCACTTTCTAGAAACTAACAGAGCAAGCCAGTGGCTCATTAATCCCCAGGAGGTTATTGCTAATATAATCTGAACATGGAAAAAAAAGTCATAAGGATTTCTTAGTGTGTATTTCTAAAGAGTTAATGCTCTTTATGGTACATTGCCCAGTCTGATCAATTGAATCATTTCCCAGTATTCAGTTAAATAACAATTTCCAGTAGCCGTTATCTTTGGGGGTATTTATTGTTTCCTGTGGAACTCAATAAAAAGGATGCGGAACTTTCTGTTAATGAGGCCACTGATTAATTTCATCCTCTGTTTTATTGGATTAAAAGCCTCAGGTACCAAACCATTTCTATTAAAAACGATATGATTTCTACCCTTTATACAGGTTGGTTTTGATAGCTCTAGGCAGTTAGCAGTGGGTAATGCTACACAAAGCTGCTGTTTACCCTAATGACAAGGAAGGCCACGGTGGTGAGTTAAAAAAAGCTTCTGTGATCATGAAATTTGCCAATATTGTGTTATTCAGACATTGCTATCGAGATTATAAGCACTACCATGTGCTGGAGGATAAGAACAGCTGTTTATTTGAAAGTGATAGGTAAGCATTTGATTTAAATTAGACGGCACTACACTAATAATAGGAGGACTTGTGGCACCTTAGAGATGAACCAATTTATTAGTGCGCTGTAGCTCACGAAAGCTGATGCTCAAATAAATTGGTGAGTCTCTAAGGTGCCACAACTCCTCCTGTTCTTTTTGCGGATACAGACTCACACGGCTGCTACTCTGAAACCTACACTAACAATAGTACTTAATAACTAACAATGAAGTCTGGGATTTTCAAAGGAGACCAGCGGTGTTAGGCACACATTGAAAGTCAATCGGAATTGGGTACCTAAAGCTGTTAGGCCCCATGGGAAGCCCCAAGCAGTAATAGCAATAATCCTTTGCATTTCTAGCAGCACCTTCAGATCTCAAAGCTTTGGTTTCCCAAGGGCTTTGTTTCTGCCATTTAACTGCCTTTTGGTAAAGCCTGAAAACAGGCAGCGAGTCTGTCAGGGTTTCCCCCATATCCTCTTTGGAAAGGTGCAGAGCTTGAAAACCCTAACGATGTGTATACAAAACCCGGCCCAATAAAGGCAGTGGGAAATCACACAAAGGCTCCCTGCAAGCCAGCTCTTCCCAAGGAGGTAATTGGTACAAGAGCCGAAAAACAAAGCTTTGCGGATGGCTTAAAACACACAGGACCAGGCGCACAAAAGCAGTTAGGCTCCTGACAGCCAGGGACCTTTTAGGAATACAGCAGAGCCTGCTTATAACTTGGTCATAGTGAAATGCTACTTTGTAGTGATATCCCATGGTGCTTCATGGCATTTCAATGGACTTTGGCTCAGATCTTCAAAGGTACTTCGAGGCGTAACTCCCAGTGGGGAGTTTGACTTTGAGGCTCTGGTTCTTTCATTCCGCTGTGTTCTCATTTCACTCATATTCCACTCTACTAATTCCCTTCCAATAAAGCCATTGGACAGCTCCTCGTGTAAAGTCAATGGAGCACGGCCGGTGTATATCAGCTGACGATCTGGCCCATCATCAGCTAACTTAGCAGTGAAATGCTGCATTCGGAGGGGTCTCTCTTCCTGTGAGCTTGCCAGAAGGACCCCTAAATTCTAGGTCTGTCTATAGTTGCTCCTAGACCTGGTCTATGCTGGGGGCCTGATTCTTTGCTGTTCTCCAGCTTGTGCAGTTACTGACACCCGTGCAAAGCGTTAGCAGATCAGGCTGGTAGTGTTTTCAATCCACATTGCACAGGGGTGAAGGGCTGCACCAGGTATAGGGTGAGGGAGAATCTGCCTCAGAGAAGTTTAGGGAATTCCTCCCCCACCACTGTAGGGCAGGTGCCGCTCCACTGCCCAAGCCCTGTCTATGCTCCCAACTGTGGCTTGCATTAGTAGAAGATTTCTGCAAAATTCTCAGTATAGCTGCAGCCCTGGGGAGAGGAACAGCTTTTGTTCCAGCTGTTCTCCCCTGGGAGTGAAAACATGGTTCCCCAGAGATGTCTCTACGGTTGCCTGCACCCCTTGAGATCTCAAGGAGCCATGAAAAGTCCTGCTACTACTCCCAGCATTATGAGGTGGGGCTGTTGTTGTCAGGTAAGGTCTTTCTTGTTACTATAAGCTCTAAGGGTCTCTTTGTGTGCATGGATAAACTCCAGCTCACCATGCAGATGGCAAAGGCTCTGATCCTGCAAACACTTAAGTATGTGCATAACTTTGCTCTCCTGTGGAGTGTATGAGGGTTATTTACATGATTAAAGTTCCCTATGGGCTTAAGGGTTTGTAGGTTCAAAGTCTAGGGGCCAGATTCTCAAGAGTATTTAGGTGCCTAACCCCCATTGATTCTAATGGGAGTTAGGTGCCTAAATACCTTTGAGGATCTGGACCTAAAGCTTCTGTTAGCAGAGCATTTGCTAGCTGTAGTGGATACAATGGGAATGGAGGAAAATAACTGAATTGGCTGGTGATTTATTTTACGACTGGGATATAAAATTCTAATTAGTGGCCTACACTTAAAACAATCAGGGGTTAAAGCCCTTTCTGCATATCAGCAACACTGTGTGCACTAAACTCAATTTGATTAAATGTTTTAATGAGGGCGAGACAATTTAGGAACATAGTTGGAGACTTTGGAAGCAGCGGGGAAAATGCCCTCCGCTAAGGCGATGCTGGGTGCTGTGCAGGAGCAGTGGTGTAATGACTTGGGAGGCTGATCAACATTGTCACCTGTGATTATCAACCTGATTAGGCTCAGTTGCATTTTGCTCAGGCCCTGGCTGTCTGCAGTAATCCTGTCGTCAAGGAGCTGAGCTTAACTCCTGGGGAAGAGAAGGATCCAGCTTGCCTGGTGAGTGAGATGTAACACAGCAGAGTCTGGGTCTATGGAAACTAGGCTAGAAAACCCAGATGCAAAGAAGAGCAGTCCTCTAATGCAGAGGAGAAAACGGCCAGGGAAATACAGGTATCTATGCTTATTTACTAGTCTCTTCCTAGAAGGGTGAGATCAGGGGTGTTCTGCTTCTGTCTGTCTCTCTTCTTCTCAAGCTCCACCCCTCATACCACTTGCCTGGCAGCAGAAGTAGTGCAGTCTCTCCTTTATTGCCTGCCTCCTGCAAAGCAGGGGTGGGCATGACTGATGTAGCACCCATAGACAGATGTATCAGTGACACCCCCATCTGCCCAAAGCTGACCCTCCCATGTGTTCCATGCAGGAAGACCTATGCTTGGCACAACCCCACTGAAGTCAGTGGGGCTGTGCATGGCTGCAGGGGGCTTTATGTATGTGCCAGAGCAGGGCTTTAAGTGTACTCAAGGGGATATTTCCAGGGGCAGGTACCTTCCCCTGCATGCAGCTGGCTCTGGGGTGGAATAGAGTGGCTCTTCAGTGATGCACACCAGTGTTACGCAACGGCTGAGAACAGGAAGTCCAGAATACAAATCGTCACTCGTGCAAACTGCATGGGGAATTCCAAGGCCAGAAGGGACCGCTGTGATCAGCTAGTCTGAACTCCTGTAAAGTGGAGGCCTTCCCCAAAACCATTTCTCGAGCAGAGCTCTAAGAACAACATCCCATCTTGATTTAAATATTATCCGTGATGGAGAATCCACCACGACCCTTGGTAACTTGTTCCAATGGTTAATTACCCTCCCTGTTAAAAATTTACACCTTAGTTCCTGTCTGAATTTGTCTAGTTTCAACTTCCAGCCATTGGATCGTGTTAGACCTTCCTGTGCTAGACTGAAGAGCCCCTTAGGAAATATTTGTTCCCAATGTAGGTGCTTATAGCCTGCAATCAAGTCACCCCTTACCCTTCTCTTAGAACAACATCCCATCTTGATTTAAATATTGTCCGTGATGTAGAATCCACCATGACCCTTGGTAACTTGTTCCAGTGGTTAATTACCCTGAAGTGAGCTGTAGCTCACGAAAGCTCATGCTCAAATAAACTTGTTAGTCTCTAAGGTGCCACAAGTCCTCCTTTTCTTTTTGCAAAGACAGACTACCACGGCTGCTACTCTGAAACCTAAATAGCTGGAGCTCTTTGAGTCTATCCTAACGGATGTTTTCTAATCCTTCTTGTGGCTCTTCTCTGAACCCTCTGTAATATATCAAGATCCTTCTTGAATTGTGGGCACCAGAACTGGGCACAGGATTCCAGCAGCGGCTGCACCAATGTCAAATACAGAGGTGAAATAACCTCTCAGCTCCTACTTGAGATTCCCCTGATCATTCATCCCAGGATCTCATTGGCTCTTGTGTCATGCTGGGAGCTCATGTTCAGAGTCACCACTTCCCAGGATAGAGTTCCCCATCCTGTAAGCATGGCCTGTGTTCTTTGTTCCTAGCAGTAGGCACTTACATTTTAGCCATGTTCAAACACCCATTGTTTGCGATGCGCCCAGTTTACCGAGGGATCCAGATCTCTCTGCATCAGTGACCTGTCCTCAATTCTAGGTGGGCAGGATGAAAGAGGGATTTGGTGAGGGCAAGAGGGGTTAAGAGTTTGATGCTTTTTATAAAGGGTGCTGTGGGATCTTGACTAAACAAGTGGGTCTGGGGACCTTTGGTTTCAGTCTCTTTCAGTAATGATGCTGCTGAGGATTTACCTAACACTTTTCATCAGGTGATCCAAAAATGTGTTACAAAGGATTTGTGTTCTACTGCTGGGGAAACTGAGGCATGAAGCAGTGAAGTGACTTGGTCAAGGTCCCCCAGTAGGCCAGTGGCAAAGCTGGGAATGGCACCTGGGTCTCCTGAGTCCTAGCTCAGTGCTCTGTCCACTAGGCCATGCTGCTTTCAGTAGCACACCAAACCACGATACCATGCTGGAGAACTCGTTCACTGTTGACTCACTGGATAGACAGTTCCTTACTGAGACTGGGACTTTTGATAAAGCTTGTATCCCATGGGATTTCAGCATGGAATTCCCTTAGGCTCTCTTGCAATTCCCAGCCTGCGATTACAACCCCACTTCCTGAAATAAACTTCAAACCAAAATAGAAAAAAGAATGTGTGAATGGCACCAACGCAGCTCTGCAAGATTTGTGGATATAAGTGGCCACCTAATCTGGTAGGCTCAAGAGTTTAACGTGGGTGAATTGCTGGAAAATAAACTAACCGTAGTGGGGGATCCAGTCCTGAAAATGAGATCTTAAAAGGGTTGTAATTATCCTATGTGAAACAATACTAGCTTTTTGCTTTTGTCTCTGGCTACAGTTTATTAACGTTAGGAAGAGAAATCCTGTCTGTAGGCCTGTCGGATCTGATGCTTGCGTTAATGATTTCCAGGATGTTAAATACATTCTGAAATGAACTTTGCAAAGTGGTTGTAAGGAAGTGTGGCAGAAGGCTTAACTGTTACAGTAAATCTCTTTATGCAGAAGCAGGATGCTAGGAAATCATTAGCAATGTCCATAAAACAGGATCCTGTCACTATTCTATTCTAGTCCTACTTTATTGTCCTTTGAGTCACATCTGGGTGATGCTAAACCAAAGTGAAGGATTCCGACTCATGAAATAAAACAACTGATTTTTGCTGGGTGGCAAGATTTCTAGATTCTATGGGCTATTTTCTGACTCATGGGAATGAGAGGTGGGATAGGTTAGTGTCTTTTTCACATAGTCATGTAGCACTTCATCTAGCTACCATAACTTGCCTTCAGGCTCAGGAAACCAAAATACGAAGAACAAATATAAAGTTTCCATAAAAGAGAGTGTGTGTATATATACAGTGATTCAGTTTGCAGCATCCTGCATCTGAACTGCTTCACAAAATGGCAGGGAAATTCCTGTGTGTGTAAAGAAGCAGTAGCCAGAAAACACCCAGACATCCTTTTCCAGTTACATAGCTGCCCGCAGCTCAGAATCCCTCTAATCCATCCTTAACCCCCCCAACCCCAGGCCAAAAAAGATCTCCTTGTCATTTCTAATTCAGTCCCTTTGACTCCTTAAGGTATGGCTAAACTGCATTCTAACCCCAGGCTCTGACTCTGGTTTCCACCAAGCCTGCTTTCCATCCACACATAAATCTGCCTGATTTGGGTCAGCAAGCACTCAGGACCTAGGTCCCTGCAAGGGCGTGGGTCAGAACCCAAGTCCTGCTCTGACTCTGGTCCGTCCCCTGTTATTTTGCAGTGTGGATGCAGCTGAAGCTGCAGATCCTAGCCAAGACTGCCTAGTTCAGGATGGCTGCATTAGCACGGCTGTGAGACACGGGTCCAGCAGTTGGAAACCCGGGTTTACAATGCAGTGTGGACACTCCAGCGCAGGCTTGGAAACACCAAGTCCACGAGCCCAGGTCCCACAGACTCAGTTCACAAAGCAGTGGAGACAGACCCTTAAAGTCAATACCTTTCTGATACTTCTATGTGTATTTAGTCGGCTGCAAAAATAATAATCAAAAAGCACTTTCTCTTGAATTGTTTTGAAGAAAAGAAGCTGGTTGCAGTTTTGGAAAATTGACATCTGTTCAGTGAGAGGCTCGTAGATCCTTAAGGCCTGAAGGGACATTTGTGATCATCTTGTCTGACCTCCTGTATAACACCCAGGCCAACAAATCCCACCTTGTCATTCCTACAGTGGAAGAAATCCTTCTTCTCTGCTAGGTGCAGTTGTTTCACCCACAGCCAATAACCTTTCAGAAATGTGGTGAGGGTCAGGTTGCTTTGCAGAGAAGAGAGGGCTTTGATATTTATCCCATTTATGATTGTTGTTTGTTTTTTAATACAAAAAAATGGATTCCTGCTCAGCAAGCTCGGGGATGTGTGTGTGTGTGTAAGAGAGAAACAATTACAGAGGTGATAAAACAGGGGCATGCAGATAATTACACCATAAATCACCAGATCACCGCAAAAGTGAATGGAAATACTGTTCCAGTGTTAAGCAAATGTTACTTAGGGTTTGAAGCCATAGAAAGAGGCTGAGTGGGATTATGTTGGTCAGAAGATTGGAAAGTAGGTGACAAGGCAGGATGGTCTTAGGGTTAAGGCACGGGAGTGGGACTTCTTGTGTGATTTTGGGCAGGTCATTTAATCTCTGTGCCTCAGTTTCCCCACTTAGAGGAAATATTATGCTACTTCCCCCCCCCCCCCCATCTGTCCTTGTCTATTTAGACTGTGACCTTTTTGGGGCAGGAGCTGTCTCTTATTTATGTGATTTTACAGCAGCTCGCACAATGGGCCCCTGATTGCAGTCGGATCCTCCAGATGCTACTGTCATAGAAATAATGGTCGATTGTAGAATACAGTCTCTGCCTGCAGACTTTAGATTGTTCAGTTGGGTCCAATCCTGCCAGTGCAACTCCCATGGCAGTCAATGGGAGGCCTGCGTGTGGAGTGCTTGCAACACAAAGTGGGAAGAACTAGGCGTGTGTAACCCCCTAATGAATGTGTGTGTTCGGCAGAGAGGGGTAACTGTGAGGATAGGAGTTGGTACAGCCCCAGCTTTGTTCTGTAACAGCTCATGCTTTTAGCTCTGGAAGTCCCTGGTTTCGTACCTGGTATATTGGCCAAGAAGGCAGATGTCACACATGGAATGTGGAATGGAGTCCTTACCCTGGTATGGTCCGTTGCGCCAACTCACCATGAATCCTCAAGTCATCCATTCACGGCCCTTGTATGTCTGCCTTTGTGAGATACATCTGGCCCAACGGATGTATGTTAACTGAGGTGGCTTTGTGCACGCTACCCATGTTACCTTAGAGCAGCTGGATTGGAAAAGGAATTGTATTGTCTAAGTAAGCTTACTAACTGCTTTAGTATCCATATGGCAAACACATTTACATGTCAAAATTTACTGCTCGAAGTAAACACTCTCTCTCATTCATTTATAATAATCTAGAATATCAAAAGCTTGAAAATAATCCACTGCAAAAAGGAGTGTAAATATTTTTCTGCACAGCATAAGGATCCTAGTTGCGATACATGAAACACAAGTCCTGCCACAAGCCGCAGAGTATTTGCTGCTAATGCAGGGAATTAAATTTTTTATAAGCCGCTACCAATGAGATCATCATCTAGCACTGCCAGAAAAAACCCACAGCATTAGCAGCAGCAAAATTAGATCACAAATTCAGTTTTGAAGCCCAGTAAATGGTTCCTCTGAGTCTGCGTTAATGGCTAGGAAGAGCAGGCTAACAAGGTTAGTTGAGCCATATTCGGTTCCCCTTTTTTAGCTTCCTGCTTTCCATTCTCAGCCATTTCTCAAGTTACGCTCAAGCAGTGATTCGTTCAGGAAGAGCTACCAGAGCGCCAGCTGTTTAATGATTTATGATGCATGCAGCATAGTAGCTGCAAGAAGTGCTTGGAAATGAAACCGGGCATACTCTTTCCCTTCCTGTAGTCCAAGGCTTGATGCTTCACTGTGGTACTTCAAATTTCAGGCTGATGGGTCTCTACTGAAATCAAATGATGATTTCCTGCCTCCTGCGGGCGTTGTGAGGGTAAATTATTTCATGCACGGCGCTTGAGGTATTGTATTCCACAGCTATTTGGATTTGTTTGTAATGTTTCAGCATTACAGTAACTAGACTGCATGCGTTAGAAGCCGATGCAAACCTATCAAAATGCAGCCTTAGGAAAGAGATCCGGGCAGATGACAGATCTGAGGAAACCAAATGCTGGACAGTTTAGAGTTACTCGGCAATTCTGTAGCACTTTCTGAGGTTCTTGGGTGAAAATGCTCTGCAAATATTAAATCCTCCCCATCCACAGGAGGTAGGTTATTAGCCTCCTTCTCTATGGTGTGCAAGGAGTGGGATGCAGGAATCTTGTCTCCTAGTACTGTCCTCTAACCACTAGAGTGTACTAAGGGCCTGACTCAGTGCAAGTCTTTCCACTGACTTCAAATGGGGCTGGATGGGGCCCTAAATGACTAAACGCAGGTCTACTGTCTCTTATTACAAACCTCCGTCTAGTGCCATCTGGGGTAACTTTCATCTTTATTATTGTAATCTAGGCTACAGAGAACTTTATCCATGCTGAAAAACTGCTCCCATATCATTTGCAGATGCCCTTCTTCCACATTGAGTCTAATTGTCCTCTTTTCACTTACGCCATTGTGGATCAGAAGTAACTCCAGTGACTTCAGTCCCCACACCCTCTTCTGTATTTAAGTGGTTGTAGGATTAGAATAATAGAATCATAGAAGATTAGGGTTGGAAGAGACCTGAGGAGATCATCTAGTCCAATCCCCTGCTCAAAGCAGGACCAACACCAGCTAAATCTTCACTTCTTTTCCTAAACTGCTGTGCCCTGTTAAAACAGTTGCCAAGGTGCATCTCAGAGGTGGCTGCTGTCCAGTGGTGGACAAAGCAAATCCTATATTGTGCATTCATAGAGTGCTTTGACATGAAAGGCACCATACAACTGTAATTAAGTAGCTTTATGCTGGCAGTTATGTAGCTCAAACATGAGGCTTATGTCTTCCATTAGAATGAAGACCGCCAGGCTCTCATCTGAATTGTTGCTGAACAAGTCTGAGCCATAATGACCGATATTTCATTAGCAGAAGTTCTCTAGAGAGAGGCTTTTCAGTAGCTATAGTTACTCTGTATATTAATGGAGACCGGACTTGCAAAGGGGCTATCTACATTGCAGACTGAGGTTTTAGGAAATCCATCACAGCCCAGTTTAACTTGATCTAAGGCAGCTGTCACCATGGAGAATGGATAGACTGGGATCATACCTAGGGATTCAAATTTGAATGATAATGGAAAGGAGGAAGAAGAACAAAGGGGAAGAGGGAAATGAATTTAGCTGTCAAGGCCTGAACATGCTTACTGCAGATTAAGTTCTTTTTGATTTCCTTCCCGTGCTGGTTGCATCTTAAAGATGGATCTGCCACCAGAGAGACTGGATGCTGCTGAAGGAGAGTAGATCTTGGAGAAAATAGCTGGCACTATGATCTGTTTGTCCTTGTTGTGGGGTAGGAGGTGGTGGTAGCTAGATACATAGCCTGAGCTTTGCAACAGTGGACAAAGAATTTATTTTATCTTGAATCCGTCTGAATGTTGTTCTGGTTCTCAAATCATCACTGCGGTGAGGGAAGGCTTTTAGGAATGTTTCTCATCGCTGTATAGTTTTGGCCAAATAGAGTATTTATTTCTTTGTGGTAGCACCTGAGAGTCCTACATACAAATACAAAACCAAGTCTGAGACTTCTTTATGGAGTTACAAAAATTCTTGCTGCAGATTCATGGTCATAAATGTAACACACTGGCCAAGTGTGGCTTTCTCTCCTTCTAGTGTCTGGACTAATTAAAGAATAGAACTGATTGGGAAACGGTATGCCTATTTCCCTGAAAAACTTCAGAAGAAACCCATTGTTTCTTCTGAAAACTTAAATGGAATTTCTATTTAAATTTGGTTTTCAGGACCCAATTTTTCGTAAATGGAAAAACTTCAACCATCTTGAACAAAGAGGTTTGAGTCTGCTACTGCCTCTGAACAAATGGAGCTAGTCTTTTAGCTCAAACGGTAGAGGTTCTGGCCTTTACATCCAGAGCTCCAGGGTTCAGTCCCAAAAGGTGGCCTCCCGCGGGCCTTGTTACATGAAAGGGGGGGGGGTGTTGGTTGGTTGGTTGGTTTAAATATTGCATAAATGATCTCTCTCATTTGAATCTAATCTGGTGTCCTATTCATGTCGAGTGAGACACTCTGCAATTGGGACAAAAGGCGTAACTCTGGCCTAACACAGGACCCCATTCAAAGCAGCATTTAGGGAATATAAGGCTTTTTTTCGTAATGACTTCTTTATCACTGCAGTGGATACAGTGGGTCCCCAAAGTGGCTACTACAGGAATGCACCCACGCTTTGTTGATTTACCCTTTTTCATGCTACCCCGCTGACCCGTAGACAGCTTCTCTGCAGGAATGCAGTTTGAGACTCTGATGCAAAAGAGAGAGGCTTTGAACCGCCTGATAGATGGCTTCTGCTGGCTAGGAATAGGTTATGCTACTCCTGACCTTGCGAGCCGTGTTGCCTCCCCTTCCACCCCCTCATCCCCCCGTTCACTGAAGCTTTTGAGATGATGTGGCCAGAAATCCAATTATTCACCCACTAAATCAAACTGCCAATCTCGGAGAATGAGTATTTCCAATCCGAACGTGTCAGAGCGGTGCACCCTGGGGACCGACTGCCAGGGAGCGATAGCAAATAGCAAGGCCACTGCTAGGCCTCGCACTTTAGACTGCTCAAAAGTGACTTTTCAAAGGAAGGCCGCCTCTTTTCTTGTGCAAACAGGATTAAGTTAAAGGGAGACGGTTTTAGCACAAGTAACCTAAATACCAGCCCACTGGGGAAGGTAGCTTGGCTTAATGGGCTGAGCACTAGAGTGGGACTCAGAAACCACAATTCTATTCTTGGCTCTGCCACTTACTCGCTATGTGACCTTGGGCAAGTTAAGCCTCTCTCTGCCTCAGTTTCCCCATCTGTAGAAAGGATGGGGATGATATTTTTGTAATGCGATCAAGGCATGAAACAGGCTTATATTATTAGAGATCATTGTATCTTAATGTCCCTGAACTTTTGGTGGTGGTATCAATCCAGAGCCAAACTCTGTGGCTTGTGCCGGTCTCTATGGGTGTGTCTACACTGCATTGAAAACCCGTGTCTGTGAGACCTGGGCTTGTGGACTGTGTTTCCAAGCCTATGTTTGAAAGTCCAAACTGCATTGGGTTTATAGTTCCTGGCTCTGGGTCTCACAGCCGTGCTAATGCAGCCATACTACGCTACACAGATCTTCCCACTCAGGTTTGTGGCTTGAGCTGCATCCACACTGCAAAATTAAAGCATTTGGACCAGAGCTTCAGTGGGACTTAAGCCCTGACCCACCCCCTAGCAGGGTCCTAGAACCTTGGTCTTTTGTGCTTGCTGACCCGAGTCAGACTAAGTGTCATCGTAAGTGGGTCTTAGGTCAAACCTAAGTCAGAGCCTTGGCTTAGTGTATTGTGTAGACAGACCCTATGTTCTTCTCACTCAATAGGTCATGGTTATCTTTGTGCTAAACTGTTTGGGACTTCCAGGAACATATACCAAATTCTTGTGATACCCAGTCTGTGTCGGTTGCTTCCTAGCCTGTCTTTATGCCTTCTCTTCCTTTTCTATTCCCTTCGGTACTTTTCAGTCGCAAGTAAAAATAACCAGTCACGTGTACAGTGGAGAGAGCACTCAGTGCTTATGGTTAAATTTTTATTTCATCTGAAAATGATGAGCTAGAGAGTTCAGCCCCAAGTCACACAAAGTAAGGTATAAAAGCTCCCAGCTTGCACACAGAACCAAGCCAATGCACTACAGTTTGAAGCCAATCGGTATGTTTAACCAAAATACAGCATTATTTCTTATTTTTTGTGATTATTTTTGTTTCAGGAAGAAACCGATAAGAAGTACAAAAAGGTAAATGGCTGACTCTTTTGTGTTTCCAAATACTGTGTGGTTTGCCAATAGAATTATGCAATTTTACAACTTGTCAAAGCTGCAAGACCAGACGATAGTATAGACACACATTAGGGGGCGTAAGAGGGGAGCGTAAAAGTAATAAAATAAAAGACCTACATGAATAGGGAGAGGAGGGAACCGGGAGAAAGGGAAAAAGAGGAGGGTTGGGAGAATGTTGAGATGACTCAAAGAATTCCAGATCTCCATTTTTATCCAAATGTATCTAGAAATAGGGTCCAAATTTCTTCAGAGTAATAGAATTGCTCTCTCTGGAGATAAGCTGTTTCTTTCTTTGGCCGATAGGTCGGACAAGTGTGAATACCATTGCTCTGTTCTGGGCATAAGCGTCCTCTTCCATTTTTGTAAAATGCCTCATGATCATTACAGCCTGCCAGAACGGCGGTGGAGTTAAACCCAGCTCAGCAGGTTTAAAAAAAAAAAAAAAAACCTAGGGTATCATTTTTGGCAGAGGTTTGGCTGCTGAAGCTGGGCGCTATTTTAACGTTTGTGTCCCCCTCTTTCTGCAACTGTCTGATTTGTTGGACAATCCTATAACACATGCGTCAGGGTCTCTTTTTCTTTGTTACAGTGCCCACAAATATCCGAGGATAGGGTCTTTATCTTGTCCCATTTTAAGGGACTACTTCTTATAATGCTCTTCAGTTCTCTAGCACTTCAGAGCCAAGGACCTCAAAACATTTTGTAATATTGTCTAAACAGTAGAAATACCAAGACTGCAATGTCACGAGGGGAGTGTGTTCTGGTGATGGAAGCAGGGGACTGGGAATCAGAACTCCGGACTGTTCCATGGACTTGCTCTAAAGTCCCCGTTCTATCAATGGGTTGGCTGCTTCTTAAGGAAACTGATTCAATGCTGGGACATGTTTTTCATTTCAAGGGCACACGGCGGCTTTCTTGCTGCAGAATACTATATATTGACAAGGTCAGGGTTCCTCCTGCTTCATTTGATTTCCATTTCTAAAGTGCTTTAACTGTGATGAATGGCAGTATTGAAGAATGAAATAACATGGTACTGACCCTTTGCAAATGGGAAAGCAAGCCTCAAGGTCGTTGCATCTGAAGCTCTCGGAGATCCTCCGTCCCCCTTCGTGCACTGAACTTGCCGTGTGTATGTAATGCCGACAGACTCCGGGCGTCAGCGGGTGGGATCCGGGACCTCTGGAGCTTAGTGCATGAGCCGCTACCCTATGAGCTAAAAACCAACTGGCGGTTAGCTAAGGCCGTAGAACAGACTCATTTTCTCTCTCTTTAAGTGGTCCCGGTGTCACTAGATAGGACAGAACACCACACCCAGAAGGTGTGTGGGTTACGTGTACAGAACGGAACCTGTGGGTTACTGCAATGGAACCTCATGGAATATTAACCAAGGTCCAGGAAGATCGCTGGGAGTGAGAGCAAATTGGAAATGAGTTCAGTATGTGGTAGGGCTGCAAAGAAAAGCCAATGCACTGTTCTGCTGCCAGGACCTGATCCAAAGCCCACTGACCTCAGTGAAAGTCCTTCAGATGACCTCCGTCCGCTTTCGCTCTGGTTCTAAAACGCAGGAGCAGCACAAATTGATGCAGGGATGCAATAGCCTTGCTTCCGCCGCTGGGAAACTGCATCTTGTTCTGGGAACCTCATTACTAGGAAGATGCTGGTGAATTGGAAGGAGTTCAGAGAAGGCCAACAGCCATCTTGATGAGCTGATTTATGAGGCGCTGTGAAAGGGTCCGGTTGTCCTTGTCTAAGTCAGAATCAGGCTGATTTGGATAAATGGGTCTGCGTTTGGATCATCTCCTGGAATACACAATTATGTCAGTGAAATGGAGATAAATCTACATGGGTATGCACATCACTTAAACAAAGAATAATTTATCCCGACCAAACACTGGGCCAAATTCTTCCCTGGTGTAACTGAAATGGTTACAATTTTGAAACCCCCCTCAGATCATTTATATTAGTAAGAATGGTCTCAAGCTGACAGATTTGGATCCAGCTATGGAACACACCAGTTTGGGGGAGTTTGGACCTAGGATCCTGTTACAGGATTAAAGGACCTTATTTTCAATCTACTGGTTTTATGACAGTGTAACTCATTTAACTTGTACGGAGTACATCAGCATGTAACCAGAGTGGCTAGTCGGAACTGTGCTTTATGGGTCTGAGCCTGAATAAAGGCAGGTGTGCAGTGAAGTAAGCTCTCTGCGGAAAGCTAATCTCCTACTTTTGTGACTGTATAACGTTGTTCTCTTGGCCGGTTCCTAGACATTACCATAATAACATTGTACAAGCAACTGCCTGCCTTATTTGGATGCACAGTTAATGTGTTTGCATGCAAGGCTGGCAGAAATAATTTCAACAGAAGAGCTTTCCGGCCTGAGCCAGCAAGCCCGAATCAGCAGGCACGGGCAAGCCATATGTGTTTAGACATACCCTTTATTCCACAGGCCCGAGCACAATGGGGCCATGAGCAGCATCAGGGCCATTAGGTGTTATGCAGATGCTTGAGCACACCTGGTTGGGAGGTCTTGTAAAGATAATGCCCTTCATCAGCTAATCACGCACCTACCCGCGATAGGGTTTTGGAGCATTCGCTAGAATTGCAAATTCATCTCAGACAAACGATTCCTGTGTCACTTAATATCTCTGGAAATCTTTCTTTGGGAA
Source organism: Caretta caretta (assembly GCF_965140235.1). NCBI lineage: Eukaryota > Metazoa > Chordata > Testudines > Cheloniidae > Caretta > Caretta caretta. The sequence continues at coordinate 12,038,839 of NC_134231.1, read as the reverse complement.
CCACGGAGTTTCAAATCAACAGTCGCCAGTGCCTACAGTAACAAAAACGAGTGTTCTGCTAATGAATTTCAGCTCGGAGTGCAATTATTGGTCTCATTATTGAGCCCTCACACAGCTTGACTGAAGAATTTTATTATTTATTTCTTCAGGTTGCTCCAAAGCACAGTTCCATCAGCTGAAATAAACAATTTAACATTTTTTCTGAATGCCCCTTGGGTCAGAATGGAGGGGAAAGGATGCTAATGACTTTCATTTCTTCATGGCACCTCTCAGCCTAAAGGCTAACCGGAAGTACCTCACCAAACAGGCAAGAATTGCTTTGCCCCCTCTGTGAAGTGTCCCCACTTTTCAAGGGGGAGTGTGGTTGAAGAGCGCATGTAGAAGCATGCCCACTGATTAGGACAGGACAGGAAGAATGTTATTGAAACTGCAGAGGGAATTGAGAGGAATAAAAAGCCTTGTGGTTAAGGCACTGGACAGACACTCGGGACACCTAGGTTCAATTACTGGCTCTTTGTGTATGACCCTGGGCGTGTCTCTGTGCGCCGAAATTCCCTATCTTCAAAATGTGGATACTTCTAAAAAGATCGTACGCTCTTGGGGCAGGGACTATATCCTTCTGTGTGCACGCAGAACCTAGCATGCTGGGGCCTTGATCTCGGGTGAAGTCTCTAAGCGCTACCATCAAGCAAATAATAAATGTAAGCAGTAAGAATGAGGCTACCTAACTTGAAATTTGGCTATTGATATTAATAGGAGCTGTAAACTTATGAGGTCAGCAGAATCGTTATGTAGGTGCTGATTCAGAAACATACTTTAATGCATGCAAAAGCTGTGATGGGCTTTAAGGGCCTTCCTGAATCAGGGCCCGGAAGGTCATGTAATAAACATAATAAAAGATATTTGCAGTGTTGTAGCCGAATTGGTCCCAGGATATGAGAGAGAGACAAGGTGGGTGAAGTGATCTCTCTTATTGGATCAACTTCTGGTGCTAAAAGAGACAAGCTTTCGAGCTTACACAGAGCTGTGTCCTTTGACAGCTTGTCTCTTTCACCAGCGGAAGAGACTCATCTTGTTTATCTCACAATAAAAGATGGCAGACCTCGAACCCTGGATCCTGTGAGATCCACCAATGAAGGCCGAAATCTCTCCTGAGCTCAGCTTCATATCTGAGCCGTAGTCCTCACTCCACCTGGGCTATGTATTCCCTGAACCCGAGCCTCAGTCCATTCCAGATGCATTGCTAAAAATCTAAGCCTTTGCAGCCCATCTCGAAACCTGCGAATAAACTGGGAGCAGTTGAAATGCAGCCTGTGCCGGAGTGGAAAGCAGTGGCTTTGAAATAATGCAATAACACTTCCATGTTGTTGGTTTATTAGCAACCCTTTTATATTCATATAATTTTATACTCTGAGAGAGCCTTTGTTGTAGTCTAAGAATACTGCTGGCAACCTAGTGGAATGCTTAGACAAGTTATACAGTCTCTCTCAATAAACTATCACAATATATGACTATATCTATTCAGTTGGAACAAGCCAGAGAGCAATGGTCCCAGGTACGAATACTCAGGCACAGGCTTGACAGACAATGGGGGAAGCTATTAGCTTCAAGGCTCCCACCTCGTGTTTGCCAACGCTGAGCATTACCAGATCAAAATCGAGGTCAGTTGCCAGGGGCTGGCCAGAGTTTTGTCAACTATTTTTGGCATGGACAAGTTGATGCAGAGAGAGAGGCTCAGCAAGGAGTTGATGGGGCATCAGACTTACCAGGGATCCCGTGTGGAAGATGGGTAGACACCTAGTAAACTACACACGCGCTGTCTGTCTGTTGTGCTAAGATCTGTTTTGTCCTAAATAAATAATACTTGGTTTAGAGAAAGCTGTCTGGTCACTGGTTGCACCTGTCAGTGCTCCAGGAAAAGAAATGCAGTTTGGACATGAATCCGGTCTGATTTAGCTAATCCTAGTTGATACACTGGGGGGACTGCAACCAGATCCCCTTTACGTGACCCTCCTGCAAAGAGGTGACCGTTTGAGGCCTGAAGGGTGGTGGAGGGGTGTCCTCTAAGAGATGGGGAAGGGTCAGCGGTCCAGTCAACCCAGCAACTGTGATAATTTCCCATTACCCCAACCCTGTGTGTGGTAGGAGAGCCCCTATTGAAAGGGATAACCTAAGGGAGAATGAGAAAGTCTCTCAAGGGTTTTTTAACCATCCTCTGTGGTTTAATGGAGAGAGATCTCTACTATAGATTTCTACAGGATGGTGCAAAACCCTAAAGCAAGAATCCTGTTCCCTCTAAAATTCTTTAAGGTTTTAGAGTTCCTTCTATAGAACCCTATTCTTTCCTGTCCCTATTAAGTTTTATAGGGCTTTAAATAGGGAAGTGGCTCAGCCCTCCAGCAGAGGGGAGGCATGCACAGTCCAATTTGGGAGGCTGAAGAGGTAGAAAAGTGTCCATAATGCTGGGGCCATCAGTCTGGGCCCTGGTGTTAACTAGAGCAGCCTCAGGGCTGATTACACAGAGGTTGAATTTTGCTCAATAGACTGAAATAAAATGGCAGTCGATCAAGCATCAGTCCTGGGGTATCCGTGACGGTCACCACTGAACAGCAAATGTTACGTTCTACCCAGTAAATACTGCAGTGCTTGGTCTCATTTCCCCCGGGCCCTAGCTTCAGCTGCTGCTAAATATAGACTCCTGCATTGCAGACTGTCTGGTCTGGTTTGAAAGTAATTTTGTTTGGAGTCAAATTCACTCACTAAACTGACAGCCCCATTGGCAGAAGCGCCGTCGTGACTAGCCCGCTGCTGGCATCCCTTTAATCTCCCTCGCAGTTGCTCACCTGGGTCTTATTTAGTAAAGTAGTAAGTGGCTTGCACAGAGGGTCTTCAGTGCCTTCCTGAGTTCTTCATGACCGCCGTAGTAGCAGAGTTCACTTCTCACCCAAAGGCTTTCTGCCTAGACGCTAATTGGTTCATCACTTGTGGCTGCTTAACAGAAAACAGCCAAAAGATTTGGCAGGTTAATAATATTCTGGTAATACCTAGCAGTCCCAGCTGAGATCAGGACCTGCTGGGATAGGGGCTGTGTATACATGTGGTCACTGTAATGGCTTCAAAGGGACTGTCTCTTACTATCTAAGTAGATAAGACAAAGGAAATACTGTTGTCTCCTTTGTACAGGTGGGGCACTGCAGCACCGGGAGATGAGGTGAGATGCAGTATCCCACACAGCAGATCTTGGAGCTGGCCCCAAATCCCAGACCTGTGCTTTAACCAAAGGACCATTCTTCCTCTCTTTATTTGAAAGGGAGCACACCTGCTATCAGATTTTGTCCTTTGATATTTTTTTTTTTTAAGTGTTGGGGTGGGGAATCTGGGCTTGCCCCAAAACCAGCGAACAGTGATTGGATCACCTTATTTCATTGTGCGTAGAGATGTGGCTTAGATCAGCATTAGTAGCACCTGAGTATATCTGGGATGGGACAGAATCTGAGATACCTCTGAACTCTAAGGAAAGTTCATACCCAAATCTTCAAACTTGGAGGCAATTGGATCTGGAGATTTGGATAGGGACTCTGCTCTAATGTCTTCTCTTCGGCTTACGTTGATGAAAAGGACTTGGAACCTAGTTCTCCGCTCTTACCTTCGTATAAACAGGGATAGACTCCACTGAAGTTACTGGGCCTAGTTCTTTCTCTTCGTGCCCATCTGTGAGAATTGAGAGTAACTTCAGTAGAGTTAATGGGTCTGACTGATTAGAGTTAATTGGGTCGGGGGGGGGGGGGCTGGGGAGCCCACAGTCTGAGCCCTGCCCCCCTGGGTGGCGGTGGAACTTGGGCGTTAGCTTCAGCCCCGGATCCCAGCAAGTCTAATGCTGGCCCTAGCCACCCGATTAAAATGGGGTCCTGACACACTTTGGGGTCCTGACCCACAGTTTGAGAACCGCTGGTTTAAATTAAAGAATTTTATGCACTAGATCTTTCATCAGGAATTGGAACTCTTTGCCAGAGGATGCTGTGAAGCCCAAGACTATAACGGGATTCAAAAAAGAACTAGATAAATTCATGGAGGCTAGGTCCATCGATGGCTATTAGCCAGGATGGTCAGGGATGGTGTCCCTAGCCTCTGTTTGCCAGAAGCTGGGAATGAACGACAGGGGATGGATCACTTGATGATTCCCTGTTCTGTTCATTCCCTTTAAGGCACTTGGCACTGGCCACTGTTAGAAGACAGGATATTGCGCTAGATGGACCTTTGGTCTGACCCAGTATGGCTGTTCTTATGTCAACTGCTCCAAATTCCTAGTCTGGCCTAAGGCTGCCTTCCCATATTTGACCTTCCTAAACCCTTCTTGCTAGGGTGACCAGATAGCAACTGTGAAAAAACGGGGTAGGGGGTAATAGGCACCTATATAAGAGAGTCCCAAAAAACAGGACTGTCCCTATAAAAACAGGACATCTGGTCACCCTACTTCTTGCCATTCCTTCTCTTTACAGCCCCAAGCCTAATATATCTATCTGTGGTCACAAAATCCCTTGCATGGAAGAACATTCGGCTTTAGTTCTTTTGGAGTGAATTGGTAGGTCTTGCCCATGTAGCTTCTTGGTCTGAAGTGGAACACCAGACCATTAACCTGACTGTACATACAAATATAGCTCAAAACATGGTTTTAGCTGAATAAATTCAATTTGACAAGTGATTAATCCAGAACGGGGGTCTAATTACTTGTGGGATTTAAAAAGCAAACAAATGGAAACATCTGAGGCATTTAACGCCAGCAATCAGGGGCTGAGCACGCAGGGTAATTAGCTTGCATCAGGCATTCCACCATGGCATTCTAATCTGACTTCTATTGCAGGCTTAAATATGCATCTCTACGAATTGCTACACCAGAGGAGTAAATAATAATTTTGTGTGTCAGGCTGGAAATTACAGATGGTTGGGAAATAGTGCGTTGCTTTTTTGCGGGTGGAGGGCTGCCAAAATTTATGACTTGACCAAAAAGCCACTTTTCATCACAAACGTTTCAACCAACTCTGCCATGAACGCAGCGCAGGGCGATGAGTCGAGCTAGCTGGTGTTTTCCATCAAACAATTCCCAGTGTGTTGAAACGAAAACTCTTTTGTGGGCACGTACCTGTGGTTAATGAAACTGCCATGGGGAAATGGTTTCTCAGGTCCAGGATGGAAGTTTGAGAGCCACCCACCCCAGAACAGCCGTGTGATGATGAGGGCAGTCCTCCAGGTTCTGCTCTGCCTGATTCAGACCATGGACTTGAGCTTGTGTTTCCTGCATTCCCAGGGAGCGCTCTGACCATTGGGCCACAGAATCTCTCTCTTCCCTTTTGGCCCAGGGAATATTTAAATATTTATACAGTGCGGAGCGGCTCCAACAGGAGAGTCTAAGACAGATGCTACCTTCCAGGGCTGTGTGGGAGAATGGAAGAGCAGGGATATCAGCCTTGCTTGTCCCTAACCAGTCAGTGTTGGGCCTGAGTCACTGTGTAAACGAGACCTGGGAACCGAAGTCAGCTGGGTGTTGCAATGCAGAGTGGCTCAAGGCCTAAAAGCCTTTAATAAGCTGGGCCTTAGCAATGTCCCAAGGACTCCCAGGAGGTATAGTGGAGCAGGGAATTGAATCTAAGTCCCAGACTGATGTCCTTTCTCTAAAAGGCTAGCCGTGTTCTATTTCTGACTCTGCCATTGACTTGCTGTGTGACCTTGGGACAGTCACTTCACCTTTTACTTTCCTGTGGGTCAGTCTTATCACTACTAAATACTCCAGTAGGGAGGCAGAGGCTGATTCGCCCCTCACCTGAGCCCTGTGCATGTCAGGAATAACTCTACTGGTGTTATGCTGGCTTAAAAGAGATCTGAGAGAAGACTTGGGCCAGAAATCAAGAGGGAGCTACCAATGTTGAGGGTTACCTAACTCACATTGACTAGGCTGCATTAATAAATAACTTGTTTCTAAAATTTTCATGATCCAAAAATAAATGTGGAGAAAAAAAGACTCTGACCTTTTTGAAACATTTTGTTTAACTTTGGAAGTGTTTGGTGTTTGTTTCTGACTGGTTACGGTTTTTTTGTTAAACTCCTTTTACTCCAAATGATTTAGATTGCTAAACCAAAAAAAGTCCTTTTGAACCAAAAAGCAACAAACTTTTCATTTCAAAAATGTCCAAAGAGGATGGCTGGACCAGTTCAAAATGGGAATCTTGTGGAAACTGACCCTGTCCTGCAAGATGTTTTGATGACTTGGTATTCTTCGACAGAAAGGCGTTTTCTCCGAAAATTCCCGACTGTGACTCTTCCCTTCCCCTCCTGCATTGCTGCCTGTCAGGTAACCTCCCTGGTCGGATGCTTCTGGAGGGGGGGGGGGGGGTTGTTTGGTTTTTTGGCAGGACAGAATTTTTTTTGTTTTAGCTGCTCCTATAAAGACTTTCATTCCAGGACTCTCAGGGCCGCAAAATATCCTTAAGCTTTCCCATTGGCTGCTCATATAGCCAATGACTATGAAGGGTGCCGTCATTTTATCCCCTGACCTGTGGGCATGTCTCGGCTGCATTAGCTGACGCATAAAAAGTCCAGTCCCTGAAACGGTGCCGCCATGTGTCAGGAGCTCTGAGACTGAAACGTTGAAAGCGTCATGATGAGTTCTAAAGCAGTAACGCTGCTGTCTGGGGGCCGCCTACCTTTACTTGGCCTAGGGACCTGGCAGGTAAGCTCCATGGCAGCAATTCTCTGGTCTCGTTCTCTTTTCAGACTGGGTGGGGAGGGATCGATCTACGTTATGCAACTTCAGCCACGTCCGGGGTAGGCAAACTTTTTGGCCTGAAGGCCACATCAGGGTTACGAAATGGTATGGAGGGCCAGGTAGGGAAGGCTGTGCCTCAGCAAACAGCCTGCCCCCCTCATCCATCCCCCCCCCACTCTTTGTCCCCTAACTGCCTCTCCCCCAGGCTCCCTGTCTCCTTCATGTTGGAGTCTGTTTGGAGCAGTTGTGCAAAAAAACACAAGCTCTATTCAGACCTAATCTGATGGGATCCAGTTTGCAAAATTAATTCCAGTTCTGCAGCTTTCAAACCTCAAAACCAGACTCCAACGTGAAGCTGCAGAATCGGAACTAACTTGCAAACCGGATCCCATCAGATTAGGCCTGAATAGAGCCTGGGAGTGGTTGAGTCATTTCAAAACCTAAACTTAATTTCCCGCATACTAATTTCTCCCTACTGTTACTTGCACCTTCTTGTCAACTGTCTGTAATGGTGTCAAGTATCAGAGGGGTCGCCGTGTTAGTCTGGATCTGTAAAAGCGGCAGAGAGTCCTGTGGCACCTTATAGACAAACAGACGTAACGGAGCATAAGCTTTCGTGGGTGAATACCTGCTTCGTTGAATGTATTCACCCATGAAAGCTTATGCTCCAATACGTCTGTTCGTCTATAAGGTGCCATAGGATTCTTTGCCGCTGTCTGTAATGGGCCACTGTCTTACCACTTCAGAAGTTATTTTTCCTCCCTTGTTAATCAATTTATCTCGTTAGACTGACCTCACGCTTGGTAAAGCAACCCCCTCCCATCCTTTCATGTATTTATACCTGCTCCTGTATTTTCCACTACATACATCCGATGAAGTGGGTTCTGGCCCACGAAAGCTTATGCCCAAATAAATGTGTTTAGTCTCTAATTGATTGCTTAAAAGTCTGGTGGGACAGCTCTCGTAGGGGGCCCAATTTTCCTAAGAGCCCCATTCTCCTTTAAGCGCATAGATGAAGAGAGAAACAGGAGCTGCTGTTGGCTGAGCGCACCTTAAGGTTGGACCCTGGGCTCCCACTGCAGCCAGCTGGTGAAGGTGTGCCAGGTGGGCCATCTTTCTGCTCTGTCTCCACCGCATAGAAAGCTGTTACGCCGGCAGCTAGCGAATCTGGCTCTTCAGCCCTGGCTGTAGCCGTTGATGCCCAGGGCATTGGCTAAATCGGCAGCTGGCACATGCCCAGTGCTCTTGGAAAATAACCCTAATGCAGACCAGATCTTGGGGAAATCACTTAAACTTTCTCCTTGTTTGGGGCAGGGAACAAATTTGTATGATGTTTGTACAGTGCCTAGCACAGTGGAGCGCTGATCTTGGTTAGGGATTCGGGGTGCTACCACAATATGAATCATTAGACTTGCCCACTAGCTATTAAATAGCAGCAAACCGCTGTATATCAAATGGCTGTAAAGCTGCTGGAGATCTCTGGCCAAACAGGGTTCTTGCGGTACAAAATATTATATCTAACGAGGGAACCCAAAGTCCTCTTTCCCCTGCTGTTCGTGTTAAAACACTGGGTCTTCAGCTGGTGCCAGGCTTGTCTGGCGCTATGTTGGGTAGCAAGCAGTGGGCAGTATGTGACCGTCTCTTTGTCAGACAGGCGAGATAAGACCGTCTGCTTAACTGGAGATTTTCAGTGTGCATTGGATTTTTTTTTTTTTTAAAGTTAATTACATGAAAATAATTCAAATTCACGGGGTCTCCCGTAGCCCAATCCATTTAAATTTCCCTACCACGGTGCTCGTAAGAGCTCGCACTGCAAACCCAGCATTGCTCTAAGACCCAATCGTCTTCCACTGAGCTATATGGAGTCCTCATTGAAATCTCTTGAGTAGCACCTACTGAAAGAACCCTGTTATCAGTAGTCGGAAGGGGAAGGAGAAAATGGAGCCACTGAAGCCACACCCCTTCTCCCAGAATAGCTGGAGGCTTCTGCTGCAATGGGCAGCCCTGGAATAAGGAGCAAACTGGCATTTTACTTGGCCAGTAGGCTTCAGCGTTAACCCACAATTGAGCTGAATGGGGCATCCACCTCTCTTGAAATTATTGCTTAACAAATATTGCTACCTAAAGACTCGGGAAGTCCGCCCTGAGGAGGATCAGGTTGGGAAAAGTTTCTTCAACTAAAACTAGAATATTTTAAATATAAAAGCTTACAGTCCACAAAAAGCTATGGGGCTACTAGCTAACTACTGGTGCAGTGTGCTGGCCAGCATCGCATCAACCTCCCTCCTGCCTTCCACTGTCAAATGTGGGAGCCAGATGACGTTCTGCAAAAGCAGGGAGTCTGTCAAAAGACCTGTAGCCATGTCAGTCGATGTCTGGGAATTCAGCGAGATACCTGGTATACAGAATTTGGCTTTGTCATGTTCTCAAAAGGAGAGTCTCATCTGCCGGGGAAAGGCATACGTCCCCAATGTCAAATGAGCCATGTTATCTCCTCCCCTATCTTTATTTTTAGCTCACCATTTTGGACCCAATCCTGTGGTTGCAAGCTGAGGCCCTTAAAT